>NC_080786.1:73659642-74259642 GCF_028018385.1 Neofelis nebulosa
CGTGCATGCATGTGTGCGTGTGTGTGTTTCTTTTTTTAGATCCAACTTCTCCCATTTTTAGTCTGTCATTTTTGCCTATCAAACAGACACATTTTGACTTGCCCAACAAAGAACCAAGTTATCAACACTCACAGAAACTGACATTTTTAATTCAGGCTTCATTATGTCTTTGAATTATGACAGTGAAGTACAAAGACATTTTAAGGGTTTTTTCATTATTATTTTTTTAATCCAGCATTGGGATGTTTATCTTTCTTTAGTATTCGTATTTCCTTCTCTACCTTTATTCTCAGTGATATATAATTAGCATTATCAAAACCATCAGCTATTATCCTTTATGACTTTTGACCTTTGTTTTTTGACTATGTCTCAAACTAGCATTCTCTAAAATAAGTAAAAACTCCTTGAGAGATTTTAATGAAATATTGTGGGGTTATAAAAACAATCATTTAAAATGTGAATCCCCTTTGAACAAAAACAATGAAATAATTTAAAACGTGAATCTCTTCTTAACATGACTAGGCAAGTAATGGATTATATGATAAAACTATAGCAATGAGATAAATTTCAGAAAAAAATATTTTGTAAATCAAACTTGCATTTGATGATAAGTGCAATTTTATACTCTATATTTTATCACACATTTGTAACCACTATTTCGCAGTTCTTGGCTTATAATATCAATGCTATTTTGGGGTAAATTCTATTTTTTTGCAGAAGCAAACATCCTCTTTGATGACAGATTACAATGACTCATTAGTCACACATTAGATACAATGAAAGCGTTTGGTAGCTTGTCAATGTAGCAAATGCCTGCCCCAAAAGATAGATATATGTATATTTAAGGGCAAATTTAATTTCTGACATCCTGTACAAAATTGCAAAACCAACAGTGCCCAAAATAACAAGAGCAAAAGAAAGCACACTGTTTTTTATTTCCACGGATGCTATCTTTAGAACAATCTGCATGATGATTTTAGTTGTGATGCATGTGTGTTGGGAATCTTCTAACGGACTCTTTATTTACCCACATCTTAATATAGCTTTAAATATCTGTTTTATCCAATGTACAATCTTAACAAAAGTAGTTATATTACCATGTCTGGGACTGATTTTTACATGTCTGACTTTGCTATTAAATTTCAAGAAGGTTAATATTGCTTTTGTAACCCTGTCATGAGTAATGCATTTTCCCAGTAAACATGTCATAATTTTAAAGGCTGCTCAAGAAGCAGTGTTTTTGTTGAAATGGTTTTGCATTCATTTCTCTATTGTTTTATAACCAGAATATAGTGTAATGCTTTGAAAAGAATACGCATATTTATGTAATTAACACTTTTTGTTTTTAGCAAAACCTTGCCCATTAAAAACTCAGAGGGTCTGAGAAACCCATGTAAATGGGTAACTTTTCAGTGACAATATTTGCATTCAATTTTAATTTACCATCAACTCTATATCTTGAAGTGTATCCATAAAGTGACTGAGGGAAGGGTATATCCTGGTAATATTTTTTCTATTTTATTTTTTAATCTAAAATAAGTGTTGACATTCAAAAGGTGCTCGTCACATGTAGTATGGCAGGGTTCTATATTCCATAATAGCTGAATTCTCTGTATAAAATTAGAGGCTTTAATATGGACGCACAAATATTCTTTTCCACCTCAGTCTTAACTCCTGGAGGCAGAAGTAAAACTTGTTAAGAATCCTAAAGGTTATGAGACTCGTGGTTTTCAAACTGTGGTCCCTTGAACTCTTAGGCTCTTTGGGGATGCTCAGGGCCATGGGAGAAGGGAGGCCAAGTAGCCTCCTACTTCCTTGAGACCACAGCATCTCTGCTTTCATCTCCTGTGACTATTAGAGCTCCATGGAAGAAGGGAATCTCATGCTGGAGGCAAAAAAGTAAAAAAAATTATTGACTGAGGCCATCTTATAGATAAGGAAAGCAGGGCTTACTTAGAGTAGCACAATGAGTCAGTGACAATGTCCATTTTGCAACCTAGTCTCTTGTATCTTAGTCCCAAGCTCACTCTACTGAATTACAGTGAACTTTCCTTATACAGTCACAGGTCTTTTTGTGTAGTCATCCGAGGCTGTGTTACTAAATACACACTAAGAAATCCATAGTCCCATGTTCAGAATCAAGATGCTACTGAGACTACAGTATCTAGGTGGTAAATGCAATTGAGCAGCATGTTACAGACCAAAACCAAGCCCTTTAACACCGTGAAGTTTGGGTGCACTATTGCAGCCCTTAGGTAAAATATTGATTCGCTTATTACTTAGTAAAGTAACATTTAGGGAGTATTTTTTAAATTTTCAGTTGTGGTAAAAAAAATTACATGACATAAAATGGACCATTTTAACTATTTTTAAGTGTAAAGTTCAATAGTGTTAACTATATTCACATTGTTGTGCCTGGGGGTATCTTTCTCACTGGAAAAAATTACTTAGGACTTAAATCCAAAAGAAAGAGAATTAAAGAATGTAAAGCTGAATTAAGATGCTACTTACCCCAAGACATATGTTATGGAATACTATTCCTATAAGTTGTGCCAGGTAAAAGAGAAACATGTTCAAATACTTTGTGTAGATATAGCAAGCTATGTTCCTCTCTGAGAAATTCACAGTGAAAATTTGTATTTGAAAAACTGTGAGAAATCATCTTGTAAAAATTTCCTTGAGATTATGTAGTATAGAGTATCCCAAGCTAATTTTCCATAGACTCTCCCCACCTTTTTGGGGGAAAAAATCGAATTTTACCTTCCAGAGCTAATATTTTGTAAACACATTTTGGAAAATTCTCCTCTAATAGAGCTTTTGCAGATTAAAAAAGAGAGAAAGACTTGTAAGGCAATGTTTATGTTATTTATGTTCACTAGCTCTGATTTACCAATTCTTTATCCTCATCTTATGGATAGGATATTGATGGATATCCCATTAGTTCAATCATTCAATAAATATTTAGGTGCAGTGTTAAATGCTGGGAATACAGTAATGGATAAATCAATCAAGGCCCCTTACTTCACAGAGCTTTCAATCCCGGTGCCAAAAAAAGAAAAAGGCAATACAGGGAGCAAAAGCAATATTTGCTGTTTCTGACACTCAGCTTATCTGGCTGTTTGTTTTGTTTTCCTTAACTCTAAAATGAGAGAAGTGGGGAGGAGAGGTTCAGGGAGAGCAGAACACCAGTCCAGAAGTTCACCGTCTACTCACAGCTTTGAGTAGAGCTATCCCATATTTTCCTAAGATCTACTTATGCATCAGCAATTAGATCAATGATAACTTGCTAGTAATCCAAAGATGGGTTTCTGTTGTTCAGAAAGAGGGAGATAGCACAGAAATGAAGGGAAAAAAACAAAAGCAAGGGAAGAAGGAGGGAAAGAAAACACACTGTTTTCTTGGTCTCTTCTAGTGTAGCTCCTTCGCTGTTGATGTTACTTCCTTACAAGAAGATTTTGTTCAAGTGGCAACTGAAGACCGTTTGGTCAACAATCTGCATGTCATCATTATTTTTCTCATAATTCTAAGAGGATCTCTCTATCAGATTCAACTCTTAGTAGTAACCATGGGTCCTACCTCTGTCAGGAAATATTTTCTCTAATTAGCTATTCAACCTTCTCCCTCAGACTCTGACCTTTACACCAGGGAATCTGTGCCTTCATGTGAGCAGCAGGTGTCTCCTAAGCAAAGGAAAAGACCAGCCCGTGGGCATAGACATTGCTTGGTTCTCCAGAACTGTCCCATCCCTAGAATACCTATACAGAAAAACTGGACATGGTCCTGCAAAAAGATACTCCTGAAAGGTTCAAGAAAAGCCCCACCTTCTTGTTGGGTGTTCCCTCATGTCCCATTTTTTTTTGTATGGAGTGATTGATTTGAGGGGTAATTCCTGTATATACCACTTGAAAAGAAATGTTTCAGGTTCCTGGCCTTTGGTCACAGAGATTTGGAAAGAAGAAAAGGGTGCAAAATTGAAAAGGGGGGGGGGGTGGAAAAGAGGCTTACAACTAAGAGAAAGAAGGAAGACCTCATGCCAGCTATGCTTTCCTAGCTGCATGTGTTGTCATTGATGTGTCACAGGTGATTCTCTAAGTCAGTCCTGACCTGAATCCTCTGGGGGACATTGTAACTTTGTTTCACTATTTCTCTCCTGCTCATAGTAGCTTTTCCTTCAATGAGAATAGTGGGAGATGAGATCATTATCAGATCCTCATTACTCTGAGGAACAGATTTAGAAGAGAATTTGGGATTTTCAACTTAAAATTAAGCGCTATGTTAGTCTGTCTTCTTTTTCTAGTTAGCTGGGAATCAGTTTTCCAATTCATCCTCCTCCATGTCATTTGCCTGTTGATAATATGATAGGCCACGGAGTACTTGTCCTTTTTATTCCTTTTAATTAACTTTTAAAAATCACGTATGATTATTTGTATGGATTTCTATTCTCTCTTCCCATCAAATTTGTTTGGCTTATTTTTTATTTACACACCACTACCCACTGCTGTGAATTAACAATAACAAAAAATCTGCACTCTTCCCTTCCACCTCTTGAACTGGAGAAACAGTTAGCTAATAAGAGGCTAAATGAGCCTCAGAGTATAGAGAAGCTGGAATCCTTAAATTATTTAAATTGAAAAATGGCTGGTTTTACAATCAGAAAAACTCAAGTGGACCATAAGCCCTACTTGATTGTCCCCTCCTTATCTGGATGATCTTGTAATGACAGCTGGAGTTATCTGCCATCAGCATCACTGTCCACAAAAGCTTCTACTCTCTCTGCTCAACTCTTCAGCAGCCCTGGGGAGCTGGAGCTGTTTCAGGGGAGAGGGCCCTAGAGGATTGGAAACTTTATTAAAATGCAAAGCTGTCTCTAGTGACATAAAAGCCCTGTAAAAAGTGATGGATCGAAGACCACAGGGCCAGAAATGATCTACAGAATGAAAAACTGAGATTTCATATACTGACACCGAAAGGCTAGGGTCAGTATAAAAGAAAAAGCAATGTGAAATAAACAGCAGTGTAACATAAAGAGCAAGAGATGGAGGGAAAGGAAAATATAATGTTTCAACATGAGTAGTGCAACGAAGGCCATGTGTCAGACTAGCCCTTGCAGACTTTTGTCTCAGGAAGCAGCCCTCTGCAATGTATTGTGGGAAGTCAGGAGAGTTGGCTGCTTTGAAAGGTGAATGAAGCACCCCCCCACACACACCGTTATTCCTGATTTTCTCTTGGTAAGCAATTCATTCTTGAACTATAATCCATGAATTTTCTGACACTCTTTGTTACTAATGATATTAGTAGTAATAAGATAGTAATAATAGGAATCCCTCATACTTTGGCTTGAAGTCTGAAAGTGGCCCTTCACTTCATTTGCCATATAACCATGAGGAATCTAAAACTTTGTCCATTTAACTTAAAGGACTCCACGTTTATTACTCACTAATAAGTTGAAATGTTGAAATGAAAACTGAGGCACTAAAATATGTAACAATTAAGTAATTTGTTATAAACAAGGAAAATTAAAAACAAGGTTCAATTTCACTTTGAGTATACTGAGCTCTCAATAAATCCCTCTTCATTTATTTTGCATTCAAAATTCCTTAGTAGAGGGGCACCTGGGTGGCTCAGTCGGTTAAGCATCCAACTCTTGATTTTAGCTCAGGTCATGATCTTGAAGTTCGTGCTATCGGTGCCAATAGCACAGAGCCTGCTTGGGATTCTTTCTCTCCTTCTCTGCCCCTCCCCAGCTCATTCTCTCTCTTTGTCTCTCTTTCTCTGTCTCTCTCTCTCTCTCTCAAAATAAATTTTAAAAACCCAAAAAACAAAATTCTTTCTAGGGTCTCATGACACTGGAGTTGAAAAATACTCACTAATGAAATTGGCAACCAACTTCAGCAATCTTTGCTCAAATCACTAAGCACAAAAAGTCAAATAATTTTCAAAATAGTTCAGAACTTATAAAAACCAAGGTGGTATGTTCCCTTGTACACTTAACTGCTTTGAAAACATTTCCTAGAAGAGATTTATTAGCATTACCATTACCACCACCACAACTACCAACAACCGTTTAATTGAGTGCTCACCATATTTCTTCCTAGCCCTTTTCCCTTCTCCAACCCTCATCATCAAGCCTCATTTTCCCTTCTGCTCAGGAACCTTGAAAAGGAAAAAAAAAAAAATCAAAGTGTTGGTCTAAATTACCCAAATGTTAATTTCTCTTTTTATGCAACTGGCACGTTTGGTTAGCAAATGAACAAAGCTAAATGAGGTACCCCATTCCTTCATCTTCAGCAGAAGACATTAAAATTCCTAAAAAGTTAGAGAGGGAGGGAGCCAAACCGTAAGAGACTCTTAAAAACTGAGAATAAAATGAGGGTTGATGGGAGGGTGGGAGGGAGGGGAAAGTGGGTGATCGGCATTAAGGAGGGCACCTGTTGGGATGAGCACTGGATGTTGTATGGAAACCAATTTGACAATAAATTTCATATTTAAAAAAAAATCCTGATTGAATCATAGTTACTCCGTGTTCAGAAGGACCCCCCCAAATATGTAATACTTTTGTCCTTATTTTCCCTAAAAATATTGTGTTTACACTTGACATGTTTATAAACTGATTTTTGTGATGACAAAAGATTGGCAGAATTACTTAAGATGTTTTTTCCACGTTTAGCTCAGAGATGGCTTAAGATGTGACCTTGTAAACAAGCTTCTTTCTCCAATATTTAAAAAAAAAACAACAACAACAAAACAAGGTCCTCTCTGTCCCCAAAAAAGAGACTGGGCACCGAAACACAGAGAGGTCCCTTTGTCCAGCTCTCCCCTCACCCCTATTAGTATGCACTGCTGCAAACTTGACGCCCAGTGAGGAACTTCTTTGACTTGGGAGGCTGGTTTGTGCAAAACCCCAACCTTTGTTCCACAGGGACACTCATGTCAAATGATAGTCCCTCATGGGAATCGTGGCCCCACCATGTTCTCTCATTCAGGAGAGGGTATTGGAGTGCAAGTAAGTGAAAGCAGTGCTATTAGAAGGATACCCTTGAGCTTGCTGGAATTAATTCTAAAATAGGTTATGTGGACAACCCTAGAGCTTTATTACTATTTCACATTCCTTATAATGTATCTCAATCACAGCTGACCATGAGACACCAGAGTCTAATGACACTGGAGTTGAAAAGTCCCCACTATTGAAATTGGCAACCGAACTGGCAGAACTCATCAATGATGAGAGATCCTTAGATCCCTGGAACTAACCCAAGGTCTGAGAGGGCACCCCGAATCAACTCGGGCTCTTGGGAATCTTTGTGCAAATGGTAAGAGCACATCATACTGCTTTGTCCCTTTTGGTCTGGTGCCCCTCATACCAAATCGACTCAACAGCCTCGAATTTATGGGGCAGGGCAGGACCGGAGAGTGTTTACATTAAACTAGGATTCGAATAAGCTTAAGATACCAAATACTGTTAACGACATGAAATTTGTTTTAGGCACCATGAATAAATTTCTGTCTTTTTATTGATTATTTGCATGTGTTAACTTGGACTTTACATTGAAAAAAATTATTTTTGTACAACAAATTTCAGTAGTTCAAAATGCAATGATTCTCTGAGGAGCTTTTTAAAAGGCCAATACTGGGGGTGCCTGGCTGGCTCAGTAGGTGGAGCATGTGATGCTTGATCTCAGAGCTGTGGGTTCGAGCCCCCGAGTTGGATGTAGAGATAACTTAAAATACAATCTTTAAAAAAAAAGAAAAAAAAAAGTCCAATACTGAGACTATATCCCGGACAAGTTAAATCGGAATCTCTGATAATGGTACCCAAGCATCAATATTTTAAAGCTCCAAAGATGATTCCAGCACGTAACCAAGGTTGGGAACCACTAGTCTAAGGAAGGGAAAAGGGTGAAAGAGGGAAATCAGTATAGGGAGAGATTCAGAAACTGTGGTCATACAGTTATAACTGGTATTATTTAGATTTGTCAGCCTGGTACTCTAAGCGCTATGAGGGACACTGGAGATGGGCCTCACACATCCCCAGACAGTAGTCACTCCCTGCCTCTCTCTGTGCATCTGTGCTTGAAGCCTCTGTCTCCGTGAGTCAAGGGCAAAAGAAGTAGTGACTTCCCTATAGCTGCAGGGTTCTCTCAAAACTGATTCAGTAACACCTTTCTCTACTTCTGGCTCTTTAGAGGCAGGTAAGAGTAGAGCGTCCTGGATCCACTACAAACTTCCTCAAGAATAGACAGACTCAGGCCAGAGTTTAAAAAAATAATATGGAATGTCTGTTGTGAGCAAAGTACTGACTTAATCCTCATTACAACCCCATCAGGCAGGTATTAGATGTGCCTCCATTTTACAGATGAAGATACTGAGAAACAGAAACATAAGAAGGCTGCCTGAGGTCATACAGCTAATGTGTGTCTCAGTCTGGACATTTACTCTAAGACAGATGGAAAACTGACCAAGGGTCACCCCAGCTATTCATGGACAGCTGTCTGTGTCAAAAGAATCTTCCATTCTTTAGGTTAGAGAAGCAAATTAGTATGCTAATTGTTTTTGCAAGTAGGTGTAAGCAAGCATTATACTCACAGACATAGAAAAGAATCTTAGTATGCAGACACCAGTATGGGATGTGTCCTCTTCACTAGAACCTCATCACTCGTTCTCATGACCAATTTAGGTCTATGGGAGTTTCTTTGATTTAAAAAAGTATTTGGAATATCTAAGAGAACCCGGCATATGCATCTAAGCTCAAGCTTACATGGAACCTTTGGATACAGAGTCTGTCTTCTTGTTCGAACATCTCTGAAAATGGAAATCCTCTTGAATTCGTAGTAGTAGAAAAGGCAAAGAAGAGTATGTTCGGTATGTTCTCCCTATGAAGTCCTAGAGTGTGATAGTGTAATTGGAATTGACATCAACTCTACAGCTGGAGCCATCTGTTCCCTATTTTGTAAACTTTTTTCAACCAGAAACTGCTAGCTACCTAAAGAAACAGCGTAAGGTAGGACAAGCCCTCAACCAATTTGAAGAAAACAGTTTCTCTTCTAGTTACACATGAGGCGTCGCCTTGTGTCTGTTACGTGCTAGGTGCCATTGCTCTAGCTGCTTCATCTTTAAGCCCTTCTCACCTTACCGGCATGCTTTCTCTCTCTCCCTCCCCTTCTCCCCCTCTGCCTCCCAGCAGCCTTATTCTGGCTGTTATCCCCTGTCCCTCTCTACCTCTGGGCCAACACCTGCTCTCAGATCCTTCATTCATACGAAGGTAAAAGTGGTTGATAACAGCTAAAAAGAGTTATGATTTCCAGGGTGACAGGCATTTTAACAGAGATCAAATCCTTTAAGCTAAAAGGGCAATGTTCTTGTGACATAATTACAGGCAGTGGCTCTCTGGAGACTGATGAAGCCTGCTCCAATGTTGCCACTCCCATGGCAGCCTGCTGCCCTCCTGAAAAGGTCAGTGCCTTTTCATGTTTTTATCCCAAGTGCTTGGCACGGTGACCAGCATATTTGGCACTCAATAATGAAGGAAGCTCTGGCCTGAGGAAAATAAGTTGCATCAATAGAGATGCCCTGACACAGATGAATGGGAAGATGCCGGATTAGTTTTGAGCCAAAATGCCATGGGAAGAGGCCAGATAAAGCAATAAGAGGAGATAATGTAGTTCCATCCTTTGAACCTTCCTAGAAGCCCACAGCAGTTTCAAGAGACTTATATGCTATTGTGAACCAGGAATACTGTTAGGCACTATAGCATTGCTGCCCTTATGAAGCTAACATTCTGCCTATAGGGCCTGATATGAAAGCATTAATTATGTAATTCAGTATTTAATCAGTCATATTGAGTGCTGCAAATGAAAATTGCGGGGTACTTACTAAAAAAGCATATAACAGAGGGACACAACCTAACACAGAAGGTCAGGCAAAACTTCTCTGGAAAGAAATACTAAAGTCACTTATGCTGATTCCTGAAGGATGAGTGGGAGTTAGGTAGGCAGAGAATTCAAAAAAGGAGTGGACATTCCTGATAAACACCTTTAATCCTGAGAATTGCCTTGATTCCATTTCTTGATGTCGCCCGGGTAGAAAACATTTTGAGGTCTTTGTGACAAGCTGCCCTATTCAGTCAAGACTCTGAATTCAGGGGTGCCTGGGTGGCTCAGTGGGTTAAGCGTCCAACTTTGGCTCAGGTCATGATCTCACAGTTTGTGAGTTCGAGCCCCACATCAGGCTCTGTGCTGACAACTCAGAGCCTAGAGCCTGCTTCCGATTCTGTGTCTCCCTCTCTCTCTGCCCCTCCCCTGCTCGTGCTCTATCTCTGTCTCTCAAAAATAGATAAACGTTAAAAAAAAGTTTTAAAAAAAGACTCTGAACTCAGACAAAAGAAAATATTGGCATAAAGGAAGGAATCACTTCCACAGATATCAACAACTTCATGAACATACATGTGTACCGTGATTTCAGCCATTACTGGTTTTCTGTGTTCTCAGCTAGGTTGTTAGTGTGAATGCCCACTGGGTATACCCCATCAGCATCCTCTGGGCCAGCAGCTTTCAAATTCTGAAATGTCTACAGACTAGACTCTCTATATGCCTCTGTCCAAAAACTCTGGGTGAAAGAAAAGGAGTTGGGAAAAAGGAGACGAGTTAAGGAATGGAAAACCTCAGAGAGAGCCTGGTCTGTGTAAGCCTGGTCTGTCTGACCATCCCACCTTTCTTTTAATATGGAGCCAATACTTTGTATGTCTGCAAAAAACACATTCCCAAGCTCATCGTGCCATTTTATGCATCATCTTCCCTTGGCCCCCTTCTTCAGCTAATTAAATTCTTGTTCCTAAAAACTCAGTTCTGGCATCCTATCCTCTTACCCCACTGTCCCAGTCTAATTTAGATATCCCTCGTCTGTGCTCTCATAGCATGCTGTACTTTTATACCTTATCATGGCTATATTGTAATAATTGATTTACTTATCTGACTCATCTACTTGAGGGAGTAAGGGCGAGACTCATGTTTTAATCATTTTCATATCCCTAGTCCCTAGCAGAGTACTTAAAAATCCACCGAATGAATTAATGTTTATGCGTGATAGTTACTTTTCCTCTCTTAGCCTCTGGAGAAATGTGGAGACCTAGATTTTGCATATCTGGTAAACAAGCCTGGATTTGTATATAGGAAACTTTTGACGTATGCCAGTCTGAAGTTCTTCTCCATTTGTGCATAAGCCTGTTGTGGTTACCTTAACTAGGCTGTTCTCTATAGCCTTTCTTTGAAAATATCTTAAGAACTAATAGACCAGTATATATATGACCTGACTCACCAATATATCAGTTAAGAACACGATTGGTTCTGTTGTTCAGCCCTGAATAAGCTACAAGTCTGTGCATAAGTCTGATCTTTTAGTCAATGCATTTTAAATAATGCCCATGTTGTATGTTAGAAGTGGCATCATTTCCAAGCTAGAAGCAAAGAAAGAATAAACTGTGCCTACCAGGATATTTGCGAAATATTAAGTACTTAAGTATTTCTTAAATGAGAAAAGGAAAGGAGAAATTAATAAAGGAGTAATTGGATGCATGTATGACTATAGTACAATCCACAGGAATCCTCAAGTCATGAGTTAGAATAAGGGACTTATTATTGGCAAAAATGACAAAGCCATCAAATGTAAAATATAAAAGCTATTCGAAGATCACATTTTCCAAACCTGGATGAGGCAAATGTTGGGTATATGAGGAGAATGTATTCTAAACTGTAGAGAAATCCCTATACAACCCAATGTTTCTCCTCGTCCCTCCCCCACCACACACACACACACACACACACACACACACACACACACATGGTCAGCACCCTCACATGCACATGTCATGGATGTCTTGTCTCCTTGTTTTCCTAAAATGACTTTGATTTGAAAAAGAGGACATCAGGGATAATAGTAGGGTGAGAGAAAGTTTCCTCCAACTGAAATTCTCCTTCCTTCTCTGTGTATGATTTTTCAAGGTAGGCATAAGCACCACCTCTTCTATGAAAACCTTTTCTGATCCACGAGAGCCCCCAGCTAGTTGCCTCCTCTGCTCTACCACCCCAGGTTACCTCTTCCCCTCTTTTGCAACTTATTTCACTATCTTTTATCATAGTTGCCTACATCTGTCTACACCTGTCCTTCCTCTAGAATAGGAGCTTTGAAAGAGGGGTTAGGCCTCATTTATGTTATATCCCACCACCCCATTGGTAACCTAGAGCCTTGCTCCATTCCTAACCTAGAGCCTGGCAAAAAGTAGGAACTCAGAAAATGTTGGATGAAGGAAGGGAAGAAGGAAAGAATAAAAAGAAGGAAGTTTATCTCTGAACAAAAAGAGCATTTGTCTTCTTTCCTCAAAATATTGTATCTTTCTAAATAGGGGCAGCCTGTTTTCTTTCCCTAGGTGTTAGGGTATGTGCCCTTGAACACCTTACCTTGGCAAAGAGCCCAAATTCCATCTCCAACCAGCTGAGTCACTTTCTGTTTCTTTGCGGTTCATTCATGCTTTTCCCCTTCATTGACACATTAACATTTCATGGTGAGTGGGTCCTGTTCAGCTGGCAGCCCCTCTCAGCCCACACACCTCTAAGCTGTCCTCACTTCACTAGTTCCCAATTGCCTGCCTCTCGGGGGCTCTGTCATCGTCAGCATATAGCTAGAGGAGCTGTTGGTTTGCTATTGCCATACCTAAGTTTTGATAATTAACGTAAGGCAAACTCACAATGGGAGAGCTCTGCTAGAGGTGATCTTCTCTTATGGGTTCTTTTCAAAAGCACCAGGTTGTTTGAAGAAAATGAGAGAAAAACAGATAACAAAAGAACTGGAAAGATCTAATATCTGCTTCATTTGATATCTTATCAGCCTCTCTCGTTTTTAATTTTTCTCCAATACCTGTACATCTTTTAACCTCCATGCCATCTGCAACACTGACTCCCAATGAGTTTCTACTTCAGTCTTGTTTTGTAGGTCAACAGTTTATACCTTAACCTCAAAAATAGCAATAATCCATGAGCAAATTAATAATTAAAAGTCTAGCATCTCTAAAGCATGGCATACGTGAATTTCCGTTTATTGACTTTGAAAAGGAAATTGCACGTGTGCGTGCGCACACACACACACACACACATACACACACAAATATTTGTTACAAGCTTAGCATTTCAAGATTTACTTTTGCTCCTTAGGCCCTTAGTAGGTGCTCAATAACTCCCTGCCGACACAGTGATTAGTTTTGGTAGTTCCCTGTTATTTCCAAAGACACAGCATTTTCCAGACTTTTCTGATCAACAAATGAAACGTGGCTTTCCTTAAAGCTGTGGAAATAGAATAATTCATATTGCGAGGTTATTTATTACCAGCCAGACCCTCATCTTGCTCTACAGGGCTCTGATAATCACCTATTTCAGAAGCCATTAGCCTTCTGTGTGCTGTAAAGCACTCTCCACCGTAACGTGTCTGTGCCTTTGTATTCTAGGGGAAGGAATGGTGTGTACTGAAGCAACAGACCTCTGTTGACCAAGTAAGAAAGTCTTTGATGCACAAATAGTACATTTAACTGCTTTGATTTGATAGTGTTGAAGTTAAACAGTGTAGTGGGTAGTAGAATCCCTGCCCAGGTATGGAAACATATAAAACCTTTGAGAATTTATACATTAATTCAGATGCTTAAAATTATAGAAACACAGACGTATAGGAAAAATACGCATCGAAAGAATGTAACCGTCAAGCCTTAGGCACTTACGGGAGGACAGCAGGAGCTGGATTTAACTTATTGATTTTAGAACCACTGTTTTTTTTTAAAGGTGAAATATTGCCTTTCCTGTTTTCAGATAATAATGACTGTTGTTGCAAATTATAAAATTTAATTAGCTATATAAATGCCAGAGGAACAAATAGTGTGCTATTGTCTTGATATCTTTCCAGAAATTAGTCTTTTAAAATAAATTTGCCATATTAATCATCTAAAAATATTTTTGATCACTGAATTAATAGTTTGCAGCCTGTTTTCAGGTACTCATTGCCATAGGTGATTGCTTCTTAATTACTACATGGGCTCTTTCTATTCACTCATATTAATTCATGTTTTCTGGCACAGTCCCAAAAGGCAGCCTTGCCCTATATCTTCTAATTACTTCTATAATTGAATTTGCCCACTTTTTCTAACCTATTTTTTAAACTGACTGTGTTTGTTCATGGTTTATTGTGTCTTTTTGTGTCAGTTCTCTGCAAGCAGAATGTACATTGATTCTTTCCTCGTTTCTCATTAATTTTCAAGAGCTTTGCTGCATGTCTGTTTTCTCAGTCTGTCAGACCTATTGCTAGACCAAAAAAAAAAAAAAAAAAGGACTCTTATTATTAAAGGTTAGGTAAAATAGACTGAAGTTAATTAATTCATTAGTAACTCTGAGCCAATTACTGGAGCCTTCTCTTATTTATATACTTGTTAACAAGACAGAAATGAGAAAGGCCAATTACAGGCACATGTCCTTCAGAAGTTCAGCAAACCCAGAGCATTTATTGACACCTTTCCAAAAAAATTTCAGTTTGTATATTAAATGTGTGACATTGCATTTAAAAATTATTGGCTAACACTCTTCTCCTTTCTATTAATAAATTTGAAGGATTTCCCCCCACCTATAGAAATCTTTAATGTGCCTACTATTACTAAATTCTTCTAAAATTATCTCAAGGAGTATTGCTGAGCCTTAGCAATTACGAAAATAGAAGAATTGGGCTTATTTTCTAGATTTTGTTATTCTATTCTTTCCAAGCTATTAAAGTTTTAATTCTTGAAATGGGGTAATTGACTAGCAGATCTCATGTACTAGAACTCTTTAAGATACGTTTTACCTGATTATTATTGAATATGCCAAAACTTTACTGCACGTGGAAAGAAACTTTATTCTCAGATTTTTCCTGGTTACCAATATAAAACACTTTAACTGCTTTATCCCTGCGGACTACCTGCACGGCACATACTGTATCCATTACTTCTTCCCTGCTTCAGAAATACTTTGTTAATTTCACAGGGGTTTGGAGGGAAGGGAGCCGGTGATTGACAGTTTTCTGTACATCTACATTCTCTTCATATGTTGGTGTCAGCATGGAACCAACAAACCAACAGAGTGCGTTAACACTAATGTCTCAATAAATTGGCTGTTTGACTGAATTAAAACTAGCTTGAGTGTTTTGTTTTGTTTTGGTTTTGGTTTCCTTTTTGAATCTCATGTGGACGCAGATTTCCATAGATAAGTGGATGCCAAAATGATGTCAGGGTTACTGCTGCCTAACATTTTAGTTTTTTCTAAGTCCCAAGTGTATTCAAATGTAATCAATTATTTTATAGCATGATAATGATGATCACAGCATTATAAAATGAGAAAGAATCCCAGCAGATGATTAGTCCAGGTCCTTGATTCTTAGAAAACCAAAGGAAAAAAGTTTAAAAATGTGTAATGTACCATATTCAGGAAGCCTTTCTTAATACTTCTTATATCTGAAGTGAACACCTTGCCTCTGAATTTCTATACTATCTTATTTATAACTATTTTATGGAACATTTTACTTTCTACCCTGGATTGTAACAACTTGTATCTTTCTTTCTGCTGACTTATTACCTAATTGAAGTAAGTGTATTTTATGCATTTGATAGCCCCAACAGTCAGCTCGATACCTGGCAAATAGTAGGCCCTCAATAAGTATATGCCAAAACACTTAAGGCTGAGGAGTCCATAATCTCTTTTGTAACGTGTTCAGTGTCTAACCTCCCTCACTGTCTAGGCTAACTAAAGAATCTCATGCTTGAAATCAGTTAATGTATCTTAATTTTCTGTGGTAACTGCAATAAATTGGTAACAAATGTTCCGTTATTAATTCATTATGTAGACTTCTCTGCTCCACGATTAAAAAATCTATACTAAGTTTTCCTCAGATGAACTGTTTTTCATTCCTTTAATTACTACATGACTTTTTTTTTCTTTCTTTTTTTTTTTTTTTTTTTTAGTGGCTTTATGGACCTCAAGTTTGTTCCTTCGGGCCAAGACCACACAGGCCCTTGTTTCTCTTCCAATTCCATGTGTGGTGCAGTCTCTGTATTTTCAGAAACACCTATGTGGAACACAGACTTCTTGAGCTCCTTTACTCCTTACAGCTCTTACCCATCAGTTCTTTATGCCCCTGCCTCAGTGAAGCCGGTTTTCTTTCCCTCAGTGAATTTTTATATATTGTCCCTGCCTTTCTTTCCTTTTCACCCTTTC
Organism: Neofelis nebulosa; assembly: GCF_028018385.1. Taxonomy (NCBI): domain Eukaryota; kingdom Metazoa; phylum Chordata; class Mammalia; order Carnivora; family Felidae; genus Neofelis; species Neofelis nebulosa. The sequence continues at coordinate 73,675,914 of NC_080786.1, forward strand.
TTTTCTTCCTTCCTCCCTCTTTCTTCCTTCCTTTCTTCCTTCCTTTTCTTGTCTTTATTCTTTTAAATAAAGTGCTTAATAACTATGCCTTCTAATAACAGCACTCCATATGTTTATATGATCTCCCATTATACAAGCTTTTGTCACAGATGCTATCTCATTTATTCTTATCTGTATTATACAGATGAAGAAACTGAAATTCAGAGATTCAGTGACTTGCCCAAGACCACCTAGCTAGGTACAGTTTCGGTTTTTGTTTTTGTTTTTGTTTTTGTTTTAATTTTTTTTTTCAACGTTTTTAATTTATTTTTGGGACAGAGAGAGACAGAGCATGAACGGGGGAGGGGCAGAGAGAGAGGGAGACACAGAATCGGAAACAGGCTCCAGCCTCCGAGCCATCAGCCCAGAGCCTGACGCGGGGCTCGAACTCACAGACCGCGAGATCGTGACCTGACTGAAGTCGGACGCTTAACCGACTGCGCCACCCAGGCGCCCCAGTTTCGGTTTTTGAATTCGTGACTTGGTTTACCTGTGAGAACAAAATCCAGAAAGCCCTCTTTTCTCTGTTGATTCTTACCTTTTGTGTAAAGAAATTACCCAAGGTACTCTGCCAAACAGCTGGATGTGTAGTCACCTGAATGATTTTTCCAGTAATTACATAGGTCATTATAAAAAAGAAAATGTGGCCTGGTACTTTAATGTGCCTACATCATCCTGTGAACATGCAGATTCTGATTCAGTAGGTCTGAATTTCTAATGAGGTCTCAGGGATCTGGGAAGGGGTATGATGCTGCCAGTCCGTAGACCTCAGTTGGAGTAGTCAGCTCTAGGGAACAGAGTGAGTTTTGAGAATTGGAGAGACTTGGAGCTCCTGAGTGGCTCAGTTGGTTAAGCGACCGACTTTGGCTCAGGTCATGATCTCGCACTCTGTGAGTTTGAGCCCTGGGTTGGGCTCTGTGCTGACAGCTCGGAGGCTGGAGCCTGCTTCAGATTCTGTGTCTCCCTCTCTCTCTGCCCCTCCCCTATTCATGCTCTGTCTCTCTCTCTCTCTCTGTCAAAAATAAATAAACATTAAAAAAAAATTTTTTTTTAAAGAATTGGAGAGACTTGATTCAAGTCCTGTCTCTTCTCTCTATTAACTATGACCTTGGGCAAGCTACTTAGTTCCTGTGAGCCTCAGTTTTTTAATCCTTAAAATGAAGATATTAATATGTATCTTACTCACTGAAAGTCGAGGGAATGGGCCTATTTTCTCTCCGCACTACTGCCTGGTTAGTCTTCCTAAGGTCTCCTTGAACTCAGAGACTTTGCAGGGAGCCTCACCACCTGGTGAATTATATATAAACTCTTCCCCTTGAACCTCCAACCCTCAGTGTTTGAGCCAATGTCACCTTTCTAGCTTGATCTCTCCCTACTTTCCATTCAGACCTTACATGTAGCTAACATATCAGATTTTCTACTTCCTCTTCTTGATTCGCCTTTGCCCCACCCAACCTGCATCACATCTGTAGAAATTCTGTTCTTTATCTAAGTCCCTTCTCCCATCCATGCTCTTACTGGGAGCATTTTTGCTGCTGTCTATCCCCCCCGTCACGCCCAGCTCCTACTAGATCTGTCTCCCTGCCATTTGGAGCCTCATAATACTCTGTTTTTATCTTTGGATGATTTTTGTATTCTGTCTTATGTTCTTGTCATTTCCCCAATTATCCCCATTCCTAGTAGACTCTAAGTTCCTTGAGGATGGAGAGCAGGTGTTGCTCTGATATCACAATGGTAAAAACATAGCTTTGGGGCACACTGACCCGGGTATGTGTGCATCTCAGCTTCACCGTTTGCCAGGACGAGCCGCCTCACCTGTCTGAGCTCCAGTTTTCCCATCTTAAAGTAGGTGCCAACTGGGGCACCTGGGTAACTCAGTCGGTTAAGCGTCTGGCTCTTGATTTCGGCTCGGGTCATGATCTCATGGTTCATGAGATCGAGTTCTGTATCGGGTTCTGCTCTGAGCCTGCACGGAGCCTGCTTAGGATTCACTCTCTGCTCCTCCCCTGCTTGTGCTCTCCCTCCCTCTGTCTCCCTCTCAAAATAAATAAACATTAACAAAAACAGTGGGTGCCAATGATACCTAGCTTGCAGAGTTCCTGGGAAGAAATGTTGTATATGAAATACCTCACACAGCATGCAGCACACAGCAAGGGCTCGTGTCAGTGAAACAGAACAGATTAGAACTGACTCTGTGATCCCGGCACAACTCAGACATTCATTCTAGTGTGTGAGCAACTGGACCCAAGCCCAGGCTTCCAATTTGGTGTGAATGTTTTAACATTTTCTTTTCTGGCTATGCTTATGTCAGTATAAAAGTCTTATCAGAATATTCCATATCCAGCCCTATTCCAATCAAACTATATTTGTTGATCTAGCTCCAGTGAGCGTAAAGTGATAATGAATGTTGGTTATATGTGTGGTTTGGTTTAAAAACCAAACCAAAGCAAACAAAAAAAGGCCTGTGGTTTATAGTTCAGCTTGGGTTGTTTGAGTCCAAACTGCCACTCTCTAGCATTTCCCTAATCTCTCTGAACTATAACAATCTCAGAAGTTGGGATGTTTTTCATTTTCTTCTTTATATTTGTCTGTATGTTGAGGACTTTTTCAAGTGAAGAGCACATTATTTCTTTAGCCCAGAGACAATAATAATATTCTCTTGAATGACAGCAATAACTTTCATTGCCTCAAATCTCTACTTTTATGAGTTGAATTATGTATCTGTATATAAATTTCACTTGACTCTTCTGTGCTTTTTTAGATTTAAATATTTTATTGCAGTAATTGCTAAGGAGCCATAGTTGCATTTCTTTTTTGGTTCTTTTCAACTAATTTTTAAAACGAAATAGATTAACAGACTGTATCATGAGTCAATTTAACCTTTTGGGAGACAAACTAATTTTTCTTAATAACTACAAGTTAAATATTGTCAATGTAGCCAAAGTTGACTCGATGCCTGGACACAGTGCCAAAGATGAATCCAAGCTGTATCTAAACTTAGGGCGTCAAAGTCAAAGTCACAGCTATAGTCAGTATGTTGTTTTGTTAATGTGGGTAAAGAGGGTTTTTAAAAGAAAAATAGAAAATGGGGCAAACCTTGTTTTAATCAGGGAGTATATGGAAAGCAAATTAAATGCCTATATTAAAACCTATTCTTTTAGACTACCAATAACATTTCCCCCTAGCCCCAAGAGACCATCATAAAACAATAGTTCATAGTGCTTTTAGAACAGGAACTGAAGTTGTGTTCTGTGCATGTATGTATAGTCCTACATAGGAGGAATGCAAAGTTGAAAGCTGCTGTCGCCCTTTGGGGAAAAAAAAAAAGGAAAAAAATGGGATTCTGACTCAAGTATGTATGCATTTTCTGTTCTTCTATCTTGTGGGTCTCTATTGCTAAAAATATTTTTTATGAAATTGCTCTGTGCTTCGTGTGGTCTTGTTTTTGCTTATTCTCAAATCTCAAACCATGACATAGTTATGAAACATCTTGAGTTATTAAAAGTGGAGAAATTATATTTTGTTTGTGAACTGAACAGCAAGCCAAGCGATGTCTTCAGAAACAAAGATTTTATTTTATATGAGAAAAAAATTTATTTCTCATTTATAAGCTACAATAAGAAGTGGTTCTAGGACAAAGAGACAGAAATTGTCACTTGGAAGCTGTAATGTTGAAGCTGTCTACATAGCTGCAAATGAAGTAGAAGTTGGTTTCTTTTTCTTGGCCTATTTGGCCAATGTAAAAGCATCTTATTGGGTGAGCAGATCTCAAAAAGTCACCTTGAGATTTAAGTTACCAGTTTACAGCATACGGATGATCAGTTTACCAGCAACAGCACAAAGACATTTAATTTTACTTCATGCAGCATGAACACAGATTGAGACACTGTATCAAATGGTTAAGAGCATAGGCTTCAAGCGGTACCTGGGTAGCTCAGTAGGTTAAGCCTTTGACTTCTGCTCAGGCATGTATCATAGCTCATGGGTTTGAACCCTGTGTCAGGCTCTGTGCTGACAGCTCAGAGCCTGGAGCCTGCTTGGAATTCTGCGTCTCCCTCTCTCTCTGCCCCTCCCCTGCTTGTGCTGCTCTGTCTCTCTCTCTCTCTCAAAAGTAAACAAACATTTTGGGGCTCCTCGGTGGCTCGGTCGGTTGAGCTGCTGACTTTGGCTCAGGTCATGATCTCACAGCTGGAAGGCTCATGGATTCAAACCCCCCTTCGGACTCTGTGCTAACGGCTTAGAGCCTGGAGCCTGCTTCCGATTCTGTGTCTCCCTCTCTCTCTGCCCCTCCCCTGCTCACGTTCAGTCTCTCCCTCTCTCCCTCTCTCAAAAATAAGTAAACATTAGGAAAAAAAAGTAAATAAACATTAAAAAAAAAAGGGGGGGGGGGGCATAGGCGCTTCAAGTTAGGCTAACCTGAATGTGCGCCCTGGCTCTACCGCTTGCTAACCACATGATCTTCAGCAACTTAACCTCATGAAGTCTGTTTCCTCACCTGTAATACGGGGATTGTGCCATATTTCATTAGTTGAGATGCATAGTCTTTCACATTTTATTTATTTTTTATTTTTTTTAACGTTTTTTATTCATTTTTGAGACAGAGAGAGACAGAGCATGAATGGGGGAGGGTCAGAGAGAGGGAGACACAGAATCTGAAACAGGCTCCGGGCTCTGAGCTGTCAGCACAGGGGCCCGATGCGGGGCTCGAACTCACGGACCGCGAGATCGTGACCTGAGCCGAAGTCGGCGCTCAACCGACTGAGCCACCCAGGCACCCCTAGTCTTTCACATTTTAACATTAGAATGTATCTTGCAACTGATGGTGTGTCTTAGCAACATTTTTTTTCTTGCTTGCTAGTACATAAACTAATTGTGCAATTTAAAACCTATGGCATCTGATAGTCAACTAAATAATTAATATATACTCCATAGAGGCATTTTGAGATATAAACAAAATAATGATGTGAATAAAATCTTATGCTCTAGAACCTGGCCCGCAAAAGACTTAATAAATAATACCCACTAAAATGTTGTGCACTATGATTTTTGTAAACTCTGGCATTTCCATGTCTTTTTATTCGTGATTTGTGTTTGCCAAAACTAGACGTTAACTTCTTTGCAAAATCCTTGTGTTGGAACAAACAGCCTGCCTACTGAATTGTTCATCAAATTTCCTCTAATTTCTCTGGCAGTAAGATATTGACCCTAAGGGTTTAAATCTGAAACACGGTCAGAATAAGGGCTTGTGAAAGTCCGCAGTGATTTGTCAGATGGAGTTGTCTGCAGACAAAAAGAGGAGGAAGTAGCTGAGCATATGCTGCAACAGTGCTGAGCCCACAGTAAGCAGCACAGAAGTGCTCATGACAGGGAGGGAGGTGGCATGCATGGAGTGGTTGAAGGGCATAGGTTCTGGAGCCAGGCTGGCTGGATTTGAGAAGATTCTGGAGCCAGTTTGTCTGGTTTGAGTCTTGGCTCTTCACCTTACAAGCTGGATAACCTCGGACAAGTTATTTAACTTCTCTGTGGCCTCCATTTCCTTCTAGGGTTGTTGTGAAAACTAAAAGAGCAATGTCCATAGAACGTGCTCTATGAGTTTGCTATTATTATTGAAAATACACCCTTCTTGTGTTTTAAGTTCCTTAAAAAAAAAAAAAAAAAAAAAAAGGTCTGAGTTTTCTCATACTGAAAGGGAATATTCCAGTCAATTTGTTTCTCTAGCAGGTGATCATTATAATTCTGTTAGAGGCTTGTACCGTATAAAACATACAACTTACAAATAGTGTCTTTTGAGTATTTGTGATCATGTGACATAGCTGATAAAACTAGCCTATCTAGCAATAAACACATGACTAAAAACAAAGTATCACATAAGTCTGAGGTTGCTTTCAACAGCCTTTGGAATGTCTGTATAATATTATCTTCTTACGGCTTAAAACTCAGTATTACATATGTCAGCCTATAGCCCCAAGAAAGGGTCACTATGACTAGGAATTTTAGAGTGGGCTCTTTCTAGTGTTTGTTTACTTGTAACCCATGTTATTCCAATTTTTTTTCTAAGTTGTGAACATGGTTGTTGTGCTTCAAACAACAACAGCCATCAAGCATGTTTATATCTTCTAAGCGTGAGATTGGGTGCGGCTTTTTACTTATTGACCACACCTATTTAATACAAAGAATCAACTCTGAAGTGAAATAAAACTTACTAATAGTTAATAACTATTTATTGAGTGGTAATTATGTGGTAATTCGCATGAATAATTGTAATCAGTATTGTTGTTCCATAACGAAAGCACATTTTTAGCTTTTGTCTTCTCTTTTTATTCACATTTTGTTCACTTATCAATTATTTATCTTCAATATCAGTATCGAGAGACTGTATAGAGCAAAGTGTGTTGGAACATTGGTTTCCCAACAACATAGCTCCAAAACCCAGTCTGTCACCCAACTAACCCCCAAATCTCTGATAAGAGTTGTCCTTGCTTGGGGTGTCCGGGTGGCTCAGTTGGTTAAGCGTCCAGCTCTTGATTTGGGCTCAGGTCATGATCTCATGAGGGTTTGAGCCCTGCATCTGGTTCTTCAGAGCCTGCTTGGGATTCTCTCTCTCTCCCTCTCTCTGCCACTCCCCTGCATGCTTGCATATACACACATGTGCTCACGCTGTCTCTATCAAAATAAACAAATAAACTTAAAAAAAAAAAAAAAAGATTCTTGCTTGTGTCATAAGTCTGCTCAGGGTTGGGTGACCCTCCTTTATCCTGTAGCTCTGCCATCTAATAGATGCCTTCCAAGATCATCCTCGTAGGGAAAGCAGAACCTGCACTCTTGTAGGAGCCAGTCCATTAGCTAAAACACAGTCATATAGCCCTGACCAAATTACAAGGGAAGCTGTATTCTTCCTCTTGCCCAGGAAGAGAAAATAGCATGGTAAATACATAGCATTTTCACTGCCACAGCTTCTTACGCTACACGTATAACTCTGAGCAAGTTATGTCTTCTGAAGGCCTCAGTTTTTTCATTTGCAAAGTGGCAATAATAATACCTATCTTGCAGAGATACTGTGAAGATAAACAAGGAAAGAAATGTAAAGGGTTTAGCATATGGTAAGTACTTCATGTAATTGTTTTATTACTAATAATCAATAGCTTCTCCCTAGAACACACATGTCTAGGGGACCTGAGTTATTAGCACCTAAGTTATCTGGCCCCTACCAGTCTGGCCCTTTAGTCTCTGCCCAGCCTGTCGGGGGTGCAGGACTCAAGGCAGGTGAGACTCTTGGCTATGGAACTGACATCAGTATGAGCTCGTACTACAGGGGCCGGGATAAGAGGAGACCAAAGCCAGGGCACGACATACAGAACGGGCTCTGGTTTCTCCAAGAGTCTTCGAGGGGAGGACTTTGAGGGGATGAATTAAAGGGGTGGAGGACAGAAGAGAAAACTCGCCAGTGGTTTGAACTTGTGCTTAAAGTAGGCCCTAAATCCCAAGATAGCAGCTGCGAGAAAGGGGGAAAATGAACACATATTGAGTCCTTACAATGTGACAGGCATCATGCTAGGGCTTTCACACAGGTGACCTCATTTAATTCTTACAGGGATCTCTAGGTAAGAATCATTAACCTCAGTTTCCAGTACAAAGTACTCACTCAAGCTGACATAGCTAATAAGGGACATGGCTGGAATTGGGTCGTCAAAGCCCTAGTGTGGTGTTCTTTGTACACACCACCTCTTTACATGGTACTGAATTGTGCTGATGACCAGCAGATCTCAGAGAATACACAGGAAGCGTAACCTCCCTCAGAAGAGCAGGAAGTAGAGCCATTCACCTCCTCAAGCAACCCCTCGACCCCCACTTCACACATGACCAAAGCAGCTTAACTGAGGGTCAGCTTCGGGTACAATGTATTTGCAAACACACACAAATGCATTCCTGTCTGCTTGCAAATGTTTGAAATTAATTTCACTGAGAGAAGCAATGAGTGTGTATATAGGTTCCTATTAACATGCATGTGAGATCATTTCCTTTTGGGGGCACATGGAGGATGGACTGATTTTACTGAGTAGACCACAGAGTTGGATGAAGAAAACTGATCACACCAAGGCCACAGCTCCTTGATTTCATAATCTGACAGCCTGGGCAATGAAAAATGTCCAGAAGTTTTGAGCCCTCTGTAGCCATGAAGGCCTGGAATATGGTGGGAACTTGTCCCATAAAACAGTCCCATGAAATGAACCCTGAGTACCATGCCATCGAGTGCCCTCGGGGTATCCAAATATATCCAGAAAAACCAAGGGATTTGGGGCTTGGCATTTTACAGGAACAGTATTAAAACAGAACTACATCTGCAGCAGCAGAACTGAAACGAATATAAGACTAGGTTTTTCCAATCTGTCAAAATAAATTTACTTGGAGTTGTGAGCAGCATTAACTCTGTAAGTTCCGGTCTCTGCCTTTATTTCTAACATGTGTTAGGATCCAAACTACTGATTTGGACAAGTGTAAGAAATAGTTTATGACCCAACATGCCCCTCATACTTGCAGATATTTTGGAACTTGTCATTTCTATGATACGGTATCTTCCTTACCATTAATTTTCATAGATACTACTTAGAACAAGGTTTTCATGATCCGCATCATACTCTGAGGCAGTACAGTGTAGTGGTTAGTGGTTAAGAATATAAGTTCTGGGGGGCACCTGGGTGGCTCAGTCAGTTAAACGTCCAACTGTTAATCTCAGCTCAGGTCATGATCTCATGGTTCGTGGGTTCGAGCCCCACATTGGGCTCTGTGCTGACAGTACAGAGCCTGCTTGGGATTCCCTCTCTCCTCTCTCTCTCTCTCTCTCTCTCTCTGCCCCTCCCCTGCTCTCATTCTCTCTCAAAATAAATAAATACACTTTTCTTAAAAAAAGAATATAAGCTCTGGAGCCCAAATACCTTTGTTTGAACCCAGGTTTCATCATGTACAAGCTGTCTAACTTTAGGCAAGTTACTCCTGTGTGCCTCAGTTTCCTCATCTGTCAAATTCAGAGGTTAATAGTGCTACCTCATAAGTTTGTTTCAAGGACTTAGCAAATATATGTATATGTAAAGGACTATACTTAAAGGACTTAGCAAATATATGTATGTAAAGGACTTAGCAAATGTAAAGGACTTAGCAAAGTGACTGACACATGGTAAGAGCCCAGTTCCCTAGCAAGGACCTCAAGAATGAGGGAAAGGGACCGGTGGGGAAGAAAAGACAAGCTCCAAGCACTGTTGCCATGCAGCAGGATGGAGAGGAGCTAACACAGAGCAGCTAAAATTTGTCTCACTAGTCTGTGTCTCAACAGTGAGAAACAAAGTTGAGAATCGAATCTTCACGTGCTTATGAACCACCTGTAGATCTTGTGAGAATGTGGATCCTTATCCATTAGGTCGAAGATGCAGCTTGGGATTCTGTATTCCTCATAGGCTTCCCAGTGATGCTAACGGTGCTGGTCTACACACCTCACACTGAGGAACGGGAGTCTAGAGAACACCGAGTTGCTAAACACTACATAGGCTCTTTCTCTAGGAGGAGAAAACTTCCCAGGGATCTTTCCTTTTACCCAGCCTCTTCTGCATTTTGGTCACACGTCATGGGCCAAGAAAATGTTTGAAAATAAGTACTGCTGCAGAGGAAGAAGGCACAGATATCCTATCTTGAATGACATAAAATATTTTTCATCCTTAAGCATTAAATGATTTTCCCCTTAGGGGAAAAATTGGCTTCTCTGATCTGGTCTGAATATCTGAAAAATTGGCTTCCCCTTTATGCTCATTAATTACAAACTAGAGGATTGAGATATTTTTTGAGATAGGCAAAAGGTCTCCCCATCTGCTTTCCAAATAGGGATGGCATCAGCAAGACCAAGCACCCTCTTGCCAAATGATGACCTTTGCCAAGCAACCAGTCTTTTAATTCTAACTTCATGCATATTTCAAGGGAAATGTAAACCATATGTTTGTGCTCCACGGACACATACATCATTGACATAGAAAGATTTCCAGTTGTTAAAGAGCTTTAAAGTGCCCCGCAGGGTTTCGCTAAGACTAAAGTTGGATCTTCGCAGACCGCTAAGCCGAGTAGCATTCCAATTTTAAGAGTCTAAAGCCAATCAGATGACCGTTTTCGACCTTGTGATTCACAGATTCAGGCAAAATTAATTTTTAATCATTGGATCCATTTCTTCACTATCCTTTATAGAAACCTCCTCATAGAAACTCAGGATAAGTAGAAAGTTGAACTTTGTGTGTGTGTGTGTGTGTGTGTGTGTGTGTGTGTTTTAAAAATATATGTAGGAGCAAAATCATCAAACATCATTTCTACTCTTTTCTGAAACCAGCAGAAGACCTCAGGAAGAGTGATCTATATCCCACCATCAAGCCACTTGTGGCAAAATCTTACCTCTAATTCCACCAGGATTAAACCTTAGGCTTGCTCTCATTCTCTCTCAAAATAAATAAATACATTAAAAAAAAAAAAAAAAGAATATAAGCTCTGGAGCCAGAATACCTTTGTTTGAGCCCAGTCATACCATATATTCTTTTGCAAGGGCATTTGTAACAAAGTAACACAAACTGGATGGCTTAAACAACAGAAATGTATTGTGTCACAGCTCTGGAGGCTAGAAGTCTGAGACCAGGGTTTCTGCAGGGTTGGCTCCTTCTGAGGGCTGCGAGAATGTGTTCTGTGCCTCTCTCCTGGCTTTTGGTGGTTTGCTGCCAATCTTTGGTGTTCCTTGGCTGTGTCACCCAGGTCTCTGATGTCTTCTCACGGCGCTCTCCCTGTGGAGAATTTGGCATGCCTGTATCCAAATCTCCCCTCTGTATAAGAACACCAGTCATATTGCAATAGGGGCCTACCCTACTCCTGGATGACTTCTTAACTAATCCTAACTTAACTAATTACATCTGCAATGACCCTATTTCCCCAACTCACTGTTGAGACATAGACTAGTGAGGTCACATTCTGAGGTACTGGGGGTTAGGACTTTAGCTTACTGATTTGGGGGAGGGAGGGGAGGACACGATTCAACATATAATATACAGTATCTGTCCCAGCTACTCAGCTCAGCCTCTATAGTGCAAAAGCAGCCACAGAAAATACATAAACGGGCCTGCCTGTGTTACATATGATAAAGCTTTATTTACTTAGAAAAACAGGCAGCAGGCCTGCAGGCAGTAGTTTGCCATCCCAGTCTTTGAGTACCTCTGATCTGTTCTGAATATGAAAGAAAACAGGAAGAGGTTTGACAGCAAAAAGGGAAGAAAGCATTTGGCAAGGTATTTGGGAATACCTACCATATTCTAGGCACAATTATTTTACATGTAGCTTTAATATGTCTCATGTTTACATCCAGATATAATCTGAGTTAGTGTACATAGCTTTAATTAAGCAAACTGATATAAATTTTATAATGGTGGCTCTAGTTACCACGATACATTTTGTCTTTGGGATGTTACCAAGTTCTAGAATGACAGACAGACTTTTCCATTTGACATTATGCTGCATTCTTTTGATTTTTAGTATGAATGTGTCTAAAACATTAATAATTATTTATGATTTTTAATCCCTTTAGAAACATATATATATATATATATATATTTATCCTCATAAATAGAGATGTACATTTATTTTAATATAATTAATGTTGCTAAAAGCCCTATGTTAGGTTGTGTGCAATGACACCTGAACAAGACACAAATATTGTCTCCAGGGATTTATTCTGTCCTAGAAGATATATACAAAGGAAATAGGTAGTACGGTAACATATTCAAACATCATCCAAAGATTTCCATATGTACCTGCCATGTAGGGGAATTGCTTTGTCCCGTTTGGGTCCGTATACATGCATATACATGTGAATCTTGCACCTTCGCTTATGGAAACTTAAACAGAAACAAATTAGAGTTCTGTAGAGGGTCATAGATGTAAAAGTGCTTTAAAAAGCTTTCACAGAAAGCTTACAAGTTAACTATGGAGTAAAGAAAAGATATCAATCTGGCACATACTATATATTTTGCAATAGTAGCAGAAGTCATGCTCCCACTTACATTAAAACATAGACTGGGCTTATTAACGTCGTTTTATATTAAAACACTGGGCCGCTCAAAAACCCCAGAACTCTTCCTCTACATGGTTATGAAGGTGGCAGGAGTCAGAGGCCAGAATCTGCTTTAAATTTGGAGAAACAGATATATAAGTAGTGAGTGGCCTTATTGAGGATGAAGTGAGCCCACTCACAGGTATCAGTATTGGATGTAAGAGGCCCATTCATCTTCAACAGAGGTGCCTCACGAATCACTTATTGGAGTGCCCCAAAATTGGCCTTGTACTTAGGATCTGAAAGAAAATACCCACGGGATTGTACCAATTATAAAACAGGTCAAATTTGGGGGCCAAAAAAGTGGACCATCTGCCTTTAATCACGTTTGTTACTTAAAAGGTTTTCAGTTCAGACAGATTTTCAGAGAAAGTATCAGCTATGATGATACATATATAAAATTGCTATCTGACCTGCAATGTCAGATGTATGTGGCCTTAATAATTTTAACCATTTTTAGACCCAAAGAAAACTTTCAAAATCATAATTAAAATGTGATTGTTCTCTTATAATTATGGAAACACTACCACATTTCCTGACTGCCACACCCAAGACCTTCAATAGTACAAGCCAAAATCTGCCTTTACATATACAGTTGATTTCATAACCACATATAACTGACTTTATATTGCCTGAAATAGGTTTGAGCTCAAGGAACGAAACTAGAGTTTATTTCACAAACACAACAGTAGAGCCTCCATAATTTTTTTTTTTAATCACGAAATTCTTTTTATTTCTTGGATTCCCTGGCCTGTAGTTTAGAAGCCACTGTCTTATTCTAAAGAATCTTCTACATGCTTGTTTGGATATGGGGCAATTTCTCTCTTTTCCTTCTACTTTTACTAAAATGAAGAGAAGAGCCTTCAGTCTTGTCACAGAACTAGAAAAGGAAGATGCAAGTGAAAAAAAAGGAGAAAGAGAGAGAGGTTGGCTTTTTTTTCCTCTCAACACTTTGCAAACTTTAAGAAATGAAGCACGACAGCATGTCAATGCAGAGTAATGATAATATTAATAATGATGGTGATGATGATGATAATGATGAATTAGACAATATAATTCTCCTCTTATTCTAAGTGTGAAAACTGAAGCAGAATGATGAAGTGCCTTTCCCAAGATCAGTGGCCCCACAATTAGAACTTGGGCTTTGCCTCCCTGCACACCTCTTCTTCAGAAGAGAACAAATATCACTAATGTTCATCCTCCCCAGAAGAAAACCATACTGGCCCATTCAATGGCCAATTAGAATAAATTGTAAATTAGGACAAATACGATAGGTAGTACAAAAATCAAAAGCTCTCTAAAGAAAAGGAACAAAAAACCTGAATAAATAAGCTTAACGGTCCATTGTTTGTGGGGAAAATGATGAAATTATCATCAAAATATTCTATGAATTGAGAATGAAGATAAATTTTTATGTGGAAAAAAAAATCTACCTAGAAAAGTAAGACTCCTTCCAGGACAGGTATTAGTTTTTATAAAAGGGGCATTGGTCTGTGTCTGATAAGAGATAAAAATATGCTTTGTATGAATATTAGTAAATAAACCAGGCAATTAAGATTCTTCATACTGACCGATATTTAAGGGAATATGTGCAACTGTGCTAAGCATTTGGACATTAAAACCATGTCTGCACAGGAGAATGTTCTAATTATCTCGGAATCGGCCTCACAGAGTCGGAGTCATTCAGGTGAAAACACCCTTTCTCTTTAAGAGCAGTTTTAGGGACACAGGTTAACAGTAAATACTACAATGCTTCATTTGGCCTGTAAAAAATAAACCTAGTCTAAATATCAATCTGCAGATGCCAAGTGTGTGTTTAAACAATGTGCCAGTCTGCTTCCTTCATCAAAAGTCCGGGTGAGGTGTTGTTTTCCACATTCAGGGACATTAGCCCAGCAATGCAAGAAAAAAAAAAAATCTTCATTTGGCCAGTGCATCTTTCAGACATTCCCTTCTTTTATTGATTTGTTTTCTCCTGTCCCTTTTCTCCTTCTTTTGTTTCCTTATCATAGCTTCAGGTTATTACGTGCAAAGTATTGATGGGAATGGATGGTTTTGGTCGATGGAGAGCTAATGCATCCCTAATCCCACTATTGTTATAGAGTTATGCTTTACTCTGGTCTCTGATGGGGGAAAAGGTGCAAAGCTGTTGATCCTAGTTTTATTTGTCACAAACCCATCCATCAATCAAGCGCAAGCATGTCTGAATGCTGAATGACATGTGGGTCTCAGCTGAAAAAATTCGATAACACTGTATTGTCAGGTCTCTCACTCTTTTTTTGATAAGAAATACATTTGACTGAAATAGATAAGCATGCAACTACTAAAGACTTGAAGAGAGAAAGTGACATATTGGCACCAAAGGTTATATATCTTTGGTATTAATGATACTTATGAGTAAATAAAATGGGAGGGGGCAGCTGCAGCGGGAGACATACAACATCCCTAAGGCTTGGTTATGTTTAAGTACCGTGGCTCTACTACCATTGGGATTTTCAAATATTAATCTGGCCATATTTCACAGTCGGCTACCCTGGTTAAAATGCAAGCAAATGTGCCATTGGTGAAGGTGGTGGGATGCAGGGAATCAAATAGCACTTGTCTACACTCCTCCGAACAATACAGACAGGTCCCTTTTTGTCATGTATGGTAGGTAAATCGCATGCAATATTTTTATGTATGTGTGAACTCGTAAGTTCACAACTGTCTCCTCTTGTGAGTGAAAGCATTTATGGGGGAAAAAAGCTTTAATTATTTTAAACTGGAAATATATATGTGTGTCATTTTAATAGTGACTTAACTTATAATTACAGTCTCAAAAATGGTTTCTGTGTGTCCCTTTTATCCTAGTTACTAAATTAGGTACTTTAATACATTATGAAAGCCTGTCTTTTCAGTTAGATACAATTTTCTATTCATAGTTATTTCAAGATAATTGCATTTGGAAATAGTTAAAACATTAAAAACAACACCAGTATAATATAATTTTAGGGGCAAAATTAATCAACAAATCAGAACATTTTTAAAACCATTTTATTTCCTTGTCATAACATTTTTAGAGAAGACGAGATTTTTTTTAAATGACCTAAAAAAGCCCATCAAGAAAGGTAACAAAAAAAGGCAGACCTGAATTAGAGGGCACTAAGATGAACGTTTTGTAGCCTTAAATATCACCACACTAGGAAAGTAAGCCATTTTTGTTCTGTTCAGTGACTGGGGGCTAGACAACTGTAAAAATCAATGTGGGAGTGCTTTAGATTTGTGGGGTAAATTACATGTGCTTGGCCGCTCCATTGTATCTGCCCTATATTCTATACAAGATACTTTAGATGGAGCTGTCACATAATACATATACTTCATATTGATTTTTATAGATTTAACAGAACTTGAATTGAACTCCATAATAAAGCAAGAAGAGAAACTATATCTCCTTCAAATCCCTAATACTTCAACTATTCTTGAAATTAACTAAATGGTACCTCCCAATTCTGAATCACGGAGGGAGACAAAAAAAATCATTTGATTCCTGATTCTCCTTCCCTTCCGTTCTGCTTCTCTTATTTACATTTTATCTTAACTTCCTTATATCTTTAAAAGTATGTTAATTCTTAAAGAGTTCCCAGGAGGGCCCATGAATGGGCAGTGGGAGCCAACTGAACCTTTGAGAGTTGCTGGAAGTTCCAAGCAGGGACCTGTCTGTTGACTGTTTTTTTGAGTTTCCAACTTGCTTTAGTTTGGCCTTGCCTTGCAGTGATTTTTAGGTTGATGTGAATTCTGATGCCATTTACATAAAGTATCTAAAGCCACCATAAGGGTTTGAGCAAGGGTTTGGGGAGTCTGTGGTTATGCTACCGGCAACCTCTCCCAGCCAGACACTACCTATGAGGCTCCAAACCATCCCAGTGGAGAGAAAAGCAGTTCAGCCCCTACTCAGAGAAATACTATGAGGTGGTTACAATCAACTCTGGATATGTAGGTCTTGGGCTGTAGGCAGAGCTGTACATACCCTTAGAATTAAGTATTTATTGAATACGGAGTGGGCTTACTTCCAGAGTGAGTCTCCAAGAAGAATATGGACTTTGTAATTATAGTTAGGATGTGAAATGACAACAACATCAAAAATACAAGGAACTGTCTTCAGAAGTGGCAGTATTAAGGACTCCTCTGATCCAGAAATGCCTTGGGCAGAAGGATGAAATGTGGGATAAAAGGGATTCATGTTCTGGTGGCATTTCAAAACCATTTTTCAAGTATTTTAGAAACTATAGAATATTATAAAGAAGAAAATGAAATCATTCATAAGACCATCACCCACATGTGACATTTGTAGCTTCTACAATATAGGATATGTGATACAATGAAATATTAAGAAACAGATTATTGGTCTCATGGCAGTATTTTAATGTGACTAATTCTATATTAATAATGTTACTTCAAACCTCTTCTGATTTTTTTTTTATTTTTTTTTAACGTTTATTTATTTTTGAGACAGAGAGAGACAGAGCATGAACGAGGGAGGGGCAGACAGAGAGGGAGACACAGAATCGGAAGCAGGCTCCAGGCTCTGAGCCATCAGCCCAGAGCCCGACGCGGGGCTCGAACTCACGGACCGCGAGATCGTGACCTGAGCTGAAGTCGGACGCTTAACCGACTGCGCCACCCAGGCGCCCCAAACCTCTTCTGATTTAAAAATAAAAAATATTATGAGAAGATCTATTATTTTGAAGTGACTTGGAGCCTTTTTTTCCCCATAAATGAATGAATGTTAAAGTTATCCAAGATTAAAAAAATACCTATTTTCCCATGAGACAGAGTTTTGAACTCTACTTTCTCAATGGTGAAAAGGTCTAGAAATAACTCTTTCCCAATGACTATGAGATAAAGTTTTTTAGTACTACTTAGCACAGCTTCTCTCTCTCTCTTTCTCCCTGTATGTGTGTGTGTGCATGTGTGTGTGTAAACACATTTGACTTTGGGAACATTTATTATTGTAAATAAATCTTGTCAATCAAACATTTTCTTAAATGAGAAGAAAATAAGATTAAGGGAATAGACATGTATCAGACTACTCCAAACCTCTGTTAAAGAACACAAAAGATTTGAAAAAAAAGAAAGATACCATTTTCTTGATTGAGAAGACTCAATATGATAAACAGATTATTTCTTTCCAAGTGCATGTAATACAAACAACATAAAAACCCATCACCATTTTTAACCTTATAGACTAACTATCAAATTTATTTGGAAGAATAAATGTGTTATCAAAGCCTGAAAAAGTAGAGAAAGAAATTTGAGAAAGGACTTCTTTTCTGCCAGGTGACAAAGTATATTGTAAAGCTTCAGTAATTAAACAGTGTGTGCCCTAGGGATTTGTATCCCCTGGGTCCCCAGTTCTGATGATGTTCACACTTAAACTGTAGTGTCCTGTAGCCTACAGCACTCTCCAAACCCCAAGGGGGAGAGAATAAAATTGTAGCAACAATGATGAGAGACCTTTTCTTCCTACCAGTCTTCCTCAGATTTGCCTCCTAACAAAGGACCAAGGGGTAGAAGAGACAGTGATCATAGGAACACATAAAGAATGGAGAAACCTGATGCACTGTTCTTCCATCTTACAAAGAGGTAGAATTCATTTCAAAAGGGCACAGTGATGGGTGACTGGGTGGCTCATTCGGTTAAGTGTCCAACTTCGTCTCAGGTCATGATCTCGGGGTCTGTGAGTTTGAGCCCCTCCTCTGACTCTGTGCTGATAGCTCAGAGCCTGAATGAAGCCTGCTTCAGATTCTGTGTCTCCCTGTCTCTCTGCCCTTCCCCTGCTCACTTGCTCTCTCTTTCATGAATAAACATTTTAAAAAATTTAATAAATAAATAAATAAATAATTTTTAAAAGGGCACAAAGAGAAATATTTTACACTATTCCCAACCCCCATTTCCATTGCATTAGTCAAAGTTCTAGTAGCTGTGCCTTTAAATAGCTTAAAATCCTCCCCCAAATAGTTATTTTAAAACTCTAACACCTTTGTAGAAAAGAAGAGAAGACAACCCTGCACCCAAAGCTCACTCAAGCTTTTCTGGAACTGATTGTAGAAAAAAGAATTATCTTAATATGATTTGAAAAAGTAGAAACTGTCGCATGGCTTTTAGTCCTGGCCCTGGTTCATGGATTTCCCAAATTCTACCCAAAGAGTGAGATGTTAGTAAAACACACAAAGCAGTATAATAGAAATAGATTCTGGGAATTTGGTATTGATAAAAGTGAGATTTTAAATAAATAGCATTGCTCTCATATACTACTGGGATGAATGTAAAATTGGTAAGCCAATTTAGAAGTCAATTTTGCAGTGTCTGTTTAAATGAAAGACATGTGGAGCCCATGACCCAACAATTTCACTTCTCCATATCTCCCTGAGAAACACGGCCACATGTACATAACAAGACAGGTACATGGATGTAGCACTACTTGAAAAAAAATGAAAATTGTAAATGACCGTCAGTAAGGGACTAGCTAAAGGAATTATACTATCTATATGGAAAGGATGAGATAGATCTCTTTATACAGACACAAAAAGATCTCCAAAACATGCCATTGATGATTTAAAAAAAGGAGCAAGTTTCAGAATATCACTACACAAGGTATTATATGCTGACTTATATATACCTCATACATACACCAATCATCATGAAAAACATCACATAAATTTTCATTAATCTTTATTTATCTCAAACCATACACAAAAATATATTTCTTATGGATTAACAACTTAGATATGACTTTTTTTAGAACTACAGAATTACTAAAAGGAATTATATGAGAATATGTATTTAACTTTGCTAAGCTTAAATAAAGGCCAGAAATTATAAAGGAAATTTCTGACAGCTTTAACTTTATGACAAAATAATAGCAACAAGCTTCTGTATTGGAAATACCACCAAGAAATATTAAAAGAAAAATTGTTGAAGGGAGTTTAATGACTGTAGCATCTTTTAGGGAGAAATCCATCAATATGTACGTGTAAAACACACACACTCTGTATACCCCAGCAATTCCACTTATGAGTTTATGCCAAAGAAATAATTGTACAGATTGTCAGTTATATGTGTAAAAGGATGTTCAGTACAGTATTTTGCATTTATAACAGTACATAAAAAGGGGGGCAGTGATAAGTAAATGATTCAGCAGATAATGATGCTTCCATATGATGGAATACTATACAGCTGTTAAGTTGGATATTAGCATTAACCTTTGTTGAGTTCCAATGGCAAACTCTGAGTTAAATGCCTTATCTCATTCAATCTCTCCAGCAATGCTTTGAGATAAGTATGATTAGAATTCTTATTTTAAAGATGATAGGGCTGAAACTTAAAGAGCTTAAGTGGCCCCAAAACATACACTGTCTCAAAATCTGGAATTTTTGGAAGATCTGTATATAATGACAGAAAGATATTAATGAAATACAGATATGGAGAAAAGGAAGTTGAAGAATAATATATATAGTGTGATCACATTTATGTAAATAAATGTAAAAGTCTGATGGCGAGAGAGAAACATGTCAAAGTGGTGGTCTCTAGAGCGATGTAATATGGGTGTTTTTTCCTTCTTTTTACTTAACTATATTTTCTGACTTTTTTCAGCAAGGAGCATATATTGCACTTTCAAAAACAATTAAATAATTCTAAGATAAAACCACTAGTGTTTTAGAACAATTAAAATTATTATTCTAGCAAAGATAATTATTTAAAATGCAGTTTTGAGACTTAGTATGATTTTGCCTGCAGAACACATTCCAGTTGGTAGATGCTCTGTAAGTTAGAATATGAAAAGAGAGCCAGGCTTTTTCAGTGGTAAAAAAAAAAAAAAAAATTGATATACCAGTGGCGAGATGAAAGCTGTTTCTATTGTCTAATTACCTAGAAGTTCTGGTACAGTTTTAAAGAACATTGGAATAATAGTTTTTGGCCAGGCTAACATAAATTGTGGGTTTCTTGACAAAAAGGAGAAACAAAGCAAATTACTTTAAACTTATTGTCTCGGGCACCTGAGTGGCTCAGAAGGTTAAGCCACCAACTCTTGGTTTTGGCTCGGGTCACGGCCTCACGGTTCATGAGTTCAAGCCCTGCATTGGGCTCTGTGCTGACAGCACAAGCCTGCTTGGGATTCTCTCTCTCCTTTTATCTCTGCCATTCCCTGCCCCTCTTTCTATCTCAAAATAAGTAAACTTAAAAAAAAAAAAAAAAACCCTATTGTCTCCATTTTTCAAACACCATCCTCTGAGATCACATTTTTTTTTCCTAGGCAATGTGCTGATTGATCTAGGGCATCCCCAGTCCGGTGGGCTGTGCCTGCCAGATCAGTACAATGGAACCTGCACTTGTCACTTCCTGGGATGTAGTTCCTGAGACAAAATTACCATCAAACATGAACCCTCAACCCAACTATGATCCTATTAACCACCTCTGCCATTATTTCTTTTCTTTCTCTTATTCTTTTTTTTCTTTTTTTTTGTCAAGTTTATGTATTTATTTTGAGAGAGAGAGAGAATGTGCATGCACCCCCAATGGAGGAAGGGGCAGAGAGAGAGGGAGAAAGAGAGAATCCCAACTAGCTGCCACGCTATCAGCACAGAGCCTGAGGTAGGGCTTGATCTCAGGAACAGAACTGTGAGATCATGACTTGACCAGGAAGCAAGATGTCGCCACTTAACCAACTGAGCCACCCAAGCACCCCTCTTTCTTTTTCGTTTTTAAGTCAAATCAGGTTAAAATGAGTATCAGGAGGAAGGCATGAAGGCACTGTAACGAGACACTGCAATTCTACACTCTCAATTGGCAGATATGTTAAATGGGACCTGAAGTATCAAAAGATTCCCTAGATCCTATAGCTAGAGTCAAAGCTAGAACTGGAATTTAGGCCTCCTGACTCCCCCTGACATCGTTTTTTTTTGGACAACACTAAGTGACATTTGATCTGAGGGGACTGGTGTATGATAAACAGGTAGGGTTTGCCTCAGGGGTAGTGTCAGGTAGAAGTGAGGATGTAGTGAAGAGACAGGGGTGCAGGCAGACTGTAGACACGTACGCTTTAATAGAGCCACTTTCTTTTCCCTTAACCACATTTTCCCCGAAGATGACAAGCCAACGGTCCCCATGTTGTCGATTCCAAAATGCCATATGCTAAGGAAGGCTTGTGTCCACCAGTGAAAGGGCAAGGACTGGGAGGAAAAGAGCAACAGGTGTTTTCTCTCTTCCCCTCATTTGCAATTTGATTGAGAGATATCTAAGATTGGATCGAGGCACAGATAACCACTTTCTGGTATGATTTAAGAAAAGCCGCCCTCCTGCCCCTAATGTGTGTCCTCTAATGACTTGCCGAAGTGCTTGATATACCCATATTGAAGACTCATTCCTTTGGGACAAAGTATTATTAACGTATTCAATATTGGAGAAATATTTATTAAGAACCTATGTGCCAAACACTGTACTTGGTGCTTGCCCGCCCTCCCCCCAGCAGAGAAAGGTGATGCATGAATAATAAACAGTCTCTGTCCTTAAAGCTCTTAAAATCTAGATGGGAATCAGACAAGAAACAAGATAATTTACATTAAACATGATGTGTTAGCACATGGTTAGGATGTTTGTCAAGCTTTCGGGACACCTGAAGGGCAGGTGGCAGGCAAAGCAGGAAAGGACAAAAGGAAAGTGAGACAAACCAAGCAGCAGACAGAGATAGTTCTGACAGGCCCCAGAGCTGCAGAGAAGTGGTGAGATGAAGACAGAGGGTAAACACAAGCTTGCATGATCTATGCTCCCATGATCTATTCATTATATTAAATGTATAATGTACCGGAAAATGTGAGGAAAACATCATCCGTAGTTGACCACAGCTTACATTTAATATAATTCTTTTTTATTGTGTGTATTTAAGCTGATTATCTCATTAAAGCTGGGCTTGCTATTTATTAGTAGATACCTTCAGGTGCCCATTCTGACCGCAAAGCACAAGCAACTATGTTAACTAACCCAGTTTTCCGACCTGTTAACGTACAGTTTTAAGTTTATGTTCAGGGTAATATAGATTTCAGGTTTTGAGCTGAAAGGAATCTCAGGGATTAAGGTCATTGCCCTGGATCAGTGGTTCTCAAAGTGTGAACCTCAGACCAGCAGCTCAGGCTTCACCTGTGGGCTGGTCAGAAATGCAAAATCATAGACCCCACCCCCACCTGCTGTATATGAATTTCTGAGAAAAGGGCCCAGGAAAGGGTGCTTTAACAGATCATTCCCATGCACATACAAGTTTGAGAACCAATGCTGGAGAACACATAGCTAGCTAGTAATAGTCATGAATTTACAGCAAGACTGGGGGAAAACATGTCTGATGTTGCCTACTGTGACTCACACACTGACTTGCACAGAGTAGGTACTTAATAACTGCTTGTTGACTGAAAGAACTGTCTCCTAAATTCTGCCAAATTTCCGGGCTTTTCCCCATACTCTTTTGAACAGCATGGACATTAACTGTCATCTTGTTAGAAAAGTAAGAATGTCAGGCCCTACCCCATATCTACCTGTAGTTTAACAAGATCCCCAGGTGATACATTTACACATTAACGCTTGAGAAGCAGTAGTCTAGGGAGGCATTTACTACTCTTAATCCTGTGTAGATGAGCTTTGTAATAAGTAAATTTCAATATTAACTTTATATGACACTCATTTACTCATTCAATAAGTATTTCTGAAGCACCTACTGTGTACCCCGAGGGGTGGTGTGGAAATACAAAGATGAAGACATGGTCTCAGATTCCTTAAGAAAGTCTCAACAGCTATACTACCAAGCAGGATATGGTAGGAGTTTGCTGAGCTTTCTGAGGTCCCCCTTGTGAAGACATTGAAGAGTATAGTAGAAAGACCCTCCTTGAAAACAGAGAGGCCTGAGTCCAAATCCAGCCAGGTGATTTTGGGAATGTTACTGAGACTCTCTGAAGGTGACATCCTCATCTACAAAAGAACATAATATCGATGTTTCAGGGTTGTTCAGAGGAGACTATGTACAGCTCCCAGAAGAATGTCTGGCACACAGTAGGCACTGGACAGTGGTATTGTTGTTGTTCTTGTTCCCAAAGTTCCCTGTGCCCTGTGCCCTGTCTCCCTTGACTCTGGAAGATGGCAGTAGCTACTTGAATGTGGCCACACTTGGGAGTGGCTGAATATGGCCTAATGAGGTCAAGATCTTCATCACCATCATGTAGCACTTTCTTCATATTTCAATCTCAAAATGGCACATTAAACCTGAAAATTATGTGCGTTTTTGTGAAAATCACTTACTGATCTGCACAAAACAAACAAGATAGCATCAAGTTAATTTATGATTATACGATAGTATAGATCTGGTTATTTTGAAATAGTTTGAATCTGGACTGAATAAGTGAGTTTTCGTTAGGATAATTGGTATCATTTACACATGGTCTCCATTCTTCTCATTCTATCTAGATCAATTTGAACTTGAGCTCAGCTTATGTCTGGTAATGCCAGAAGCCAGGCCCCTTGGAATCTTTACTCTGCCCTCCTTTCTTCTTCCTTGCCCTCTTCCTCATCCTTCTTCTTTCCCTCTCTTTCTCTCTCTTAGCTACTAAATTTTTCATTCACTTCTCTTAAGAACGAGGCTTTACTCTAGCACTGTGCTGCTAAGAAGATGAATAACTAGACTGGCCTGATATCTTACATAAATTATAAAGCAGTCAAAATACTGGTTCAAAATGGTGGTGGTCTAGTGGACTATCTCATAGTCCTTAAGAGGTCTTCATAATTTGTAAAGGAAAGATGACAATATTTTTTAAATGTTAAAGATTCATAAAATAGTAGATGTTGTACCCTCCTATTTCTCTAAGGAAAAAAAAGCAAATGTTTCAAAGCCCAAAAGATTCTAAGGAAGAAGGGGGCAAGAAAAAAATCTTTACAATTACTCTTGAGTACGAAGTTCTTAAAATACCAAGTGTCTCATCCTCCAGTGGACAGATCAACACAGAGGGAGCCCCACACAATCAGCATTGCTATGTAGTTAAAGTGTTCCAGGGTGGTCTTGGCAAACAGGGATTTTTAGCCATCCTACTGAAAGACAAGCAAGGATAAAAATAAGATTCAGAGAAGAGGTGATGGCAGGCAAGGAGATATGGACAAACGATATTTTCCTGCATTTAACAGACGTTTGATCAGATAAGCATATTCATAAAATCAAATTCACTGGGTTACAACTTGATAGGATTTTAGCAGACTGCTTAAAAACCTGCCTCATCTCACTTATTTGGCAAGCTCAGCTACACGGAACATAGCCTGGACCTGAGTCTCTGAGTGGCAAGGCACACCCATTCATAGAAGACACAAAAGAGAAGCCCCTTAAACTTTCCCTTAAAGCTTACTGAATCTTCCTTGAAATGCAACTCATTAACACATTCAGTTAACTAACACTAGCCATAGTCCGTAGAAATAAAAAGTTGTATATCAGGAAATATAATGGGCTTAGCACACTCATGAGCTACAGAGGACCTGATAGCCTCATTATGAAAGAATAGACAGAAGAATCACAAAACACAGTCTCTGTGGCCTATAAACCTATAGCTTCTGAAGACACCACTGTTACACAGCACAGCACAATAACCGATGTTCATCATTATGATCTTGAGTCATCAAGAAGAAAGTTATAATTGAAGTAGAGAAGCAGTGTAGTGACATAGAAAGAACATTGACAATGGAATCAGAAAGACATAGGTTGCAGCCCTAACTCTGCCGTTCACTAGCTTTGTGATCTGGGGTAAATTATTTAATCCCGCTAAACATTATTAGCATTAGCACCACCTGCAAAATAGGAAGAATACCTACCTAAGGTTAATTATAATGACGAATTGTGGCCATGTTTTTAAAAGGCCCAGTACTGTGCCGGCCATGTGGACCTCAACAGTGGAAGTTATTCATAATAACAATAAAAATAAGTTTTATATGTTCTATTTAAGAAGAACATTATCCTGAACGGCAATGGTTGCTAACTGATCCAGTTTAGGGCAGCAGATACCATGGCTTGCTTAGGCATAAAAATCAGATAGCCAGGCATGGTCATAAAGAAAGAAGAAGAATATGAGTAATAGATCCTCACAGACCAACAGACCAGAAAGTGGTTGGGGACTGGATACGCAATGATATCTCAGGGACTAAGTTCAGGCAGTAATAGACTACCCTGGATAACAAGGTCCTCTTTCCAAAGTTGGGGCCTAGAATTGGTGGCAGGTAATTTGACCAGCATGCATAAAATTTAGAAGAAATTTAAATAAGGGGTACCTAGCTGGCTCAGTCGATAGAAGATGTGACTCTAGATCTAAGGGTCATGAGTTTGAGCCCCATTTGCATGTGGAGCCTACTAAAAATTTAAAATAAAAGGTTCTTTTCATAAAATATTAGACTTGGAATTCTCAGAGTAAAATATATTTATAAGTGAATTGCACTGCCTTGAGAAGTAGTCAGTTTCCCATCAACAAAAGAGTATTCAAATGTAACTTAAAAGCCTCTTAATATGGGCATCGTTAAATAGATGTAAGCACTGGCTAGAAAACTGAATTAAATCACCTTACGATGTTCCTTTCTAAAACTAAAACAATATTTCACTTATGTGGAATAATTTAGAGATTCATAAAAATGCGAAGTAAATGAGATGCTATTATAAATAGTTTATTTTTTCTGAATATAAAGTGAATGTAAGTTAATTGAAGAAATTCATAAGGTATCAAAAAATATACACAAGAGAAAATAAATAATCATGACCTACTCTTCCAGAGATAACTATCATAAACATTTTCTTTCAGTCTTTCTTCCACAGATTTTTTTTCCAAAGTTGAGAATATATTGCACATATAATTCTTATCCTACATTTTTTTGCTATGTTATATCATAATCATTTTTGTGTCATCATAAAATGTTTGAGGCAGAATTTTATGATTGAAAAATATTACATTATCTCAATACATCAAATTTGGGCTCCAAAATCACATGCCTAGGCAGGAATCCTGCTTTTCCATTTACCAGCTGTGTGAATTTGAGCAATTTACTAACACCTCTGTGCCTGTTTTCATACCCGTAAAATGTGAATAATATCTACCATGTACTGTAAATGTAGTACTACCTACCATAGTTTTATATTAAAAATTAAATGAGTTAATACATGTAAAATACTTAAAAGGGTGTCTGGTACATAGTTAAGTATTCAATAAATCTTAAGGATTATTGTTGCTACTCATTTTCCTAACATGAGCCATTTAGGCTGCTTTCAATATTTCACTCTAATAAATAGTTCTATGATAAACATCTTTATAGCAAATGAGTTCTTAAAGAGTTCTAAACTCTTCAGCCATTAATTTTTTGTATTTGTATCAGCTGTTCATGTGAGCTATAAAACAATGGATGAATAGGTGCTATTTACCTGTAACCACTGGCTTTGCCAATATATTTTTAAAAAAAAAAATAATAGCTGTCTCTACTGTTTTCTTTGTTATTTGTGATACAATACATAAAATTACTGACATTTAGTACATGCACAATGTTGTACAATTTGTCAGTACGTTTTGAGGCCACTCTTTCCAAAGACAGTCCATTATAATGCACAGAGTGAGAGAAAGAAAAAGTAAACTTTATTACTCTAAAAAGTCTCTCATGAAAGAGGAAAAATAACTTACTCATTCTCAAATTTCCTGGAAACCATTGGGTCCAATCACCAAATTATAATCACCTTAAATGCTTTCTGGAATGTATATACATGCTTATTAATGCTTCAATTGCCTTTATCTGTGGAGTCAGGAGGAGGACAGTCTAGAGAGAACTAACACCTAAGGAGTCCTGTTCAGACATTATGGAAGATGGTAACGTAAATTACCCTACATAGTCCTTACAAAGAGTACAAATTATAACTCCTGTCTTCTTTAACACAGATGAGGAAGCTGAGGTATGGGGACATGAAGAAATTAGTCTACATTTATACAGCCAAAAAGTAGCAGAGGGGGGCCTGGCCGGCTCCATAGGTAGAGCATGCAACTCTTGATCTCGGGGTTGTAAGTTCGAGCCCCATGTTGGGTGTAGCGATTACTTGTTTACTTAAAAATAAAATCTTAAAAAAAAAAAAAAAAGTAGTAGAGATGGGACTCAAACTCAGACCTACCTGATTTCCCAAGGTCTATGCTCTTTTCATGACACCATACTGCTGTGTTGATATAAGTACATAATACTTTTCTAAGAGAAAGAGATTCTCTGAAAGCTACAACAGAAAATCCAATAACCATCTAGATAGAAAATAGCAAGTCTACAAACCAGGGAATCCAGTTTTTGCAGCTTTTCTTGATGGCTGACACCTTTCTTCTAATATTTCATCCTCCTCTATTGCTGTCAGTTTATCGCTTGGGTATCTCAACACCCCTGAAAGGGTTATTCTGAGTGGATTAGGCACTAGCACTCTGTTTTATGCCAAAATACACACAGGCTTGTTGACCCAACAAGAAACTGCTTGTAAAGCAGCTTTACATAAACCGAAATCACAGATCTCAAAAGCTTTCTCCCTTCTTCTATCACAGTTATTTTTTTCATATTTGACAACAAACATACACAGACTATCAAGAAGAAAAGGAAAAAATGTTTTTCATAGGAAGAGTCACTAGAATTCAGTGATAGAAATTCACTACCAGTGAAAAGTAGAAAGTAAGAGTATTATGTTCATAATCTCATTCTATCTAAAGCCTTGTTTTCTGTTTTGTTTTGGTTTGTTTGTTTGCTTGCTTGCTTGTTAAAGTAGGCTCCACACCGGGTGTGGAACCCAATGCAGGGCTCGAACTCACAACCCTGAGATCAAGACCTGAGCTGAGATCAAGAGTGGAACCGACTAAGCCACCCAGGTGCCCCCCCACCCCCCGGCCACCAAACCTTGTTTTTTATTTGCTCATGTTCTTGAGTTTTCCACGATGCTTAATGTCTCATTTGCAACACGGGAATAATTTAAAACCAGTGGCTCAGGAGCACATAAAATCATATTCATAGAGCACTTTGTTTTTAGAAGGGTTAGAAAGTCATCCATGCAGATATGGAGCCCCTAGTTCTGTGCTAAGCACATTTAAAGCAAAGTGATTATACTGACTAGGCATTGGCTGCCTTATGAACACGGTTCTCTCATCCAACCAGTGCCGAGTGGGTTGGTATATTGTGGCTGCTGAGTTCAACCTCCCCTAGTGCTAGTGTGGCCAGGCTGCAGGAATGCCCTGTAATTCACTAATATCGGAAGCCACTAAACTTTAATATATTATATATTAGATAAGTTGTATATTCCTGCCGTCCTACTTCTCTGTTCTTAGCGTTTTTTTTTTTTTTTTCCTGTGGAGGTCCCTGTCTGCTTCACCTGCTCTTATCTTACTTTTCTTGCACCTCCCCAACTCCCATTCTACTCTCCGAGGCAGTATCTGGTTTTCTTGAGATATGACTAACCTTCAAGGAAAAAGAAAAGCAACTAACAAATACTGTAAACCTTACAGGAAAAAAATTTCTTCTTGGATGACCACAATTGAGAAACTTACTATTTAGTCTAAACAGAAATGATTGATTTTAAGTTAACCTTCAACTTTTTTAAGTGAGACCAGAGTTCCTACTCCTGTCTCATGTTCAGCACTTTCAGGTCGGGGTCAGCATGTGTCCATAGAACACAATGCTCTCTTTTTTCCAGAGTGACATTCATCTGCCCAGACAAAATTAACCCCATCAGCAGGAACAAGTTCACAAACAATAACTGTGCAGGTGCACAGTGAAAATTTAGAATCTTCCAGGGCATTTTAACCACAAAATTGTGAAGAATTAAGTTTCTCTTTCCCTCCTTCCCTCCCTGTCTCCCCTCAACTCCCAGAATCATATTATGTGTAATTTGAACATTCCACATGTTTAATAGTAAAAAGGCCCTGGGATGTCACCTCAGTCTGTCAGTAGATAAAGAGGAAGTATACACAAGAAAAAAGAAAGCATCAGAGAGGGATTTTATAGTTTATCAAGATATGAATACTAGTAACTAGTTATTAAATCAACAACAACAACAAAAGAAAGCATTGGGTATGATTGTCATACAGAAAGCCTCTATGGATTTCCTTGAATGACACTGTGACAGGCTGGTGACTTCCAGATATTTGCACTGGTAGGACACTCAAGGCTCCTTAAATCCCTCCACTGACATGGTTGCTTATTCCACTTATGGACTGTATAATTCAATTTTCTAGGGTGTGACTATAGACTATGAAAAAATCTGCTTGTAGAATAGTTTGAGTCAAGCAAATTGTTAAGAAAAAATAATTGAGACCTATCCTTTAGGCAGTTTGGAAAATATAGAATAATAATTCTATAGCCAAGAATTTATCCTGATGAAATACATGTGTACAGAATGACACATATACAAAATTATTTGTGGTATCATTGTTTCTAATATACTGGAAAATGTATTGTAAAATATTGGAAATGACTTAAGTGCTCATTATGGAGGAATTGTTTAAATAAACTATAGGCGATCCATGCAACAGAATATGGAGCCATAGAAAAAGAAGAAGCTCTATAGAAATTTATATAGAAAGCTCTACAAAAGCTAAATTTAAAGTAGCTGAGAAACTACACAAGAAACTAATAACATCAGCTGTGAGGAGGGGAATTAGGTGGCCAGCGATTAAGGATGGGAGAAGAAACTTTCTACATTTTGAATGTTGACCTCTACGAAAGAGTCTGGTTGGTTAGATCAAAATAATGAATGGACAAGGCCTCCAAAAGTAAAACTGCTGTGAACATTCCTCTTATAAATGCTCTCAGACTCCAAGATTTAAAAACTAGTAAAGTAAATAAGCCAATCAACAATAAAAAGGCTTTATATAGTCTTTAATATTTGTATCATATATTGCAAGGCAATTTAATGTTTTGCCTTCACACAGTTACAATTACACTATGTAGACATCATTACTTATTTTATCAATTAGGAGAGCAATTCTTTATTCTTTTAGATATATTATGAGCACCTACAAGGTACCAAATACCAGTTTAGATTCTGTAAATTCAGTGTTGAATAAGACAGACATAGTCTCTGACCTCCTGGACAGTTCTGGTGCTGTAGCTATTAAGGACAAAAAAAGTTCCTTTTTTAGAATGATACATGCAACACTCAATAGCTGCTTTCCCAGCTCAGTAAAATAGTAAACATTCAAATGTGAAATGAAAACAGCTGGAGCAGCTGGCTACAATTTAACTTAACATGAAAAAAAAAAAAAAATGTCCTCAGACATAGATTACTTATTCTCTGCACACACATGAGTAACTCCTGTTCCGGAGGCTCAATGTTAAGGATAGAGTGGGACAAGACCCTGTCTTTCTCAGGTCTCCACCTCCTTCCGGGACGTGCCGACTTTTCCTCAGCCCAGAAAAGGGAGGACACAGGAGGAGTGCTTATAACAAGGCTCCATAATTTATGATTGGATTAAATGATCATTTGCTGGATATAAGCTGTTTGTGTGATACGTGCTCTATTTTTAGAGAGTCTAGGAACGTGTTGCTTAAAACTCGTGAGAAAATGATTGCACAGTCCCTATTAAGATTCATTAGCATACTTGCTCCTTTTATTTGAGTTTAGACATACAGTCATAAATCTCTCCAAACTAGCAAAGCATTCTTGAGTGAAAGGTGACATAGGGAATGGTCTTCAAAAAAGCAGCAGCAGTGAAGGGAGAATGGGGAAAATGCGGTGGGTAACGTCAGCCTCAGTGCCTCCTTCGTGCATAGAGACATTATATGTTAGAAATAAGATGCTCTCCCACCCAAGACAACCAGAGTCAGGGGAGGAGAGCAGTCCCCAGATGAGGGAATAAACAGCGAATTGGTGTACATTCCGTGCAAGCCTGAGTAAACCACAGGAAGGAGACATCGGTGAGGCCCACTGGCTGGGGGACCCCAGATGGCAAAGATGGAGAAACAGCAGAATCACAAACAAGACATCTAAAACATGTTGAATAGGTAAAATGGTATCATCACTGATCATTTGATAAAGTGGGGTTTTTTTTGCCTCCGTGATTTTTTAAAACAATTATGGGACATACATTCTTGTGCAGGTACGCACAAGTTTCACAAGCACAAAGCCTTTGGGAAAACGATACATACATTGCAAAGTCAAGTTCCTTTGCTGAATGAGAGAGATCATTTTGGAAGTGTTTTTTGAGAACATTTAATCATACATAGGAAAGGAAAGAGCCTCTAGTATATCACTGCATTTCTTTTGGCTACCAGGGTAGTGGCTATGATTTGAAGCGACTGTATGTCACTAACTTTATGCTGTAAAGAATTCCAGTCTGCCTCATAGTTTGTGAGACCACACACTTTCAAATGTCTAGCACACACAATAGAAATAATTAGTGAGTGCTGAACCGCATGCGTTGAAACAGGGGAGGAGACACATAAATATGTTAACATGAGATGAACTAGCGACAGCAAATTTACTGTCCAAAATTCTAATATCCCACAGAAATAGCCCTGTGTTGGCTACTTATCACATATATAGTAGACACCAAAATTTTTTATTTGTTAAAACCATCTGTGCTTTTGTATATTTGAGACTTAAATCATGAAGATGCCAGTGCAATTCTCTTATGGCAATAGCCCATGAAATGGTATCTCTTTCGGCTTATGCGGAAATTAAGTCCTATAAAGAGAAATAACAAAATCGAGATCTTATATGTAATCATACTTCAAAAAAGCTAATCTGACAAAATGGTAAATTTTCATGAACCTCTCTCATACATTTTCCTTACCAAATTTTGGCCCTTTGGCCAAATAACTTCTAAGCACCAATAATAAGCCGTTTGTTTTTGGTAAGTATATGCTATCTGAAAGTAGGCCTGATGTAACACAGTGCAAAATGTCAATAGCATCTTTGAAAATTCATTTTTATAAGCAGGAAAGATGATACAGATTGTCTTTGAAATTGCTTTCCAACTCTATTGGTGATTTTAAGGAGCTAATAATGATCTTAGGCCCATAAATATGTAACTACAAGTGAAATTCTTCACATAAAGAAAAAGATCACTAAAGCTTTAGAATTACTAAGGGATTTAGGACCATCTTAAACCACAGAATTCCTAGTCTTCTAGTTATCATGTAAATTCCAGTAGTAGCAGCTGTTGGCCAATACAAAATCTTTTTAAGTAAATAATTCTGAATATCACCATCCATAGTGTGGTTGCTAGAGCAATTGATAGCAAATAAGATTATGTTGCCTGGATTAAAAGAGGCCTTCAAAAAACTCTGAATTGATTAGCTATTCCTAAAATTCATCTTCTTGGTGTTCTGCACAATTTTCCACTGTTGCTTTCCCAGCAGCTACCTTCTCTTTCTTCTTTCATGTTCTTCATTCACCAAATATTTACAGAGAACCTTCCAGGCACTGGGACCAGAGCAACAAATAAGACAGGCAAAGAGTTCGTAGTACAGGTTTTAATTACCTTTGGGCCCTCATTAATCACCCACTGCTCACACCATTCTTAATTCATCAAGTTTGCAAAAGTGATCATCTCCTCTGTTTAATCCTAGATTTAGTTGGCTCAACGTAATATCTCATTTCTTAAAGCCAAGACTAGAAAATAATTTCACCATCATGGCAAGTGTGACCTTGCAATCTGTTAGCTTCTTCCTTAGCCCACCTATCCCAGGCTAAGGTCACTTTTTATACTTTTTTAACTCCCTTTCAAATTCACCCCATGTTATTTGTTGACCGTTTCAGTAGATTTATTCACTAGTTAATTTTTGTGTATATAGCCAATTGTATTAATTGTTGATCTAAGGCAAATGTCTCAGGATGCCTGAGTGGCTTGGTTGGTTGAGGGTGCGATCATTGACTTGGGCTCAGGTCATGATCTCACGGTTCGTGGGATTGAGACCCACATCAGGCTCCACGCTGACAGTGCGGAGCCTGCTTGGAATTCTCTCTCCCTCTCTCTGTCTCTGCCCCTCCCCAACTCGTGCGTGCGCTTTCTCTCTCTCTCTCTCTGTCAAAATAAATAAATAAACTTAAAAAAACAAATAAAGCAAATATCTTCATGTCTTGAGGGAAACGTATTTAGTAAATTAAATATTTTGAGGCACTAATTCCTGAATTTTCACTTTTTATGTGGATGTTTTAATATTGTATGAAATACATTTCCTACATTTCTGCATTTAAAAACTGGTAAGAATTTCAGGGTGCCTGGGTGGCTCAGTCAGTAGGTGTCTGACTTCAGCCTCAGGCCATGATCTCACAGTTCCTGAGTTCAGGCCCTGTGTCGGACTCTGTGCCGACAACTGAGAGCCTTGAGCCAGCTTCAGGTTCTTTGTCTCCCTCTCTCTCTGCACCTCCCTCTCTTGTGCTCTCTCTCTCTCTCTCTCTCTCAAAAATAAATAAACACTTAAAAAAATTTTTTTAATTAAAAAAAACTAATAAAAATTTCAAAAACCTAGAGAGATTACAGAAAACTGCCACCAAACATATGTTAAAAACAAACTATTATCCATCAACACTGTTATGCAATAAACGAATGGACATTTTAAACATTTAAAAGTAGGATGTGACATAATCTTAGTGTAAAGGATAGTCCTAATTTAAAGTGAACCAATTTAATGATGAAAAATGCACCATGTTGTCTTAATATTCCTATTTTACCATAGATGGGTGAAAAGATGAATCATGAATCACTACTAAGGAACCACTTGTATAGATAATGCCAAGTTTAGACATACCAATTATTTTAGGAATTGCATTTGAAAGATATTTGTGAAAATTTTGCTGCCTTTATTTAAAATGTTAGATTAAATTATTAGGCTTTGCTGACCAAAATAGTCATACGTTCTTAAGACACACAAAAAAATCATACATGTGCTTCTAGGTGAGATTTTAATAAAGCTATTTTAGAAATGAGGAACTCTATCCTGTTCTTAAATAGTAACTTTTAAGAGCTTCCAACACTTCTCAGTGGATAAACCATTTTGAGGTTTTTCAACCATGTTGAAGAACTTGGGAGATGTGTTGCCATTGTATCTCAGAGCTCAAGCTGGGTCTGTAGGGTAGTAAAATAGCTGTTACCTATTCAACAGTTTGATTTGCATGCACTCTCAGAAATGAACCCCAGATGTAGAAATCACAAGTTTCCGTAAACATTTTCGGGCAGGCAGACAATGTAACTTTTCTGCTAGTAATGAAAAAAACCTTTGACAGACTTCTCCATAGCTGTGCTCTGGCTCCTCCCATGTGTGAACGGGAGGCAGTCACTGAAGGGGAATTCTCATTCCAACCATATGTGGAAATGGAGCAGTGATGCCTCCAAGTTTGAAATGATGCCTTTTCCCAGAAATTTCTATGCCACACAGTAAAGATAAAAATGAATACCCTCCCCATTAGAATTATTTCTGATTTTTCTTCTAACTATAAAGGTCGATCTCCTAATTTTCCAAATAGAACATTTAAATTTAAATAAAAATGCCTGGGTGGCTCAGTCGGTTAAGTGTCTGACTCTTGATATGGGCTCAAGTTGTGATCTCGTGGTCAGGAGATGGAACCATGCATTGGGCCCCATTCTGAGAGTGGAGACTGCTTGGGATTCTCTCTCTCTCTCTCTCTCTCTGCCCCTCCCCCCTTACATGCACATGCTCTCTCTCGAAAAAAAAAATAACCTTTAAAAATAAAGTAAAATAAAATAAAATAAAATAAAATAAAAATGAAGTAATTTGATCCCATCATGTGGAATCAATTTAAGAGAGTATTGGCCTGAATTTTGTTAGTTATTAAAGTTAAGAGTCTTTAGGATAATAATTTTTACTTAGAAAATTAAGGAATCATTTTTATTTTATTTTATTTTTTTTCAATATATGAAATTTATTGTCAAATTGGTTTCCAAGGAATAATTTAATCATGGAGGTGTATCAAAAACAAATGGCTACAATTATGTCATTTATAAATACACATTTTTTCATCAATGCAAGCTTTAAAAAAAGTGGTGGATGGATTATTTTGTGTTAACACGTGTATATGCCCCCAAAGACATATGTCATACTGTAGAATTGTTCATCAAACAAACTGAATTGCATCTTTGCTCTGTTTTCCAATTACATGTCAGAAATTTGACACAATGGGGGCAACTGGGTATTTCAGTAGGTGAAGCATCAAACTCTTGATTCGGGCTCAGGTCATGATCTCACAGTTCATGGGATCGAGCCCCATGTCAGGCTCTGTGCTGACGGTGTGGAGCTTGCTTGGGATTCTCTCTCTCTCCTCTCTCTCTGCCCTTCCCCTTCGTATGCATACTCTTTCTCTCTCTCTCTATCACTCTCTCTCTCAAAATAAATTAATTAATTTAAAAAATTGATACTATGTAAATGTATTTTGAACTTCTGTTTTTTATAGTTATAAGGGGGAAAAAAACCAAAACATAGGTAGGTGAGGGACACCTAGCTGGCTCATTGGGTACGGTGTGTGACACTTGAACTTGGGGTTGTAGTTTTGAGCCCCACGTTGGATATAGAGATTACTTAAAAATAAAATCTTTAGGGGTGCCTGAGTGGCTCAGATGGTTAGGCATCCGACTTCAGCTCAGGTCATGATCTCACGGTTCGTGGGTTTGAGCCCCACCTTGGGCTCTGTGCTGACAGCTCAGAGCCTGGAGCCTGCTTCAGATTCTGTGTCTCCCTCTCTCTCTGCCCCTCCCCCACCCACAATCTGTCTCTCTCTCCCAAAAATAAATAAACATTAAAAAAATCCTTAAAAAAATAACAAAGTAGGTGAAAAATTTATGGTAATTACAGTATGTGACAATAGGAGTTTATAATAATTTGTATTATGTATAATAGTTCATAAGAGTTTAACTGAGAAAACAAGAAGCTTTTTATTCTTATTCTTGACACACATTAAATATATATTACATTATTATAACGTATTATATTGTATTATATTACATTATATTACCTTACAGTGCAGTAAGTATATATTTTGATTTACTGGACTCTAAGTTCTTATGGAATGTTTTCTGACCAAGCAATTGGTTAGACATAGGAAAAGTATGCACATTCAGAAATCAATGGGTCAATTACAAAATCTCAAACTCTGGGCCTTGTCCTAGAGTTTAGCAATCCAGTTTCTGTCTTCATGTACACAGAGTTTTAAATAAAATTTTCAGTTTCCAGTCCATTTATTTGGCATAATATAGACCCTGTTATATAGTTTGTAAAAGAAAATGGGCATAATTCAGAACCACCAGGATCTCTTACAGACATCTGCCCATTCACACGGAATGTTTCTTCCTTCAAATATGCTTTTATTCAGGTCTAGGTAGTGGTGCATGCGTGGAAACTCACGTTTATGAAAATGAAAA
Source organism: Neofelis nebulosa (assembly GCF_028018385.1). Taxonomy (NCBI): domain Eukaryota; kingdom Metazoa; phylum Chordata; class Mammalia; order Carnivora; family Felidae; genus Neofelis; species Neofelis nebulosa. The sequence continues at coordinate 73,712,496 of NC_080786.1, forward strand.
GAACTAGGAAGGAAAGAAGGGTAGGAAAGAAGATTAATGTCCCAAAGAGGAAAGATAATGGAACTAAAAGTGAATTTTATCTTTTGTGTGCACCGTTATCAGAAAATCTACCTAATAGCAATACAATGTCATTACCCATTTGTTTCATTCATCCAATCAATATGCATTAGGTGACTACTGAAAATAAGATACCCTACATAATTTCAATTTCACTTCAGCAGAAAACAGAGGGATTCCTCTTCTTCCTATTTTCTATCTTAGTAACCAGAAAAGAGAAATTTAGTACTTGCTAGGTGATATAGAGAATTTTTTTGAGCCTTTAAAAACTGAATAATATACTCAATTTTTTTTTTCAAAATAAAGTATATAAAGACAGATACACAGTGAAGTCTCCCTCCCTGTTCCTGACCTGATATGCCTCATTGCCATTAACTCCTTCAACATGCAATCATTGTTATTAGTTCCATACTAACAGACAGTTAGTTATTTCTAAACTTTTACAAATACAACCAATATGAAAAAACAAAAATAAAATGAAAACTTTGTATAAATGCAATTTCACATAAATGCATGTGCAAGTCCTTCTGTAAGAAAAATTCCCCACAAGTGGAATTGCTGAGGCAAAGGGTAATTTGCAATCTTGAGAGATACTTCTAAATTGTCCTCTACAGGGGATATAACCATTTATACTCTTCTAAGCACCGTACAGTAATATCCTTTGCCCTATAGTCTTGCCAATATATTATCAAATTTAAAGATTTTGTTGATTCGATAAGTGGGAAATGGTACTTTATTGTAGCTCTAATTTGCACTTATAAAGAGTGAAGTTGAGCATCTTTTCATGTGAAAGAGCGATTCATATTTCCTTTTCTGTAAAATATGTTTATAAGCTCCATCCATTATTCTTCCATAGCCAGGAGTTCTTTATACATTAAGGAGGTTAGTCCTTTGACATAAGTCACATATATTTGTCTTTTGACTTTATGAAATGGTTATTGTCATGCAGAATTGCTTTTTTAAAGGCATTTTTTATCATATAGTTTCTGAAATCATTGTTAGAAATACTTTCCCCACTCTGACACTCAAAGGTTAAAAATAAGTTCTGACATGGAGATTTCTAAAACTACAATACAGTCAGACTAGAGAATATAATTCAAATCTCTCTCTCTCTCTCTTTCTCTTTCTTATTCCTCCCTCCCCTCTTTCTCTGGTAACTTCTGGGTCTTCCTCCCAGATGTTGTTCTGTATCTCAAGTCAAACTCTACTAATTCAGTAACCCTTCTTCAATTGTAAGGAGTGGGAAGAGAAGGACGCTGAGAAAGGGTGTTTGAAATTGAGAATTCTCAAAACAGCTTCCACCCTAGCATATATCAAGACAGTCACACAAAACCCTCCTAGCATTGTCACTCACCACGGTGCAGGGAGGAAAGCCAGTTTCATTTAAGAATGTCCTTGATGGGGGCCTTGGTGGCTCAGTGGGTTAAGCTTCCGACTTCGGCTCAGGTCATGATCTTAGGGTTCTGGAGTTTGAGCCCCGCGTCGTCGTGCTCTGTGCTGACAGCTGGGAGCCTGGAGCCTTCTTCAGATTCTGTGTCTCCCTCTTTCTCTGCCCCTCCCCTGCTTGTGCTCTCTCAAAAATAAACGTTAAAAAAAAGTCCTTGATGAATCAGTAGAACTTATTGATTTTATTAAAGTTCAACCCTTGAGTATGAGTCTTTTTACTATTCTATGTTAACAAAAAGTGCATGAAGCACTTTTCATGCATACTGACTGAAGAGAGAAGCACGGGTATTTCCTCATACTTTAGCCATTGAGTTGCAGACCAGACTACTCACTTGCACCTTGTTTCACCAAACACCATTTCTATTTGAAAGAACAATTGGCAAACAAACCATGGTTTATTCAGACTTGAATATTTGGTGTTTTCTCGAAAATAAACAAAGTGAATCCGTAACCTCAAGGGGGAAAAAATGACAGCATTGTTGCCAATGATAAAATTTGAGCTTTCAAGTAAAAATTAAAATTTTGGAAAACTTGTATCTATCACTGTGAACTTCACAGCTTCCCAATGCTTAAGTGCTCTTCTTACGACATCGGTGTCATAATTAATGAATGTGATTTTTTTTATATTGTATAATGATATGCACAACTCAATGAACCAACAATTTCCAAAAGACCAGTATGTGAAATTACAAAATCATGCACGGGTAAAAGATTCATCAAAGTACAAGACGTGCCTATGGATTTTAATATAACAAACTACAAAAAGTTCATTGATAGTACTTTCAGATTTCACATTGAAAATAACCTTTAAGAAACTAACCACTTGTCGAGCTTTGGTGCAGTATCAAAGAAAAATATCCACGACGATCTGAAAAGGCTGTTATAATACTCCTCACTTTTCCAACGACATGTCTGTGTGAAGCTGGATTTTCTAGATACACTTCAATCAAAACAACATTTCACAAGAGATGAAATGCAGAAGCAAATATGAGAACCCAGCTGTCTTCTATTAAGTCAGACATTAAAGAGATTGTTACACATGTAGAATGATGCCACTCTTCTCACTGTTTGTGTTGCAAAATATAATCATTTTTCATCGTTAAATATTATGTTAACATTTTGTGGTCTTGTGATTCTTTTTTAAATTATTAAATAGTTAAAGTTTTTATTTCTAATGTGGTAAATAACACAAGTTCTTTGGAATCCTCAATGATTTTAAGAGTATCAAGGATTCCCGAGACCAAAATGTTTGAAAGCCGGTGAAGTTTGTCTCTCAGATCACTGAACCTGCAGATCAGTTATGAGGCCACGTAAACACCCTGGGTGGTAGGTAGGCACATAATTATAATTTTACCTCTCTGGTTGGAATACCGTGAGCCTGTCTTAGGAAAGAACAGGAGTAGAGGAGACACCCCCAGAAATGCATAGTACAAGAAAAATGTTGCATTTGTTATTACAAAATGATATAGGACAGACATAGCCGTTGTAGCAAAAGATTGAAAACCACCTAAATGGTTGGTTCATTGTTATTGTTGTTGCTTGTTTTTGAAACTTAGGTGCACAGACAGCAGGTTGATTTAATTGTTGTCTCAGTTTCTCAGTGTGTTATCATCATGGGTCCGTGCAAGATCCCTTTTCTTCACTTTATTTCACTCTTTAATTTTCACTCTCATTTCCTCTCATTCACCTATTTTAAAGAGATTGCTATGTATCTTTAAATGTGTGAAGCGTTATAAAACAGGTATAGTGGTTTTGTATACAATTATGTACATCGTATTTAAATAAATAATATTGGGGCACCAGGGTGGTTCAGTCGTTAAGCGGCCGATTTCACTCAGGTCATGATCTCACAGTCTGTGAGTTTGAGCCCCGCGTTGGGCTCTGTGCTGACAGCTCAGAGCCTGGAGCTGCTTTGGATTCTGTGTCTCCCCCTCTCTCTGCCCTTCCCCGACTCATGCTCTGTCTCTGTCTCTCTCAAAAATAAATAAACATTAAAAAAAGGATAAATAAATAGTATTTGTGCTGTAATTCTCATTCCTATTTTTTCTTTCATGATTAATGTTTTTTCTAACTTTCTCCATGATCAGTTAGCTCATTGGCTTCTTACTGCTGCACAGCATTTCATAGCATGCACCCACTGTATTTTTACTTATTAATTAAATTCGCTTATTGGACACCTCAGATGTATCTATGTACCTTCATTAGGGACGGGTACTATCACATCCAGAAACATGCCCCACTCAAAGTTTTGCCAGTTCTCTGGAAAAAGATATCCATGAGAGGGATTGCTATGCATATGATCACTTTCCAGAAGGATTGTACAATTTATACCCCGAAGGATTGTACAATTTATACCCCTCCCAGCTGTTCTGAAAGATCCACAAGCCCGTATCCTCTCCAATATTTGCTAAGCCACCTTCTGATTGTTGCCATTCAAATACAGTACTTAAAAAGCGTTATTTCCTGGTTGCTCTACTTTGAATTGTACCTCTTTATAATGAACTTCAGCAGTTCATCATATATTTTTTTATTCATTTAGGCCTCTTCTGTGAACTACCTGTTTACCCTCTTAAGAATTTTACGAATTGTTCTCTTTGATTTCCTACCTCGTTCTTATTGATTTAAGGAGTTCGTACATATTTTGGAAATTATCCCTTGCTGGTTTTAAACACTGCGATGCCCTTTCCCAATCTAACATCGGTTTGTTAACTTTATCTGTGGCACATTACATTGACCAAAGTCCTCGGTTTTGGTATAGCCAAATCCACCCACTCTTTTTTGACTTACAATTGGTGATTTCGAGATTTTGTTTAAAAAGCCTCTCCCTGGGGCGCCTGGGTGGCTCAGTCGGTTAAGCGTCCGACTTCAGCTCAGGTCACGATCTCGCGGTCCGTGAGTTCGAGCCCCGCGTCGGGCTCTGGGCTGATGGCTCAGAGCCGGGAGCTTGCTTCCGATTCTGTGTCTCCCTCTCTCTCTGCCCCTCCCCCGTTCATGCTGTGTCTCTCTCTGTCTCAAAAATAAATAAACGTTAAAAAAAATTTTTTTTTAAATATAAATAAATAAATAAATAAAAAGCCTCTCCCTACCCCTTGGTCACAAGGATTTTACTTCACATTTTTCTTCTATTATCTTCATAGATTTATCTCTTAACATTTAGGTCTTTAATCTGTCTGGAGTCAACCTTTGTGTATTAGAGGTCTATGTTTTTCTCCATATAATGATACAGTTATTCTAATATCTAATAAACAATTTATCCTTTTTAAATTGCCATTATCATATAATAAGCCACCACATATACATGGATCTATTTCTGAGCTCTGAATTCTGCTTCATTGGTCTATTTACATTTTGCTGGAACAACAGCATCATCATTTATAGTATGTCTTAATATCTGATGAATGAGAGTGATACTATATATTTGGATCATCCTTATGTACTTTTTTAGAGATTTCGGGGCCGTGAGTCATTATATAAATTTTAAAATTTGTTATGTTCCTCAAAAATCTTTAAGAATTTTGATTAGAAATTCATTTACTTTGCATGTATACTTGGAGAGGATTGATAACGTTACTGGATTAATTCATACCAACCATGAAAACAGTATCTCTCTCCATTGTCTCAAATCTTATTTCTGTTCTATTCTACTAAAGGAAACCAAAAGCATAAGGCTTTATATTTCTTAAAATATCTTACTTTTATTATAAGAATAATTTGTCTAAAAGAAGTGCTTTTTTGAGTTGATTTGTCTATTAATCTTCCTAAACTTTTGTTAGCACTCAAAGTATGTTTATTCAGTTGGATTTTCTATATAGACAATCATATCATCTGCTAATAATGATTTTTATCTCTCACAATCATAATATGCCTTATGCCTTTATCTTACCTTAAAAGACAGGACCTCCAATGATTATGTTTAACTGGTAGTGGAAATTGTAAACTTCCTTTTCTTGTGTTTTTGTTTCAATGGAAATGCTTCTAATTTATTCCAGTGAATCTATCACAAATTTTTCATAAATAGTTCAGGAAGTTCTTTGATGCTTCCAATATTCTGTAAATTTCATCATAAGTATTAATACTTTATTCTGCAAATTTTATCACAAATAAGATGCTTTCTGTGTCTCATGAAATCATCAAAGGATATTTCTTCTTTGGTCTGGTGTTAAAGTGAAATACATTGATACATTTTTTTGATGTTGAACTATCCTTTCATTCTTGGAATGAATACTACTTGATCAATATGTGCTATTTTTTAATAAACTGTTGGATTTGGTTAGCTAATATATTATTTAAAATGATTGCACCTATATTCACAAGTGACGTAGGTTTATGTTTTTCTATATCTTCTTTATCCTTTGTCTTGATTTTATATCAAGATTATGTAAGCTTCATCAAATTAGCTGGGCAACTGGACAGCTTCTCTTCTGTTCTTTTTTTTTTTTTCTAGAGCAATTTATATAAAATAAATACTATTTATCACGTGACAATTTTATAAAATCTCACTAAAAAACCATCTAGTCTAGGAGCTATTTGAGAAGACCGGTTATTGATTATTTTTCTCTAATCATTATTTGTACACTGAGGTAGTTTATAAATTTTATATTATGTGAATGCATAAGTGTCGCAAAAAGGCACGCGCACACACACCCACACACACACCTTTAAAAAAACCAGAGAAGTAATACACAATTATGTTTTAAAGTCACACAGTACAGTTTGTGCCAAATATCTTCCTTTGCCCATACAGACCCTTGCCCACGCTGCTATGCCCCAGGAGGCTGCCCTGTTATAGACATGTTCCTGGACATCTAGCTCCTGATTGGGTTAGGCCAGTCTGCAGCAAGATGCAGGAAGATGGTGGGTGGCTAAGGTATTTATTCCCTTAGTTTCCTTGCTGGAGGTCCCCTCAGGCTTGTTGCTTCTCTGACCAAAGTCATATCTCCTCTCAAGGTCGTCCTCCCTTGACCACTCTTTCTGTCTGAGTTCCAGAAATTGCTCCCTCTCCTCATCTATATGGCCTAAGGACACTAACAACCCCTGCTGTTGCTAGTCCTGGGATACTACACTAATCTTTGTGCTTTCCCAACACCTTTTCCACGTGTTTGTAAATAGTCTCGTTATTAAACACTTCTTGATTATCCTAATTGAAAGTGCCATCTGTTTCCTCCTGAGATCCTGACTGATACACTTTCATGAACTTATACAGTGAAAATCTACCTCCTGACACTCCTCTGCATTAACCATTACTAACAGTTTAGCAGATGTCCTTCCAAACACAACCACACATGTGAGATATAGAACACCAAAAACATGCAGATAAAACATAAACGATGTTTTTAAATGAGAACATTCTTTAAAAAGTGAACATTTCTGGTTGCTATTGACCTCCTCTCATTTTTAAACTCTTTCCCTTCTTGGTCCTTATAACTCTTCCCTTAATCTTTTTGATGATTCTACCTCTGTCTCCCCTTAGGGGTTCATCTTGTTAAACTTACATGTCCAGTTTCTGCGCATAGTTCTCTTCTCTCACCGCCTTCTCTCTCTTTTTGAGATCTTATTTCCTTGTGAAAGTTCAATTATCATTACAATAAAATGATTCCAAAATCTCTGTCTCTAACTCTGACCAGTCTCCCAACTTCCTCCATTTCATGACTCTCTGAGGCTGTCCTCAACCTGAACATACTAACAGCAATTCAAATACAACAAGCTCAAAACCAAATTCATATCTTTCCCACTAACCCTGTTCCTCCATTTGATTTTCCTCTTTCTATTCGTAATACCACCAATCTTTTTGTCTTCCCCACTTAAAATTTTGAGGCCATACTCAATTCCCATCACTCCCACTTAGGACAAATTTTAGCAGCTCCTATCACTATAGTATTCATCTAGTGTGCCCTGCTTCATTTAGTTAACACAGCCAAGATCCGATAAGTGATACCCCTATCCTGTGATCTCGCATCAGCCTCCCAAGTCAGCTCCCCACTGCTAGTTTTTCTCTTCCTCATACCTGGCCACTCAACAGATTGACAGCCTAATCTTCTAGGAAGAAATATTTCTATTTTCTGAATCAAAAAATAACTGCCCGGTATTCCCCAAATTTATGTCTAAACCTCATGGTTTGTATCCAGATGCCTCTACTGTATGACCTTACCTTACACAAGCCTTCATCCCAATACTTCCACCGTGATCGACTCATGGAACCTAAGCATATGCTGTTTTACCTACTTATAAAGTCATCCTCACATCTCTGCTGGTTTAAATTCTTCAAGGTCTGGTTCAAGCCCTACTTCCCTAATGTCCCTCCCTTGAGACATTAATCATATTCTACCTTACATTATATTTTATGTGTGCTTTCATCTTGTTCACCAGATTAAAAGTTCCCTGGGGGACAGGGACTATTTCTTATTCATTTTTGTTTCCCGCACAGCATCTATGCAACCTGTTTCACAAAACCGGTTGTCAATAAATATGTATTGAGTAAATTAATCAGTGAAAAACAAATCAAAAAGAAAGAGCCAAATTTTCTTTCCTTTATTGAAATTTAGAAACCATTTGCTTTTTGGTTTGTTGATAGTTGTTTTCCTTTTAAATGCATGCACACCTATATTCTGTAATAATTTTTTTATTTTAGACTTATAAAAATGATTATGAATCCTATAAACTACATACAAGAGATGTAGTCCAGTACAAGATATGACTGATCACAACATAACCCATGATTGTGCCATGATCTGTAACCAAAAGTATCGCTTTGGGGGCGCCTGGATGGCTCAGTCAATTGAGCGTCCAGCTCTTAATTTCGGCTCAAGTCATGATCCCTGGGTCTGACAGCGCAGAGCCTGCTTGGGTTTCTCTCTCTCTTTCCCTCTCTCTCTGCTCCTCCCCCACTCATGCTTTCTCTCTCTCTCTCTCTCTCTCAAAATAAATAAATAAACTTAAAGTGTCACTTTGGCATAAGGCAATCTTTCTTTAGAGAAAGAGTAAAATAAAAACTCTCACTCTATTGGGTCTTTACTGAAATGCTGCTTGTAGTTACCTCCTCTTTAGTGACACCACTATCCAAATCTATTTGAATTGAATTTTCTTAATTATATTTTTGTAGAAAATCATGCAAACAAAAAATAAATATGGTGCATCTGGCTGTTAGGAGTTGAATGTATCAAGTCACCAGCTCATCTTAAAAGCAGAACTATGGGGGCTCAGAACTGGGTGGCTCAGTCGGCTAAGCGTCTGACTTCAGCTCAGGTCATGATCTCGTAGTTCGTGGGTTAGAGCCCTGCGTTGGGCTCTGTGTTGACAGCTCAGAGCCTGGAGCCTGTTTCAGATTCTCTGTCTCCCTCTCTCTCTGACCCACCCCGTTCATGCTGTATCTCTCTCTGTCTCAAAAATAAGTAAACATTAAAAAAAATTTTTTTAATTAAAAAAATAAAATAAAAGCAGACCTATGAAGTATTATACAGTGTATAAAATAAAAACAACAACTTGTGGTTTCAAAAATGGAGTGACACGGGTGGCTGAATAGATCTGTTTACTGCTACTGTGTGAAGAAAAAATTGAACATTCCCTTCTTTCACTTCTTCCTTCCATCCTTCTTTCTAAACGCATCCCATGTGCCAATCACTATGGTAGGCATTGGGGCTATCAAGTAGAATAACAACATGAATCTTTCTTTAAAAAAGAGACAGAATTACAAGCAAATCATGGGAAAATAATTTAAATGTAAAGCTTGTGCCAGGCATAGCAGTAGCATAGAAAAGGAAAAAAATATATTGTTACAAATAGTTTTATCCTTGAGAGCCTTTGCTAATCTAGCTTTCTGTAACTTACTATAAAATACCACTCGCCAGACAAAACCAAGAAAAAAGAACATATTATGAGACTTAAGTATTTGAATAATTTATAATGTCTGCATTGCTTAAAAACCTCAATTCATTTTTGGCAACATGATGAGATCATTGGTCTGAAAGTTGAAGAAAAAGCATACGGCATCGCAGGGCCTGAAAAAAGAATACAATTGTAAGTATTTAAAAGTGGGCACTAGTTATTATTTTCCATAGTCAGGAGGGAAATGCCTGTTTACTTCAGTTTTTAGCAGCATCGTTGCCTACCTTAGATTTCTTATCTCGGCCCCAAAAAGTCATTTTAATTTCTAGCAAAGCCACGAAACACTGTTTCTCAAAACATGTATTCAAATGATTGTTTATTTACTTGGCTTTCTCCTCACTAGACCATGAGCCTCTTCTACGACAAAGACTCTTTCCTGTTCATCATTACATCTAACGCCCCAGCACAATTCCTGGCACGTAACAGACAATAATGTTTGTTGTAATATTACAAATGTAAATACAGCCCTTTGGAACCCTATCAGTTCTCAATACTCAAGCTCTCTAAGGCCCACCATTTGCATCTTTTCTCAATCTCATTCTGCTAATGAAAACAAGGTGAGGGGAGAGAATTTTCAAACAGCCTAGTGTCGAGTGTATCAGAGCTTCCACAAAGTAAAGCCGCAAGGCTTACTAGGGGACTTTAATGCTCAGAAAGAAAAAGAAAGAAACCTTTTGTTTATATTTCAACTCAAAATTGTACACCTCCGGAAAATGTGCCTCTTATTGGCTGCCTGTGAAACACCTTGAGCAAATAGGAAACTGGAGACACAGCCTTAAACTTCACTTAAAATGACTGTATTTATTATTTTTATTTTTATCTTCATTTTTGCTGCAGTTGACGTGAATAGCATGGAACATGCAAAATATGCTAAGCAAGAAACACAGCCCATACCTGAAGAGTTAGCAGTTGAAAGGCACAAAGAGGTACAATGGATTTAAAAGCCTCTTGAAGAACAGCCTTTTGCTGCATAGATGCCAGGCAAGACAGTATGTGGCAGGAAAAGAGTTGGGGAAACTGCTTTAAAAACCTATTAACTAGGAATGTGAAAAAGCAGGGAACAATTGGGAAAGGAGGGAGGTGCTCACTGCTTAAAAGGCTTTTAAATGTGACCATATTTTTGTTGGCTTTTTGCCTGCAGCATAAAACGGGGATGGTGTACTGAATGGCTAGCTGGCTGTTGAAGGTGGAATGAATGGGAGCTGGGCTAGGAAGTCAAGGCTGAATTTTGAGATGCCACTCTGGACTGTGTGCAGCTGTTGAGACAACTCTCAGCAATGATTTAGTGAAGTAAACACAAAATTCAGTCAGCCTGCTCAATCACCCTTTCATTCTTGTGTTTTTCTTGATCCCATAAATATTTGCCTGTGTGGTCTTTGCTGCAGATATTAAGGAGTTAATAAATTAGCCAGCCAACAGGCAGGAATCAAGAAAAGCCACAGAACTTAGAATTGAACAGCTGACAGCGGATTCTGCAGGTGCGAGATGGGAATCAGCTCTGAATTTTCTCTGTAGCACAATTTTCTCTGTCTGGGCTGTGGCCTGATTTTCTGGTCCCTTCAGGACAAGCTGAGTTGTAAGAGAGAATTCCAGAGGGTCTTGCTCTATGATCCTCTGAACTCTAACCTTCTTTAAAAAGGAAGCAATCTCCTTCTATGTTTAGATTGATAATATTACATATTGCCAGTGGCCTTGTAAGATTTTAGCTTCATGTTAGGAACGCAAAATACTCTAGACGCCATCCTACTTAAATAAGAAATGGCGGATCACACTGCACAGCACAATGAATCAGCCGCCTACAACTGGGTGTTAAGGGGCGAGCCCGCATATGTGTGTGTATGCTTGTGTGTCTGAGGAAAAGTGGATCACTCCTTGCCATGAATATATAAGTACCACAGCAGTTAGTAAGGTCGTAACAGAGGAGGGAAAGGAGAGAAATGAATTGCACTAAAGTGCATCTCTCCAATACACTGGTTCGACATATTATTCTATCACTCCACTTGCTGATAATGGACATTCAAAACTAAACTCCACATTGTGGCAGTTCTCCCTTATCTTTTTGATTTACAGGGATAAAAATACTAATTACATGACACTTGGAAGTGTTCCATGTGATCTTGTGATTAACAAAATATTCCAGTGTTTCTTCTCTATAGGGTTTTGCCTGCAAGTGGGATAGTGACTAAGTAGGTTGATAACAAGAAAATTTATTTGATTTTCCTTTACACTGGTGATATGGCCTACACATCCAATGCCCACCATTTGCCTCTTTTCTCAAACTCTTTTATGATATATATATTTGGAGTAAGGATAGAAAGACTCAGATCTGAGACTTTTCTCTAGATAGACTCTGTGAAAGACAGATAAATGCCTGCAGTTATTGAAAATGGAAGTTAGTGCCTATGATTAAATCTCATTTTGGATCTTCCTTTTCTCTAAGACCTGCTTTACATACCTAAAATCCTATGTTCCTAATTTCTCCTTCTAAAACAGAAAATCCTGAGTGCCTGGGTGGCTCAGTTGGTTAGGCTTCCAACATTGACTCAGGTCATGATCTCACAGTTCGTGGGTTCGAGCCCCACATTGGGCTCTGTGCTGACTGCTCAGAGCCCTGGGCCTGCTTTGGATTCTGTATCTCCTCTCTCTGCCCCTCTCCCACTTATGCTCTGCCTCTCTCTCTCTCAAAAATAAATAAACATTAAAAAAATAAAAAATAAAAATAAGAACAAGATCTTAGAGAGCTCTGAAAAAGTTTCCCCAATCCAAAAATACCTTTTCAGACATTTTTTTGGGGTGGGGTCTCTAACTTCACCATTAGAAATTTTAATATTTAGAGTAAGTCTTTGTCCCTTAATGACAAATTCACTTTCAAAACATAGTAAACTAAATAAATATAAACATCCAAAAATATGTGAACGACAAATATAATTTTTAAGTATTCGTGAGCCAAAGAATTTTCTATAGAAAATTAAATGGTGTTAGGGTGGTAGTATTATAAATTACATTTTTTCTTTTAAATTTCCCTTTAATGTGCTCATTGTAAACATCAATAAGGAAAAGAAAGTGTCAGTTTTAAAGACTCCAATTCAGTTTGACCACTGTATTTCTCTAGCTAGGAACGTAAAAAACAAAAACATAAAATTTTAAAAAAGAAAGTATAAATACTCTCAGTGACTACACTGAGTACACACTCGATTTAGGAAGAAAAACATAAACATAACATATTTGTTAATATTCATTTACAAGTTAATGTATATCTATTATGAGGAAGGCACTTTGTTGGGTGATACAGTGGATACAAAAATGATCAAGATCTGTGCTCCACCACCCCCCTACCCCCCCCACCCCCACCCCACCCCCCCTCCCCGTTCAAAAAGCTTCTGGCATAAAGCTTGTAACTTTGATGAAAGAATACATTGTTATTATCAGTCATTAGTACATTACGGTGAATCCATTTATTAGCCATTTGTTTCAGATTTTGAAAAGCAAAAGATGGAATAAGCCTGGGACACTACCTAGGGAACATCAGCCTGGATTAAGATACTTAATGAAGGAAGAGGAGGGCAGTGGGCAAAGCAGGGAGAGGCCAGAACACAAAAGAGGGACAAAGATGAGAGCGTGCTAACCGCGAACTGTGTCTCTTTCAGAGGGTTGATCAGAGCTAGCTCGGACTTGGAGGAAATATTTTCAACATACAAAATGGACCCTAACAAAGTATTCTTCCTCTCAATCATGGTGCGCCAAGTAATCAAAAGGGATATTTATACACAAATGCACCTTAATATTCACAATATAAACTTCGAAATAGGATGTATCTCCTTATAAACTGTAGTGAAGGCTGTTTTAGTCCAATCACTTTTGAAGCTGATGTTGCAGATACCCTTGTGCTCTTATTCTGTTCCAAACATTTAAAACCAGATGGAAAAAGTCATGCCCTTAAGGAGTTGAATTCATCATTAAAAATAAAGTATTTTTCAAGGTGTTTTGGAAATGAGTTACTTTCTCTTTTTTCCCCCTTTTCCTGGATGTCAAAATACATTGTTTTTCCCCGCTGGTAAAGAAATATGGAATTGAGAAATATCAAATGAACCCACTTTAACAGATTTTAGCACCGTAGTACTGAGTTATTATTTGTAAACGTTTCTCTTTCCAAGACTCCTTTCTTAACAGCTGATCATTCTCATTAGGAAGTGCTTACACTCATAGGCCCTAAACTGTCATTTGGTCCCAAATACTCCATTTGGTAATCAATAGCCTCTTTTGCTCCTCCCCCTAAGCCCCACAACCTTATTCTCTGTCAGCATCTATCACACTTTTCTCTTTCTTTAGCCCCTTTCATTTTTAATCCTTCTTTTTTAGCCAACTTGTCTGCCTTTTGTATCCATATTTACTTCCTCCTTCTCTTTCTCATTCAACCCTTTCTAGACCTTTAGATAATGAACACTGACATTTGTGACTCAAAAAAAAATTTTTTTTTCCATGGTGGCCTCCTATTAATAAAATCTCCCTTCTTCACAAGATTGTCCCACGAAAGCATAATTATAAGCATCCGTTGGCAACTATTGCCCAGAGATTCACTTCATTTGATTCTTCATGCACTAAATCATATGTGTTCAAGAATATGATTTCCTACTCCTATTCTTATTTAGCATTTTTGTGTGTGAGAATCTCCTTTATTATACCTTTCTATCGCAACGTGGAAACTTAAGCTTTCTGTGGTCTAGTCTAAACTGTACATGGGACAGTGATAATGACCTTCTGACCCTACCGTTCTTCCTGGCTATGGGTAGAATTGATAGCACTTTTTCAATTTCTCCCTTGTCTTTGCTTGAACATACTGGAATTACAACCTCTGACAAAGGTAACATCCCTTTTGTAGTGGAAACAAAAGGAGTGTGTAATGAATTGGTTAAGATTACATTGCATGTTTAGATGATGAAATCCAACTGCAGCTCAATTCCTTTATTTCCCCTAGCTGGGCCTGGTCTTTCAATAAGACATTATTGACTGGCATCTTCCTCAGAACAGGTGCTTTGGAATATAGTCTTGCTGCTTCGAGTTCTTTAAACTGAAAAACAACTGTAGGGTCAAGGGAATCAGATATGAGACAATAATGCCCGGTCTCTTAGGATGAGCCCTGTGGATGATCCATATCCAGGTGGCACCAAAAAAAAAAATAAAGGATCCTTGCATTTCTATGATGTGCTGACCCTTTTCAAATTAACTTTAGTTACCGAGATGGCAGGATGTGAATTAGAGTTTTATATGCCATTTCTCTGCAAGTTTCTAGGACTGAGAAAAGCCAGGAAAGAAAAAGAAGACAAATTTTTATAATTCATTACTATAGATTTTACTGCCACTCACATTATAAAGTGAATCTTTAATCTTTACGAATATGGACTCAGTTAATGCCACAGTTGTAGAGTATTAACAAACTCCGTATTTTTATCACAAGACATCGTCTTGTTGCTCTGAATAGCAAATTATTGGCCTCTTTCTACCTTTCCTTTTATTTTCCTTGTATTTTTGCCTTTACTTAAACAAAAATCACTTAGAATTTTTGCTTAGCATAATAGCAATATTGGCTGCAGAAAATATTTAAAATGTGTGTTTTCAAAGAATTATCAGATCGTTTATTCATCTTCGAGAGAAAAATGATTCTATTCATCTCAATTATTTTTGCCAAGGACTGTAACACTAATTTTACTCTTTCTAAAAATTAAAATAGCAAACAGTTTATATAAGGTGTTGATAATTACCTATATTATTGTACTGCTGTGACAGATGTTGGCAAAAAAGCCTAAAATGCCTACAGCTGTGCACTCCATGACATCTAGTTTATACTCAGACAGAAGGCTAACAGATGTTCTGAACTGTCACTTTGCCTAAATGTTTTTTAAAGTCTAAGGACCTGCTTTATAATTCACCAGGGTCTGGTTTGGTTTCACAGAGGTCCTCAGAATTCCCATCTGTGACAATTAATGTTAAAGACATTGATAAATCAACCCTTGTGTTTTCCCTCTTCTTTAACAAACAGGCATCAGTTTATATATGGATTGTGGACTGTAAAAGCTGTTTTTATATACGTCCTAGCTGGGCAATTCTTCCCTTAGACACAGATAGAAGTGGGCTGCCAGAATTCACGAAGATTTGTTTTGAGCATATGGAAAGCGTGTTCGTTTTGCGTATTTGGAAAAAGCGCGCCAAGATCATCCATTCTTTTCATTTTGCTAAGTCCTATGCACCTTGGAAGTAAATGTTACCAATTTCCAATGACAGTCCTCTTTTTCTAGTGCATAAAAAAGTGTTCTTTTTATTTCAGTTATGTTTATTTGCCATTTTAATAACTCTGCTCATAACAACAACTATTGACTGTGTCGCCTATCAGAATGATGGAAGAACAAAATAAATGGCATTCACACAGCATACAGCACATCTTCTCCTACTTGACACCCTAATACTTCCTCTTCCCAAACATACCTTCAGATCCTTCATACAGAATTACTGCCCCGTGCAAAGGCCATCAATGCCTTATTTGCTATTGCTCTTAATTTTAACAAGCAGGATTCCTGTAGTACACTTGCTTAATAGTTTAAACATTCTGTTAACAATCGGGTGTTTGGCCTATCCTGTTTCTCCTCCTTCTGTATAGAAATATAACTCCAAATAGTACATCTTTCTGGGTTTGTTTCTAAATTAGTCCCCACACTTAATTATGAGGATGAGAGGGATGCCTTATTCCTCTTTGTTATAGGCTAAGCTCTCAGTAATCCCAAACAAAAGAGCCAGTTCTGGAAGATATAGGATTTGCTAGCAGGATTATGGTCTCATAGATAATGATGTGCAGTCAGCAGAAGCGAAGCTTTATTTTAATTCAAATAAGCTAGTAAACAAACCACTGACAAGTCTGCTGGTGAGAGTAACTGGCTGCTGTTGCCACATTGGCAGCTAAATTACAGAAAATCTATTATACCCTGTTCACCATATGTTTAATTTAATACAAGATACAAATTAAACTATCCACAGTGCCTATTAAAATAACAATACTTTTTTTATATTTGAATGTCTTAAAAATAATTTCCACTGACCTTTTAAAGGATGGTTTTGATATAGGTGATTATCTGGAGGGGAAAGGTAGTTAATAGAAGGCAAAAAAAAATTTAATTGCCTTTCTGAGAAAATAAAAATATAAATGTTAGCTGGTTTGCAGTTGTTAATAAGGTTAATTAGCAGTCATGTGTTCTGTTATTACTGTATTTCCCTCCCACCCTTTTGGTTGCTGAAGCTGGGGTTTTAAGAGTGATACACTTCGTTTGACCTGTATGAGTCTGTCCTCATGAAATCATTACCTTGGTCAAGCCAGCCTGTGGGTAGTCTTAAACCTGATGCCGGTTGAGATGCCTATTCAGATAATTCAGTTTAGACTCTAGGTCCAACTTTGGTATGACACAGGAAAAAGACATAGACTTTTATAATCCCTGCCTCAAGCCAATCTCTTCATAGCCAAAAGATCCTAAGAGGGCCAGAACTGAGAGCCTGCCATCAAGAGAAAGGAAAGAAGAAAAAGACAAGACCACACACTGTTCACAACCAATTTCCTCAACAGTCAGTAACCAATGATGCTTACTTGAGTCCATTTGGACTCAGTCCACCAGACTGTAAAGACCAGTCTGGGTTTTAGAATTACAGATTTGAAACCCAGATCTACTGTTTCCCAGCTGTGTAACCATAGATATTTAACCCAGCTGGATCTCCCCTTACTCTGTTAAAGAAAAGGGGGGTGGTGGTTAATAGTTCCAATTTTATAGGATTATTATGAGAGTTAGATAAGAGAAAATATCTGATAAATAATAGATGCTCACTAAAGGTTAGTTCCTTTCCTCTTTTTACCCTGAAGCAAACAGAATGTTGCTCTTTCTTCAAGGGTGAAGGGAGAATGATAGGAGAAGGGATTGGAAGGGATGTATAAAGAGAAATTCTGCCTAAAATCATTTTCCTCGGCTCATTAACTCCTTTCCACAGTCAAAACTCCTGTTCTCCCAAAATTTATCACAATAAATGCTCCTCTTCTCCCAAAATTTATCACAATATTTACTCTAAGAATGTATCAGTAAGCCACCCAGACTCATTGCTTCTCCTTGGGCCTCTGCAATAGAGAAAGAGTAATCACCACACTTTGGGATACTTCTTCAAACTTTCATGTATATCAGCTTTTGCACTGGGTCTGCAACTGTGCTCAGGGCACTGCCCTATGTGAATTTTGGTCCAAATATAAGCCTATCAAATCCAACTATGTACTGGTGGTAGTTACAGTATTGCATAAGGTGTACATTTGGAAAATAGCCCCAGGTTAGGTTATTCTTGAAGTCCAGCAGAAGTTAATAATATTTTACCCAAAACACAAGTTAATTTATCTCAGAATGATGCAAGAAGCAACTTCAGGAGTATGGTACTGGTAAAGATATGCCAGAGAAACACAGGACAAATATCCCATGGTCCCACTACCCTGTTACTCAGGGGTTGAGAGCCTAGAGACATTTCCATTTACTGAAACTCTGAATTATTGCTAAAGTAAGAAATCAGAAAAAAGTGTCACAAAATGTGTGGCACATTTTAAGTGTTTAACATTTTTAAATTAATACTGTTAACACATAAACACAAAACGTGTGCGCATATAACTTAATTTTATACATAACAAGAAAATACATTTTTATTTTTTTAAGTTTATTTATTTATTGTTTTAGTAATCTCTACACCCAACGTGGGGCTCGAACCCACCACCTGGAGATCAAGAGTCGCAGGCTCTTCTGATTGAGCCAAGCACCCCATAACAAGAAAATGTAAAAGAGGCTATTGATGAATGTGCGCCATAGGCCTTGCTACTACCTCCAACTTTCCTCTAAATGATAAAAGCACACCTTTCTCTAGTCCCTGGTGTCAGTCTTCGCCTGAAACAAAGACTGAGGGAGCCTGAGAGAGTTCCAAAGTTTTCCCACCGGTAGGAAGGAAGGTCCTGCTAAGTATCTGGCCACCGGAAAAGCAGGCCGCTTTGGAGCCTATGCTCCTACCTTCGCCACCTGGGCTTTCCAAGTCGGGCTGGCCAGCCTGGGGGCTGCGCTCCGCTGCCTGGTTGGCAGGAGCTTGGTTCCCGAACTTTCCATATCTAAAGCACCGGGGTGACCACGGACCAGGTCTCGGGGAGGGTGCACGCCTCCCACCACTCCCAGGGCTCTCCGGAGCTCGCGTCTCTACACGCGGCGCACTGGAGGACAAACCAAGCTGGCCACGCTGAGCGCTCGCGCGGAGGAACGAGCGGTTACCAACGTCACTTGGACATTTGAGCCTAGAGTTGGGGGGGGGGGGGGGGCGGGGGCTTGGCCTGCCAGCCGCCCGCCCGCGCGCGCCTCGGAGAAGCCCCGAGGCCCGCCAGGCCCGCCAGGCCCGTGGGGAAGGGCGGCCTGGAAAGCCTGGGCCCGCAGGCGGCCCCGGGGAGCCTGGCTTCGACTCACTCGGCCCGCACCGCCTGTCCCTCCGCGGAAGGCCCTTCACCTTCCTTCTCGGGGCCGGGGCGGGGCCGCGCCGGGCGCTGCAGGCCTAGCGGGCCCCAGACGGATCGGCACCGAGATGCGGGGCGGAGAGCGCGGGAAACGGGTCGGCGCGCGAGGGCCGGCGGGCCGGTGGGGGCGCAGCTCCTCCCGGGCCAGGGGAACGCCCGCCGGCCCGCCGGCCGAGACCCCGCTTACTAACGCGAGCGACGTAGTTCAAGGCTAACCCGTCCCGCAGGGCCCATAAGACCGAGAAGGATCGCCGGGTCTGCGAAGGCTCGTGCGTTCCTCCTCAGCCCCAGGTGTCCCTCGGTTTTCCCCGGCCAGGGAAAGGACCGATGGGGGAGCGCTGAAAGTCGAGGCTCCGACTAGAAGCTTGCTCCAGAGGATTTGAGAAATGGGGCTTCCAGTCTTTAACGCACGCGCGCGCGCTCTCGGGTTAGGTCCCAGAATGTGAGGAGCTCGCGTCTGAACCACGTCCTTCCCAGGGCCGCGGCCGGCACAGACGTCTGCCTGGCGGCGCTGCCGGGTCATTTGGAAGCGTGCATCAAGTGGCGGCGGGAGTGAATAATGCAGTCGAGGAGGGCGAGTAGAGGGCAGCAACACGTTCACAGTCCCATGGTATATTTGATAGCACTTGCAGTTACCAGCCCCCGCAGATGGGGAAGCAGCCGTCCCCTCCCACCGGGCGCGGCCGCTCCTGCGGAGCCCGGCAGACCCGCGCAGGGGAGAACCTGCTGGCCCGCGCCCCGCCGCCGCGAGAGCTGGCGCCGGGAGGCCGCGACCGCGGAGCCTGAGCCAGGCCGGGGGGCCGGGGGCCCGAGCTGTCCGAGTGAGAGCGACTTCCACGTGCAGACGGTAGAGCGGCCAGTTAGTGGACGATTGGTTGCTTGGGGAGAGCGAGGCTGTAGCTTGCACGGTAGCTGGTGGCCAAAGCCGGACACTGTGCCATATCTGTGAAAGTCGTGGTGTGTATGGCCATTGGGTCGCTGAAACACCCAGACCCTGATCGTGCGTACAGTGTTTTCCTTACAGGCAGCACTCGCCAAGTTAAAACCGGGTCCGCCTCGGTGCCCCTCTTGCTAATCCTCTCTGCCATTAGTCCGCTTAAATCCTCCTTTTATGCTCTTTCTACCTTTCCTTTCCCTTTCTCCCTTCCTCCCATCTTTTCCTCTTCCTGCCCTCCCTCCCTTCCGTCTTTCCTGAATTCTGAATGCCACTCACTCACCGGCATCTCAGTCCAGGAGTCGGGGTTAACAACCCCACATCTCCCCAGCACAGCTTGCGCTTGTAGAATTGGAGAGCTGTGCTTTGGCCCCAGAGCACGTCTCGGTAATAGTGAAGTTTCCAATTCAGAGCAACCCATAAACGCCCATTACTCGGTTCACACGGACTCCCCAACCTCGTCAGAAAGCCTTTTCCACAACTTAGAAACGTTTTGGTGGTTAGTGTTTGCTCGGAGAAAAGGAGCTGACCAGTCAGCTTAGTTTCTGGATACAGAAAGGTTATTTTAAAAGCAGTTTTCCAGTCGCAGAGAACTGGTTCTTGATTCCCTCACCTACCAGGGCAGTATGTCACTTTGGCCCTTCACCTTAACACATTCCACATTTTTGTTTGTTTGTTTGTTTGTTTTTAGTTCAAGGCTAAAGTCTTCCCCCATGTCAGATAGAATGTCACTGCATTACAGCATATGAGACAACTTTTGGGGACTTGCCTACAAAACTATCTTCCTGATCATTCACAAGAGAATGAGGCCAACAGAGATTTTAAACTTTCTTATGGCTGGGATTGAATAGATTCAATTGATCAAATGTGTGAGGTTTACCACTTTCAGTCACCTGAGGCTACTGTCTGATGCCTTCCTGTCTTACAGACTTAGCTTCAGCCCCAAACCCCTCCTTCAGTGGAGAGAGGACAGTAATTCAGATTCTTCTCTCAGTTCATTATAAAAAGAAAAATAGCTTTTTTATGAGGTTGGAGCATCTCTTATAAGTTTTGATATTTAGAAAAAATATGACAAGGGAAGCAGGAAAAGGTCATTCCGTTATTTCAGTGGATCACTTTTTTAGTGCAAAGTTAGGAACACTGGATTAAACATTTTACATTTGCTCTCTCCCACTCCTCCTTTAGTTGGAAGAAGTGTTTCCACTATTGACTTTCAATTTTGCATAATGCTCCCTACCTTTCCTACAAGGCCAGAAGACACAGGTACACAATCCTTACTTAGCCTGTTCTATTGGAGGAAGCTCTTGATTGACACTCTTCATTTCCCCTCCCCAATGCACTGATACTTACAAATACACTTTTCTTGATCCGGATGGTGCTGGGGTGTGCATAACTTTTTTGGTATTGCCCTCCCTGACTTTTGTTCTTTTCAAACTGATATTAAGGTGTTCGCCCTGAGATAAAAAAAATGAATTATTGAGAAACAACCAGGCAAACATTTGTTCAATTTTCTGCTATTTTGTGTTTGTTTTTCAAGTTTCATAGGGAAGGCTGTAACAGGTGTCTAAGTAACAGTCTCCAAGAATCCCTTAGTAGATGACTTCTAGACCAGTTCTAAACCAATAACATTATTGTTTCCAAAAGGGAAAGTGGAAGCTAAGCTCGGTTTTGTCAAGGGATTCATTTGAGCGTTTGTCTTTATTTTATTCATTTTATTTATTTGTTTAATATTATTTATTGAATGGTTTGTGGGAAGAAAAGGAGGACTAAATGGGGCAGGGGGCAGAGATAGAGAATCCAGTGACCATTTGTTTTTATGACTAAAGCCATTTTCCCAGACTATTGTCTTGCCACAAGTGACGACACAGAGAGCGCAAGTCATGAAAGTGGATTACTGTCATTCTGGGCTATTGGAGGCCTGGAGAGCCCTGGCATTAATTCCTATAGGAAGGTAGACAAACCCAGCCATCTCCCCCTGCAGCACCTCATTGCCTCAGAGTTCAAGGCTCTCTCAAAATTGCTACTGACCTCATCTAGGTCTAGGTGGCAGGGCTTCCCCACTTGGGGGAAGCTGACGCTCTGTGAGAACTGAAGAGGAAGCAGGGTGGCTGTAAGAACAAGCCTGAGGGGATGGGGCACTATAACAGGCAGGCTGTGGCCACCAGTCCCCGGGCAGGATAGCAATCAGTGAGTCAAAGCTAGCTAACAGTGAATGAAAGAGAGCCAAGAATGGGACCCTTTGGGTGCTAGAGACTACCCTTTAGCTTGTTCCACTCCTCCCCCTGGGCTCCACTCCTAGGTTTTCAGGGTTGGAGATCTAAGAGGAGAAGACAAGCATGATAAGAAAACATGCCTAGCCCCCGTCCAACATGCAAGCATGGGTGGACGCTTGCAGAGATCAGGACAGATGCCTCGAGTCCTGGGTGATCTGTGTGACTCATGCAAGTTGTACATGGTCAACAGGAGAGTGGGGTGCAGGAGGAAAGCCTTGTTTTCTTCAGTCACTCTGTCTGGAGTTGTTGTGTCTCCTCTCCCTCAACCCTCCATCTCACCCCATCAGGACCAAATAGCATTGAAACTCCCATTGCCTTTGCCTGCACTCAGCCTAAAAACTCAGGATTTGATAAGGTTACTGCACCATTGATACAATCGCAGATTTTTTTTTAAGCCTCCTCAAAGAGACAGATGTTTAGGCTGATTAAAAATTGAGGAGGAAACCTGCAGCTGCACCAAGGAATAATCTATTGGACAAATATTTTAATAAAAAAAAATATGAAGAGATCAGCCCGACCTTGCAAGGTCTTCTGCTTTAAAAAAATCTTTATCAAACCCCTATTCTATGGCTTCAATAAACAGAACCCATTACCTCACGGCATCTTTTGTTGGCCCCATACAAGAGAGAACAAAATGGTTATTCAGGGGAACGCTTTCGATTTTTATTGTGGGTAGCCTGCACAAAGAGCCGTGTTATTGTATTTAAAAGAACCATCTGTAGCAGAAACAATGGCATCAAATTATCTTTGAATACCCACTGAAAAAACATAAAGCTTTTTTTTTTTTTTATTCTTCTTCTGTACGGTGGGGGGATAGAGCAGTGTTAGGATAACTGACTTTTTTGTTGTTCTCTGGGTGCATTCTTCTCGCTCCCCCTCTCTCCCCCTCACCCTCTCTCTCTCTCTCCCTCTCTCCCTCTCCCTCTCTCTCTCTCTCTCTCTTTTAAAAAATCAGCCATTTGGGGTTTTAAGCCATAAACGATTTTTCTTGTTGCAGGGGATTGCAGTGGCAAAGCTAGGCTAGGTCTTGGAGGCTGGTGTAAGGCGAAGCGGGTGAAGGCAGGAGGCTGATGGAGAGACTGGGGGGAAGAAAAGCCGAAATGGATTCACGGTGCCTTGGATGGAGGACGAGAGGGGAACTGCAGGCTCCTTCAACTCGTTCTGTCCGGTGAGAAGTGATCAAGCTTGGGCTGACAAGAGGCTCAGGGAGTCCTCACGTTCTTTCGCTTTTTTACCTGCCAATCAAACTGCTACAAGACAACACCCTGATCTGGCATGGACATGTAAGTAGCTTGCAACCCAACTTTGACATTCACTGCTAGCTCACTCCTCTCCGCCCACCCCCCCAACTCACTTTCTTCCCCTCTCATTCTTTTTTTTTTCTTTTGACCTTTAAGAGATCTGGAAATACACCCTGTGTAACAGTCATTTAATACAGACAGATTTAAGTCTGAAAGCGTTAACTTTTGGAATTAAATGCTAATTGTGATTTCTTTAACAAATGCATAAGTGAAGACATTATTTTATCCTCTTCTGAACAGTTTTAGTGGTGAACATAATCAGTTGCCTTGCAAGGGCGTGTGTTTCTTTTTCCTTTGAAAATAAAGAAACCCGTGAGCCCCCAGAGAGAGATGCAGAAATGAAAAACTCAGGCTTCCATCTTAAAAATGTCAAATGCTAGCATCTCATCCCTACAAACACACACACACACACACACACACGCACACACACACACACAAAGAAAAAAACCAAACCAAAACAAAACCAAAACCAAAAACAAACAAAAAAACACCCTTCTCCAGACCAAGGTCACACAGAATGGAAAGAGTGATTTGAACCAAAAGGTACATATCATTAAGGGGTTGCTACTCTTTGATCTGGCGTCTTACTATTTTGGTGGTGGTTGGGGTGGGGGTGTGAAAAAAGAGAAGGAAGAGGACATGGCGATACCTCATTCTTTATGAGAGACTGACATTGAAGGGGCTAGAGATACAAGAGGACAGGAGAAGCAGGAAATATTACCTGAGAGAAGGAATCACAGAGCATGGCGGAGCTGGAAGCTAGGAGGGCTTCAGTGGGAAGTTGTGCGAGAGGTGATGGGGCTTGCTCTCTGGCGCCCTCTAATGGCAATCGGAACCAATGTTTTACTTTCTTAATTCAGTACTAGGAAAAGCAGCTGGGTTTTTGTTGTTGCTGTTGGTGGTTTTTCTCCGCAGGCTTAGAAACTAGATACTATTAGTGGAGTAAATTGATTGTTTTCATCCCAGAAACTTATGTATATGCCTTAAAATTATCAATGTTTTCTCCTCAAACATCCCCTCCTCTCCCCAAATTTTGTTAGACTAATAGAGGAGGAAAGGGGTAATGGCAGATTGACTTATTGAGGATGGCCCAAACCCAATTAGTAATTCGCAGAAAGGGATTCCTTTCCTACCTGAACAGCATTCTGACTCTTCTAATATGTTGGAGAGGTCTTGGGGGCTGAGGTGGGGAGGGATGATTTGGAAATTGCAGATTCTGACACAGGCTCATTAGAACACAATTTCAGGGGGCCTCTTAGGAACCTCTGTTATTGCGACATGTGGTGGTCAGGGGGCTTTCCTTCCCGCCTCCTTTTTCTTTTTTTCTTTTTCTTCTTTCTTTCGTTCTTTTTTTTTTTTCCTTAAATTTGGTAGATAAAGGTTAATCTTGGGCTGAATGATAGAGCTATGATTGACAAGAGAAAAGGTGTTGAGGGCAGGTCGCGCTGTCTTATTTACAGCCCACTGCTTGCTGTAGAGTCTTTGTTAGGACTGGAAAGCTAATTTAGTGCTGATCAAAAGCACCACAGAGTTAAAGGACTGGTAATGACTGCTAATTTCATTTCAGCCTCATGCATCCCCAACTGCTGTAATTAAAGACACGCTATTTAAATACAGGTGAAGGTTTTTTTTTTTTTTAAGTTAGGGTGGGGGTGGGTGGATTACAATATTATTTAGATTTCATCTTATACATGGGTGTTATGTAGTCCAACATCAGCTTTTTTTAAGAGCCGCTTCTTGTCATTTATACCTGGCTTTGCAGAATCGGCAGTGTGAAATATGTCAATCACACAAAAGCCCCTATTTAAAGAAAAAAAAAAGCAGGATGCAGAATAGTAAATGTTTAGGGGGGTATTTAAATATTTGGGTCTCTTTTATTTTTCCCCTTCAAATTAATGGAAGGGCCTTCGAAATAGCTAAAGTATTTGAAACTTAGGGCAGGGTTAACAGGCCAAAGGGATCAGTGTCAGCTTTTTAAGTACTTCTAAAAAGATCATGTGAACAGATGGAAAAATATATTTTTAATTAAATAATTTCCCCCACACTGTAGCTGCAGTGTTGGCTCAGAAACCGTGTAATTCCTCAACCGATAGGAGTTTCTTTATAAGAACATCAAAGGATAAAAAGCTCTACATTTTCGTAGTTGGTTAAAATTGATAACCCCCCCCCCCACACACACACACACACACACACCCAAAAAAAGAATTTAGCCTTTAATCTCTTTTTATCCACGAAGACTAAAGCTCTGTACTCGACCCCGCGAGCGGCTCTCGCCTTCCGGGGCTGGAACCCGGCTCAGATGTGAAGCGGCGCTGAGCCGCCGCGCAGGTTCGTGACCAGCGCCCCCTGTTGGACACAGTAGGAGATGCACAGCGCCAGTCCTGGAAATCGCGAGAACCTTGCTCTGGGGTTAGATAAAACTCTTTATTACCCTCCAAAAAGGAGATGGGGCGAGGAAACAAGTTTTTATATCCTTGAAAGATAGTATAATTTAATTCAATAAAAAATAAAAAGGAGTTAACACAATTTCAATCCAATCAAAAATGAAGACTAACCTATTCCTCTTTCTCACATTGCAGCCACCCCCTACCCCCGTTTGGGTTTGGGACTCTTTTCAGATTATGAGATAGTAAAACAGGTGGAGAAGCTTGATATAAAACAAAGAGAACTTTCTTTTGTAGCTATGGAGAACCAAGCAAATTACTTCTCCCGTTCTGTACACATTTACAAAAATAAAACGGAAGAGGCTACTGCTTGCTGCTTTGACGTTGTCAGCAGCATCTTGAATGCCCTCGGAGGTCCTTCAAGAATTGTAACTGAGTCCCTGACTAAACGAAATAACTTGCTCGTTTTTATTTGTTTATTTTCAGAGTGTAATTAAGAGGCCAGTCTCTGCTTTGAATGTTTCCCATCCCCCAAAGCAATCTTGATCAAACTTTTCCTTTCCGGGCTAGCGGTTAAATTCCAGATATTGTTTAAGAAACAGGTGCCTGACACCTTTCTTCTTTTATCTCAGCATCTCAGCCGTAGGATTTCAGGAAAGGTGTGCCAATGGTAAAGAGTATTTTCTTTTGAAATTCAGCATTTTCCTGGACCAGGAATCCAAATTATCCTAGGGGGAAGAGGAGTACTTTTACATCTCCAAAAGTATTGTTAACATAAGAAAGAGCTTTGCCTTTTTCTTTGGTGAGCAAGTAAGGGTAAAAGTACACTTTGAATTCTTTCAGAAAGATAAACTATAAAAATGACATATCTTCTGGCAGGAAAATAATGGGAAAATACGGGTTTGTTTAGGTGTTTAAAATGAACTTGAAAACAATTCGAGTGCTAAACGAACACCTGATCTCAACAAGGTGTTTTATGATTTCGATCTTCAGGGATGTACTTAAAATTTTAACTTTTAGGTAAAAACCTTAAGATGTTTAGGACTTGCTTTTTAAAATTTTGCCTATTGGAGGAAACCAGATTAGTTTTCATAACAGAATTACTTTTTAAAATATTTAATACTGTGGCCACGAGATTTGTTTATGTTGATCTTACATTGATTCCTCCCACCTCCCCAAATCAGCGGATCCGAGATTGTGTTTTCAGGGGGATTGCTGTTCAGTGCGATGAGAGAGGTCTTCTCCATCTGATTCCAGAATCGAATCTCAGCTTGTGTTTCTCAGTAAATGACTTTGGATACAGTGGCAGGAAAAGAATCAAGGTTTTGATCAGTTTTTACCCGGAATCCTATCGAAATAACGGGCAAGCGGGATTCCCTGCTACAGGCAACCCCACCCTTTGCTTTACCAAAAAACAAAAGCAAACAAACAAACAAAACCGAGTCCCCATTACAGAAATGTTAAGTCCGGGCCAGTTTGTGAACGAGCGCCAACCTCCTAAAGTACCAAACGGTGCGTGACAGCCGCGGTCCAAGGCTGCCCGTGGCGAGAGGAGGCCAAAGCCAGCAGAATCTTGGAGGCGACCCGTGAAAGGGGATATATGCCTGCTGTTCGGAAGGGAGGCAGAATTTGCAAAATCAGAGGCCGGGAGATTTCGACCTGGTACCGCCCCCCGGGGGGTCCCAACCTGTGGGGAGAAGCCAGGGGGAGGAGCCGCACTTGGCTGCAGGGGGGCAGTGTGTCCCCAACTTCCCAGGGCCCCAGGTGAAAGCGCAACCCCTAGTTTAGCAAAGAGAACTAAATAAGTGGGTGGCCTAGGCCTGGGAAAGCCACCCAGCTTTCCCAGCGCAGTGTCATTTCTGTGGTTTCAGGCTGCCTCAGCCCCTGCCGGAATCCCACGCCCCACGGCGGCCAGCAGGAAGGCAGCCCTTCCATCTTGGGGGACTGGGGAGGGGACAGCGAGTGACTGACTCCTTAGAAGCAGGCAAAACCGCACGGCTGGCAACGGGGCCGCATTTCCCTGCAGCAGCAATGCGCCTTTTAGGGGAGGAGCGGGCATTTGGGGTCTCTTGTCCCAGCGGCCAGGCCTGAACCCGCGCCTCTTGGCAGAGTGCCCTGCTTTATAAGTAGTCAATCTTGACCGATTCTGGGGGCGATCCCGGATAATGGGCCAGTCTTGCCTGAGCCCACTAACTCTGTGCCAAGTTTTCAGTCCTCTCTCCCCTCCGTACCTCAAACCGTTCTTGCTGAACCCAAGCCTGACTATGAAAGCCAGTGTATGTGGCTCGGAGTTTGGAAACTATTCGGGGGTGGAGCAGATGACTCATTATTAAGACCAAGATTCAAGGATGAGCCTTCATTCATTAAGTTTGCTCTTTTACTTTGTTTTTAAACTTTGAAGAACCTTTAGTTCCCTTGACCCAGCCCTGAGACAGACGAAGGCACAGGCTTGAAGGAGCTGAGATATTGACAGATACTCATCTCTCTACCACTCAACGGGCAGATAAACGCTGCCAGACTGTGGGTCCTAATCCAAGGCCCAGCTGCTACGTGGGTTGCTGAAGGGTGTTGAAACCACAAGTACAACTTGACACCACTGAGCCCACGGTGCTTGTCAATAATCTGTGAATTAGGTGCAGAGATTGTCACTGTAGATCATAACAGTTTCTGAAGGACTCATTACAGCCTATCGTGTCAATGATCTTCAAATTAAGGAGGGGGGCTGGGGCGGGAGAGAAAAGGAATGGGGAGAGCCTACAAAAAAGGGAAGAAGGTTGGGAGGGGAGATAAAAGTCAGAGTCCTAGCTCCGAAGGAGCCTTTAAAGATTATCATCAGGCTAGTCATCTGAGAATTCCATTGGGATGGGTTTGGAAACCCAACTCCATCTGAGCCAGGGCTGGAAAAGGGGCAATAGGGAGTAAGTAGAAGTGGGCCCCTGGGAAGGCAGACTTCTCAGACATTTCTTTTGAGGCCAGAAGAGCTTTCGGGAGAGGGCTCCAGATGTCAGTGGGAGGCCTTGAGCATGCCAGGCCGCCCAGGATGGGTGCACACTTTGATTTAGAGCACTTTCCAGGGCTAGCCACCGCTGCAACTCCGAGAAAAAGTGGGTAGTAGTTTTGTTTAGGGCTGATGGTGTAGGTGATTTTTTTTTTAATGATTTGCTTTCAGCTTCTTTTCATACAAACAGGTGAAAGGCTTCCTTCCTTTTCCTTTGATAGTACTCCTGTCCCTCACACATGGTAACAGATCTAATTTCTTTCCCCAACCTGCTTTTTGAGGTGCCAAACACCTCTGCCTTCTGCCCTCTCAAAAGTGTTGTCACTTTTTGAGTTTGTATTATGTCTGATTGTACTTCTGCAAAGGGGGCTTGAAGGTAACACAGAAGCAGTGCACACGATGAGATCTCCAGAAGAAAGAAGACAAATCCCATTTCAGGAGTTTGGAAGGAACCAGACGAAGGGAGAAATGTTCTCCCTTCTTGGTGGATTGCCGGTGCAGTGAGTGTGAAGCTTGGCATGCACTGGGGTTGTCATTCATGTACCATTTAATATAGTCTAGAGAAATCCCAAGGAAGCTTCAGTTTGTTTTCCCACAAAGGTTGTGGTCACAACTCAATGAAATAATCACAGTCGGAGAATTTAAAAATGGTGACTGTCTTTTTCCTAACATCAGGGTAACAATCCTAGTCACTGGAAAACTGGGATTCTAAGGAATCCCTGTTCCTTTGGGATGATTAATTGTGCAAGATAGCATGGTCAGTCAGGGAGATATGTATTTAGACTCCCAAGCAATGATTTAGAGGTGTAACAGGGCCATGGATTTGTTGGGCCACTTGCAGTTCCTGGTGGTCTGTTGGCTTGGTTTTGTTTTTGTTTTTCATTCCTGTCTTCTGATTTTTAAAATCAAAATCATAGGTTCATTTTTTGTCAATGTAATTGGAAAACACTGTTAGCAGTCTCTTTAAATTCTCAGTTTGTCTTTTTTTTTTTTTTAAGAGAATTTCTATTTAAAATAATTAGATCATTTAATGGGCACACTGCATTTTCCCCTGGACAACAGCTGCAGTGCAGAGACAGGTCTTACGTTAAAACTACTTGACAATTCAGAAATGGAAATGAAATCGTGAAATGGGAATCCTTTTTTCCAGAAAATATTTGAGCTGGGATATATGTAGAAGATACATATATATGAAATACTCTAAGCAATATGATGACTGTTATATATAGCCCTGAAGACATACACAAGTGATTATATATTACTTTTGTTGCTATAATTTGAAGTAAGGGAGAAATATATTTGGTTTTCTTTATATCCTTGAATTCTTTTTAAAATGTATTTATTTCATCAGTGGGATTCAGATGAAAGAGAGTGAATAAAAAAGGGAGCTGGATTCAGAGCAGCTCTGCATTCCTTAGGTTTCAAGGGTCCTTACAGCCCTTGAGTGAAATTATTTGGTGAAATTGGGTCTGGACTGAAATAGCATTTGTTATCCCCTTGTTCATTTGTTACGTGTAATACCACTTCTGGAAATTAAAGGCAAGGTGCTGAAGGGACAGACAAGAAGAAAAAATACAATTAAGGAATTTTAAATTGCCAATCTACCATGCATCCATATGCATATTTATGTCTTAGTAAATAAAAAAGGGATAGAGATATGTGCTTGCTCTGTGTATCATCTAGAAACATGTATTATAGTTCCTGTCAATAATTTTTCACACTTCCAAAATCTGACAAGTTTGGCAATAGAAAGAAAATGGAGGAAATGTAGATGAATGAATTTCTCTCATTTTGAAAACTGCTTTATAAAAATTGCAGTATCCCCTCTAGGATCTCACGAGGGATCCTTCACAGTCTAAAGCAAGTGAAGTTTGATAACAGCACAGTTCTATTCTAATTTTTGCTCTTAGTTTCAATATCCTAACTTTTTCTGGCTTACTTATTATTTTTGGAAAATATGCGATGCTTTTGTAAGGAAAAGAAATTTTCTAATGCTTTTCTTTACCTTCATTGATCTGTGTTTGTTTCACATATCTTGAAGAATTAAGTGTGGATCATTCAGGAAGCCTTGTGGCACACTGCAATTTGAGGTGATGGAGGAACATTTTTTTGCAACTTAGAGGGAAGAAGGAAACATTTTTTAAATTGGCTTATACCAGTCTCCTGACTCTAATTCTCAGTTTTCTTGAGTTACGGGATAAATATCAATAAAATCTCATCTTACCAGATTGCACCAGCATTGTCCTACATGTTGGAATTTTCCTCTATTTTTGGCTTTTAAAATCAGAAACTTTTCTTGGCCTGCCGTACTTCTCTTTTTAGTTTATATGCCCCTTACCACACTACTGGTATCATCTTTTTCACTGCAGTCTGTTCAGTGCTATGGTCGCTTTCAGTGGAGAAGGCTGGAAGGTTAGGATCCGGAGGAAACATAACAAAAAAAAGGGAGAAAAAAGCCCTTCATTTGGCCAAATCTGGCTCCTAATATATTTAACCACTTCCAGAATTAGAAAGCCTTTCTGTACATTTTATTCTATTTTTCTCTTTTTTTTTTTCCTTACGTAATGAAATTAAAACTTTTGGAGCCCACAGTTGACATTTTTCAGAAAATTGAGTTATCAAGGCAGTAATTATTTCACGGGGAGATAAAACTCTCATAGCCCTAACTGTCAAATAGGGCCCTTTTCAGATTTTAATTACAAAATAAAATTAGTCTGCTCTTCCTCGGAATGGTTTGTGAGTGGTTAAACAGAGCTTTCCCCCCAATACTGGTGGTCGTCAAACTCTGCTAATTAGCAATGCTGAGAAATTCCAGTTAACAAGGACATTCTCCAAGACTCTGCAGGTTCCCTGCCGTTTGCCTTCATTTCCATAAGAAGATTAAGAGAGGAGGGAACACACTCAAATGCAGATGCAGAAAAGAAGCGTTTTTTAACAAGCATCATAATAGTAAGATGCTTGGCTAGTTCTCACCTAATTACTGCAAGTTAAACCTCTATTTGCCACTAAGAAGAAAAAATAAGTCTACAGTCCCCTATCTCCACAAAATTGTTAGTTGGCTTCAGATATAATACTTGAGGAGGGATGAGGGGAGTTTAGGAGAGAAATATCAGTGCAAATGATAAAACTGAGCTACACTTAATCAGTTAAGGGTTTGGGGCTGGGGCCTATAGTAAAACAAAATTAAATCAGAATATCCTAGGAGTTATGCATTTTGTTCTTAATTTCTAATCTTGCTCTAAAAGTATACAGCTTTTTGCTGCCCATGAAAGGGAAATGTTATAGTTCCTTTAGATTAAGCACTTTAAATTTTCATAAATTGTGCCAATGGCAACATTTTTAAATTCTTGAGGGATGAAGCACCCTCTTCCAAGTCTTATTTTGATACCCTAGTAGTCAATGGTGTATTGTTATTAGTACTGTAGCCATCTGTTATAAACCTAAAACAGTGCTGCCTCTATCATCTATTGTGATTATTATAGTTATTATTATATTTAGGGGCCAGTGATGATGCTGGATTGAAATAGAGTGGCCGGTGATCTGATTTTTTTTTTTTTTAATGCATATGTTCTAAAAAATCTAATGAGAAAATTGTTTCTGCTATCACCATCTTCTTTAATCTTATTTTCATAGCACATTATTATACATAAATGCCAGCCACAGTTAGTTTATTGCCTTGATAAGTACAGCAGGCTTAATTAAAATAAAGCTGTAAATAAATGCAACCAATGATAACACAATTGTAATGTATTTCCATAGCTTATTTATATGATAAAAGCAATTAACAAAAGACCTAGCCAGCCCCTTTAACCTCTTAAATGCATTATTATAGAGTTCAGGCACAAACACATGCATCTGAGAATGTATAAAAGCTTTTATATATTATCCCAAGGAAATATTTGTGCCTCCTACTACTACCCCTTGAGAGAGAAGATTACAAACATTTGCTTCTGTAACTATCCATTATTAATATTTATTTTAATGCACATACACCATTATCCACATCAATCCCTTGTTTGTTTGTTTGTTTGTTTGTTTGTTTTTCTTTTCCTTCAAACTTAATTACCCGTAAGCTTTTTTAAAGTTTTCAGAATAATGCTACTAAGTGCAGACCAATGCATACGCAATCATAAAGTGAATGCTTGGTCTGCCCTTCGTGGCATCTGGACAATCATAATTCATTCATATGTTGAATCTCATAATTTGTACCTATTTTTTCCCAAGGTTTAACCTCCTACTTATCTGGAGGTTATATGTACATTTCTAAGTTAAGCAAATTAAATCTGATTCTTATGATTTAGTTCCATAGCTTATATGATATGTTAACTTTTCTTTTGTTTAGATTACGTGTAATTAGTGGATCTTCCTCCCAGTCCCCTCATTTAAAAAAAAAAAAAAATATATATATATATATATATATATATATATATATATTTCCAAACACCTTTTTTTAAAGGTAAAAGCAAAACTGTAGTCTTGGAAAAGCGAATTAACCAGTAGGGGGCGCACCAGCTACATCCCTAAAACCAGACGCGCTGAAAAGCCTGGTGGCTGCGGTGTCGTCTTCCGAGCCTCTAACCTTTTCTCTTCCTAATCTCCACGTCCGTGTTTAGCTTAATATTACACCCAGAATAAACAAAAGACATTATTTTGTTCTAAAGAGTGCCATATATTTATCCGTTTCGAGAAGGCCAGTCTCACCCTTCCCGGGTTCCCAAGAACTAAAACAAACCATAACTTGCGAGAAAAAGAAGACACTGTTGGGGGAGGGGAGGTTGATTGGAAATAATAATTTATAAAGAAAAGTCTACAGAATTCTTTTCTCAACTTTTCTGGCTTTCCAGTGAGCATGCCTATTTTGAGTTTGACGGGAACAGAAAAGCCCCGGAGGGCAGGGATTGGAGAAGTTGGAGTGGGGGTAGTGATGGTTATGGGAAGAAGGTTAGTAAGGAACAAAACAATGCAAAGTTTTGTAAAGATAATAAATGGAACGTGGCCGACAGATACTATTCAGAACATTTTCTTAGGGTGAGTAAGGGTATATAGATCAGGGAAGGAGGGGGGCGGAGAGAGTGTTACAGAAGAAAGAAAATAAGTAACCCTCATGGTTTAAGCCCTTTATAAAAAAGAAATGGCATCAGGTTTTTTTTTTTCTCCCAACTCCCCCCCCCCCCCCCCCCGCTTTGTAGTCAAGTGCATTTTAGCCACAAAGATCCCAACAAGAGAGTGGAAGGAAACTTAGACGGGGCTTTGTTTGACTCCGTGTAGCGACAACAAGAGAAACAAAACTACCTATTTGTAACGGACGTGCTGCCATTGCTCTCCGCATTGAGCGCCTACCTATTGAAATCTTTACGTCGGGACAATGGGAGAGCGGCTAAAATTACCCTCTTGGGTCCTGGGCGGGCAGGATTCCTGAGCCCCTAACCCCCCCCCCTCCCCCCCCCCCCCCCGCCTCCATCGCATCCTCCTTCAGCCCCGGCCTCGCTGGGCTCCCTCCGTCCCCAGTCCTGGCGGCCTTCTTCCTGCCTGCACTGCCTGCACCTGTGCCTGGAGAGCACCACACCCGCCTCCCAGGCCTGGAGTCCCCTCCAAGCGCTGTCCCAGGCCCGGCGGCCCAGGCAGAGGGGCCAGGCCACCACAGTAGAAGTCACAAGGGGGAATGGCAGAGCTGGTGCTGCCCGAGTCCTGGGAACTCTGCGTGGGAGGGAGTTTGTGAGTGCGGCCCAAATGCCGCCTCCATACTCTGCCGAGGGATGCCAGGAAGTTGACACGACGCTGCTCTATAGTCTGCGCTTCTAAAGGTCCTTCTGTTGATCTCCTTCTTCCCCTAACCTCCTTTTGAAACTCGCCCAACTGAAATCCTGCTTTGGGGGAGGCTCAAGAGGAGAACGGGGAGAGAGGAGGAGAGTGGGGGCATCCCCCTTCTATCGACTGAACGGAGAAAGATGGTGGGAGATGAGGCTGGGGGTAAGGGGAGAAGCCGCAGTGTCGGGGCCAGAGCCGAGCTGGTCAGGGGACAGCAGGCATGCCGCAGCTTCCCCAGGCCCGGCCTCCCCTCAAGTGCGGAGTCGGCCAGAGTCCCAGCAGGATCTATGCTTAAAACAGAGCAAAGTGCGTGGCAGCTAGGAGGGTTTGGAGCACTGAGCTTTCCGTCTCATAACTTCTTGTCGGGACAGTGTAAGAAAGGGGCGAACTAGTGCCGGCACCTGTAGAGGAAGAGGGGCGAGGGGAAGAGCGAGGTTAGGCAGAAGCACGGAGGAGGCTGGAGCGGGGGAGGGAGTGGGGGGGGCGGCGGTGGATGCGGAGGAGCGGGACAACAATGACACACCAACTCCTTGCACCGCCTGTTTCCTGAAATACTAGTAGGACAGTCGTCCTGAACCACCCACTCTGCCGTGCCCCACCCCCACACCTTAGCGGCTTCTCGCGCCCCTTCCTCGTTTCAGCAGCCCGCAGCAAAAAGTAAATCAATATTAAGTTTGAAGAAGAAAAAAAATCGCAGTCTCGGTGCTGTTTACCCACTTCCTTCGAAAAGGCGTGTGGTGTGACCTGTTGCTGCGAGAGGGGATACAAAGGTTTCTCAGTGGCTGGCAGGCTGGCTCTGGGAGCCGCCTCCCCCTCCCTCCTTCCCCCTCCTCCCCTCGCCTCCCCCGCGCGGCCTGCGGCGCGGCAGGCCCCGCCCCCTTTCATGCAAAACCCGGCTGCGAGGCTGGGCTCGAGTGGAGGAGCCGCCGCGCGCTGATTGGTCGCTGGAAACCCATTTATTCCCTGACAGCCCCCGTCACATGGATGGTTGTCTATTAACTTGTTCAAAAAAGTATCAGGAGTTGTCAAGGCAGAGAAGAGAGTGTTTGCAAAAGGGGGAAAGTAGTTTGCTGCCTCTTTAAGACTAGGACTGAGAGACAGAAGAGGAGAGAGAAAGAAAGGGAGAGAAGTTTGAGCCCCAGGCTTAAGCCTTTCCAAAAAATAATAATAACAATCATCGGCGGCGGCAGGATCGGCCAGAAGAGGAGGGAAGCGCTTTTTTTGATCCTGATTCCAGTTTGCTTCTCTCTCTCTTTTCTTCCCCCAAATTATTCTTCGCCTGATTTTTCTCGCGGAGCCCTGCGCTCCCGACACCCCCGCCCGCCTCCCCTCCTCCTCTCCCCCCGCCCGCGGGCCCCCCAAAGTCCCGGCCGGGCCGAGGGTCGGCGGCCGCCGGCGGGCCGGGCCCGCGCACAGCGCCCGCATGTACAACATGATGGAGACGGAGCTGAAGCCGCCGGGCCCGCAGCAAACTTCGGGGGGCGGCGGCGGCGGCGGCGGCGGCAACTCCACCGCGGCGGCGGCAGGCGGCAACCAGAAGAACAGCCCGGACCGCGTCAAGCGGCCCATGAACGCCTTCATGGTGTGGTCCCGCGGGCAGCGGCGCAAGATGGCCCAGGAGAACCCCAAGATGCACAACTCGGAGATCAGCAAGCGCCTGGGCGCCGAGTGGAAACTTTTGTCGGAGACGGAGAAGCGGCCGTTCATCGACGAGGCCAAGCGGCTGCGAGCGCTGCACATGAAGGAGCACCCGGATTATAAATACCGGCCCCGGCGGAAAACCAAGACGCTCATGAAGAAGGATAAGTACACACTGCCCGGCGGGCTGCTGGCTCCGGGCGGCAACAGCATGGCGAGCGGGGTCGGGGTGGGCGCCGGCCTGGGCGCGGGCGTGAACCAGCGCATGGACAGCTACGCGCACATGAACGGCTGGAGCAACGGCAGCTACAGCATGATGCAGGACCAGCTGGGCTACCCGCAGCACCCGGGCCTCAACGCGCACGGCGCCGCGCAGATGCAGCCCATGCACCGCTACGACGTGAGCGCCCTGCAGTACAACTCCATGACCAGCTCGCAGACCTACATGAACGGCTCGCCCACCTACAGCATGTCCTACTCGCAGCAGGGCACTCCTGGCATGGCGCTTGGCTCCATGGGCTCGGTGGTCAAGTCCGAGGCCAGCTCCAGCCCCCCCGTGGTTACCTCTTCCTCCCACTCCAGGGCGCCCTGCCAGGCCGGGGACCTCCGGGACATGATCAGCATGTACCTCCCCGGCGCCGAGGTGCCGGAGCCCGCCGCCCCCAGCAGACTTCACATGTCCCAGCACTACCAGAGCGGCCCGGTGCCCGGCACGGCCATTAACGGCACACTGCCCCTCTCGCACATGTGAGGGCTGGACAGTGAACTAGAGGGGGGGAGGAATTTTCAAAGAAGAACGAGGGAAATGGGAGGAGAGTAAGAAACAGCATGGAGAAAAAAAAACCCGGTACGCTCAAAAAAAAAAAAAAAAAAAAAAAAGTCATCACCCGCAGCAAATGACAGCTGCAAAAGAGAACACCAATCCCATCCACACTCACGCAAAAACCGCGATGCCGACGAGAAAACTTTTATGAGAGATCCTGGACTTCTTTTTGGGGGACTATTTTTGTACAGAGGAAACCAGGGGGGGTGGGGTGGGGAGGGCGAGGGAATGGACCTTGTATAGATCTGGAGGAAAGAAAACTACGCAAAACTTTTTAAAAGTTCTAGTGATACGGTAGGAGCTTTGCAGAAAGTTTGCAAAAGTCTTTACCAATAATATTTAGAGCTAGTCTCCAAGCGACGAAAAAAATGTTTTAATATTTGCAAGCAACTTTTGTACAGTATTTATCGAGATAAACATGGCAATCAAAATGTCCATTGTTTATAAGCTGAGAATTTGCCAATATTTTTCGAGGAGAGGCTTCTTGCTGAATTTTGATTCTGCAGCTGAAATTTAGGACAGTTGCAAACGTGGAAAGAAGAAAATTATTCAGATTTGGACATTTTAATTGTTTAAAATTGTACAAAAGGAAAACATTAGAATAAGTACTGGCAAAACCATCTCCGTGGTCTTTAAAGGGGCAAAAGTTTTAGATTGTACTAAATTTTTTTTAACTTACTGTTAAAAGCAAAAATGGCCATACAGGTTGACATCGTTGGTAATTTATAATAGCTTTTGTTTCCCAACTTTCCATTTTGTTCAGATAAAACAACAACAACAACAACATGAAATTACTGTGTTTGAAATATTTTCTTATGGTTTGTAATATTTCTGTAAATTTATTGTGATATTTTAAGGTTTTTCCCCCCTTTATTTTCCGTAGTTGTATTTTAAAGATTCGGCTCTGTATTATTTGAATCAGTCTGCCGAGAATCCATGTATATATTTGAACTAATACCATCCTGATAACAGGTACATTTTCAACTTAAGTTTTTACTCCATTATGCACAGTTTGAGATAAATAAATTTTTGAAATATGGACACTGAAATTATGTTTGAGTCTTTCATTTATTTGGATAACACTGATTATACATAACTCCTCGGGGTATGTACTGTGCTCAGCCAGGAAAGCAAAATATCTATAAAACCTTGATATTCTAGTCCAGTAGCATGTGCTAATGTTAACTGCAACAAATAAATGTCTGAATGATTAACTGAATAAGTACTCTCAAAAAATTCAAATGCTTGTGTCATTTCTAAAATAGAAACTAGAGACATATATTGTAAATCCACCCCCTCCTTTTCTAAGCAGCATGAATAAGCATGATGGGGACTTATACTTAAAACTGATTTATGCCACTTGTTGCCAGAAAGGAGTCAATTCTGAAAATTTTCATGTGGCTCAGCAGATGGGGTATTGAGCCAAATCAGAACCAGGTTGGCTGGTTTTGTTTTCGTTTTCTTCAATGCACAATGGCCCTTTGGAAACCTGGTTATAGGGGAAAATGATGCTTCTTGTATCGGAATAATTGCAAACTAGACATGCAAAGTGCTCATCTGCTGGGTGGGTGTTTGGATTACTTCAGCCCTGCTATTGTTTGAGAGGAAACAAGTGGTTTGCTTTCTTTGTTCCTTGACTTCATAAACTTTCTCCTCTACATTCTCCTGTTTAGGGGAGAGGGAAAGCAAAGAGCATCTTACAACCCCCCCCCCCGACTTATCACGGCTATTTATTATTATTATTATTATTATTATTTATTTTCTTTTTTCCTCTCTCTCCCTCCACGAATTCCATTTCTTAAATTGGCAGCGCGGGTCCAAGCCTGTAGTCCCAAATCGGATATCTCTGCAGCTGATAACAAGCAAAAGAGAAGCCAGGCAACAGCCATATTAAAGAAGAAAACAATCAACTCTGAGGTAGATATTTTACTTTGTCCGGGCTAATCACAGTTGGAGATGATTATGCTTTTGATCTGTTAACCATGTTTTACTACGGTAGTAGAGAAGTAGGGGGAGGGGAAAGGGGTGGGGAAACAAGATTGGATTTGTTGTTTTCTTTTGCCCTAGGAAAGGTAAAGAAAGACTCTAGTTGTCCACAGTGGGAGCGAAAAAGTTGGGGGGATCGCCACGGTCTTTGAATTAACGATGTTTCTACATCACAACCGACCCGCGCTTTGGCGCAGCCGGAGAATCTGTAAAACCGACTCAGAGACTTTTCTTCCTTATTTACTGCTTACCTCGCTCATCTTCCCCCACCACAAGGGACCAGGAAACAGGAGCCAGGCATACTTAAGAGCGTGGGTTTGCTACCCACATTTCAAGGGCTTGTTGTGTCAACTTGCTACAACTTTGGAGAAGTTGGAATCCGGCAGCGCCTTCCACCCTTGAGTAAAATACCGGCTGCAGCCACTAAGTTAGCTCAACCCGTTGGTGTGCACTTTCGCCTTTTCCAAGAAAAGTATTCCTTTCTCGTGGTGTTGCTAATATTAGTTCTGGGCTCAGCTGGAAATATCCTCATACTTTCTGTATTTTTATTTCATATGGATTGCTTTATTTTAGGCGTGTATTGGTTTTTATTTATTTCTTTTCTTAAAATCCTCATTTTAGGGTAAAGGACAATTATTATGCCAGTTCCCAATTCTAAGCGAGGCATTTCCCCCCCTAATTAATGCAGAGACTCTAAAAGAATTTCCCCCGGCCTGGCCAGCCATTGTAATGCATATACGGATTATTCACGTGGTAATGAGCACATTCGCCAGTTCTTGCTCACACATACGAATAAAAGAAACTTTGAATAAAGATCCAAATGATCTTGCTGGGGGGTGGGGAGGATATTCTCGGAATTTGAGCCAATCAACTATATGGAGTGTATATATTTGAAAAATTAGAGATATATTAGAAATATGTATTGCATTCAGAGTAATTGCAC
Organism: Neofelis nebulosa; assembly: GCF_028018385.1. Taxonomy (NCBI): domain Eukaryota; kingdom Metazoa; phylum Chordata; class Mammalia; order Carnivora; family Felidae; genus Neofelis; species Neofelis nebulosa. The sequence continues at coordinate 73,752,524 of NC_080786.1, forward strand.
TGCACCAGGCTCCCTTAAAAAAAAATAAATAAAGTAAATAAATAAATAAAAGAACCCACAGGATCAGACTAAAAAAAGCAACAACTTTTTGGCCAAATGCTCAGGTTCAAATATTTTGCAAGAGGGAAGAGAGCAATTTCAGGAAGTTGAACTAGTTTTGAGTGATTGTCACTTTCTGCCTAAAACAAGAGAACTCCCATTTTCCCTCCTATTCCTCCATATCCCCTAACTAACTGAAAGCCAAATTATTTTCTTCTTAAATACATTCTTTTTATAAACTGCATTTGAGGAAAGTGGTATATATTTCATCATTTATTTGATTGGATTAAATGATTCCCCAAGATGTGTAGTTTCATGACTAGATTAATAGTGAACATACAGTATTTTAATTATAATGTGATTTCCAAGAAGGGGATAAACCCATAAACTTTCCCAGAGATGGTTATCTCTCAGTGCTGAAGTTAGTTGTTGAATGTTCAGTTTCTTCCTTGGGATATTATTCTATTCACTAAAACCATTCAATTTCCAGTCAAAGGGGGTGAATTTAATGTTTTGTTAAACTTATACATGGAATGGAAATGTGTAGAGGGATGAGATTATAGTTTGTTCCCTCTGCAATTTTTTTTCTCTCCCCGTGCTCCCCGCCCCCACTTTAAATAAAGAGCGTTAAAATATTTTGCTGAGCTGTAGTAGATTAGCAAGGTTTCTTGCCAATGCTGGGAAGCTGGTATTACAGACGGTCCCAGGGGAAAATGGCTCACATTAACCACTAAATGAATATTTGACAAGGGCTCATTCGGAGGTATTATTACTATAAACGTGTCCCTACTGGACTTTTCCAGGGTCAAAGAGCAACGCTTCAATTAATTATTTAGTCTGCTAGTAGATTTGGTTGTAATAGCTGTACTTATTTCTAGAACCGACACATTCTTAGAGTAGGAAATCTCAGGAGAATCTTCTCCATCAGCCATGCCTTGGATTGAAATACACGCAGAGCCCTGGCATTCTGAAGCTGACTTTGTCATAAAACCTTTTCCTGGGCTGAGAGTTGGGGGGGATTATAGTTTCCTTTTCTATTTCATTTGCTGGTTTTGATTTAAAAGAAAGAAACAAGAACATAGTAAGTTATCTTAGATTCTACATCACGTCTGGCAATGTCTTTTAGGGCCTTGCAGTTTAGGGAGAGAGGGGAGGGAAATTATTTATAACCTTTGCCTTTTCTAAGTGGAGATGTCACAGGATTTCAGAGACTCGGGCAGGTTCTGAATTTAGAAAGGGCACACACTGCTGTTTGCCAATAAAATTCGGGTTTTAAAATGGAAGTCTCCATAGGCTGAGTACGCGGAGTTCTAGTACACTCAGTAAATTGGGGTAAGAGATAGTCCCTCCTTCCCTCCCCACCTATTGGCTTGAACACCTCCAGGTGTAGTGGGGTGAGGGGGGACCTGGTGAGTGTTCCATTTCTGCTCTGTCATAAGTTCCTCCGTGGCCCTGGGTAAAATGGTAAGGGAATGATTTTGAGAGTAAGATTCCTTGACAATAATATAAGGTGAATGAATAAGAGATAAGCTGCAAGGGGTGGGGGAACGGGATGCAGTAATTACAAACCCAATTCATTCAGCTTTTCAGAACTTTTGTTGTGGGAGCTCCATTGACGGGTTTTGAGTCGCCAGTTTTCTCACATTAAAAAGAACTGATCAGCGCCTCAGGGGGACAAGAAATACCGCTTAACTGCATAGTGATTGGGTCTTCATTTAGAACCCTTACAAGAAGAAAATTAAACAGTGCCTTTGTGTGCACAGGTTTACTTTTCAACTGCTAACAGTTTATAGCTAACTGCTTTGGGATTGAAGTTTGACTGTGGTTTGGTCGTCTGCTAGTTGGCACTGCTTATTTATTTATTTATTGTAATGAAAGAGTTTTTTATATCCTCTTCCCTTTATTTCTGGTTCTTGGAGAATTTTGTAAAACAGGTCCTCATATTTTGATTCATGGAAGGAGTTTCCTTTGCCATGAGCTTTAGCAGAGACTTGAATTAACACTTCTCCAACACTTTCCACACACACACACCCCCATTATTGCCTTAAAATAATTTGCATCTCCGTTTTTTATGCTGCCTTTTCCTGCTTTCAGAGTAAAGACTGCCTGGGACAGCCACAAGTGAGATTGAGGATGAGGGTTGATTTATTTCTTTCCTTTGCTTTTTTTTTTTTTTTTTTGACTGAAGTTGGAAGATGGTTGGTGTATTTCTTTAGGGACCTCGTCTATGAGGTAGATCCCATAAAGACAGAAGAAGGGGGAGAAACACTTGAACTTTACTGTGAAAGTGTGCATAAAATTCAAAGGGACACAGCCTCTGGAGTTTTAGAGTAAGCAGCTGTGGAAGGAGCTTTCCAAAGACAGAGAAATTGCCCAAACCAGAGAATTAGTTTGGTGTCTTTCATAGTTATTTTCTATTAAAAACTTCCTGGGAAACCTGCCTCTGATATCACCCAGGGAGACTGGTAACCACTCTTCCTTCTCATAATGCTGTCCAGTTTTACAATTCTTGTTTTCAGTGGTTCTATTTTGCTTCTGTAGCTTTTAGGAAATAATGGACTTGACTTTCTTTTTTTAACCTATGAGACATCTCTGGGAGAATGGATTTCTAAGACAAGGCCAAGATTTCCCATGGCAGAGAACTCTTTCTGCATGCAGGTCTAGATGGATTTTATTTTATATTTTGGTGTAATAGTGATATTTCTGTTTCCTTGAGTGGTGTATTCAGTTTCTCTTCAAAAGCAAACAGAACGTCCTCTCATTTCAGGAGGCAAAGATATATTTGCTGCTTCTGGGCTTTTGGACTTGAGATGCTTGCTCTACTTTGCAAAGAAGTGTCAGGTGATTTAAAACCTTCAAGGAGTCGTTCATTTCATTACCCTCGTCTATCTGCACTCACAGAAAGAAGTGTGCGCTGTTAGTAAAGATTTCGGCGCTTTGAACTATCTTCTGCCTTCCTCTCTGGGCTTCGGTGCGGGGCGCGCTGCAGGGCCGGGAGCGCTCGGGCCTCCCACCCGCCTGCCCTGGGGAGCCCGCCGCAGCCCGCGCCGCGCCGGAGCGGCTGCGCGGGCAGATGGAAGCTGAGGCGGGCCAGCGCCGACCGGGGACCTGACGTCACCGTGGCCCTAGCCGAGGCTCCCATGGGGCTCCCTGGGAAGGTGCTGCGTAGGGCTCAAGTTTTCTCCGACCGGACCCTGCCAAAACGGCCCTATTCCCTCTCTTAGCTCTGGACGGTCGCGCGTCGCCCAAGTCTGGAATGTCTCCGGAGGTGTTGTGGGCCCTCTCGCTTACTCCGGAGTTCTCTACCTCCCTCACCTCAGCGCTAGCAGGCTCCATGTTGACCCCGTGACCCCAAGGATGGTTCTAGGCCCCAAACCTCCCAAATCAGAGATTGTGTTACTTGAGTCCTGCCTTCCTCTCCCCTCTCCCCCTCAGTCCTTTACTTTTAAAAGGTTGTGTGCCCCTGATTGGTGCCAAAGCTCACCATTAGTAATCAAGCTCTTAGTACTTGCCGATGCCAGAGGCTACGAATTGAAATTGACGTGGCTGTGGGTAACCACAGGAGTGGTTTGGGCTCCCCGGAGCCCCCGAGTATTGGGCCCCTCCAGGATCAGAGTAGATAGGGATGGAGGATACATCCATGTCTTATTTGTGAAATAGGGATAATGCATCTTTACCCGGGAGAAAAGGAGTACAAGGCCACTGACACAAAATGGGATTAATTGATTGCTGTTACTTTTCTTACAGTCCAACGGAGTTAGGTGGTAGGGAAGGCAAGAGGTTCCCATTTTAGACTCTAGAGATCAATCCAGAAATTAGGCCCTCCTCTCTGGCCTTAGCAGGTGAAATTCGCCTTCTTCAGAGGACCCTGCTTCCTTTGCCAGTTCTCTTTCTGGCTTCGGGTTGGCCTAGGAAGTTATCCTGCAAACTTGCCATCCCTGGGCATCTTCTTGAAGGGAAGGATGCCGGCATTCTGGGCAGGAGCCGCCCCCACCCGCAGAAGGCAGAAAAATAATTACTGTATTAAAAGAAGCGGTGAATTCTTCCCAAGGGTTCTTATCGCTGGCGGCCAGGCCAGAAGCGGGACTGCGCCCCCACCCCCACCTCGTGACGTCAGGGTCTGCAGGGCCTCAGGGATGAAATGATTCGTTTGAGTGTTCCAGAAAGGGCAATCCGTACACTTGCAGGGTGAGGCCAGTGGAGCCGGTCTCCATCCCCACCAGTCAGCCCCAGCTTTTGAGACTGACGCTCTTGCCCCCCAGAGTATAAGCAAACACGAATAGCCAGTCTTAGGCACATAAACAGTCACACAGGCAACACCACCCACCACACCACCGAAGCTCACAGGCAAACCCTTGTGTGTGTGTGTGTGTGTGTGTGTGTGTGTGTGTGTGATTTGATTTGCTAACTAGAGTTTGCTGTGAGATCTGAATGAGTTGGGTTTTTGTTGCTGTTTTGTTTTATGCTTGTTTTATTTTGAGACACTGGACAAATCACACCAAAGCCTTTACAAAGTACACTGCAGCTTTATTTTATTTGGCCTTACATGAGTTTCAGCAGTGGATTAATAATTGGACTTCCAAAAGTTTTCTGGTTCTGATACTGAGTCAGGTCAGGACAGCTGCTTCTGGCTTGCTATGGCCATGCCACCTCCATTTTCTCTGTCCCCCCACCGCTCCTCCTAACTATTTGTATAGCTGTTTATAACCATTTTAGAATTGAGAAAATATTGCTGAGAGAAGAATGATTTAAACTGTAGACAAGAAGAAAGACATTTGATCCCTGACTCTGTAAAATGGATAAAAATTATTTGTTGGTGGAAAGTACCTGAGCATTTCCAGAAGAAGGTACACTTCCCAAGTTTTCTTTACAAATCAATTTAATTCATTGAATGTCCTTCCAAAGGGAAGGGTCCTAGAAACTACACCTTGTTTTGATATTGGTCCAGGATCTCACAAACTACTGATTTGCTGAGAATTAGCCGATACTTCACATGCAGTCAATTCAGTATCAACTCACATCCAGGTCGATTTGACTATCACACTTAACAGTTCAAATCTCAGTTATTGCATAACATTACAGTTTGATCAGTCTGAAATAACTAAGTGGCAAACCTGTCTTCTCCTGCTCAAAGTCTGCTTCCCTTTGTTTGTTTCCCCCTTCTTCCCACCTCCAGGGAAAGTATCTTACAATCAAGTTTTCCTTGTGAGAGTTTGTTTACCCCAACTTCTGTGAAACTAGATGAACACTCCTCAGCTTTCTAAACACTCGCTCATCAGCTTTGTGAAATGGTGCAAAAACATCTTGGAATCTAAGATGGCAAAATAAACCTGAGCATATGGGGGGAAGACTTCGTTGTTAGGAAATAGATTTAAATGTTTAGCTCACACTTCAGCCTTGATGCCTCCCTTACTACCCTCTCTCGCTTCTCTCACTGCCTGCCCCTGGCTCTTGGGTACCTCACCTCTATTAGCAAGCTGGTTCACCGGCATAAATTATGAATGCATTTTGAGCCGGCCCTTTTGATAAGATAAATCAGGGCTTTTCTCTTTTGCATGTTTCTGCTTTCATTCCTATTGAAACTTCCTGCGCTGTGCTGCAGGGTCTTTCTACAAACTTACTATCCCCACATAAACTATGGAGGTATGTTTTTAATAGGAAAAATCAGGTAACCTTTTTTTCCACGAAGCCTTACAAGTTGAGGATACAAAATATTTCATGGTTAGTTGTGTGAGCTTCCAAATTAGCTGCATATAAAGTATTTTAAGATTTTTTTTTTTTTTTTGGCTGTCACTGGCTGGCAATACTCATTTTGTGTGTGTGTGTTGGTTTGAAAAGCAGGAAGAAATGTAATGAATTGAGTGCTGTCAGAGATGTCTTCTGTTTGAACAATCTGCGATGGGCTGAATGGCAGGGACTCCCTCATCCAGTGCAGGTGCAGTAGAGCTGGGGAAGGGGGGAGGGGGGCTCCCTCTGTTCAGTCAAAAAGCACCATTCTCCACAATAGACCACACACTGACAGCCAGCGTGACATCAACTCACACTTTCATACTTTTCCCCCCATCCATAGTTCTGAGTTCACAAAGTGGCCATACAGTAGCCTTGGTTAGGTTCCTTTAATGAACATTTTGTGGCTCCTATGACCAACATTGAAATCTGCTTAGCCTGGGAGGAACAAATAGATTTTTAATCATGAGTTCCAAATCAAAATGTAAAGCTATAGGTATTTCAAGTTAGCTGGTCTCCCTACTCTCTCCCAATGCTAATGCCTACAACAGCCCCCAGATGATCTGAAAACTCGGAGTTAAAAGTTCTTCTAAGACTGACTTAGGTTCTGAGACACTGTTTTCTGATGTCCCAAGAGAGACTAACCAGTAAAAGAGAGAAGGCACGGATTTCATGTATTTATTTAAATTTAAAAGGACCTCTAGTATTTTATTATGCTGCGTGAGAGGGTTAATCCTGCAAATGAACGGACATTAATCTTGTGGAGTGGAGTCTGTCCTCTTTGAATTGGTTTTACTGGGGAGAGGGGTGGGAGATAGAGCAGGGAGTTAGGAAAGGCAGCAACTGTTTCAAAACTCTGGACAAAGATGCGACCACCCTTTGGCTGTCCCACCGCTGCAAGGGCTGGACCTTCCGAAGATTTCATTTCACATTTGTTTAAACTCAGGCCTTGGCGCCTCGAGTTTTAAGGGGAATTGTCCAAGGAAGGAACGCTACTAGGGAAACTATTCCAGTCAATCCGTTCTTCCCGCCACCCCCGCCCGGTTCCTACTCCTCTCCGCCCCCACCCGCTTCGCCAACTCACTGTCTGGTATCCGAACATTTAGCAGAAGGAGGGAGGGGCGAGGAAAGGGCTGTGCGGCCAGAACGGATCCCCCGGCGCCGCCGCCGCGCGGGGCGAGAACCTAGCCGCCCGGCCACTGCCCGATTTCCCTCTGTGCCGGGACTGAAGCATCGCGCCGAGGAAAATTGATCCCTGTTGCTTATTTAAAAACAAAACAACAACAACAACAACAACAACAACAACAACATGTAGCGGTACATATTTTTCATCGCGGCAACAACAGCAAAAAATCAACTTTCTAGCTCTCGGAGCAAAATCTTTTTTATCATTCACCTAAACGCTGTTTAGTAGGTTGGGGTGGGAGCAGGCAGACCTCCCAGGGCGGCGGTCACAGCATTTCCCGCACTCCTACCTCGCGCGTGGAGGCAAAGAGTCCGGGGTCCGGCGGGGCGGGGCGCAGGGCAAGGGGATTTGGTGTGCAGGGCGAATAAAGGCCAAGTTCTTTAGAACCTCCACTAACACAGCAAGAGATGGGTCTTACCATCTCTGTAGAGTCCTTCGCTTGTGACCGCAAGGAGTTGTCGGGTGACCTGCATTAAGTATGCCTACGGCGCCAACTAAAGTCTGGGCCTAGAAGAAGAGGCATCTCCCTCCCCTCGACCCCACTGCCCGCCGCTACTTGATAGCTGCCGCGTCTTCTGGCAGGTTACACACCCACAATTAATCTTTCTTATTAAAGCCTCCATTCTGTACCCAAGGGGCGACTCAAACCTATTTAGATTTCCTTGGTTGGCTGCACAAATTTAAGTGGGCAAAGAGTTATAAACCTAATAACAGAGGGCGAGAGAGAGTGATTTGAGTAGAGAAGACGCAAGATTGACTAGGGGTGTAAGGACGCTGCGGGCCTTGCCCGCCCCAGACACCTGCCTCGGGGTGCACGCCAGGCTGTGGGAAAGGCAGCGAACCCCAGCGCACCCACCGCATGCAACGTCGGCACACACACCTCCATCCCTACCCTTTTCGCTCACAGGTATACTTGCAATGAGATTGCCTCTTCCGGATTTCTTATAAACCCCTCCCAGCAAGGCAGCATTCTCGCAACATCCCAAACCAGGGAACTTCCGGAGAACCGGGGAAGGTTTGCACTGTTTGGGATTAATTGAGAATAATTAACACTGGAGACCGTTAATCACCACTTTGCTGCTCTCTCCCTCCTTTCGGGTCTGCGGCGACTGCCTCTCGCTCCGGCTGTCGGCGCGGGTGGGTTCGCTGGTGAAAGTGAAGACGTCGCGGTAGCTGTCACCCAGTTCGGCTGTACTTTTTTAAACGCTCGCATATTGTTTGATTACTAATTCGAGTTAATATGATCTTTATGGCAACATAACAGTGGATAATTGGCCTTTTTTTCTGAACAACAATGTAAATCACAATCGCTTTATTATTTAATAACGTCAAACGCTTCGTTGGATTGGCCCCGACCGAGAAGACCTTTTCTTTCTAGACAGTGTTATGGAGGAAGAACAATGAAGATCTAATTGTGGAGATTTCATAAGTTGGCTCCCGTAAATGAACAGCTTAGATATGGAAGTTCCAGCAGATGTGGGCACTATTCGCCGTAGAAACTCTACCCCCACCCCCCCATACACACAGCCCAAACACTCTATTGGAGGTTTTTTTTGTGGTGATGGTGGTCCTCAGATCCTAGCAACCACCTAAATCTTCCAGTAGCAATTAGAGCTTTTTATCGGGCTTGCTCTTCAGCCCTTTATATTGCCGATTTAGCATTAAGGCATTGAGTCCACTCACCAAATTACCGCAACTCCCAAAGAGCCACAGCTACTAAGGCTCCCTTTCGGTCACTTTGGTTGTTGGACATCTAGAGTACCTGCCCGAGGCTTTCTTTAAAGTCTTTTTTTTGTTCTTATTTGATTTTTAAAACGGATTCACCAATGCAGTGTCTTGGAATATATTTGTTTCAGGCAGAGTTTTGCAAGGGACACGAGCCATTATTTTGCAAATGCCTGGAAGAGCGGACGAAACCTACAGACCCCTCAAATGCAGACGGCAACGCTCGGAAGGAATGGGTCCCCGCTGCTCCAATGAAAGATTAATCACATTTGCCCCCAAAGCCTCCATTCTAACGGTCTCTATCACAGCTTTTGCCGTCGCTGGAGGACCGCTGTCTCTGGGGTCTTAAGACTTCGGAGTCTTTTGCAACTGGAGAGCCCCCATCACTTGGAATTCGGGTCAAAGAGAGAAACTCCGAGTCTACAGCAGGTTTTGTTTTTGCGTTTGTCCGCCTCTCCATTTTATTCAACTTCCACTGCCTGTCGGGAGGCAGAACAATTCGCTCCCCCCCCCCCCCCCGTCCCCGCCTCGCTTCTAAGATAAACAGGAGGTGCGAAATGCTTCGCCTGCACACGCGCCCTCGGGGCCCCTCTCCCCTCACCACCACCCCCACCCTCCCCACCCCCGCCCCGCGCGCACGGTGCAGCTGTCCTCGGCCCGGACCTGGATGGAGACATCCCCCTTTTCTCTTCCCACCCTCATTTTAAAACCATCACATGGACGGTTCTAGAGTCATGGCCACATTTTCGGCTACCTTCCAATTTCTTTCCGGCTCACTCTCCCCCTTTCTGAGAACCTAAAAAGTGACAAGGGGAAGAAGAGTCGAGGAATTGAGAAAAGGCAGCGGATTTTCAAAACTTATCCTCACCGCACCCCCGCCCCGTTAAAAGTGTATTTTACCACAAGGAGTGCATTAGGAAACTTTCCCTAACAGGAGTTGGGCGCACTGTTATTCTTCTCCAGGGGCCCGCTGGCCTCCCCGCCCCCGCTGGACAATGCGCGCTTTGAGGCTCGGTGGCCTGCAGGCAGCGGGAGACAAGGGGACTGGGCGGCCTTCCTCCAAGGAGCCCGCAGCTGGGGGAGCGCTGGGGAGGGAGCAGGGCCGGGGGAGGCGGGCCACGCAGGAAGAAAAACCATAAAAGTACAATTTTTCTTCCTCCAGCCTTCCACAGAGACAAGCTTTGAGGACTTGGGAGGCAGGGTGGCTGGGAGGGGGGATATGAGAGGTTTTGTTTCTTTCTTAGGTCTCCCCCCCCCCCATCTAAACATTTTATTTGGACACAAAATTATACATCCTAGGTTTTCTAACCCGATCGTTCTCATTCTTGGGCACCTGGTCTTTGCTTAGTAATAGCTCAACCCCGGACTTTAACGCTCAAATCGACCCCGGCGCTCACCCCTGCCTACAAGCAGTCTAAACATCACCCTACCCTCCCCCCGCACTCAGGGTGCCGCGCCCTGGGAAAAGCTCCCTGCAAGGCACTCTGGGACACTTCTTTCTAGTTTGGGCTTTTTCACCCAAAGGGAACACCACCATCCTCCCCTCCGGGCACCTTCTAGAAGAGGACCTCTGAGATCAGCAGAGGCCCTCAGAGGGTTACCATATTGATGGAAGCGTTCGTCTGATGTTTTAAAACGTGTACCAAACGGGGCGTCAGGGCCACGTGCTGTGCCTTCGAAACGCCGCGCGGGGCCCTGGCTTTCAGAGGCGCAGAAGCCGGGGCTGGCGTGGAGGGGAAGCTGAAGCTACTGGCGGGCGTTAGGGGCCGGCGCTGCGCCGCAGGTCGGGCCGCAGCGCTCAGAAAAGCGAATTATCTGGAGCGTGTTTGATCTGGGACTGCGTAGTCAGCTTCTGCTTTATTTGTTTGTTTGTAATCTCATATTTAGCAAGCTGGGACAGTGGCAGCAAGGGAGAAAGGAAGAGATGGAGGAGGGGGCTACGCGGTAACCACACCCCTTCCTAATGAGTTAATTTCCATATTTGCGCCTCCCGCATCTAGCGCCCTCTTTTTCCGGACGCTACCGTGCTGTTGCGTCTTGCGCAGCGCAGACGCCGCTAGTCTGGATTGAAATGAAAAAGCTCGCGGTGGGAGCAGAAAATTGGTCTATTGATACATTCACTCCGAGTGTTGATCTTGGCATCACCGGCAGCCGGTTATTCCCCCTCCCCGCCCCAAATGGGGCGCACACGGATTGCCCAGGGCTTGCAGACACCCAGGCAGGCAGCAGACAGAAATCGACATTCCTCCCGTTTCCCCGCCTCCAGCTGTCCGACCCCTACGTCCCTTTCTTTTAACCCAACTCCAGATTTTTTTTTTCTCTGTCTCTCAAAGTTAGGGCAGTGAAGGCCGGTTGGCATTGAAAGGGGGCATATAATCACAAATGAATGAATCAAAAGTGAAAGTTTCAAACTAGTCCCCGGTCCTGGTCGAGAAAAATGTGATCCCGCACTCGATCCTGTGCTGGCCCCAGTGTGTGTATTTAAGGGAAAGCAGAGAGACTGAGGCTGCGAGGTTGTGACTGTGGGCTGAGTGGGCTCAAAGTTGTGTCAAGGACAGTGAAGAAGTTTTGGAAGAGCCCTCAGTAGAAAACTCGAGGCGGGTTTCAGCTGCTTCAAACCTGGATTCCTATACATTCTTGCGGTGATTCTGCTCAGGAAATTGGAGAAACAGACTTTTACAATTGCTCACCTCCCCCCACCCGACCACACCACCCTCCTGACTTTGCCCGGCTCACTAGGGTGTGGGCTCGGGCTTGAGTTCCAAAATAGCTTGCTTGTCAATTGCGAGCTGTAGCAATATCAAAGTGAACTGTCCCAAGTAACTCTTGTCTAGAAGCTGGGAAGAAGCTTAAGCAGCTCGCTTTAATGATGATTTGTAGCTCGGCGAGGGGCACGGACAGCAAACACCCCGCAGGTGTGTGCCGTAACACCACCATCCGGACTTGAATGTAGATTACTCTGGTGATCGTTTGATCGGCCCTTTGAAACCCTTTACAATTGCCTGTGACGAACGGCCAGTCTCAGTTTTTCTCTGAATAATGCCTTGAGGGTAAGTCCTCCGGGCTTTTAAAGAGCTCTAGTATTTTTTTTTTTTTTTAAGAAGAAAAAGAAAAACGTTCGATTTTAGTTTAGACATCGTCAACTTTTAGTCGCTAACAGGCATCACTCAAACCATTCAATACTTAATGACCGTTACTTCTGCTGTCTTCCCAGGAGCCATATACATAATATATACATATGAGATATATACACACACGCACATATACATGAAGTTAATAAAAAGGAGAATGAATGTATTAACTTTGTTGTCTTTACTTCAGACTACCCTGTCTGTTTATAAATGTTTGTGTGGGTGTTTATTATAAACATGCATTATTATTATTAAGGCCATTGTTAATATTGTCTTAATGCTTTCTCTGTTCTCTGTGAATTGTATCTGTTCGGACAAGTGGGAGTTTAACCTAAACATTAAGACTTTCCAAAGTACAACTCCGGAGTTTAACCCAGGGCAACACCTTTGCAAAAACCCCCATCACCAAAATGAAAAAAGGTGGTGCTGTTCAACCTTTAATATTTACTTAGAATGCTTACATAAGGGGAGGAAAAGGAACTTTTGTCTGAAACGTGCAACCAGCGGCACTTTGATTTCATAAAATAAATGTCAACAATTGCAAGAACTTATCAAACTAGGGTAGGGGTGGAAGGTCGGAGTGCAGTTGAATTAAAGACCCATTCCTGCCACTTCAGACTACAAAGGGTTACACATAAATAAGTGCCACATTTGCCTATTGCAAAAGTTTTCTCGGTGTTTTCTAAGTCACAACAGGGGAGGGGGAAAGCTGTCGTTTATTATCCAGCTCTGGGCAGGAGCAGACCCCAGTACCAAGAGGCTCTCAGCTTTGGCCCGCAGAAGAGGGGTAGCCTTTCAACAGCAGCCCCCTTTGTTCTCCCGATCTCTTTCCCAATTTCAAGCTTCACTTGCACATCCCAAGTTTGTGTGTTAATGACGCTATTACCATCTGGCTCGCCCTACTTTCCAAAAGATATAAATCTCCTAGCTCCATTGCCCACATTATCATTTAAGTGCCACCATAGCCAGAAGAAAAAGATGCTTTCAAGACTCCAGATTCTCTTGCACTGACTACCCCTGGCATGACTATTCCACTATATTTATAGACTATACATTGGGTGTGGGAGAGCTCCTTGAGAGACCTGATTTCCCAAAAGCTGGCCCTCCAAGCCAATGAAGACCTGCTTCTGGGTGAAAGGAAGGCTTCAAGATGAATTTCCCCTTAAAATATTTTTGTTTTGTTTGTATCAGGCAGATAGTATGTTCCAATGCACTTTTACGCGGTTGTGCCTTCCTTTCTCCCTCTCAGGTTGGTAAAAGTTACAGTGCATTTCCCAGACATTCAAGATGTGCCACTCTTCAAACCCTATTTTGAGTGGGAGGATAGATTGGTCTCTCTATAGGATGGGGGCAGGGGTGGAAGGAGATAAAAAGAGCCCCATGTGGCAACTTTTGGGAACTGGGCCAACTGCATCCTTCTCTTAAACCCTTACTTTTACAATGCCTGCAAAGATGTGTAGATGTTGTGGGATTACACACTCCTACCTGTAGATCGAGATCCACCCTTCTTTCCTGGATAATCAGCGATTTGTGTGTTTTGAGCACAAAAGCTAAGAAACTACAACAAAAAGAGTTAGGCTGGCTTGTGCACAGCTTCACAATGACTTCATTTATCTGGCCAGGTCCAAGTGAATAGAGCACAGCAGAGTCTGCCTCTAAACGCGTGGGCTCTTGGTTCGGGCCCCTAGCAGATCTGAACAGCTAATTTCCCTGCGAGGGCTCCTGTTTGTGGCCCTAGACTGCCATGTCTGGGTGCATCTCTTTCCTTGTGAGGCTTTCTCTCTTCTTCCCAGTGCTGTCTTCACAAAGGCGAGTTTCAGTAAGATGAGCCAACCCTACAGGTTGGAAGAAGAATCGGAAAGGTAAACTTCCCAGGTTCCTAAGAAAAGCTCTTAAAATCAGCAGGATTTCAGATTTTAAAAATAATCCTGTTGGACAGAGAAAGCATCTTTAGTGAAATACATTCTTTTTGAGGAATGAAAGAAAATCACTTGTTATATATTCCTAATACTTTGACCTGAGCACAGAGATGCCTAAAACAGTGATTAATTTATATCACACTGGTGGAGCTGTTTGCATGCAAAAGCTGCTTTTTCTCCCCCCCTTTCCGTTCACTTTCCTGCTTTTCCCCCCAAACTCAAAAAAGATCTTGTTTAGGAATTTGTATCCCTACTTTTTCCTTTTGAGAATATTATCGAGTTGATACGAACAAATTGCAGAGGATATACCATTTAAGTAAGATGCACTTTTAATCACTGATCATTAAAATGGTTATGTTAAATATACTCAATTACATGCATGACTTAACTCTAACAGTACTTTCTATTCTCCCAGCTGCTCACGTATTCCTTAACGATAGTCTGTGGTAGAAACTTGATTATGCTGAATTCATACATTTCGATGGATTTCATCAGCCTAATTAATGCCTCAGTGTGGTCCTGGGGTCTTGAATGAACCCTTTACTATGTTTGAGGTTAGAGGCAGTGTTGGAATGCAGAAGGTTTTTCTTTCTTAGTTACTCAGAGGTACTTTGGGAATCCACTAAGCAAGGTAGGCAGCAGTTGTTCAACAGAAAGACTATGCAAAACAAGGAAAGCCATCCGTATGGCAGAGGGGAGAAAATGAGGCTAATTCCTCATTCTTACTTCCATGTAAATATTTTTGGATTCAGTAGACAATCTCCAAATATTGAGGAAAGAGGAAATTACCACCTCTCTGTTGTACCTTAAAACGACCCTAGAAAGGGAACGTTGAAAATAGATTTACAACTGGTGGCTAAGTAAACTTCCTTTAACTCCTCAAGGCTGTCCCTGCTCCCTCCCTTCTTGCTGCTCCCAGAACTTTGAGGCTGCTTTTTCTCCTCCATTTCAACTTTCATCTTTCCCAAGGAAACACTCAAGGCCAGGATTCCTGAGAAACTCCAGTCACCCCCCATGTGGGTGACTGCCAGTCTTTTCAGGTGTAAATTAACATTTGAATACATCTCAACCCTGCTGACCCTTACCGCCACCACACTGCCATCCGGGCCTCAGCAGAGCAGCCGCTAATCTGCAGCTCCACTACTGGCCCGGCAGACTGAGGTCCAATTTCCCAAAGCCCACCCCCAACCAAAGGACCAAAAAGTGCTTGTATTGCCCACAAGTGAAATCCTGATATTTGTCCATATCCAATGAGACACCTGTGGAAGAATATCATTTAAGACATACTTTTCTTGGTCAAAGAGGAAGAAAAAAAAAAGAGAGAGAGAGAGAGAGAGAGGCCTCTTGGTTCTTTAAAAAATGTCCCAACTTGGGCAGGTGGGACTTGAAACTTTTACCCCACTCTGAGTTCCCAGACACACTGTTCACCCAGCAGAACTTTCTTCTTCAAGCGGTGAGGGGGGGTGGAGGGGCTGGTGGGGTGGGGGGGTGGAGGGGCTGGGGTGGGGGGGGGGGGGTTGTCCACCGACCCAGACTGTAGTCGCAGCAAGGCAACATCTACCTCAACATCTATCTGATGGAGCAGGAAGGATTTCAGATCTATAACCAAATTACCATCTTGGAACTTTGTGCTTGTTATGCTAATGTAATGACTTCTGTAGTATGAGTATATTTGCAGGGTTGGAAATAGCTTTTTAGAATGCTTTGTGTAATGACAGACAAAATGTGCCAGCGACGGTGGCACAATACTCCTGGCAGACACCCTGGGCCATTTTAACAGATAAATGGAGACCCAGATATGTTTGTGAAATGAAGCTGAGAGGGAGCTTGGTGAACTGGGTAAGAAAGCAGGTGCTGGCGCAAGGCTGCTGCTATGGTAAAGATGCTCTTGAAACCCCCAGCTTTGCTCTCAGACCTAGTTGAGTAGCAACAACATAGTGCATTGCTTAGTCCCTTGGGGTGGATGCCTAGGGAGAAAAAAAAGAGAAGTGTGTCATAAATAGCACTGCAAAGAAGCAGTTACCTCCAGCTCATGGTTTGTGCACTCTTAAGTTTAGATTGCAGAGAGTAAGGGAAAGAAATATTTTCTGTGTGGTTTGGTGGGGGGAGGGAGGGGTGTATGCAAGTATAGACAGAAATGAACAACTTAGACTTTTTGAGCCATATACGCTGGGGCTGTCCGGGTCCTGTATCCAGCATACCATATCTCTGCACTGTGTGATTAAGAATTTAGACAAATTCTCGGGGTGCCTGGGTGACTCAGTCGGTTAAGTGTCTGACTTCAGCTCAGGTCACAATCTCGCGGTTTGTGAGTTCGAGCCCCTGCATCCGGCTCTGTGCTAATGAACAGCTCAGAGCCTGGAGGCTGCTTCAGATTCTGTGTCTCCTCCTCTCTCTGCCCCTCCCATGCTCATGCTCTGTCTCTCTCTGTCTCTCAATAATAATAAATAAATGTTAAACAAATTAAAAAAAAGAATTTAGACAAATTCTCAAATTTTTGGTGTTGACCTCATGTGGTTTATGTCTTGGGAATCAAGGACAAGATAGTTTAATATACCCTATTTCTAAAAATAAATAAATAAGACTCTTCAGTGTACAGGGCACAGATGTGATTGGTCATTTCCCGCAATTATAATAAGGTAAATTCACACACTCAAGTATCCAAGAAGGGAACTCTTTTCGTCAGTTACCTGCACTTGACGGGCACCAGCTAAGTCACTCACAGCCTGGTTATTGTGTACCCAGTTCTTTCCTGTTCCCTGCTACCTCTTTCTCTCCTTCACCCATGACATTTACTTTGGAAGTAAGTGACTTGGTTCCTAGATGGATTTTTAGCCCTTCTGCAAGTTCCAGATGTCAACTTGCAGCTATGGAGAATCCTGTGAACTATGATAATGGATAAACTCTACTGTGTTACAGTCCTGTTTGGGGCTAGAGCAAGGTTGCCAAGACATAGTCTGAATGAGTTGGGGGGCTTCTGAGATCTTGTCAAATGAGGCCAGTTTGAAATGTTGGCACTGAACGCTGGGCTTTTTATAATAGCACATGTTGTCCCGTTTTCTTCTAGAGTTGAATAGAAGCAAAATACCTGGCTTGATGCGGTGGTTCTCTGATGACAAATGAACTAATTAGAAGTGGTGTTTTTTAGTTTATCCCAAAGATCTTAGTGATGGTATGTGTGGGAAATGCAGGCTCCAACAGCTTTAGTTTTAAAAAAGAGAAGTTTTACATATCTATGCTTTGACATTACAAACCGAATTTGTCTCACCCGCTTGCTACTGTTTGATCCCCTCTAGTACTTTTCTTTGTATAGATGGGTCCAGGTAGGCTAAGGGTAACTAATATTTACTACGTCAGCTCACTGATGGAACATATTCATGGGTCAGATTATCTTTCACCTTTGGTGTGTAAGTAATTTGTAGTATGCCAAGGTCATGAGGCTTCTTAGCAAGGTTCTTCTTGAAATGAATGAACATGTTTATCACATAATCTAATCTACCAAGTGGGCTAGATTCTGCAGTAGGGCTGCCCCATACCACTTTAAAAAAAAAAAAAATGCCTGAGGTAAAATAAGTCATTGAGTCAAAAGTACAGACTAGTATATCATAGTTAAAGGGAGAAGATACAGATAAGGAAGGATTACATGTTCTTCGTGATCCCATATGATATGGCAGCATTCGTAGGTGGCAGATTGTAGAGAGAAGGCTGAGAGAGAAACAAAAGCCAGTGACATTGAGGCAGAGAAACATCTTGCCAGAGATTTATGGGTTCCTGTCTACTTATAATCAGATGCCATTCAGTTACTACTGTTGAGCTGAAGGATTTATATACTGTAGAACTCCTGATCACATTGATGGGAATGATCCAGGACTTCAAAGGATAAGTTTTGAAATTGCTGGACATTTAGTTTCAGAATTTAACTCCAAAATTCAAATCTGAATTGTTCATTGGTTTTGGCGGGGGGAACACCTAATTTCAAATTCTGATATAAACTCTACAAGAGCAAACATACTTAGATGAACTTAAAAATAGCTTTGAATCCTAGATCCCAATACTCATACTTCCTGTTTATGGAAGAAAAAAGGAAGCACTTGGTCTCTAACCAAGAGAGAAGCCTGTTCCCAAATCCCCTTGGTCTCTGCAGATCAATCCTCAGCCACTCATAGAGACTACAACATCTAAGCTGTCTGGGTAATAGTTTTGGTCTCATGTCATCCAAACAGCACATTTTTCAAACTCAGAAATAGCAGATCATGGGGTTCCTGGCTGGCTCAGTTGGTAGAGCTTGTGACTCTTGATCTTGGGGTTGTAAGTTTGAGCCCCACGTTGGATATAGAGATTACTTAAAAATAAAATCTTAAAAAAAAAAAAAAAAAAGGAAAGAAAGAAATGCCCAGATCTTGTTATTTCTGTGGCAAGGGGTTGCTTAGGGCCTATGACAGCTGAGTTTTTCCTATCGATTATATGACAATGTAGTTCATTTATAGAGTTCAGGGAAATGAGAAAAGCCTCCAGTTCAGCAAGAAGACCCTTAATTTAAGCGCTGTATTGTATTTAAAAGCAGAAATCTAAATTCAAGTTGGAGAAAGAAGAGTGAATTAAATTGTGAACCCAAACTTTTGTAGCTAAATCAACCTTCTGGGAGGGCTGTGACTGATAATTTAATCTGAAATCTTATGATTAGGTAACTGGATTTATAAACTTTGCAGGAAATCACATCATACATAAAAAATTCATGTTTAGATCAGTGCATGTGTTTAAAGTTGCTTCTAAATTTAAAAGACAGAATCCAAAATGTATAAAAAAAAAAAAAAAAAGGCCAAGGGCACTTTGGTGAATGTGTGTGTGTTGGGTAGAAGGATTTTGTAGAAGTGATAATGTGTAAACACTTTGAAAGATCTTTTTCAGATATATCTTAAGTTCTGAAAATGCTTAACTTGCACACATTCTTCCAATTCCTAATAATTTTCTCTGTCTCAGGGTACAGACAAGCATGCAGGAGTAACTAAACGTCCAACACGTGGCAACTCCTACGGGCCCAGCATTTCAAACCAAAGAAAACTCGGGTAACATGACTGTAAATCAAGGGCGCTTGAGACCACAGACACAGGCACCCAGAAGGGTTAATTGGAGGAAAGGTTAGAGAGAGCTCCAGGGGAGCAGTCTGTGTGAGCAACAGGAAGAAAGAGAGCAAGGGCCTGAGCCGCTGAGGGGCGCCCCGCAGTCCCGCACTGAACCACTGAACGCAGTCCCTTGCTGGGGGGCAGAGTGCAGCTTGGCGTGGAGGGCAGACCTGGAAAATTGCACACGGGGCTGCACCCTGCACCCTGCATGCACCCTGGCCACCCCTTCGTGCACCTGCTTCTTTATTGCCTGAAAGCCATCCAGTGTATCGAAGGCGTGATTATTGACAATTTGTCAGTCCGAATTTGTCATTGGCTGGCAATAACTTTTCTCAAAGTTTCACTCTCAGGTCCTTGAGTTTGGGAGTTAGGAAACTGGTGGTGGGAACGCATTAAGCTGTGGCCTGCTTCCCACCTAGAAATGGCAGGCAGAAGGAGGAAAAGCTACATGAACCTGACCATAGTCAACTCCAGAGCACAAGCCAGGAGGATCCAGGCTCCAAACTGGTTCCACCTCCCATAAAACTCTGCCCTTCTCCCGAGGTCCCTCCTCTCTCACAAAAACCTGTGTGCATGGGCCCACAGTTCATTTGAACAACCTGGGACCGAGACCCGAAGTTACACTTGCTTTTTTTGTTGGTTTTGGTAGCACCGTTTTGTTTCTTTTGTATTTGTGGATGGGGATGACTCAAATGCCAAGCGCTGTGCTGGGGCCTTACTCTAAAGTTGAAACCTTCACCTTTTTGCCCCTCCTTTTCCGTTCCTCTTGTTGGATGGGGAGGGTGTGGTGGCCCAGGGGCCAGCATGGCCTGCGGACGGAGCAGCTGGGGCAGCTGCCAAGCCTCACCCTTCTTTTCCGAGGATCGATCGTTAAAATTCAATTTCAAAATTTCTGTCTTTAACAATTTCCCAAGCGGCCTATGAAGGCTGCCAAAAGAGTGGGCCTTTTCTCAAGTGGTGCTATCTTGGGAGCGGGCGGGTACCTGTTGAGTTGCCTCAGACTGTGCCCTTCTAGCAGCGGTCGGGTGGATAGTGTCCAGAATGGAGTGCTGTGCCCATAGGACTGAAGGAACAGCTCTGGGAGAGTGTCAAGGCGCTGAGAAGCTGGGGGCGGGGCGGGGGGGGTAGGCAACTAGCTTTTTTGCCATCCACCTAGCCCCTGGAGTACAGCCAGTCTGGTCCTGGGGCTGGAGCTCAGAACCAAGTGCAAAGTTCTCCCTCTTTTTTAAAATTGTTTTTAAGTGTATTTATTTCAAGAGACAGAGTGAGCAGAGGAGGGGCAGAGAGAGAGGGAGAGAGAATCCCAGGCAGGCTCCGTGCTGTCAGTGCGGAGCCCCATGTGGGGCTCGAACTCAGGAGCCATGAGATCATGACCTGAGCCAAAACCAAGAGTCTGATGCTCAATCAACTGAGCCACCCAGGCGCCCTGAAAGTTCTCCCTCTTTAATCTCACAATTCCTCACTTACTTTCTTCTCCCTGCTTAGCTCACTCACCCCTCAGCCTTGATTTCAAAAGGAAAAAATATTTCTATATCAGCAAGTTCTCTTCTGTCAAAAAGCTTCCCGTAAGAGCTCTTTCTCCATTGGGTGGAGAAGTCGGCTTCTGGGTCAACAGGAGGCTTTCTAAAGTGTTTTGAGAAACAGAACAATAGATGCACCTGGGCAAAGTGTGGTGCCTGAGCTCCATCGGGGTTCTTTGACTGAGAGTGACCAAGCAAACGCTCTTCAGACCCCACTTCAGAGTGGTTTTCATTCATGGCTCCCAAACTTTAACATGTGATTAGTACCAAAAATGGTGCCCCCCTTGGAATCTATGGAAAAGATACAGCATTTCTTTGAAATTCTAGGTGGGAGTAGGGCACCTGACACCTATTGCCATCACCTCTTAATCCCATGTAACTGTCTTCCTAAATACCAGCTCTCTTCCTTATGAAACCATTGCCTCCTTGGCATACCCAGTAGTTTTTCTCCTCACCTTAAATTTTTATCCCTTACTCTTTTTTCCTCTGGGGCCCTGAGCCAAATTCTCAGAATGAAATCATGACCTCACAAATGCCATGATCACTTAAAAGGAGAACTTGGGGGCTGTGCTGAAAATACATGGTACAACTGAATGCAGAGAGTTAATGTTACAACTGAACGCAGTTGCAAAGTGGCAGTTTGGGGTATCAGCAATGAATTCCACATTTTTCTATAGGCTTCTATTTGTTTAATTTTCAGGATCCACTGATCCTAATGGATACAAGTTAAAACTGAAGTAAATTAGAGAAATGTTAAGGAAGACCAGATTAAGCCCTTTCCAGACTGACAGCCATGGTATTTATCTAGCCTGTGATTGTTTGGACGGACTCTTTCATACCACCAGAAACCTAGATGGGCTAACACCAAATGCCCTGCTCGTTGGTATTGATTAATTACAAACCTGGCAGAGTTTAGCTCTGTACCAATTCAAAGAAAATCAATCAGTGCTTATTAGCCATAACAAATCAATGAAAACAATCAGCTAGAGGAATAATATTAACAACATGCCCCTGTTACCATCAGACTTAAGTTCCTAAGAACTTTGAAGCTTCCTACAGTACATACTCTTTTATTGTTTTACTCCTGATTTTGTAGCATTTATGATCACGTGGTCCCTTAAGGTGTTTCCTGAAAGTGCAACGTTGATGAGTTTTGCAAATATTTTATACCATGGCCTCAGAATAACTATGTCTCCAAGTCTTTGAATATGTCTACTGGTGGGGACTTGAAATATTCCTCCTGTGAAGAGGCCACTTACTGTCATAGAGAACACACCAGGCTAGAAATGCCAAGCAGGATCTAGGTTCCCTTCTGGGCATGTAACTAATACTCTGTATGGAAGGCAGTTCATGTTTCTGCACTTCAGATTTCACACATATAAAGTAAAAAGCTGGGACTAGGTCATCTCTTAGGGCCCTCACAGTCCCTAAACTCTATCGCTCTCTAAAATATTTGTGACTTTTCAACGTCAGAAAACATCCAGGTCTATGAGTTACTGAATAAAATACCCATTTCATCATTCTTTTAGTAAAAGTTTACGCAGAAGACTGACAAATGGTTTTTGTTTCTTTTTTTTTTTCCCCCTAAAAGATCCTAAATTTGACTGGAGGAAATCAAGCTGAGATTTGGCATTGTTTTCTTGCATACAAATGAATCATTGTCTTACACTTAAACTTCGTTTCCTTTTCAGATCCAACTTAGAAATAGTTTCACTCAAGATAAGGCTTGTGGTTTAGGAGATTCTGGTCTGGCTTGCTTCATTTTAAGACTTCTATCATCTCTTTTCAAAACCTGAGGAGGACCTCATTTCCTGTTTGATAGTTCCTCATGCTTTGCCAGCCTCCGGGTCTTTAGGGAAGCTTGCCAAGAGTTCCCGACTGGGAAGGACAAGCTGAGTTCATCACAGAGAATGAGCTGGCACCACAGTTGTAGTGACTCACCAACCTGGTTGCCCACTTTGCAATGGCAAGAACCACACCATTTAGTTGAAAGACCTGTGCTTTAGTGAAGTGCATTTGGATCACATGGCAAAATCATCTCCGATCTTCCCTTTCACTGGCTGTTTTGAGAACAAGACAAAAAAGGAAATTACACCCTGAGTTATATTTTGTTTCTTAAAAATTAAGATTAATTAACAGATACTTGGCTTTTATGTCCATTCTGTTCTAAGAATTTGGTGGTGATTACAAAACGGTGAAAATAGGTCACAGCAAAATGAACATTCAAGATTAGGTTAAAACACACCTCTGAAATTTGAAATGAATCAGTATTCATTTTTGGAGTGTCAGTTACTACATTTCTGTAATTCATCATTTTTTTTTTTTCTTGGCTTAGAGTCAGGATGAGAAATAATATTTAGACCAAAGACATCGTTTTGTTATATAGTCACTGCTTTTTAAAATGCAAATCCACTCTCCCCTCACCCATGCTTGATCATTTATGCGTTCTTATGCTCTCGTGCTCCCCCCCCCCCCCCCCCCCCCACACACACAGCACCCAGATGCTGGAGAAAGCCCTTTCAAGACATCTAGGACCTGGGTCATGTAAAAGGTAGATGGGAAAATTAAAGGAGTTCCAGAGTGGTAGCAACACTAAGAATCATTGATTTCATTTTATGTAAAGTCATTGTATGGTACATAGGTATTTTTTCTAAGAAATATTGTTATGATTAATGGATATTACACTTATAAATGATTACAATTGTCATCTAATTTCAAGTCACAGGAGGAGCCATTTAAAGTATTTTGTATTACAATCTGTCACCAAAAATCAACCAGTAAAGTCTTAAAATGTGCATAGGTTTGCCTCATGGGGAATTAAATTTTAATTTACAAGTCTTTCTATTGTGGAAACTTAGGACAAGATAGCATTTGATATTAACATAGAAGAATATTCTATGGCTTTTTTAGCTTAAATGGCATTGCTCTAAAATTAAGTACACATTGCATTTTTTCCTCCCTGTGTTCTTTCGTTACACGTAGAATATTTTTACAATGTTGTTTTTAATGTACACATTATTTCTATTAAGTCACTTGGTAAAGGATAAAATATACAATAATGATAACACTCCCTTGCTTTTCTCCTAATTTTATTATTTCAAGTTAAACAAAAATGGACACTTTTCTCTCAGGGAAAAAAAATACTGAGTTTATTTTTGATGCAAAAATGAGTACTTAGTTACAGTATTTTTCCCTAGTAGATTAGCATTTATGATGGATCTTATTTCAAAGCTGATTATTCTCAAAGAAAAGCAGAGTGATATTAAATATTCCAAGTAAATTACATTGTTTAAAAAGTATTTTAATGCATTATTCAAATTGTTGTCAGCTATTGGAAAGAAAAAAAAAAAAAACAGTATCTGTTCCAAATGTGAAATTTTGGTGTTTGGAAGACTTTATAAATTCCAATTTCTTTAGGGGAGCAGTAGAAATCAATATCAAAGGCATATGCAATTTAGAACTCCCTCAATTTTTTTTTTTAACTTTAACTGTGATAAGCATCTCTGCAAGGTAGGTTTTAACATATTTTTTTCCTAATTTTTTCCCCTCCTTTCAGTAAGAAGGATAAGCTTTTAGAGTACCCAGTCACCGTGGTAACTGCCAAAAAAATTCTCCTGAAGTTTGAAGAGGTCAGCTAGCAGGGTCAACAGCTCTGGCCTCTCTCTGAGCTCGGTCTAGCATGCCCCAGCCTGTGGTTGGAGTGTCAGACCAGATCTGACCCTGGGAGGTGGACTATTCCGGCTCTGATATAAATTTTTTGAGTCAGTTCATGGCCTGGACTCTCCAGGTGGCCTCCAAAATCTATTTTGACCCCCTGACCCTGTCTCACGGAGGCATAGCATCCACCCTAAGTAAGGATTTAGCCAGGAATGACAGCTTTCCACTGAGTGTTATTGGGGACAGTATAAACAGTTTGGAAAGCAAGTAAGGAGGTGTGAGCGCTAGAAATCATTAAAAGCACATTAAAAAACAACTTAAGAAATCTTTCTTTGTAAAGCAAAGTTTAAAACATATATTGTTACATAATTTCTATATGATTTGAAGGATTTTTTAAAGGAAGAAAATTTTTGAATATAAATACTCAATAAACCACACATCTTTATCCTCTTAAATACTTTGTTACAAATATGCAGATAAGAGGGACTGACTTGCAACAAAATAGGCACAGCAGAGATGCAACATATACAGAATGGGAAGCTAGTTATTAAAATACATGAGGAGATAGAGAGTTTCTAGGATTGTAAATACAAAATTATGTGCGTGCACCTTGATATGTTTAAAATGGGAAAATTAGGAATCCTACAAAACAACAACCATCTGGAATGAAGACACACGGGCACTGCGGCACTGCAGGCCAAGTGCCTTGCAACTTTGTAAAACAAATAGCCAGTATAACCATTTGGATACAAAGGAGATTAAAAATTTTAACTATGGAAGGTGAGATGCGAAAGCACAAAAGAAGAAAAAACAATACGTTAATAGTGTCTCTGAATTAACTATGATGTTTAAGTTTAAGATATTAAAAGCTTGGAAAATAAAAATAATGTATATAAATCATCAGTGATTCTTTCTTTCTCCTTTTTTTTTTTTTTTTTTTTCAGGATGCCACCCTGAAAGTTTTATTTTCTCCAGGAAAGTAGAGTTCTCTTTGAGAGTTCTAGCCCGTGAACTCAGTATGTAAATGTGGTCATCAAGCAAGACGGAGCTGCCAAGAGGGGAAGATTTTGAATGTTTCTCTTTCCTAAAACCCTTCCCAGCGTTCCTTCTTTCGGGGGTGCTTCACTCAAAGTTTCCCCCTTCCCCCAGCCCTGTTGAAAAAGGCCCCAAAGCAACATTGCGGGAGCTAAACCAATTGTACTGTGAAGTTGACGAGCTGGCATTTCGTCTGAATCCTTTGTAAAAATTAGATTTTAAGTAGGGGTGAGTGTCCTTTTGGGAGAAGGGACAAGGGAGAGTGGAAGAAGAGGGGGAGGGCATGAGCAGTTTATATACATACATACTCTTTGTGTTTGCGGGCCTCTGTGTCTTGCCTTCTCACTATGTTAAATCCCTATTATAAAACTTATCTTCACAAAGCCTATTATAGTATCCTGAGAACAAATTGGACCATGAATAACTTAGTTGGAAGTGTAGATTATTTTCTACTCGGGGAAAGTTAGAGATGACAACAGCTTAACTAAAAGAATAGTGATTACTCTTAAATAGATGGATTTCAAAGTTTCACTCTTGATGAAGAGTGCCTTTGATATTTCCCCTCTTCAGACTCATGTTTCCACTTTCTTTGTATTAAGAATTGTCCCGGTGATTACACTGTCCACCTAATGCAGCCTGACTCTAACTGTAGATCTTTTTCTTACAGGTTGCGAATCTGTCAGAGAGGTGAGCAGAAAGACACTCTACTTCCCATTGATTAAATATATGGTTCCAAAGTGGCACCTGTGTTTAGATGGTGAACTCACTGTTAGAAATAACATCTTGCATAAATCAACATTTCTCAATTGGATAAAATTATTGTTCAGAAACATCTTAAATTTGTTTAATGCCCTACAGCTGACAGAACACTTCTCAATTCATAATTTTGTTTGATCCTTAGAATGATGTGATGAAATAAATAACATTAATCTCACTTTACCAAGGAGGATGCTGAGTCGCTTGCACACTGTGATCCAGCTGATAAATGACAGAACTGGGATACCAACTCAGATTTTATGGCTTCAAAATGTTTTAACTGATTAGCCCGTAGCAATAGGTATTTAAATAGTTTTTGTCTTCTGTATCCCTGAAAATCAAGATTTTTGTATTAAAGAGCAAAGCTCTGTATTTCACAGATACAGAAGTTAAAAGACCTGATTTTAAAAAAAATTCTATCCACTTACACGTAAATGTCGTGAATTATTGTGTGTACTTCAATAGTCTTTCAGAGTTGCAAGTCTTATTTTCTAAAGATCAAAGCCCTATATGAATTAAATAACTGCCTGCAATTTTTAAAATGTACTTGAAAACCATACATTGTTTCAAAATAGAATATAACAACAAATAAACCTCTAGAAACAGGTTCTGCCTGTAAAGTATTTGAGAGCATGGCATTGATTAAGTTCTAGAGTGCTGTAAGGGAGGTTTCCCTAAAAGTGTTTTACTGTTTTTCAGCTTCATTGAGATAAATTGACAAAATTGTAAGATATTTAAAGTATATATTATGATGATTTGATAAAACATACACATGAAATTTATTCCTCCTATTTAGTTAATTAACACATTACATCACATCTCTCTCTCTTTCTCTTTCTCTCTTTTTGGTGAGAACCTTTAAGTTCTACTCTGTTAACAGATTTCAATTATTCATTATAGTGTCATCAGTTACAGTCACCGTGTTAAGCATTAGATCCTCAGACCTTATTCTATAGCTGAAAGTTTCTACCCTTTTACCAACCGATTCCTAATTCCCTGACTCCCCAGTCCCTGCCCTTCTAGTTTTTCTAGACTGGCAATTTGTAACATCTTAGCAAGTTGGATAAACAACGTTGTATAGGGCTACTTTTATTTTTCTTTGGTTTTTTCTCTTCATTAAAAAAAAAAAAAAAGTTTGCAAAAACTCTAGAAATAATAAATAAAATATTTATTATTTAATAAATAAAATAGTGTTTAATAAGTAAAATATTTAGTTAACTTGCTATTGATGTAATCTATCTAAATCTATTTAATGTATCTATGTAATCTATCTAATCTATTTAATAAATAAAATATTTAGTATTTAATAAATAAAATATTTAGTTAACTTGCTATTGATGTAATCTATCTAGACAAACAGAAATCAAGAAATACAAAAGGCTAATGCCTTGGTGATTCTTCTTAGGTTTTTAATTACATTGTTTTAATTAGGTAATGAAGTCAGTGTGGATGTTAATGTGGAAATTATTTGTTTATTTCTTAAATTGTATGCACTTAAATTAGTCATTTTATATATACTTAAGTTAAGGTTTTTGTCCTTGAATTATGTTGGCAGCTAGACAAATCCAGTCAGACTTTTGGGGATTAGATAAAATGAAAAAGTGTCCAGAAAAGGAAAGGCAACTGTTCTGGTTGGATGTTACATTTGTGAGTTTGTATCAATAATGACATATATTATCACCTCTCTTATGCTAAGGTTCCTCAATTAAAACACGACGTTAGACTGAAGATTGCTCATTTTGATTTGGAGATAGATGTTCAGGCCCCCAAATTCAAACTTGTCTACTAATCTGCAAATTAAGCAATGAAAAAAATAACTCTCATATTAACACTAATATGTTTGTTTAGATGCCTTTTGCAATTTTTAAGTTTCTTATTATATTACCAATTTCATTTATTTTAGTCACATGTGTCTTGATAATGTCTACCACTGTCCAAAACATGTTTCCTTCCTTCCTTCTTTCCTCCTTCCCCCCTTCCTCCCTTCCTTCTTGTCTTCTCTTCTCTCTTCTCCTTCCTTCCCTCTCTTCCTTCCTCCCCTTATGTTACTCATCAGTTTTCAGGTAGTTTTGTTTTAAAATGTAGAGCAGCTTGGGCCTTAAGGGGCTTATCTAACACAATCTCACGACAAAACCAGTATGCTTGCACAAGAAAACATTTACTTCAGTTAAACTTATAACAAATCGGAGAACCCCAAAGTGTAATATCAACACTTCTCTGACAACCAAAATTCAATCCTGAGGGATTAACTTTTAATGTTATAGATTCCGGTAATTTTCCTCCTGTGCTGTCTTCATAGTCTTTTTAAGTCATTTAAGCTATCAAATAGTTTTTGTGTAAGCTTCTCATGTTGTAAAAGGAAAAGATGAAGGAGGAGGCGAATTATTTTAGTAATCTGAAAAGAAATGTTGTCATGTTTATATGTGAGTACATAGAAGCACCATGGAAAACATTGGAAAGCATAAATAAAGATCAGAGATTACTCATTTTTCTTTTAAGTCATCCTTGCCCAATATACTGCGGTAGCAAAAATGTGTATCCTTCCTACCTTCCTTCCTTTTTTCCTTTTTCTTTCTTTCTCTCTTTCCTTCTCTCTTCCTTCCTCCCTCCCTCTTTCTTTCTTTCTTTCTTTCTTTCTTTCTTTCTTTCTTTCTTTCTTTCTTTCTCTCTCTCTCTTACTCCCCTGAAGCTGTTATTGGTCTGGACAGGTTAATATCATTTTGGCAAAATAAGACTTTACTTTAAAAGGGACAAGAATTTTTTTCTAGTGACATTTTTAAGTAAGTCAACCAGGCATAAAAATATTCTATATTCTTGTGAATGGAAAAGTATATATACATATAGTAGAAAATCACAATGTATAGTGAAAAATTTGGTCAACTGTTTGAGTGTTAGTTTCTATAATGTCAGATTTGTCTCTACTTCTCAGTATTGTGAATATATCTCATTTATTTGAGTGCTGATAGATACAATTGATAATTGTGAGGCTTAATTTACTAGAGAAGCCAAGAGTTGTCCCCTTTGCGTTGAATATTGTTAGGTGTCTACTATCCATTGAATAATCATAACTGACTACCTCTGTGAAAAGTATGAGGCATTCTTCCAAGTTTTTTAAGATGAAAAGACTAAATCCCTGCCATCATGGAATTTTGTGTTAGGTCTTGGGAAAAAGTAGGGATTGGTGGGGCGCCTGGCTGGCTCAGTTGGTGGAGCATACAACTCTCTATGTTAGGGCTGTAAGTTCAAGCCCCACGTTGAGTGTTGAGAGTGCTTAAAAATAAAATCTTAAAAAAAAAAAAAAAAAGGAAGTAGGGATTGGAACCAGAAAGTACCAAAAAGCTCAAGATTTGGACCCAACTATCCAAGAAAGACGAATTGCCATGTACACAAATGTGTCTTCAGAATAAGCTATGGTAAAGGTATGAACAAACAACTATGAAAATATAGAATAGCCCGGAAAAGCTTATTGGAGAAAATAGGGATTGAGGAATGGGTAGGATTATGGCAGACAGACATGGGGCCGTATTCCAGGTGGAAGGAAAAGGTAGACATATGAGATTGTACAGGGTACCATAAAAAATTAGTGAATTTAAAATAAAGTTTCTAGAATAATACAAAATGAGGCTGAATATCATCTATTTTAATAAGGTGATTTATAGCCTTGCTTATCCAGGAAATAATGTCCTTGCAAGTGCCATGAAAACATTTTACCAGTTATAAAACCATTTCTTTTAAAGAGAGTTAAGGGATGCCTCCGTGGCTTTGTTGGTTAGGTGTCCAACTTTGGCTCGGGTCATGATTTCACAGTTTGCAAGGTTCGAGCCCTGCATCGGGCTCTGTGCTGACAGCTCGGAGCCTGGAGCCTGCTTTAGATTCTGTGTCTCCTTGTCTATCTGTCCCTCCCCCACTCATGCTCTGTCTCTCTCAAAAATAAAAACATTAAAAAAAACAATAAAATAAAGAGAGTTAAAATTCAGTGAAAAGGAATAAGTATGAGAAATCCAGTGCTTCTTACCCTGGGTTATTCCTGGGCCTGGGTACCTCTGTGTTCCTCAGTATCCTCATCTAGGTATCTATTTCTCATATTTGCAAAGTAACATCAAACATTAAGACGAAAACTCTTATGGAAAATCAGTCATCATTTTTCA
Organism: Neofelis nebulosa; assembly: GCF_028018385.1. NCBI lineage: Eukaryota > Metazoa > Chordata > Mammalia > Carnivora > Felidae > Neofelis > Neofelis nebulosa. Next base: position 73,782,490 of record NC_080786.1, read on the forward strand.
AAGATATTTCATGGGTCACTTATATGTCACTTGCTCCCAGAGTTCCAATGTAGAGTTACAAATAAACACTGCATCTTAAAATGTATTTTTAAGTGAATGACTCTTCAGGCTAAGAGAAGAAAAAAAATCACTTTTAAATTCTGCATTCAGAAGCTGTACATTCATGCTTATGCAAGTGAATGAAAGTTTAGAAATATATTTAAATATGTTTAAAAGCCCACAGAGATATCTTGCAATCAGGAAGTATCAGCAATTGTATGAACAACCTCAGAATCTTCAATAAAAAAATACTAAAAGGCAAAGAAGCAGGGAATAAAGGCATACTACATACACTCTAGAAATGTCATTTTCATCCAGCAATGATCAAAATAGTAAACTAATAAAACGTTTTTGGTGATTTAACATGCAAGAGTCTAGGAATAGAATATTGTAAGTGTCAAACTTCTGGATATGAATCCTCAAGCCAAGTGGAGACTGAATCCTAGATCTAAAGCTTTGAAATCAGGCTCAAGGAATATTTCACAGGGGAAATGAGTTGAAATGTATACAACATCAACTTAGACTGAAATATGAGGCAAATATAGATGGATGCAAGGGTTTTCAAGGGTGAAAGAAACACTCATTCTTACCTGTAGCTGGTTATACAAGTCGGATAAAGCACCGGTTAGTTGTCCAGAACCATATACTTAATTTCCACTTAACTTTGCTCTACTACCTAGCCTCAAACTGTAGCCGCATCCAAACAGAAGTCTTTCACTGACAGTCTCCTTTCAGTCAGTAAACAAAGCTTTTGAGTGCTCAAAAGGGACAGGGCATTATACAGGTGCTATGGAAAGGAAAAAGTTGTTAAAATGAAAAGGAAAAGGTGTTATATCTCCTGCCTTCATAGATACAAATATTCATATTTAAGGCTCTGCCTAAAGTAAATTATTGACATCTCAGTGCCCACTTAAGGACCACTTGTTTGTAAAGCTTTTCCTTTACAGTTACTATCACTGTATGTCAGATATCCCCGGTACCATAATTCTAAACTCGATTACGGCACTGCCAACAATACAAAAGTTTCTAGAAGAAGAAGTGAAAGTGGTGTGTGGAATAAGTGAAAGTGTCCATTGTCACTTCTCCGGAAGCATGTGTCCTTCCAGGTCTCAGATAGAAAGATGTATGTGTGAACGTATGTATGGAAAGAGGTGGATAGATGGTAGCTAGATGATAGGTAGTAGATGATGATAGATGATAGATAGATAGATAGATAGATAAACAGATAGATGGTAGCAGTTAAGAACACAGACTCTGGATTCGGACAGTTAAGGTTTGAGTCCCAGCTCTATAACCTACTATATATATGACCTCAGTTTTCTCATCTGTAAAAGTGGGACGACAACAGTACTATCTTACCGGGTTTTTGTAAGGATTAAGTGGATTTATATGTGGACTGCTTAGAGCAGTGCTTGGTACGTAGCGTTTTATAAGGGTTAGCTACTCTTAGTATTATGAATATACACATATACTAATATATTTTTTTTTTTTTAATTTTTTTTTTTTTCAACATTTTTTATTTATTTTTTGGGACAGAGAGAGACAGAGCATGAACGGGGGAGGGGCAGAGAGAGAGGGAGACACAGAATCGGAAACAGGCTCCAGGCTCCGAGCCATCAGCCCAGAGCCTGACGCGGGGCTCGAACTCACGGACCGCGAGATCGTGACCTGGCTGAAGTCGGACGCTTAACCGACTGCGCCACCCAGGCGCCCCTATACTAATATTTTTTAACAAATGGAATTTTATTATGTGTATTTTCTCACTTCATAATATGTCAAGGGGAACGTACGTGTAACACAGACACCCGTTTCACTCTTTGTAACTGCTGCCTAATATCCCATAGTAGGGTTGGGTCAGAATTTCTTTCACTGTTCTCCTATTAATGGTCATTTAGGCTATTTCCAGATGTTTCTGCTTCAAAGCAACTGCTAACACCTTATCCTTGAATATAAAACGAGGAATGCAGAAGGGGCGGGCATGTAATCCATCACCATTTGATAAATGACCAAACTGAGGCTCAGAGAAGTTTGGTAAATCACATAAGGCCGTGTAACTAGTAAGTAACAGAGTTCAGAGGAGAACTTTGTTTAACACAGTTGCACCTCAGCTTTTCCCATGTTATGTAGAATAGCTTCACAAACACAGTGGTCCTTATGTTATAAGAAGACATTTCAAAAATAAAGACATAAATACATACATACATACATAAATAAGACATTTCTTTCTGAAATAAGAACCAGGCAACCACAACTTAATGTGGTGCCAAAATGGGTGCGATAGAGACGTATAAAGAAATGTAAGAAAAGATCGAATAAAATCGTAAGCCTGGCAATGTCCTAGGTACTAAAGAGAATACTAAAATTATGACACCAATCTTAAATATTTCCATGGCTTGAAGTCAGGATAAATAAAACATGATGGTGGGAGCAGAGTAGAGAAGAGAACTTGCTATTTGACTACTTGGGAGAATACTATTTGAATAACTGCCACATTTGACTTCTCGTCTTCCCAGATGGTCTATCTCCATGAACTCTGACTCCATTAAGACCGATACCTGTGCCCCATACCCAAATTCCGTAACCTATGGTATTCTCCAAGCCATATTAAGATAATCCAGCTTCATGAATACATTAATACAAATACATAGAAAAGCCAATTAAATTGATTTTAAGTTATTGTGATCTTAGAACATGCAGCCCAGTTATAATACAATGAAGCCTCAGCCAAGTACAGTCCTCTCTCAAACAAGATCCTGTGGTACCGTGACTTGAAAATGTGCAGGGCTCATTGTGAGAATACTCTTTTGATAACTCATGTTTCTGGAATACCTGGCTGGCTCAGACAGGACAGCCTGCAACTCTTAATCTCAGGGTTGTGAGTTCGAGACCCACATTGTGTGTAGAGATTACTTACAAATAAAATCTTAAAAAACAAAAAAAACCCACTCTTCTAATTCCAGCAATATTTGGTATCTAAGAAAAGAGGACAGATTTTTCTAACCTCATCGATAGTGCATATATATATATGTGTTGCTGGTCTTGCTAGGCTCCCAGCGTTGGGAGAGTATGATGCAAAGACTAGAAGATTTAGCTTCAGACTTTCTTTCTCTGCTAGATCCTTCCATGACATTAGGCCTGGGGCAAAGCACTTGCCCAACTTGAAATCTCCTCCTTATATAAAAGGGTCGGAATAAAATAGGTAGATTCATTTTGTTGCTATTTATGAGTAAGTGTGAAGAAGCCCAGGAGATGCAAATTGTCATATTTTACTGCAGTGAGACAAATACTAAAATTTAGACACGCGACTGACATAATGTAACGTTAAAGCAGAGAATGGGGAAAAAAAATGAAGTGCCATGGCTTTTTCCAGATCTATTTCTTAGATAGCACTGCCAGTGTATTTATCAGTCTGTTTACCTTCCCTGCCTCTGTTTCTGAGTTATGATAACATGTAAGGAGCTTACAAAAATACTTATCAAAATCAGTTGGACACAGTGCAGCAACTTAACTCCTAATGACAACCACCTCTAACTATGAATGACATATAATAAATTATGTTTGAACTGGATTTTCAGCTGCAGATCTGTATTCTGCCACCCAGACAGGCCTATAAAGTTGCACTTGTGGCCTTAATCCCACTTGGATGTGTGCCCTACTGCCTCTACTTTCCATCATTCTGGTGCTTTAGTCTTCTTGAATAAGTGAACAATCTTTGTTTCTGTACCTTATTAGGCCAAAGACCATAACAGCTAGTGATGGCATCGGCCAGCCCTGCGGGCAGGATTCTCTGCAGACCCAGCCAACCTTCAACAAACCCCTTTTTATACTCCTGTTTCTAGGAAGAATTATGATGGCAGTGCCCTGCTGTTGATCAGTCAAATCTGTGGTAGGCCTAGAGATAAGTCCTGTAAGTGTGGTGTACTGTAAAACAGCGGCTCCCATTCATTAGTAGCTTGTGTGTAATAAACCACCAAAAGAGGGGGGTGGGGTGGGGCGGCAGCTGCAGTGTGCAAGAGCAAACAACGCATCTCATTCTTGGGAGCCAAAACTTTGTCATTTGCTACTGGGCAGCCTGCTCGTGCTGACATTCTTTCTGATAACATAGTAGTGCCCTATCTATATTTATAGTTTGTGAACCCAAGAGAGTCGATTTGGTAACTCTGTATATATATTATAACAGATTGCAAGTAAGGAAGACGTGAAAATAATATCAAACGGACTCTGGCACACAAAATTGCCGGGTTAAAGGGACATTGTCCTCTACCAACTGATAACCTTAAAAGCATTTATGTTAGCCATTGTTTTATGGCACTAGCTTTATAAGGATGAAACTCCAAAAGATAACCAGCTAACATGCACACAGTAGGAATATTCCCTAGGAATGAATTACATCTCTTTGGTGACACTTTTTTTAGACATAAAAATGTTCATTGAATAGAAGGGTATTTAGGAGTGTGTGTGTGTGTGGGGGGGGGAATGCTTGTTTTTGTTTGTTTTAAATTAAAAATAATCTGTAAAAGTGTAAGCTAAGTTTTATTTTTTGGCTACGAAGTATCTAAGAAACACTAACTTTGCAATATCACTACGAATTACTTGTCTGCCTAAACCAAAATGTAGGAAGCAATTTAATTGTGAAAGGAAGACAATATACCTGTTGCAGAAAAAAAGAAAAAAGTCTCAATACAGCCTTTTCATTCAGGATGGGTTAACCTAATAAAAGGGAAGCACACTTGAATTTGCTCACCACTACTTAATGAGAAGATGAAAAAATGCTGCCGTTTCTGCGATAAACTCTTTCTTTTTACATCCAAAGCAGGTGCGTGGCATTGTGATATCAACACTGTACTTGTTCCTCATCAGCCCCCCACCGCGCTTCCAAATGGGAATGGAATACTGTACATTCTAGGCATTTTTTTCTTTACCAGTCGGGACTCAGTGTCAGAGGAGTGGCCATGGCAGAGTGGAAGGCCTGCCAGTTGTTTGGAATACTCTTGCAGGTGTTTAAAAAGCAAAGGATTCCTTTCAGAGGCACATCTGCATTTGTCATATGTCATTTGCGCTAAAGCCTGTGGTGTTTTTGTTTGTTGGTTTGACAGATTGACATATAATGGCCAGGACCATCGGAGGCTGCTCCCAACAAAGTCATTCTGGTAGCTGGAGTTCTCTAGAAATCAACAGGCCTGAATTACCCATGATTTTTCTCTGCCCTTCAAGGGAAAATGTGTTGTTCTAATATTCTTTTGGCTTTTGTGAAACGATTTTTTTTTTTTGGTTACATTGTTTTAAATTCTAAGTTTAGATGAAATAGGGACTTCTATAGGATAATCATACCTACAAACAGTTTTCAAAGCCAACCAGTCCTTAAAATTTACTTAGAAATTGTAAAAAAGATTTGTGGCATTTAAATAAATATTGGGATGTCATAAGATTTAAAAAATTGAGAACACTTCAGCGTCAGTGATGAACAAGGGAACTTAATAGAGGCAAGAACACAACTTTCTATACTTTTTCATGTTTTTAAACACTAAAATAAAATTCTCATTTTAAGTTATTTTTGAAACCTCTTTTCCTTTTTCTTATCAGTGAATAATATACCTGAATTTATATATAAGCATGTGACTTATCGATCATATTACCACCAAGCCAAGTAAATATGTGTGAAAGTAAACTTTAGTATGGTGTCTTTTGTTGACAGTGCTAAATCAGAAATCCTTATTAACATTCCCCATACATAGGTAGTGGCTGACAGAATTAAGAGTTCAAAGCTCACGCTTCATGTATTAACTTCACTGTTGAAGTAAGTTTCTGAATTTTATTGTGCTGTGATAGGCCTTTACTCTGTCACCACAGAAGACAGAAAAATAACAAAGGAATACCAAGCAAGTGTTAATTAAGCACATGCTAATGTCACACACATGTCCCTAATACCACTTTACAGTTACTCCATTGACCTAAACATTTCCTGAACATAATTTCCCCTCACCTACAGAACACCATTTTACTGGAAAGAACCATTCCTTTTGACAAAGAATCTCAATGTGGGTGTCGTTGGTGCCACAGGCCTGTGTGCAAACTCCAGTTTCCATGGTGCCCTGCACTGGAGAGAGAGGAAAGACAAAACAAAACAAACCTGTTCCAGGCCTGGGTAGTAAGTAGCTGGTTCCCAACTGGCCAAGGGAACCTAGAAACAGTACATTGCCATGGTTTGGGTGGAAGGTTATTAAAAACCAAAGCCACTTGGTTAATATGAAATGAAAACATGGAAATATTTTTTAAACATTTTTTATATAGATAGGTTATGTTCTGGATATTTGAACACTTTGAGTAATATTAATTTCATTTATTAATTTTTAAAAAAAACCTTCTGAAATAAGGATTCCTTTCCTATTACCTCCATAGGAACTTGGGCTAAAAGAACTAGGAATTAAACATACTTGGGTTTTTACTGTTTGCAGTTAGGTTGCCAGATTTATTTAAAAAGAAGAAGAAGAAGAAGAAGAAGAAGAAGAAGAAAAAGAAAGGACTGATCAGTTACACTCAAATTTTAGATAAACAACAAACAATTGTTCAGTATAATATTGCATGGGACATACTTATACTAAAAAAAATTTGTTATTCATCTGATATTCAGATGAAACTGAACCCTGTTTGTAGCAATTCATTTAATAAAATCATGACCAGAAGCCTCATGGTTTGAAGGGCTTAAGGTGTGGCTTTTTGTTTTTTTAATGAGTTTTTATTTTCCTGGGGTTTATAATTTTCTTAAGAGTTTCTGTTACCTATTGGGATGTCTGGGTGGCTCAGTTGATTAAGTGTCTGAACCTTGATTTCAGCTCAAGTCATGATCTCACAGTTGGTGGGATCAAGTCCTGTGTCAGGCGCTGTGCTGACAAGCCCAGAGTCTGCTTGGGATTTTCTCTCTGCTCCTCCTCTGTTCGCGCTGTCTCTGTCTCTCTCAAAATAAATAAACTTTTTAAAAAGGCATATGAAAAGCTTATACCCACTAGCAAATATTAAATGAAAGATTTTATTTTTTATTTTATAAATTTTTAAAAATGTTTATTTATTTTTGAGAGAGAGAGATTGTGAGTGGGGGAGAGGCAGAGAGAGAGAGAGGGAGACACAGAATCCAAACCAGGCTCCAGGCTCTGATCTGTCTGCACAGAGCCTGACCCGGAGCTGGAACTCGGGAACAGTGAGATCATGACCTGGGTTGAAGTCGGACGCTCAACCGACTGAGCCATCCAGGCACCTCTTATTTATTTATTTTTTAAAAATTTTATAGAGATAGAAAGTGCAAGCAGGGAAGGAGTAGAGAGGGAGGGAGAAAGAGAACCCCAAGCAGGCTCTGCACTGTCAGCACAGAGACCGATGTGGGTCTTGAACTCATGAAGCGTGAGATCATGACCTGAGCCAAAGTCAAGAGTCGGATGCTTAACTGACCGAACCACCCAGGTGCCCCTAAATGAAAGCCTTAAGAAAGAAAGAAAGAAAGGGAAAGAAAGAGAAAGAAAGAAATAATTTCTGTTACCTATTTAGAATGATCGGATTCACCATAACAGCTGTTATGATTGGGCACCTGCCCAAATACAACCAGGTGCTTTCCATTTATTATATTATTTAATCCTCACAGCAACCAGAGGAGGCAGATGATGATAACCTCATTTTGCAGACGAGAAAACTGAGGCCCACGTGTATTACATAATTTTCCCTGAGCTAGAGAACTAACAAGGGGAAGAACTAGGATTGGAAACCAGGTCTGTGAGCGTCCAGAGTTGGCACTCTTCCTTTTACCTGCAGTAACTTGTCAAATGTGCAACTTCCTTAAAAATCACAAATAGTGGTGCAATCAGCTAACTACAACAGCGTATTAAACAACGTCATATTGCTTGTCATCTTTGTTGTACGTGTCCTCGCTGTCTTGCTAGTTTCCAAGACAGAGTCAGGGTCTCGTGTTTCTTCGTACCTTCCCTTAGACAAGCGGCCACATAATTTTATAATGTCACATTAAAGTGTCATTTTTTTAAAAAGATAGTTTGTCTTTGGACTGAACCAAGTGTGTTTTCGTTATTATTCAAAATGTAAATTAACCCTCACTTGGTCAACAGCCTCTGACTCTGTTTGTCCATTGTCTGTATATTCTGTGTTGTTGCACTTCCAAAGTTTTACTTGCTTTAGAAACTACTCACAGACCTCCAACAACAGCATTTCCCTCACCCATATTGCTTCAGCGCCTTACCCTTCCTTGCCTTAGGTGGGCCACGGCTATAAAGTATTGAATCGTAGACTCTTCTCCCCCTAGAAATACTTCAGCCCCTCGTTTACCTTTGCCTGCGGTGCCCTGTATGATGTAAAGACTCTTTTACAATGACGCCCCTCCCCCTAGCCCTTCTGTGGTTCTTTGATATTACTTAGAAGGTGATTACATAGCTTCATTTATTTCTTTGAATGCATAGGTTTCATGGTCATTAAAACAATCACAGACTCATCAGCTCTCCCCATGCTTAAATAAGATCAATACAAACCAGAACAAGAGGCTTCTTCACTCCTCCGGTTCACCAAGATTTCTCCTTTCCTTCTTTCACTCCCCTTCTCCCTGCACTGTAATCCCTTCCCTTCTTCCCTGCCCTCAAACTTGGCAGAAAGGAGAATGCAATAATTTTTCATAGTTCTTTCTATAATGAGTCACAGCATTTATTCGCCTGTCTTCCAAGACATGGTGAAGTTTTGCCTTCATGCAGACTGCCAGAAGCAGCTGTAGCAATTTTGGTGTCTCCTAGAGAAAAGAGCCTGCTGGCCCTGCCTTAAAAACCAATGCAGCAATGAAATGGTTAATAGGATGAGTAAAGGCTATTTTTAAGTCTGGCTCCCCTCTCTGATGCACTCTTGAAAATTCACCCTGTACTGCAGAAATCCTAAATTGCAGTGCCCTGCACCCCACTGAAACTCTTCAGTCTGCTGTAAGTAAGCCTCAGCATGGGCAAGATTGGGGGTGAACAGCTGGAGGAGGGGCTCAAGCCCTGGGCCTTTGTAATGGAGGGGCGAAACACTGAGATCCTGCAGAGAAGGAACACAGAAACCCTCAAGGCACAGAGAAATAGACCCAGACAAAAGCCCCGTTACATGGTTGCAAATCACCCCACTGCTGTTATTTTATTTATTGTGGTCTGCAGGAGGATTGTTTTCTCTTTGCAAAATTTTTAAGCTTCATGGGCTTTTCTCCTCCACAACAGCGGTCACTTATACCACAGTGCCACATAGAGACAGTCTTCACCTTCAGTTTTCTTAAGGAAAGGGGGCGGCGGGGGGGGGGGGGGGGGGGGAGGAATCTTGCCTAGTCAGGATGCAACAGATGTAGAATGAAATTGATGAATTACCAGTTCTTTTCCAGGGATAAAAGATGGAAATACTGTGTATTTAAAATATTGACTTATATTGGTTCTTTTGGTGTAGATTTTGTTCCATGTATTTCTGGCTTTATTTGATTATTTTTCTTAAAGATGACACCTGCATTCATGCTTTTGGATTTAGGTTTATTTAGATGTGGGAAGGAAAGACAAGGCAACAAAAAATTTTGTATTGCACCAATTAGAGATACATAAATGATTAAACATTTTTCCCCAGGAAAAAAGATTTTTTTTTCAGTTTCAAAATGGATAGAAAGAAATACCATCCTGTCACTATGGCCAGGCATATTCTGAGTTTGAGGTTTTTTTTTTCCATCGGAGGGTTACTAGAGGAGGAAGTCTGACAGAAACAATTATTTTAAAATCTGAAGGGAAGAAAAGGAGTGCGATTCTCTTTTGTACAAGTTTCTTCGGGTATTTGTAAAGAGTCTCTTGCCTCAGTGCAGAGGAGGGGAGAGAGAGGCCCTGGAAGAAAAAGCAGCTTACTTCTCTGTATAGAAAGATGTGGCTGACTTCGGTAAACATTTCTCTACAATTGAGGCAGAGCTGCAAGCTACGCCTTGGGGAAGCTGGGGAGGAGTGAGCGTCACTTCTCAGTAACCAGAGCAGCAGAAGGCTCTGCTCCCTCAGATGGCCTTTATTGTCACGACTGGGAAGTTAAAAGAGGCCCTTGCAATAAGTGTGCTCAATTTAAGAAAAATAAAAAAGTGAAATTTTCCTATGACAAATCCACGGAGGTATTTCCAAGGTGTTTGAGCAGGTAATTAGCACCCAAACCAGGTTTCAGGAAATGGTTCTGGTCACCTCAAATGAAGAATATATAATGAGCTGAAGGGCTTGATTTTCAATGGATGATTTACCCAGGACAATAGGCCAAACAGAACCGGGTAAAGGGTTTACAAATGGTAACTTGAGAAGCAGTAGGCTTCCTTCCCCGGGGAGTTTAATTCTGTCCTCTTCTTCTACTCCCTCGTCCCTTCTCTTCAACCTCTCTTCTTCCATCACTTCCACAAAATACACACCATAACTTTTCCTGAAAACTTGAATGTAGACCGTAAAAAAAAAAAAAAATCTGTCAAAGAAACATGGGGAGGGAGGATAAAAAAAAAAAAAATACAGAGTGAAATTTGCCTGTTGGCCTCTAGGCCTGACTAGTTCTGGGTTATTTCAGGCTGAAACTTTTGAGACTGCATTTTAGCCGACTTGCTGAGGGACTTTGTAGAGTCTTTCCTCATTGGTTTCTTGCACCGGTTAACAAGCAATGCTGAAAAGATAACTTATTCTCTTCCAAGGCTGTTCCAGAAGATTGACGACACTGACACCTGAAGATGACCACATGAAAAATAGTTCAACATTTCTTAACTGACAATGTTACATGATTTTGTTGATTTCAGAAAGGCTCCTTTTACCCATAGGCACTATGGTTTGCTATGCTGCAAGCATGAATAGTTCTAGGAAAATAATATGCTCTGCCATAGGAACTCTGGGAACAACATGAATAATAGGAGTTACCTTTCACTACTGAGCCTCTTGTATGTTGAAAGATGGATTTTACTTTACCATAATGTTTGCATGATTCTTATTCTACCCATTTACACTTAGGCTCTCCCTGACCCCCCAGTTGCCTGGGGTACACATTTGAAGCTAAAAGAAGGAATTTAGACATCATCTTATAAACTAGGAAATAGGTTCAGAAAGTTCAAATTACTGCCCAAGGTCACCTAGTGTCGCAGCATGGACCAAAATCAAGATTTCCTAATTTCTAATTTTGACTGTTTTTTTCCAGGGCATTCGACCATCTTCCCTATGCAGTTAATAATATATGAGAGCTGCCTAAGAGTACCAATTTCTACTGAGGCATGCTCTCTGTCATTAAGTGCTCCAGCAAACTGTTAATTAAGATTGTTTTGAGCTGTTTACCAATTTAGGTGATGTCAGATACTTCTCTTGGATTCTGTTAGCCTCTTGGGATGGCAGAAAATTCTGTTGATTCTGTTGCCTGAGGTTTGGCCATCTGTTCTAAATCATGATTGTGGCTGCCATTTGAAAATCCATAATCTGACACCGTTACCAGAACTGTACATTTAAAACGCTTTAAGCTCTTTGTGAGTCACAAGCCCTTCATGAGCTCCCCTTAATTTTACAGGATATCCACAGAGAGTGCTAACATTTAAAGTTGAAGGGTATAGTGAAGAAGCTCCACTCCTGTTCTTTTCCCCAGGCATTTTGTTAAAGAGGTCCGAGATAGAAAACAAAACCCTGGAAGGTGCAAGGTGATGGCCCAGCACAGAACGGTCAGGAAAGGTCAGACATAGCAATGAAATCATAGGTACTTCAGTCAGACTTACAAAGTTCTCCAGGAAGGCACATTGGGTACTCATTTGGGGAAAGGATCAACATGATTCAATGTACGTAGAAGACTTTCAAGAAGTATTCTGTCTTAAAATAAATGTTTCCCGGGGCAACTGGGTGGCTCAGTCGGTTAAACGTCTCTGACTTCGGCCGGATCATCATTTCACCGTGTGAGTATGAGCCCCGTGTCGGCCGCTTCCATGCTGACACCACTGAGTCTGCTTAAGATTCTCTCTCTTTCTCTCTCTCTCTGCTCCTCCCCACTCACACTCTCTCAAAAATAAATAAACATTAAAAAAAGGTTTGTGAAAAAAATCTTTACTTAAAAAAAATTTATATATCACACCTTGAACTTTCTAGAGTTAATTCTTAGTACCTTAATGTTCCTAATATCCTTTATCTTACAAGTTAATGATTATGCCCTTAAGGGCTAAAATATCTTCTGAAATAATGAGTTAATACACAAAAAAACCACATAGGACAGTGCCTGGCACATGATACGTGTTACTGTAAATGTTTGCCGTTATTATTCATTTCTTCATGTATCATTTACGGAGTGCTGATTCTAGTCAGTGGAGACTCACCGAAGGTGAGGGCCATGGATCGTGCCCACAAGGAGTTTATAGACACCTGAAGGAAACAGATAAGTAGCTTACAACAGAGAGATACCTGGAACAGTATACAGAAGATATTGTGGGAACAGTTGCGGGGGGGCAAACAGATTTCCTGGGCCCCACGCCAGACTTGCTGAATCCCGACATGAGGTGGAGGGGCCCAGAAAGCTGTATTTTCAAAAAGCTCCTCAAGCAATTCCAAAGCAGCCTGGGGTGTTTGCCTAATCTAAATTAGGCTGCAGGAAAATTTCTGGGAGAGCCTTTCTAGAGGGGTTGATACTAGAGTTGGAATCTGGAAGAATTAAAGGTATCCTAGGCTGAGGAAAAATTGCTCAAAGAAAGGTACAAAAGAGTCTTTCTTGTTTGGAGACCTGCTGGTGGATGGGCCTGGTTAGAGTGAAGGCCTTGTGGAAAAGGGTGAAACAAGTAGGATGACCATATATATCATGACTGAAATCGGGACACTTTTGAGAATGAAAAGAGGTGTTGCTAATATCAAGTGGGGGAATAGGTGCCCTCTATAGGAGATGATGCAAGGGGACACACAAGAGCTCTGAAGAGATCTCAAGGGTCCTTCAGAGCAGAGTTTTTGAAGATTGCCCAGAATGATGGCAGCCACTGAAGAGTGGGGCAGACAGGTGATAAGATCAGGTCTATGCTTTAGAATTCTTCCTGCCATCTCGCCTTTGGCATAATTCTAAGTGAAATTGCCAATTTTAGAGAATAGTTCATGTTTATACAATTTCTTGGAATATGTCATTTACAATTGTTCTTTTTTAAAAAAAATTTTTTTTAAGTTTATTTATTTATTTTGAGAGAGACAGAGACAATGTGAGTCAGGGAGGGGCAGAGAGAGAGGGAGAGAGAGAATCCCAAGCAGGCTCTGTGCTGGCAGCACAGAGTCCGACCCGGGGCTCGAACTCACGAAACTGTGAGATCATGACCTGAGCCGAAACCAAGAGTCCGATGCTTAACCAACTGAGCCACCCAGGTACCCCTATAAGTTATTCTTTATAAGGATCCTAATGTAATGCTGAAAATGCACTTAGCAGTTAAAATCAGATATAAAGGTGGCAGTCTGAGAAATCCACAGTGCTAACTAATAACTGGTCCTAGAATACATTATTTCATTTATATAACAATATCCACATTCACTCATTCATTATTTATTAAACGCCTACTATTTACCATTCATTCCTTTAGGTATCGGGGAAATAGAGTGACAAGGCAGATGAGGTCCCTGTCTTTATGAAGCTTACATTCTAGCAGAAGAGATAGACAATAACTAAGTAAATATGTAGTATAATTTCAGGTATTGGTAAGTGTTGAGGAAAAAAATCCAATCAAGATAAAAGGCTAAGGGATTGAAGAGTGACTAGTAGTCAGGGCTATGGTATTTTAATTAACTTGGATAGAGACAGCTTCCTTGAATGGCACAGTATGCAGTCAGGGAGTGAGCCATGTGACCACCTAAGGTTCATGTGTTTCTTTTTTTTTTTTAAACATTTATTTATTATTGAGAGACAGAGAGACACAGAGCATGAGCAGGGGAGGGACCGAGAGATGGAGAGACACAGAATCTGAAGCAGGCTTCAGGCTCTGAGCTGTCAGCAAGCAGAGTCCGACGCGGGGCTTGAACTCACAAACCACGAGATCATGACCTGAGCTGAAGTCAGACACTCAACTGACTGAGCCACCCAGGCACCCCGGTTCATGTGTTTCAAGCAGAGGAATGAGGAAGTGCAAAGGCCCCGATGTAGGAACAAGCTTGGTGAGTTGGAGGAACAGAAAAAAGAACCTCAAATTGCTTTCTGATCAGGTCACTCCGAAGTCCATGCCATGGCCTACCAGGGTTCCTGTGATCTGACCTTTACCTACCTATCCCTACCTCCTATCTGAGTCTTACAGTTTGGGAGGGGGCTATGGCCTGCAGGTGGAGGGTCCTTGAGAAGGGAGAGGGAATCCTGGTACCTCAGCCTTCCTTAACCTTAGTCTCCTGACTCTCTAATTCTGGCAGCACTTTTTCTTTCAAGAGAAGGAAAAGAATTCTGACACCAAGCATCTACAATCTACTAACAGAGTGGTTTGCGAATGTCATTTAAGCCTTATACCAGCCCTGTGGGATTGGCAATATTGTCACCATTTTGTAGGTGAGGAAGCAAACTCAAAGAGGTCAAATAACTTTTCCGTGGTTATATTCTATTAAATGGTGATTTCAGGTCTTTTTGCCACAAAATATCTTTCAATCCTGTGAAGCCATAAGTCATATTAAGTAGGGTATACCGCTGGTACACTACCTGAAAGTCTGTTCCTGACATCGGCTCCAAGACATTGCTTGTAGAATAGTACTTTTCTCCCCCCATGAGGAAATCTCGAAGACTAGGATATAAACCTTGTATAGAGAGTAGTACCCCATTTCCCCCCACAAAAGAAGCTCATAATAAATAAGAAAGCCAGATTTTAATTCTGGTGCGGTGACTAATTCATTAGGTCTGCGACCTTGGCATGCCCCTTTGTCCATCTGAGTCCAGTTTCCAGATCTGCAAAATGGGTGCTATAATTTAAGTCTAGCTGTTGTGCATGCGAAAGTGCTTTGAAATGGAAAATGATATACACATAAAAGGAATGACAACCTTATTGTAAATATATTTGGCCAATTAAAAAAATATGTCCTGGTGAATGATGGGTTCAATTTCCGAGTTTTGGAATATTAAAACACACATAAACGCACACAACTACTGGAGTGATAAATAACTAAACTTCTTTCTGGTTGCTAGTTATTTTCATCCTTCATTCTTTTTCATCCTTGAACTTTAAAGTCTATACAGAAAGGCAGATGTCTTGCCTGGAGCATGAGTTGCTGCAAGGGTATGGAAGACAATGGCCAAGAACAAACTAAGAGGGCAGAAGTCCAGGAATGTATTCCATATAGCCAGGCAAAAGAACTGTAAGACGAAAAACAAAGCAAAACCAGTTCCCACCAATCTTATGAAGATAAACATTGTGAGTGATGAAAAAGTTAACAGTGAAATAAAGCTTTTGTAGATATACAAAAGAAACTTCCACATTTCTCAAAAGGCCTTTCCCCTGAACCTCTGCAGCAACAGCTGATTCCTCAGCAGTGACATGAAAATGAACCAATTAGGGACACCTGGGTGGCTCAGTCAGTTGGGCATCCGACTTTGGTTCGGGTCATGCTCTTGTGGTTCATGGGTTCCAGTTCCGCCTGAGGCTGTCTGCTCTCAGAGCACTTCGGATCCTCTGTCCACCTTTCTCTCTGCCCCTCCCCTGCTCATGCACTCTCCTTTCAAAAATAAATAAACATTAACAGGAAGGAATGAAAGAAAAGAAGAAAATGAACCACTTAATGGTGATGAAGCAACAAGATTAACGGCTCAAGTGTAATACAGTGTGGATATACCAAGTACAGCAAAAAGAGCAATAAATTCAGTATTTTGTACGTTTTTTAAAAAGTAAATAAGGTCTAGGGGCGCCTGGGTGGCGCAGTCGGTTAAGCGTCCGACTTCAGCCAGGTCACGATCTCGCGGTCCGTGAGTTCGAGCCCCGCGTCAGGCTCTGGGCTGATGGCTCGGAGCCTGGAGCCTGTTTCCGATTCTGTGTCTCCCTCTCTCTCTGCCCCTCCCCCGTTCATGCTCTGTCTCTCTCTGTCCCAAAAAAAAAATAAAATAAAAAATGTTGAAAAAAAAAAAATTTTAAAAAAAAGTAAATAAGGTCTATATAGAAAGGATAAGGAGCTGTTTAGGCTACTGCCAAGTGAGATGAACTGTGGGGTGCCTTTATGTAGGCAGTCGAAAAAGGATAATTATTTCTAGAACTAAAAAAGAGACAAAGAGAAGGAAAGGAAGGAGAATGGGGGGCAGGTAAGAATGAAAAATTTCTATTTCTCTAGGGCCATTTGGCCTTCTACGGAGTGACTCAATTTTAATTAGCGGGTTTTGACCAATTGTGGTCTTCCTCATCTATAGTCAGGGGTAGGCGCAGAAGAGAACTCAACTCCCTAAACACTGTTAGTATCCTAAGGAGCTATCCATCAGCCCTGCCCAGCAAACATGTCTTTAGCCTCGGTAGGCACTTGGACTCCTGGTTGGACTTACACAAGCTATCACCATCGTTCCTGTAGTCCAGGGAGGGAGGTTGAACTAGGAGCAGGAAAGTTTCACTTAGGAAGAGTGGAGTTTGGGGAAGGCTATAAAATGTAGAGGTGCAAAGAGATCAGCTAATACCAGGGATGGCTGCAGGCTTTCAAAACAAGGTTTGTACAGTGGGACCTTCTTTCCTAACTTTTTGATTTACAGTTTTAAATTTTTGTGTGATTTCCTTTCCCAGAAAAGCATAAGCACTATTAAAGGGAAGGAGAATCCAAGCCCTCAAAAATGTCCGTGTCAACAGTGATCTTTTAGAACTGAAAAAGGAAGGTTCTACCTGGAAGACTTTAAGTGGAAAGGAAGGAATCCCACTATTATTCTGCTGTTCAGAAGATTAAGAAATTAATAGTTGCAATATTTTTCTTCTAAAAAAGGTCCCTTCTACTTGAAGAAGATCTCATGTAACTCTTGTCTTTTCAGATGAGGATTACAGATCTCCTTCCATCGGACGTAACAGGGTGAAGGGGGCAGCTGGCAATGCTGGACAAGAGCATGGACTCTGAAACCACATACCATGGTTTGAATCCCATCCTCTCCACTTCCTAGCCCTGTGATGATGGGGAGGTTACTGACTCTCCTTGAGCCTCGGTGTCCCCATCTAGGACATAAGACTATTTATGCCTATCTATTAATTAGGATTTAATAAGACAGTGGGAAAAATAAGATGCAAAATCACTGAGATACATTTAGTGAGTTAACATGTGTTAATTCCTTTTCTTTTTCTTCCTTATTTGGTAAAGCACCCACATGTTCTTAGTAAATCTTTCTAAAGGGCAATCAATAGGAAAGTATTTTGATCTGAGATTTGCATAGCTAAAACTTTGAAGCTTTTCAAATTTTAGGGTCAAACGCAAAAGGCAGAGGTTTTAGAATAAGAATTCATTAGACTGTAAATCCCTTTGCATTTGGGGATACTTCTTTCATATTTGTATATAAAGCTATTCACTCAGTATTTATTATGTGCCAAGAACTTATTTTAAGTGATTTACATTTATTCTTCCACTTGATTCTCACACACCCTGAAATAAAGGGTCTCTATTCCCATTTTAGAGGAGAGGAAATGAAGGTTCAAGCTCACAAACACTGTACAGCTTCCTTGGACCCTGATGCATAGTAGATAATAACTAATCAATGGTTGAATTAATAAACTGCCCTGTTATACTTATAGAGCACTTTGAATGTATACATCTTTTTCACATAGCAGATCTTGTTTTATCCTTTTTTAGGCAATCAAATCATTCTTTCCTTCTTCTTTCCCAGATTGGGAGGAAACTTATTACTGTTAGATACAAGTAAGCGCCTTGAAATATTAATGGTTTTGAATAGAGTAAGACAGGTTTTCCAGTTCGGTCCTTCTGATTGGTAAAGTCTTCCAAAGGGAGGAGGGAGAAATTGGCAGGAGCGTGTCCGATTCTGAATAGCCCAAACCTGCTGCTTATATGCTCTATTCCTTGCTAAGAGTGGGAAGCCAAATGACAAGACAAAAGATGAAAGTCAGTTTTGATGTTAAAGTCTGCTTTGGTGTCCTTATAATATTGTCATAGATCATTTATATTAACTTATAATTACTTTAATAGTGATGCGTATTATAAATAGATGAATCATCTTGAATGCAAACCATAGAAATTAAACAAATTAAGTGTTTAGCTCAAAGGTTTTTTTTTTTTTCTTCCTTCTCTTCTTCTTCTTCTTCTTCTTCTTCTTCTTCTTCTTCTTCTTCTTCTTCTTCTTCTTCTTCGTCTCCTTCTGTGTCTCTTCCTGAACACAGGCAGCCAGAGATTCAGGCCCCCAGATTTCTCTCTGCAGAGTGTACTTTACCTTTTGGATGGGACTTTAAAGACTTTAAACAGCTTGAGACTTATAGTTTGCCACAGGAGCATGTAGCAAATTCCTGTTTCTACTTTTTGAACCAGGAGCTGGAGTATAAGAGCCCTGCGCAGGAAGTCGCAGGTGGTGGGAAAGGGGAAACAAGGTCATTTTCAACCATGTACATTGAGGTTGTACCTTTAAAGTCAATTCTAAATTTAATTGAAAGCTGAGGGCAGAGAAGCCAAGATCGGAGCAATGTGGTGATTTATTCTGAAGCCTGTAAGAAGTCATGCGGCTGAATGTGGGATGAGCTGGGGCTTTAATAAAAATGGCACTGGGGAAGCCAGCGGGAAGAGGCACAAGAATGGAACTGGGTTAGATGAAGGATCTCCAGGCCTGAAAGGGAGCGGAGGTCTGAGAGCAGTGTTTGCCCAAACTCTGCTGTTTTTACCATGATGGATGCACATAAGTAATCCGCATCAAAAGCAAAAACCAAGATCAGACAGAAGCCACCAAGACTCTTTAGACAGAGAATTTTGCATGAAATCATTAAGGTGTCCAAATTACAGAAAGGCTATGAAATGAAGGGCAATGAAAACTCACCTAATATTATTTCTAGCTGAAATTTAGCTGAAGAAAAATGACAGGTTCCTTTATTAAAACACTACAGGACTTGACAGCAAAGCTCCCACACATTTCTATGGGTGTTATTGTCTACTAAATTATATTGGACCATTGCAACAGAAAATCCATAACATGTTCTCAGAATCAAATCTTCTCTGTTGACAAATGGTTTAGGAACAATCTTTGTAAGCTAAAAAAAAAAAAAAAGGAAACAAAAACTTGTTAGCATATATTATATTACAAAGGAACTGAGCTAGAAATTGTACTTCCTGGGTTCTAGGCTCTCTGACCTGAGGGAGGGGTTTTTGTCCCTCCAGTGGTGAAGACTGCATTATCTATCCCCATGACTCTAATTTTTATAGGCCCCTTTTTTTTTAGATCAACCTCACATCCTATTCAGCATGACGATTATTATTGATTTTAATCTTATGACGAAAATATTACATGTTCATTGCAGAAAACTCAGACAATGCAAGAGAGAATCAGGAAGAAAATAAACATCCCTTATAATCTTACCATCCAGAGATAACCACTGCTAACATTTTGGTCAGTATCACTCTGATTAAGATAAAAGTCAAAGGACCGGGAAAGTTTCACTTCGGAGAACCAGGCACTGCTTCTTATTGAGGAGGAGTTGTCACATTCAGAATTTGGATGTAGTGGTGGCTTTTGTCAAAATCTTTAGCTAAGCAATCACTGACTTTGGGTCAGCCTTTCCCTCATTGCTCTCTTCTTTCCAGTTGGCTGATTCACACCGGGAAGATCTAGGTCACTACAGAGGAAACCACACAAGGGTCAGTCTGGATTCTGTGAATCACGTGCTTGTCACTAGTCACCACCAAGTTCCAAATAACTCCCTAGGGGAGTGTAAGTGTTTGGTGTGTATGTGTGTATGTGTATGTGTATGTGTGTGTGTGTGTGTGTGCATGCTCATGCGTGCTTTTTGGGTAATATTTGGACAAGGACTAGATAGTAATTATAGACACCTGAAAGTGATTGATATGTTGGGGTATAGGAATTATGAGTGAAATTTCTTTTAATTATTTCCTTTATTCTTGTTACAATATTTGTGTAGCAAATGAAAATAGTAAGAAAAAGAGATGGCAAGGAGAGGGGCAGATGAGGACAAGGGAGTGGGCACGAACCAATTCTTTAGAAACAAGCAGTAGTGTATATGGCAGACTTTCTGCCTTCTAGGTTAAAAAAAATTCACAATAATGATGCTTTTGCATTTCAGTTTACTAGATCTGAAAGCGAAAGACCTGGGTTCAAATCCCACTGCTACCTGCTGCTTAGTTTCTCTGAGCTTCAGTTTCTTCATCTATAAACGAGATCATAACACTGCTCTTACCTAATTTACAAAGATGTAAAAGGAAAGTTTAAATGAGGTCATAATGTGAAGAAAAATGTTATTTTAGGATACTGAGACCTTGTGTTTTACAATTATATTTGGCAGTTAGAATTACTTTGATTAGCCATAAAATTTCTACATTACTAGATGTCCCTCATGATGATATTGGTTCTGTTATAGTTGATGGTGTTTAATTTCTTTGTTTCAGGAATCAGGGTAAAGCCATGAAAATCTGGGCATGAATTTTGAGAGGTCTTGGACAGGAAACTTAGGCTCACTGAACCTCAGTTTCCTGTCCTGTAAAATGGGGAGAGTAAGACTTACCTTGCAGAGCTGTTAAAGAAATTAGGAATAATATATGTAAAACACCAATTGGTCACACAATAAGTATCCTATATGTATGATGGCTGTTATTGTTATAACAGGATCAATTTTTAAAATATTGTCTCTCAGCTCCCTACTCTCACGGTTCATATGTAAAAATACAAGGACATGTTGCTCAGAAGCTCCTGATACACTATCCTTCCATTCCTTGGGAAATATTTCTTCTTTTCTTTTTTTTTTTTTTTCTTAGGAAAAATTTTTAACTCAGTACTCTGGGAGCACGACCAATACCTTAGTCTTCTAAGGGATTCTGTTTGCTGATGATTCTGTTTGAAAAGGCAACTAATCAACACAGTCAAGGCAAAGTTTAGTTTTGTTAGCAAATTGGGACTTTGCTATAAACTATCAGGATGGAGATAAGACTAAAGAAAGTCACGGCCTTGGACTAACCTATACTAAGGGAAATAAGACACATAGTCAAGAGATTTCTGTCAGTATGTTATGCTTCTGGTGGTTTATTCAAACACACGTCTTGGACACTAATTATGGATTATCTAGAGCTGGCTCAACTCTGGGGATGCAAATCTGAGACAGGCAGTATTCACCATGGTTACTTTCTTTTTTTTAGTTTTTATTCAAATTCCAGTGTGTTAACAAATAGTGTAGTATTAGTTTCAGGTGTACAATATAGTAATTCCGCACTTCCATATAACACCCCATGCTCATCACAAGTGCCTTCCTTAATTCCCATTGCCTATTTTACCCATCCCCCCACCCACCTCCCTTCTGGTAACCATCAGTGTGTTCTCTACAGCTAGGAGTCTCTTTCTTGGTTTGCCTCTCCCTTTTTTTCTCCTATGTTTGCTTTGTTTTATTTCTTAAATTCACTGTGGTTACTTTCAGTTTCACCATTCAGGTTGGGAGTTAGAAGGACATGGGTTTGAATCCAAGTTTAGCTGCTTTAAGCGACCACTGCTCCACTGGTTACTAGCTGAGTGACGTTATGCACGCTGGTCCATCTCTCCAAAAATCAGTTTTTACATCAGTGCATTGGATAAAAACAAGGTGTCTGCCTCATAGACAAAAGAATGAATTAAAGGGCCCAGGTCTACCACATAATTAGTAGTCGGAAAATGATAATAGTGGTTGTTAATAGTAATGATGAGATGGAATCTTCATCTGTGAGCAATGCTTGCATAGCAGCAGGGAAAATGTACATGAATAAAGTCCTGAATAAAAGTATATGCTCACGGTGCTTCAGTATTATGTAGGCAGAAGCGATGAAGCCTGTGTGAAAAGGGTATGATAGATCAGGAGAGGCTCCAAAGAGAAATGGAGTCTCACCTTGAAAGATGGGTAGAAATTTTCCAAGAGGAAAGGGAGAGAGGGTGGTCCAGACAGAAGAGGAAGCACAATGTGGGCATAAGTATACAAAGAATGAAGCCTGGGCAGGGACACTGTCCTGTGTCTTTTTTTTTTTTTTTTCCCAACGTTTTTTATTTATTTATTTTTTTTGGGACAGAGAGAGACAGAGCATGAACGGGGGAGGGGCAGAGAGAGAGGGAGACACAGAATCCGAAACAGGCTCCAGGCTCCCAGCCATCAGCCCAGAGCCTGACGCGGGGCTCGAACTCACGGACCGCGAGATCGTGACCTGGCTGAGGTCGGACGCTTTAACCGACTGCGCCACCCAGGCACCCCTTCACTGTCCTGTGTCGTAAGCGGAGCATGGTCACATGGTTAAGAATGGTGGGAGAGGAGGTGGAAGGCGAGGCTGCTCCAGACTGGAGATGGCTTTGTATATGCAGTGTCGCTGCTCTTGCTTTCTTGAGCAAGAGACGGACATTGCACAATCAGAGAAAGACAAATACCATATGATTTCTCTCATGTGTGGAATTTAAGAAACAAAACAGATGAACATATAAGAAGGCAGGGGGGGAGACAAGAGAGGGAAAAATAACCAAAGTTATTTATTTATTTTGAGTGAGACAGAGACAAAGACAGCGAGATTGGGGCAGGGGCAGAGAGAGAGAGAGAGAGAGAGAGAGAGAGAATTCTAAGCAGGCCCTGCGCTGTTAGCACAGAGCCCAACGTGGGGCTCAAACTCATGAAACTGTGAGATCATAACCTGAGCTGAAACCAAGAGTCTGACGCTTAACCGACTGGGCCACCCAGGCTCCCCCACAAGAGACTCAATGATAGGGAACAAAGTATAGGTTGATGGAGAGAAGTGAGTGGGAAATGGGCTAGATTTGTGATGAGTACTAAGGAGGGCACTTGGGATGAGCAAGTGATGAATCACTGGATTCTACTCCTGAAACCAATATTGCACTGTATGTTAACTAAAATTTAAATATAAAAAGAGGCAGAGAGAGACAGACAGACACGGCAGTGGTGCTAGACAGCCTCTACTTGCTCCTCCAGATTCATCCTTCACCTGCTTATGACCTAGGGAGCTGAATGCCATGCACTTCATCAATGGGCTCCCTTGACCTGTGGCTTCCAGTAGGATTTGGCCAATGGGACACAGGGAAGAAATCAAAAGGAAGAAGACTGAGATTAGGGCATTTATTCCCTTAATGGAAATCACAGCACCTGGCAGGTGGCTTCCCCACATAGCTCTCTACAATTACTCCTTTTATTACCCCTCCCTAAATTACCCAGTTTGAGATACCAAATGTTCTGTGCCAGGACCCTGACTGACACATAACTTAAATAAGTAATAAAAATCAATGTGTTTGTGGGGAGGACTAGGGCAGAGAGACCATAGTGCTAATGCCAAGAGACATGAAGTTTCATGGCATAGGATTTCTATAAAGAACAATGGTTCGTCCATTCCTTTGTGGCTGCTGGTCTGGAACAACATGAAGACATGGCGTGGTTTCTTGGGGAATGTCTTCTTACCTCTAAGCGAGGCACTCTTGACATGACTGAAGGGTAACACTGTGAAACTCTGTTCTCCATCTCTGTGGGTGGACTGACTTTAAGAGGAAGACCTTGAGATAAGCTGTCTCATGTCGAGATTGTTCTTGTCAGGCTAGCTACAAAGGATAGACAAAAGGTGGAAGTGGTTGTGGTGACTGGGGTGGCAGATTATGAAGAAAAGCTGCCTCTTCTAGGCCTGCCTTTCCTTTGCAAGGAGCCAACAGAGCTTCTATTCTCCACGTCTGCTCTTCATCTAACCCCAGGTATGTAGGAACAATCTATTCCCTCTCCCCAATTCCTGTCCATCTTGTGCTCTGGGAAGGATGGGATGCAACCATTTGCTTTTTATGGCTCTCCCTAAGGCTTTGGATTTTGAGCCTTAGCTCTAATTATGTAATAAAAACATATGTTTTCCATTGTAAGAATTTTAGACAGCAGTGAGGAGGAGGGGGAGATGGGGTGAGGATGTGAGGGTAGACAGGACTAAGTGACTTCCACTGAGCAGTAATTGCAGTGGAGAGTAGAAGACCATTCTCAGACCTCTGAGGCATAGCTGGAAGCATTTCATTCAATAATCATTTCAGATTGAGAGCTGTGTATGCAGGGCACTGCTGGGCTTTGGGGAAATGCAAAGTGGAATGGAAGGGGGGATGATGTGGTGAGAGGATGAGACCTGTATACACAGATGTAAGCAGATGAAAGGGCTGGGATGGGGTTTAGAAGACAAAGAGATGAAATCAGGTTGTGGGAACTGGACCATAGAGATGGTATTCAAAGTGGGTCTTGAAAGGTGAGCAGACGTGGAAGTATCAGGGGATTTCTGGGCCCTTCTTCATTCTTGCCGCCTCTCTTGCCACATCCCCCCAAGCAATGAACTGCTTCATTTGGTGTAGAGCACAGTTTCATATATTTGATGCATAAATATGATGTAGATAAAACTTATCCAGGATATGCTTCTAGGTATTTGTGGTTTAGCACAAGCTGTGTTTTGCACAGGCTACCTTCATCATCACCTCAACCACACCCGCAGTAAATACATAAATATCTGCTTCTAATTACAGAATTAATGCACAAATACTTTTTGATCTTAAAAAAATGAACCATTATAGTCATAACAGAAGTTCCCTTTGAAATCACCACCACCAAGCCCATATTTACTTCTAGAAATATATTGTTCTGTGTGTGGGTCTGTGGTTACATAATGGTATCACACTGTGTGTTCATTCTGCAGTCTGCATTTATCACTCAATATATCTTGGAGCTCATTCTGAGTTGCTTCACAGAGATTTACCCTCATTCTTTTTAATCCTGCCTAGCATTTGTTTGTTTCTAGAGATGGTTTTGGAAACACTTTTCATAAGTTTTTCAGAAACATTTCTGATGATAAAAAATCACCCAGACCTATTCACAGCCTGCCCCAAGAGAATCTGTTTCTGTAGGACTGGGAAGGGGGATGAAGAAATTATTTTCAACCAATATCCCGGGTGATTTTAATTTTCAGTAAGTCTGAAAACACTATCATGGTTTTTAAAAACTATTTCCCGGGGCGCCTGGATGGCGCAGTCGGTTAAGCGTCCGACTTCAGCCAGGTCACGATCTCGCAGTCCGTGAGTTCGAGCCCCGCGTCAGGCTGTGGGCTGATGGCTCGGAGCCTGGAGCCTGTTTCCGATTCTGTGTCTCCCTCTCTCTGTGCCCCTCCCCCGTTCATGCTCTGTCTCTCTCTGTCCCAAAAATAAAAATAAAAAACGTTGAAAAAAAAAATTTAAAAAAAAAAAAAAAAACAAAAAACAAAAAAACAAAAAAACTATTTCCCTAGCAAACTACATTTCAGTAGGTTGAATTGTGTGTGTGTGTGTGTGTGTGTGTGTGATTACCAGTAATGCTGCAATGCACCTCCTTGGACCTTCCTCCTAGAGCATGTGCTTTTTTCTGAGGTTGATACTGAGAAATGGCACTGTTGGGTCATGTGGTGTGTACATTTTAATATTATATTAGATACTGCCAAAATGCCTCCTAATGTGGCTATAGCATGTTTGGTCCCATTGCTATCTCAACATTATTCTTCTTAGCATATTAAAAAGATGAATTACATCCAATCTTTCATCATGTCCTAAAATCAAGTTGTACCAGAACTTATCATCATAACTCTCCCAATCTGTTCTTCACTATTCCAGTGAAGAGAACTAAAGCTCACCCAGATACTTGGGGGCACCTACCTGGCATAGTCATAGAGCATACGACTCTTGATCTCTGGGCCATGAGTTCGAACCTCATGATGGGTGTAGAGATTACTAAAAAAATAAAATAAACTTTAAAAAGCTCACCCAGATACTTAAGTCAGAAATCTGGGAGTCTTCTTAGATTCCTCTTACTTCTTCTCACTCCTCAGCACTAATTGGTCTCAAAGATTTAGCAAATTTTACCACTTTAATATCTGTAGACTCCTGCACGTTTACCATCATGACATAATTCAGTTGTGCCCTTTATTTAACCTTAGAAAATGTAATAAACTCTTCATGGATCTCTCTGCTCCTCCTACCACTCCCTCCTAATATTCATACATATTAATTGTATCAGCACACTGATTGCAACTCTGTAATGCCTACCAATTACCACCAAAATCAATTTTAGACTTAAGAATTTGCAAAGAATATGGGGCGCCTGGGTGGCTCATTCAGTTGAGAGTCTGACTTCAGCTCAGGTCATGATCTCACAGTTCATAAGTTAAAGCCCCACATCGGGTTTTGAGCTGACAGCACTGAGCCTGCTTGGGATTCTCTGTCTCCCCCTCTCTGTCCCTGCCCCTCCTCCAATCACTCACTCTTTCAAAAATAAGTAAACATTAAAAAAACCCAAAAGAATCTGCAAAGAACACAAAATCAACCAACCACTTTTCTGTCCAAATTTTATCAATGTCCTGCTTGATAGAAATGTTATCTATGAAGAAATATTTGAAGGCCATGCAGCCTGTCTATTCTTCGAGCTATTCCAGATTTTATTCGTTGAAAAATCATAAGCAATACTTAGTCAATACTATTATAGTTCCCTGTAAAAGTGCTTTTTGTGAGTTATTATGTGCTTTGTGTATTCTTTTAAGAAGCACTGCAAAAAACTATCTCTATATTCTCAAAATTTAGAACAATGTTTCATTTACATAAATATTGTCGTGTGTGTGTGTGTGTGTGTGTGTGTGTGCGTGTGTGTATATGTATATATATACACACGCACACATACACACACACACACACACACACACACACACACCCATCAAATTGAAACCAATAGGAAAAACCCAAACTTAATCATCTACCCTAGGATGTCTTTTCTGGTTATTTTTACCTACTATACATTATGTAACCCCAGACCTACTTACTCTTCCCTGCGTGATCCAAGCTTTGTTATGCCTCTGTGCTATATCCTCTGCCTGGACTCCTCCCCCCCCCCAACCCTTCTTGTTAAGCTGAAGACTCTAATTCAGCCAAAAGATCAACTCAAAGTCACTCCAGGTAAGCGGAGTTGCTCCTTCCTCTGTGCTCCCATAGCACATTATCTATCAATCAGCAGTTCTCACACTGCTTTGCAGGCACTTGCTTTTATTTCTATCCCCTCCTCTAGAAAATGTGTTTCTCTAAGGCAGGGTATATGTCTTCTTCATCCCTTACACTGCCTAATAGACACATGGAACCTCACACGGTAGTTGTTTAATACGTATTTATGGAACAAATGAGTGTAGAGCCGTAAGCTTTTTTTATATGAACAGAGACAACTTCTTTTAATCTTCCTTCCGTCCAGAGCAGCCACCTGGAGCTCTTGAAATAGCCATGATTGCCTAAACTGTCGTAACTTCTATGGACAGCTGTGACTGCAAAAAGAGATGTCTTGAACTATGAA
This sequence comes from Neofelis nebulosa, assembly GCF_028018385.1. Classification (NCBI taxonomy): domain Eukaryota; kingdom Metazoa; phylum Chordata; class Mammalia; order Carnivora; family Felidae; genus Neofelis; species Neofelis nebulosa. The sequence continues at coordinate 73,809,992 of NC_080786.1, forward strand.
GGACATTTCACCTCCTGGCCTTTAGCACAGAACCTATGTGACTGGGTGTTTGTGGCCAGAGGACACAGCCTGCCATGTCTGAGATTATTTTCCTGTCAAACTGCCTGGCTTGGAGGGTAAGAGCAGAGGCTGGATTGGGGAAGTTTGGATGTACTATGTATTTTTTTCTTTTGATGGTACCTTCTTCCTATGGAAGGCTCAAAAACCTTGGAAATTAAGTTATTCCACAAAGGGACAGTTTGTTGAGTTTGTTTTTAATACATCAGAAGCATACATACTAAATTCCATTAAAATACACAGATATTTTTCTAGTATCAAAGAGGTCAGCAAATATTTTCCATTATAAGGTGACGTTGTGCCTTTTGACCAGTCTGATAACATGTCTTTGGTTTTTGTCTTGTGTATGCAAAAAAGATCATAATATGTATTTTGAAAAAGAAAGCAATTTAAAAAAAAGGAAGAAAGCAAACCAAGGAGCCACCACAAGTAGTATAATAGAATGAGGAACAGCTGGGTATAGAAAGAACATAATCTTCATTAATGCTTATTAGGTGTCCCATGGGTATATGGTAAAAACATAATAAAGCAGCAGTTTTGACTGGACACTGTGGAGGGGATGGGGAGACCAGGGGAGAGGGAAGGTGGTCCTGCTGCCTGGAAAAGTCTTACTCTTGACTTTGGGTTAAAGCTTCCAAGAGGCCTTAATTAACCACCAAGTTGTTCCATTCAGGGATTTATGGTTTTCCATGATGATTTTTAATTTAGTGGTTTTCTCCATTTTGAGCCTGAGTTTCTGTTACGATTAAATTTGAGCCAAATTGTATTATGTTCATCGTACCTGGCTAAAAAGAAAAAAGCATTAGTCGACCTGATGTATAAGATACATGCTAGCACCATGCAAAGGCTCAGGTGTCCCACAGCCAGCTGTGGAAGGAGGATTCAAAGAAAAGCAGTGAGAAATTGGGTCACCAACTAGCACCCAGTGGCCTGGGCATGGGGACCCATGAGAACCTGCTATTGCCTATGCTCTCGAAGAGCCATGATTTGGTTTCAGCAAAATGTTACCAACTATCACATTAAATTAAGTGTTCACTTGGGAGCGCCTTGCTGACTCAGTTGGAAGAGCATGTGACTGCTGATCTCTGGGTCATGAGTTTGAGCCCCACATTGGGTGTAGAAATTACTTCAACCAATCAATCAATCAATCAATAAACGAATTAGAAAAAATTAGTGTTCACTTGAATTCCACTGGTTTTGTGATTTGGTTTTCATTTAAATTTATTTTTACTTTATTGTTGCTTAGGTTGTATGTACATAAGGAGTTAATGTATATAAAATAGTATTATAATATTTAAGTCATATTTTAATTAAAAAGTCTAAGTCAACCTTGGATCCCTAAGAGTTTGGTGTTTTATTTTGTTTCTCCTTTGAAAGGGATCTATAGCTTGTTGAAGATTGAGAAACATTGATTTCAAATCTCCTTCTTCAAACAATTGGACATTGCTGTAAGTAGAACTCTGCTCTCAGGGCAGAAAAACTCTGACTGCTAGTCTCCTACAGTGGTCACGTGAGGGGCTGAGAGCCTTGGCCATTTGACATAGGAGCTGACGTTAATTGTCCAATATGGACAAAGGACCTTACACATTAAACCTTATTTAATTTTCACAGCCACCATTGTCCTGATTTTACAGACAGAAACAAACAGGCTTGTAGAGGATAAGGAAGTTAAGCATGGTCAGATTTATTTTTATTTTTTATTTTTTTAAACGTTTATTTTTGAGACAGATAGAGACAGAGCATGAACGGGGGAGGGTCAGAGAGAAGGAGACACAGAATCTGAAACAGGCTCCAGGCTCTGAGCTGTCAGCACAGAGCCCGATGCGGGGCTCGAACTCATGGACCGTGAAATCATGACCTGAGCTGAAGTCGGCTGCTTAACCGACTGAGCCACCCAGGCGCCCCAAGCATGGTCAGATTTAGGTGAATGCCACAGTGGGATTCCAACCCAAATATGTATAGCTGTCAAAGCCAGCTCTAGCCTTCCGTTTTTAATTTCTCATTTTCTTTTATATTCTTGTATCAAAATTTTATATGACTACAGCTTAAAGAATAAAATGGTTCCACAAGGTTTATAAAGAAAAGCAATAGTTCTCTACCGCTGTGTCCCCCATTTTCCCCACCCCAAAGGCAATCAGTTTCATACATCAGCTACTGCTTTTTATATTGACCTCCATGTTTCTATATGACATGCTTATATTGCTGACCTCTTGAGCTTTCGGTTGTAGGCGCTAAGTAGTAACTTTTCACTACAGAAGATGAAGGTTAGCTTTCTTCCTCCCTGCCCCCAGGATGCTCCACTACACATACCACCTTTCTCATCCCCTCTCTCCTCCCAATTTAATTATGTCATAACTTTTGATTGGTTTGCATGAAGGTTTACATTACAATGACCATTCATAGCTGAGCCATCTTGTAAACCATGATATTGCTTTTTCTTTCCTATAAACTCTTATTTACCATAATTATTATCTTAACTTTCCATTTACTTTGTTTTCTATGTGTTTTAGTCACTATTTTAATGTTTGAGGCTTTTCTTAGAAATCTGTCAGTCTTGTCTGTCTGCTCATATCTAAGTGACTGGGGGCTTGTAGATTGAAGTTCATTTGGGAAGGGGTGCCATGTGGCTAGTCCTTCTGGCCAGGGAGACTCTAGAGTCAGTATCTTTTAGATTTTCTTCCTTTTGGGTTGTCAGAGAAATGCTTCCATTTTTTGGTTGGAGGGTGAAGGCACGGCAGCTGATTGGCAGTGAGCATGCTGGTGTGGTGTGTGGGGGGGCATCTCAGCGTCTACACTCAGACCCCCTTTGACTCTGTATAGTACTTCTGTCTTCAGCTGTGCCTGGTCTTTCCCCCTTCTAGAGACTCTATGTTTTACTCTCAGAGAATAAATCTTCAGTCTTTGGCAGGTATGGGGAGAGGTTTTCACCCAGCTACACAGGGTGGGGGCAGGATCTGAAGTCCCCTAGAGGAGGAAAAATAGCCTTAAATGTATCTTTCTTTCTTTCTTTCTTTCTTTCTTTCTTTCTTTCTTTCTTTCAAAAAAAGACGTTTTTGATGTTTATTTTATTTTTGAGAGAGAAACAGAGACAGAGACAGAGTGAGCAGGGGAGGGGTACAGAGAGAGGCAGACACAGAATCTGAAGCAGGCTCCAGGTTCTGAGCTGTCAGCACAGAGCCCCACATGGGGCTTGAACCCACAAACTGCAAGATTATGACCTGAGCCAAAGTCAAGACATGTACCTCACTGAGCCACCCAGATGCCCCTCTTTCTTTTTTTAAAAACTGTTTATTTATTTTTGAGAGAGAGAGAGAGCGCGCGCGTGCGCGCACGCATAAGTGGGAGAAGGGGCAGAGAGAAAGGGGGACAGAGGATCCAAAGCAGGCTCTGTGCTGACAGTAGTATACAGTCTGATATGGGGCTCGAACTCATGAACCATGAGATCATGACCTGAGCTGAAGTCGGACGCTTAACCACTGAGCCACCCAAGTGCCCCAAATGTATTTTTCTGAATAAAAGGCAAATAGTTGTTAAAAGTAGAAAAATTATAAGTAAACAAAGACAAAAAAAAAATGTAGAAAGTTAAAACCATTCCCAATCTCTATGTCCAAAGATAATTACTGCTAACCTTTATGGATATTTCCTCCTAATCTTTTTACCTGTGTGTGCATTTGCATATGTTTGTTTTATTTCTTCAAGCAAAATTGTGGTAATGTAATGAATATTTCTTTTTTTTTTTTTAATTTTTTTAAAACATTTTTATTTATTTTTGAGACAGGGAGAGACAGAGCATGAACAGGGGAGGGTCAGAGAGAGGGAGACACAGAATCTGAAACAGGCTCCAGGCTCTGAGCCATCAGCACAGAGCCCGACGAGGGGCTCGAACTCATGGACCGTGAGATCATGACCTGAGCCGAAGTCGGCCGCTTAACCGACTGAGCCACCCAGGTGCCCCTAATGAATATTTCTTCTTAATTGTTTTCTACTTGCCAATACATCATGGGAGATTTTTCAGGAATGGCTTTTAAAGACTTTTATCACCTTTCTGTTGGGAATGCCTTTTGGAATCTAATCACAAACATGACTGAATTAGTAAGCTAGTCCCCGAATTTAGAGGTCAAATCCTACCCCTGTCCCCATATGTACATTTTAACCTTCTAAGTTACTTAGTAGGGAAAGGGAAACATTTAGTGAAAAGAAGTAAAATGCCCTTAAACCCACCAAAGGTTTTTAGGAAATGCACTTAGTTGCATTTTAATTCATTCCTTTTCACTATCAACACCAAAAGTTGAAAGTGTCAGGAACTCAGTGAGAGAGAGAAAAAGGAATTAGTTTGTTATCAAAAGTAATAGGATGAAGCCTTGCTAACTCAATCCATTGTTTTGTAGAATTAACTTCAGCAGGTCACATGCTCCTTGCATTGACCTAAAGTCAAACGGGGGCAGCACAGACTGGGCATAAAAGAAATGCATGTTTCCTGATACAGGGGGTTGGGGGAGGCAGGGTTTGACTTCTTTCTTGGTTTGGGGAATTCCACCCCCTACATTTGCCCCCATTCCCCCAACGAAACACCTCTCTCCAAAACAACAAAACCCAGTCTTGCGAATGTGCCAGTGGAAGAACTCACTAAAATAGACATTGCAGATTAAATGTTCTTCTGGGCATCAGTCACATGAAGTATAACTACCTATTTAGGAGATGGGGGCAAATTGTATATTCTAACCAGGGCTACAGGGACCTGCTCCTCCCCGTGTCTCGCTTCCATTTTTTTTCTGCAGGGTGGTTTATTCTTTAAGTAATCGTGTCCAACTTTCTGCTTATAGATAATTTGTTAGGTATGTTCCCATCGAGGATGAAATTTATCATGAATATGTTTATTAATCACCAGGAATAAGGGGATAATTGTACTTATGAAGGGTCTCAAAAGCATACTGTTCAAAATACAAACTGTCCAAAACTATAGTCACAGTGGTTTGCATGGTGTCATGTCTGGATAGTCACTGGGGCTTTGTCAGTCACCTCACCATAGATAATTCTTTGAGACCCTTGCCTTTCTCCTTTCCCACATTTTTCTTCCTCCCCCTTTTCATTCCTGAACAACTATGTTCTGGACCAGCCAATGGGGCATCCTCAGTGCTGAAGCAATTGCTGATACTAAGTTGAGTATCTTTTTGAGGTATGACCTGCTCATGCATGGGAATTAAAACTGGTGTGATGCAGAGTGATTAGAAGAGGCCCAGGTTCTACTTTTGGCTCATCATTCCTGATCTTTTTTACCTTCTCACTTCGGGCAGGTCTCTTGTGCCTTTTGGACTTATTTGCTTGGTGATTTTTATTACTCTTGGCACTACACTATCCTGAAATGCTTTCATTAGTTGGGAAGTTTTTCCTTTTTTTTTTTTTTTTTAAGTTTTATTTGTTTGTTTTTTGTTTGTTTGTTTTTTTTAAATGTAAGCTCCACACCCAACACAGGACTTGAACTCGAACCTGAGATCAAGAGTTGATGCTCTATTGACTGAGCCAGCCAGGTGTCCCAGAAAGTGTTTTTTATTCTTTATCACTTTTATGCCACGAAAGTCATGAAGTCAGAACCCATGTTGTCTTAAGCAAGTTACTTAACTACTTTGTACCTCAGTTTCCTCATCTATACAATGGTGATGATTGTGGAAACTACCTCATAGAGCTGTAGTGAAGAATCATTCATTCATTCATTCATCCATCCATCTGTCCATTAGTTATTGATCCCCTACTATGTTCCAGGCATTGTTCTCATTCAATGAGATGATTTATACACAGCGCTTAACAGAATGTCTGGCATGGAGGAATGCTCACTGCACATCAGCTGACATTCGCACGGAGAAAGTACTTCATGCCATTGTTAATATTACCATAGATAGAAAATACAGGGGCTCCTGGGTGGCTCAGTTGGTTAAGTGTCCGATTCTTGGTTTTGGCTCAGGTGGTGATCTCGTGGTTTTTTTGTGGGTTCAAGCAGAGCCTGCTTGCGATTCTCTCTCTCTCTCTTTCTGCCCTACCCCCTCTCTTGCTGTCTCTGTCTCTCAAAATAAGTAAATAAACTTTAAAAAACATGGGGCACCTGGGTGGCTCAGTCGGTTGAGCAGCCGACTTTGGCTTCGGTCATGATCTCGCTGTCTGTGAGTTCTAGCCCCGTGTTGGGCTCTGTCCTGACAGCTCAGAGCCTGGAGCCTGTTTCAGATTCTGTGTTTCCCTCTCTCTAACCCTCCCCCACTCATGCTCTGTCTCTCTCTGTCTCAAAAATAAATAAACGTTACAAAAAAATTAAAAAAAAATTAAAAATAAGAAATAAAAAACAAAAAAAGAGTGGTGCCTAGGTGGCTCAGTCGGTTAAGCCACCAACTTTGGCTGAGGTCATGATCTCACAGCCTGTGAGTACGAGCCCCATGTAGGTCTCTGTGCTGACAGCTCAAAGCCTGGAGCCGGCTTTGGATTCTGTGTCTCCCTCTCTCTGCCACCTGCCCACTTGCACTCTGTCCATCTCTCAAAAGTATATAAATGTTAAAAAAAAAACTATGCATACATCGAATAAAAATGTTTAAAAAAAAGAAATAATAAAAAAAGAAAATATAGGAATTTCTTCAACTAGGTATGAGTACTGTAATAGTCATGTACAAAAAGGAAATGAAAAATAAAACGACATATTTTGTCTGTCTCATCCATCTGGGAGCTACTGAAAGCTGGCTAAAACCAATCTGATTAAGGTAACATTTCCCCAGTGCAGATTACAAGGCCTGGCCACAGTAGTGTCCTAATAAGTATTGAATAAATGAGTGAAATTGAACGTGACTTCCATTTTTCAGATTGAGTTTAGGAGAACTGAATTCAGTGTTAACTCAAAAGAAACCTGTGGGAGGGACTCATTGACAAGGAGGTAACCTGTGGGTGGTTTTCAATACAATGCAAACATTCTTTGCTTTGTCACCCTGCTCCTTCTTATAACGGGCCCATTCCCTCCCTCTTGTCTCCCTGTCAAGAAGGTAGAACTGGAGAAGCCCTTTGGCCCTTCTCCTGCCCTTATCATCCTCCATTTTCCTGGACTCTATGTCACATGCCATCGTGCACCATGGTCTCCCTTTACAACCCCTTGATCAGCATGGAAGCTTCCCAGATCCGTCGCTGCTTTCCCCGTGGTCTGGGTAGGACCAAGCCCCCCTCTTACATTTGCATTCAGGCTTCCTCCTTCCAGTTTAAATGATTCCAGTGCTGCTTGTGGGGCAGTCATCTTGGCTCTGAAGGAAGGACCAGGTTGGAGGAATAGTCAAAGAGAAGACATGACAAAGTGGAAAAGCTGGAGATGACTAGGTAAGGAAGGACAAGGAGAAAATGGTGGCAGGGGGGCAGTGATGGAGACAAAGCTTCCACCAGTTCACATAGAAAAGTAAAAAAACAAAACAAAACAAAACAAACGCAAAAACAAAAAACCAAACAATGTCTGGAACGTTTTATAAAGTTAAATATATTTAATTATTTTACTCTGAGATTATGAGCTCTCAACAGTTTTTGTGCTAACATGTTCTTTCTTCTATGAGTAAATGGCAATGAAATAAAGAGTGGGTAAGTTCGTTAAGAATTTTATTTTTTAAATGAAATTGTATTGGTCAGGGAGATCCCAGTGCCTGGCAGAGAGGTTAAGAACCTTTAATGGTTTTGGAGTCAGAGTCTAGGCTTAACCACTGCTTTATGTCCTTGGGCAAGTGACTTAACCTCCTGGGTTTCCTCATCTGAAAATAATAAGTGCCTCATAGAGGTTAAAGAACACAATGAAAGACACGTGCTTAGCAAAATGTAGAGAACGCACAACTCGATGATGTTAGCTTTTATTATTATTAATATAATGACAAAGGAATTTACTTGTATTTAGGTACTTGTCAAGGTGAATAGGACTATCTTAATGGGTAGGAGTTGGTTTTAAGTGTTGGCAGACTGGCAACAATTTGGGAGGACCAGGTTGATTTTTCCCTAGTGTAATTGGAAAGGCAGTGGACTTGGTGGCAGATCTGTGTTTACAGCCCAGTTTTGTGGATAGGGAAAAATTATGTTAGAAGATGGCCAACAGGACTAAGAGGGGCATTCCAGTCCCCGCCCAAAGACTCCCTTCCGGATTCTTCTTCCCGCCCCACTTGCCACATGCGCCAAATTACTACTGATGCGCAATGCGGAAGTAACAGACCATAGATTTCCCTCTGCTTGTGCTTGGGGGCTCAGACCGCTGGAGAGTGATGAGTGAAATAAACCTCCCGCCTTCCAAGATCCCCAAGTGCCGCTTGGTTCTTCCACCAGGTGATCCAGACCAGGTTCTGTAACATTGTAACGTACCAACAGAGTGGCCTTGGGTAGTTGACAATGGAGCCTCATTGTCCCCTCATCAATAAGGTGGGGGTAATAATGCTCACTAAGAAGGGTTCTTGGAAGGCACTGCGTTCAATTATGGGTGACAGCAATGGCCCAAGATAGTAAATAGTTATTAAGGCATAATTAATCCTCACACAACCTTTAAGGCAGGTCTCATTACTACCCCCGGTATAAATAAATATAAGAAAACCAATGTAACGGTGTTGTATGGTGACAGATGGTAGCTACACTTGGGGTGAGCATAGCATAATGTATAGAGTTGTCCTTTCACTAAGTTGTACACCTAAAACGAATGTAACATTTGTGTGTCAACTATACTTCAGTTTAAAAAATAGGTAAGTGTAAGAAAACTGAGAATAAGGTCAAGTACTTTACCCAAGGTCACACAGGTGGCAGAGCCCAAATCTGAACCCAGGCTGTCTTTAAAGGCCACTTTCTTGGGGCTCCCGGATGTCTCAGTGGGTTAAGCGATGGACTTCGCCTCAGGTCATGATCTCGCAGTTCGTGGGTTCAAGCCCCGCCTCGGCCTCTGTGCTGACAGCTCAGAGCCTGGAGCCTGCTTCTGGATTCTGTGTCTCCCCGTCTCTCTGCCCGTCCCCTGCTTGTGCTCTGTCTCTCTGTCTCTCTCTGAAAAATAAATAAACATTAAAAAAAATTTTAAAGGCTACTGTCTTAACCATAAAGCAACACCCTGAGGATAAATGTGCCATGTGGAGATGTTCTGAGGATACTCACAAGTGAATTAGATCTGGGAGCAGAGATGTAAATCACAAAGGTAACAACATCTATTTGGAGAGGAAAGCCTTTTTTTCCCTAGGGTGTATTTTCTTAATTTGTATTTCCGAGGGGCCATAACTTGTTAAATTTTTATGTATACACATGTAGTAAGCGTCTAATAAGTGTTTGTTGGCTGAGTCAGAATCCAGTTTGGGATTAACATACACCCCTAAAATAAGGGGATTTAGGCACCATCCCTGCCCTCGGGAGTGGGCAGTTGTTAGGGGAGACAAATGCACAATCCCATTGCAGGGAGACAAGCTTTGGAGATGTGCTTGAGCGCCCAGGGTTGGAGCTGGAGGCTGGGGATAAGGGGAGGCGGACAGGGGCGACGGCAGGAGGCTTTCTCTAAAGAATTGTCTCTGGGGCACCTGGATGGCTAAGTTGGCTGAGCATCCCACTTCGGTTCAGGTCATGCCTCGTGTGAGCTCTGTGCTGACAGCTCAGAACCTGGAGCCTGCTTCGGATTCTGTGTCTCCTTGTCTCTCTCTCAGCCCCTCCCCAACTTGTGCTCGCTCTCTCTCTCTCTCTCTCTCTCTCTCTCTCCCTCTCAAAAATAAATAAACATTAGAGAAAAAAAAAGGATGGTCTCCAGAAGTGAGTGAGTGCTGGAAGTTGAACAGGAGTTAGCCACATGACAGTGAAATGAAGGGCCTTCCAGGCCAGAGGTGCAAACTGGCAGCACACTTTTGGTCCACAGATGTATTTTGATTATTCACAACTACTTGCCAACATTTAGAAATTGGGAGATTTCACGTAAATAAGATGATTTCTGGCTTCTCTTGAAAAATTCGACGCTCCAGTGGCCACGGGCCCACCCTCCCGCCTGACCACAATGGCTGGCCTGGGGTAAGGGACACCGGCAGTGGGACAGCTCACTAGCATTGCATTGCACCTGGCAGCTGAGTTTCCTACCCTCTCTGACACGGGGCCCGAGAAGCAGGGAGACAACATGGTGTTTGTCCTGGCAGCTGTTTGTAGTTCCTCCGATATTAAAGTTTCTGACACAGAGCCTCTGAAGAGGGGCCAAACAAACCGATTAAAAATCTTATAAATGGATTTATAAATGGCCTGTTGATTATATCAAATGACAACAGGAGGGATGGCAATAGTAAGAATTATTTCCTTTCTCTTTGATTAAATCTTTCAGCTCAGATGAGGGGGAATTTCTTTTACCTTAATTTAACTAAGGCATAAATGTGAATTTTGTATACTTTAAAATAACGGTCCTCAAGCTTGGTTGCTTTTAGAAATACCAAGGCCCAGGCCATATCCCAAGCCAACGATATCAAGTCCAAGCATTCAAACAGTTTTGTAAAACTCCCCAGGTGACTCCGTTGAGCAGCTAGTTTTGAGAACCAGAGATCTAGTGCCTTCTTTTTCCTCTCAGTGTCCACGAAGCACTGGCTCATCTCCAGCGACTTGCAAGTCAACGGCAATAATGTCCTTCAGAACATCAATTTCCAGACTGCCGGAAAGCTCCAGCTTAAAGTCCACACGTGTTTGTCCCTTTGATTCAGAGGAGAGCCCAGTTCTAAGCTCTAGGGAAAAAAACAACTTCTCTGCACATTGAAGAGGACTGTTGCTTTTTGGCACCTGGAGCGTTTTTACCTGAGGGTTCTGACAATTTAAATAATTGGTATGCTAGAACGATTCTGGCTGACACAAGTGCGGTTTTGCTGATGAGTTGTAAAAACATGTAACAAATTGGCTTTAGGCTAGAGATATCTGGAGAGAGAGAGAAAGAGGGAGAGAGAGAGAGGGATGTGGACAGAGGAGGGAAGTAAGAAAGGCAGGTAGGTAGACAAAACAAGTAACCTAGCTCTCTAATTTCATTCCACTGACTTGTTTAACACATTTTAATCAGATCTCTTCCTTTGGGATAGCAACTTAGTGAATATCGCCATATTTCCAGATGTCCAGGTTCTTCTGGATGACTGACTTGTATAAAACTCGGGGTGCACAGTAAATATTGTGGCAATTTCTCATAGGGGGTGACTGCATGGCTTGGTCGATTAAGTGTCAGACTCTTGGTTTTGGCTCAGGTCATGATTTCTTGGTTCACGAGTTCAAGCCCTGCATTGAGCCCCTGCATCAGGCTCCCTGCTGACAGTGTGGAGCCTGCTTGGGATTCTCTCTCTCTGCTCTTCCTGGACTCATGCTCTCTCTCTCTCTCTCTCTCAAAAATAGATAAATAAGTAAACTTAAATTTTTTTTCTCATAGAAGTATTTCTGTGAAAAACAATTGCTGAAAAATATCTCCAATTATCTAAACACAAGTTATACATTTGACCAAAGCACTGAATTCTCTAGTCCCCAAGAGGAAATATCAGTGAAAATTGTAGCCTCTGCCTTCATATAGTAAGTCATTTTTGGCTAACGTACAAATGGATCATTGACTAAAAATGATGAAAAGTGAAGACATCCTGAGCTTTTTTTCCTCCCTCATAATCATTTCATGTCTTGGAGCTGAAGTATTTTTCTGTGAGATTTAAAACTGAAGGGGCGCCTGGGTGGCGCAGTCGGTTAAGCGTCCGACTTCAGCCAGGTCACGATCTCGCAGTCCGTGAGTTCGAGCCCCGCGTCAGGCTCTGGGCTGATGGCTCGGAGCCTGGAGCCTGTTTCCGATTCTGTGTCTCCCTCTCTCTCTGCCCCTCCCCCGTTCATGCTCTGTCTCTCTCTGTCCCAAAAATAAATAAAAAACATTGAAAAAAAAATTAAAAAAAAAAACAACTGAAAATACATGAGTTACAGATTTAGCAGCTCTAACTTCTCTGAGAAGACAATGTTTGGAAGCAACTCTTATTTCTGGGGCAGATCACACACTTGATGCTTGAAGAAAATGAGTCAAGATAATGTCTTACATTGAGGAAACTTGGCAGTCATGGGTTGACTGAAGAACTTTTGGAGCTAATCAGAATGTTGAGTTGTCTTCAGCTTTAAAAATGATTTTGTTTTAACGTATGTTAGCTGAAGCAAAAAAAATAATACAGTAGGAGCTATGCGTCTATCAGAGTGACTGACAGATTGAAATTCTCTAGAAAAATAGATTATTTTCCCTCAAAGAGAGTAAAGTTTTGGTTTTCAAAGTCAATCAGAAAACTAACAATTTGGACAGGAGAGGAATCGGCTTCTCTTTTTGAGACAGTATATTTCTAATGATTTTTATGGAGACTATAATAAGGATCAAGAAACAAAAGCTTGATATGGACATGTTTTTAGCTAGCAGATTGAAAAGAAATAATGGCATGAAATAAAGTGGGGTTTTTTTATACTGACAAAGTTCTCATTTCTTTTATATTGTCTGAAATAAAATCGATAAATGAAAAAATCTGTTAACAGTTCAGTTCTCTGATACTAGCTATGTTTTTTTGTGGTTCAAACTTTATCAGATATGTTCATGTGCATTTTAAAAATATTTTGGGGAAGATTCGAGTTTATATAGCAATCTTCCAAATACTAGGTATTTATTTATATGTATGTATAGTTTTCAAAATGAAATTTCAATGATAAGAAAATTTGCTGATACCCAGATGTCAACACAAAATTTAAAATGTGATAGTTTTATCTTATCAATTCTACTTCCAACACTACAGGGGCAAACATGTAAGAAGACATCTTAAACACTTGTATTTGTAAAAATATCAGCATTTTTTGATGAAGAAAGGGAAACTCCCTCACATATCTGCCTGCCTTATGGTCTTTAATTTCCTTTCCATAAAAAGGCTTTGATGGGCTTGAGTGAAAAGTAGGTCAGCATGTGGAAGAAAATTTCAGATGCAAACAGCAGTCTTTCTCATTTCTCCCCTAGGTGTGGCATCGCACCTGGATGTTCTCTGAAACAGCAGCATACTTTTTGTGTAGTTTCTACAGCATCCTTCCTGAAAGTCTTTGGGGATATGTTGGCCCTCTCTGTCATCCCTAAGAGGAACGTGCATTTTCTAAGCAATGAGGCCGTTATCCCCATTTTGTCTGGTCAGGTCCAGTCTCAAGCCCACCCCCCCTTCTCCAGCTGGCTAACTTCAGGCTCAATTTGGGTGTCATGGACTCCTTTTCAGGGAAGCCTGCCCTGACCACCCCTCCCTGGAAAAGTCTGGATCAGTGCTCCCTCTCCAGGCTCCCATGGCACCTGCGTCTGGTTGGTGTCACAGTCTGCACATGCCTATTATCATTCTTTATTACTCCCCTTTCTTCAGATTGTCCACGAAGGCTGTCTTCTTCACGACTATATTCACAGTGCCCAAAATGGTGCCTGGGAAATAACAGCCCTCAGTTCATATTAGTGGAATAAATAAATAAATAAAGGATAGATCTAAAGAAGAATTCTCAGATAGAGGTGGAACAGAACCACAGACTAGGAAAACTTCAGTGAAATCTGGTTAGCAGTCAGTTGGCAATGCCAGTTGACCACATAGCTTCCTTCCATGGGAAATGAGAAAGTAGACGTCAGTGGTCTGCATATTTAGCTTTGGAAGCTACTTCCTTTAAATCTGTCTCTCCCTTTCATCTGCATTAAAGAGCCTCCCTGGATCTATAATAGACAAGAATATAAAAGCATCATTCTCTTTCTCATCCCATCCTGTTTACTCAGCAACCCTAGCCCCCGCCTTCGCCTCAGCCCACATGTTCTCTATTAATAAGAGTTAGAGGAGGCCAACCTCACCCAGCACAGTTTTCCCCCTTTCTTTTCTCCTCAGGGAGGCCTCAGCCAACTGCCAGAACTCATGAGTGAAAGGTTTTGCCTGCTCTTGGGAGCTTCTGGGGGAGGGTGAGGACAAAGGTGATGTCTGGGCCTCCAGTGTCTCTGAGACCCAAATAACCTCAAGTGTTTTCAAACCAACAAGCAGCTTATTTAAAATTTGGTGATAAGCCATAGCCCTCATTTGGGGAAACTGAGAGGCACATTTTGAGGAGTAAACACATTTACTATAACTGGAAATGGGGCCAAATTCTGTGCCTTTGGAAAAGTCAGTAAAGCAGTCACACCCTGGTGCCTTCTAAGTGAATTAACGTACTGTATTCCATTTGAGAGTCATTTCTCTCTTCATCTTTAATTCCTGCCCCGAGGAGCCATCTGTACTTGGAGGGTATGTGCACAGGATAACTCACTGTGGACCAAGGACCTTCGTGCTCAGCCCTCAATGAATGACCCTTTCATACACTGGGGGCTCCTTCCGATTTTCTGACTAACCAGAACTTACTTGGCGTAGAAATTTCTAACTGCAGAAAAGTTCACATGAATGTAAAAACAAAAGGCAGTGAGTACACTTTCTATGTCCTTTTTGTTGTTGTTGTTGATGTGGTGGTTATTTTTTAACCCATAAATATCATATATTCATCCACGATATTCTTCTCAGGATCTCAAGCTTATCTCTCAAAAAGACAGATGAAAAGTTCAAGTTATTTTAGGGCTTTGGGGGAGGGACATTACATGAATTCTTCTTTCAGTAGAGGCAAAGTCCCAGAGTCCAGGAAGAGTTAATGCCTTTATAAGGTGAATGGTATATTTATTTCTTACCACGGCTGAGGCCCGATGCTTGATTTAAAAAAAACAATCAATTAAGTAGCTGGAGTCATGCTGTCCATCAATATGATTGTCAGTCAACTATACCAATCAATGGACTTATTTACATTTGAATCTCTTCCTTCTTTTGTATAGACTTTTGGAGACTCTTTTTCTTTTAAGATTTTTACTTTATTATTTTCTGTTTATACATTATATATGCTTATTGTAGAAAAAAAATCAGAGTATAAAAAAAAAAAGCATAATGAAGGGAAAAAACCCACAATGTTACCACCCAGAGACATACAGAGACCATTAACATAATGGCCTGTTTCCTTGGAGAATTTTTTCAAGCCTATTTTTTGATTCTTGCCTGCCCTGCTTCGGAAATGCTTTTTTTCTTTTTTTTCTTTCCCCAGTATTTCTGCCAACAAAAGAGAATCCTTGTTGTGGCCCCATCTGAATGTGAATAAAACTGTCCAGCTGCTGGTTCTCATGTGGCACATAGTAGGCACACAGGAAAAGTGTGTTTACTAAATATGACTGATTATTTCCAGAGACCCAGTGAACGGATTCGTGACTAACTGGTGCTATTCATCAGCTAAACCACATGAGATAGGAAATTAAATGCAGGTTAGAGAGAACAACATGTTACAGAAATGTTAGTTAGTATGGTTTTTAATAGTCGCTCAGCAGTTAGGACGAAGAAGCTAAATTAAAGAGGACGAGAGCTACAGAACTTCTCTTTTCTTGCCAGAACACTTGTAAAGGGCAGACTCTGGGAAGCCATAGGACCCTACACCATTCTGAAATCCAAGCTTTTGCGTTTGGTTTCCACATTATATGTCACCTAAGCCTACTCAAAGTCTCCATTAAAGACTGAGAAAATAGCCCTTATTTTACATAGAATAAAATTTGGGGTTCTGAATTTCTAATTCATGCCTCTTATTTAAGTTCCCACACAAAACCTAGCATTCAGTTTTTGTAGCACCTCCACTGGGTTTCAGCATATCCTTTTCAGATCATTCACCAGACAGCATCCTACAGCTCTCATTCATAAAGTCCAATTATAAGACAAGAAATGTCAGGAATATACACTTTGAGAGTGGGAGGCAAACAGAACAGTACATTGTGACTTTGTAAGAACAGCCATGCATTTCCTCTGGGCTTGTTTTCAGTTCCTTTGTCAGCTGATTACATGGTCTTTTATAATTTCTCATCTACAGAATGGAGCTATTTGCTTGTGGATTATTTGAAAGACACAGGCTTATGCAAAAGAAAAACGAAATCATCATGATGTAGAATGATATTTCTGGCTACATGTTTTTGCTTTTCTTTTTCTTCTTTAACGTAATTATAAGAATACAACTTATAATAGTGACTCTTTAGATGTATGAGACAAGTAAATATTCTATTAATTCAGTCTTAACGCATATGTAATGCTATATATGCATTTGTTATTTACATAATCATATTTATCAGTAATTGTATTTATTTTCATATAAAGAAGATTGCTATCTTATATGCATTTTGTTTTCAAAGCACATAGGTTTTTAAAGCACACACTTTGTGCTCCTCAATTCCTACAACCGTCATTTTAGTTTAGATAGTACTTGATAGGTCACAAAATGTTTTCATTATACATTGTGTTACTTAATTCTCATACTGCTCTCCAAATGTGAAAGTATCCTGGGCTTTAAATTCTCATAGCTGGCTGGCTGGCTCTGTTGGTAGGACATGTAACTCCTGATCTCAAGTTGGTGAGTTTAAGCCCCAAATTGAGCATACAGCTTACTAAAAAAAAAAAAAAAAAAAAAAAAAAAAAAAAATCTATCAATCAATCAATTCTCATCTGTGGCTTTCCTTACCCATAGATAAGTTACCTCTTTTCTCTGCCCAACATCCCTTTACTTATATTTTGAGACTTAGTTCAGGGCTGGTCCTCCAAGAATCTTTTCCCGAATTAATTAAGTTGAAGTGAACTTATCTCTTCACTGTGTCCCTTCACTACTCTATAGATTCAATTTTCATGGGAAGTTTAAAAAAAAATCTAGTTATTTTTAGAAATTCAAATTGCATATGACTACATTCTAATAAAATTACTATAAAAACCTCTTAGTGTTGGGGGCACCTGGGTGGTTCAGTCAGTTAAGCATCCAACTCTTGATTTTGGCTCAGGTCTCAGGTTGTGATCTCACGGTTTGTGAGTTTGAGCCCCGCATCGGGCTCTGTGCTGACAGCTTGGAGCCTGGAGTCTGCTTCTGATTCTGTGTCTCCCTCTCTCTCTGCCCCTCCCGTGTTCACGCTCTGTCTCTCACTCTCTCTAAAAATAAATAAACATTAAAAAAATTTGTTTTAAAAATTATGTCTATGTGAAACTAAAAACAGTGAGTAAACGTTGTATGTCATGTAGAAATATGCCAAGATAATGAATTGCAGAGCAGTGTAGATGGTGTGATCCCATTTGTATTTAAAAAAAACATTTTTTTAAATGAAAGATAAAGTTACTTTTGGTGACTCTGGACGACCTAGCAAAAAGAAGCAGAGAAATCTTTTAACTTTCACTTGATGAGTTTTGATTGTTTTAAGTTTTTACATGATTTTATTTAAAATTTTTATTAATTGTTCAAATAATAAGTACCATGAAATCTTTCAACAGAAGGAAAGATAAAGAGTGAGAAAGAAAAACATTTTTTAAAAAATGTTTAATTATGTTCGAGAGAGAGAGACAGAGAGAGAGAGGAAGAGAGACAGAGCACAAACAGGGGAGGGGCAGGGAGAAGAGACAGAGAATCCAAAGCAGGGTCCAGGCTGTGAGCTGTCAGCACAGAGCTTGATGTGGGGCTCGAATCCATGAACCCCAGAATCACGACCTGAGCCAATGTTGAATGCTTAACTGACTGAGGGACCCAGGTGCCCCCAAATTGCTTTTCATTCAAGTCTACCTTTGCCTATCCTGAAGAAACTTCGTTTTCATTTTTATTTTTTATTTTTATTATTTATTGTTTGATTTGAGAGAGGAGAGGGGAGGAGTAGAGAGAGAGGGAGACAGAGAATCTGAAGCAGACTCCACACTGTCAGCCCAGAGTCCGATGTGGGGCTTGAATTCACAAACCCTGAGATCATGACCTGAGCTGAAGGTGGATGCTTAACTGACTGAGCCACCCAGACACCCCAAGAAATCTGTTTTTTATTTTTTATTTAAAAAAATTTTTTTTAAATGTTTTTGTTTTTTTTTGAGACAGAGACAGAGCATGAGCAGGGGAGGGGCAGAGAGAGAGGGAGACACAAAATCTGGCTGACAGACTGAGCCACCCAGGCACCCCAAGAAACCTGTTTTTTAAAGCCATATAAAGGATTTTGAAATTTCTTCCATATTAGCAACTTTCCAATTCAAATGAAAATTGTGACAATTCTGCCACTCTATTATAATATTTGTGCAATGTCTTGTGTTCTCTATTATAATATTATAATATTTATTGAGCATTAAGACAAAAATGAGAAAGGTGAGAAAAGGTTAGGTTGTCAGGAAAGAGAACTAATCTTTTCACTATTTTCTTGTATTAGAGAAAAGTACAGGGGTGCCTGGGTGGCTCAATAGGACCCGACTTCAGCTCCGGTCATGATCTTGCTGTTTGTGAGTTCAAGCCCCACGTCGGGCTCTGTGCTGACAGCTTAGTATTACCTTTCATGAATTTATAGGTATTTAAATAACTAATCCTTTATTGCTGGACATCTAGATTGTGTCTAGCTGTTGGCCTTTGTGATGCACATTCTCATAGTTGGATATTCGTACACAGCTATGACTCTTTCCTTGGAATAAATGTTTTTTTTTTTAAATTTTTTTTTTTTAACGTTTATTTATTTTTGAGACAGAGAGAGACAGAGCATGAACAAGGGAGGGGCAGAGAGAGAGGGAGACAGAGAATCCGAAACAGGCTCCAGGCTCTGAGCTGTCAGCACAGAGCCGGACGCGGGGCTCGAACTCACAGACCGTGAGATCATCACCTGAGCCGAAGTCGGACACTTAACCGACCGAGCCACCCAGGTGCCCCGGAATAAATGTTTTAATGATGTAACTGTTCAGTCAAAGTTCAAACAAGAATTTAGGATTTTGATGTGCCCCACTTAACATTGGAATGACTCAGTGAATGGTTGTGATTTATGGCAAACAGGAGACATCTGTGGAGGAGACCCCTGCATTCAGGTTCGGAAGTTAAGTTGGTGGGTGGGTTAACTAGGGACACTCTTAAGCCACTTTTGGGTCAAGAGAGGAGAAAGGGTGGAAGAATCTCCACATTCTTATGAATGCAATGCACTAACTGCTCAAGGAAGGAACTTAACCTCCTTATTTCAGCCAGCCCTTGGTGCTGCTCTCCAGTGTATCTTGTAAAAGAATATTTAAAACACAGAAAAAGAGCAAGTCTTTATCCAGCCTCTCTCCTGCAATTGCAACTATTCAGAATCTACTCACCTTTCAAAGAGTAATTTAAGTCTTACCTTTTTCATGAAGCATCCCTGACTCCCAAGGATTTCTTCCTTTATTAATGCATAGTGTCTCTTGTCTTCATTCCTATATTAAAGAATCATTTTTGAAACTACTTTGTGTCAAGCCTTATGCTTGCTTATCACTTTAATCTTCACAAATATCATGTGAGGTCGTTATTATTACTCCAAGTTTACAGATGCGACACTGACGCTGGATAGATAACTTGCCACTACAGTACAAAAAAGAGACTGACTCAGAATGAAACCAAGGTCCTTCACTCTACCCAACTTTGTTGAAATCAACCCAGAAGTGGGAAGAGGCAGAAGCTAAAACATATATGCAAGTAGAGGGAGAGTGAATGTGAAAGGGAAGAGCAATGGTTTAGGGGATTGTGGGGAAGGGTCCAGTGAGTCTGGCATGGAAGATCCTGGATGAAGTGACAGGAGATGCAGTTGGGAAGGAAGGTTGGGACCAGGATCTTCATGAATGCAGAAGCACCTAGCACAGCTCTTGGAACACAGTGAAATGCAATAAAGGCAGTGGAGTCTTAGAATCTGTTGAAGATTTAAAGTGTTCTTGTTAAATGGTTTCCCTTCTTAGCTAGACTGCGAGCCCTCTGAGGTCAGAGGTTGTTTCAACTGAGTTCATCTCTGTATCTACAGGGTCCAGCACAATGCCTGGCATGTGGTAATGCCCCATAAATCATTGTTGAATAAATGAATTGATTCATGAACATTCTCTTGGGAAGCAGCACAGACAACACCAAGCCAAAAACAAAGCAAAATACTGCTTTTAGAGTCAGAAGACCTGGTTTCAAATACCTTCTCTAGCTTACAGGGGTGTGAGTCTGGGTAAGTCACAAAACCTCTTTGAATACTTTATTCATCTGATGATAATACTCACCTCAAAGTGTTATTATGACAATCAATAGATCATACTTTTGAATTGCTTGGTACAGTAGTTGACAAATTGTAGACATTCAACAAATGTCAGTTTCCTATTTCCACCTTTCCACTATCCAGAACTGAATTGTGCACTAGGAGAGCATATTTCCAGACTTAAGGGAAAGCCTCCATTTCCAATATGCATTCCTACTGTCAGATCATGGTTCTCAATTTAATATTTAAAAAAGATGACTAGTGGGGCAGCTGGGTGACTCAGTCAGTTAAGTGTGTCTGTCTCTTGATTTTGGCTCAGGTCATGATCTTAGGGTTCATGAGATAGAGCTCTTTATGGGACTCTGAACTGACAGTGCAGAGCCTGCTTGGGATCTTCTCTCTCCCTCTCTCTTTGCCCCTCCCCTGCTCGTTCTCTCTCTCTCTCTCTCTCTCTCTCAAAATAAACGAACTTTAAATTTTTTAAAAATAAATTAAAAAGATGACTACTGTTTAAATTATGGATTATAAAATGCCACATTATAGGTTCTCAATAAACAGATATTGAATGACTGAGTGAATGAATGAATGAATGAATGGCATGAGATTTGAATATTCAGAATTTTTTTAGAATCTTGGGGCACCTGGGTGGCTTAGTCAGTTGAATGTCCTTCTTCAGCTCAGTTCATGATCTCATGGTTCATGAGCTCGAGCCCCACATCGGGCTTGCTGCTGCTGTCAGCCTGTCAGGACAAAGCCTGTTTAGGATCCTTTGTCCCCCTCTCTCTGCCCCTCCCTGGCTTGCACTCTCCCAAAAATAAATACATATTAAAAAAAAAAAAAAAGAATTTGTCAGAGTCTCTACAGCACTCTCAGGATCTAAGGTATATAAATATGTCAGTCACTAGTTGATTAGGTCATTCTTTAGTTGATTTGAAAGACCCACCAAAATTCCTTTTGTTTTGATTTTATCTGCAACATTTAATTAACCAAACTTGTGATGACCTAACCAGCTTTCTAGCTATCTTGATGCCAGAATAGAGCACGCTGGATTCAATAAAAAAGAATAACATCCATTAAAAAATAGCCTGCTGTCACCTGGCTTAAATATCATTTCTTTCTTTTTTTAAACAGCTTTATTGAGATAAAACTCGCATTTCATACAATTCATATTCATACAACTTAAAGTGTACATTTCAAAGTTTGTAATATTATTCACAGAGTTATGCAATTATCACCACAATCTAGTTTTAGATCTTTTTTATTGTCTCCAAAGAAACCCTGGGCCTATTAACAGTCATTGCCCATCTCCCTCTCATTTCCTCAGACCCAGGCAAACACTAACCTACTTCTTGTATATAGATTTGCCTATTCGGAACATTTCATGTGAATGAAATCATACTATATGTGTGTTTCTGGCTTTGTTTGAATGACTGACTTCTTTCAGTTAGCATGGTGTTTTCAAAGTTCATTCATGTTGTAGAATATATCAGATCTTCATTGATTTTTATTACTTAGAATATTCCTTTGTATGGATACACCAATTGTATTTACCCAGTTATCAGTTGATAGACATTTTGGATTGTTTCCACTTTTGGCTGATATAATGAATACTGCGGTGAATATTCATGTGCGTGCTTTTATGAAAGTATGTCTTCATGTCTCTAGGACATATACCTAGTCCCCACCTAAATTCTCCTTGAAGTAGCATTTGACTCTATTAGTCATTCCTTCACCCTTAAAAGATGCTCTTACCTTGACTTTCATGATGTTACATACATCTGCTCTTCCTGCCTCCTACCTGGGAACTCCTCTGGTCTTCTTTGAAGGTTCATTCTCCTGAACGTGGACATTAAATGTTGGTCTTCTTTAAATCTAGTAAATTAATAGAATACTTTAATTTATACCACAAAGAGAAATCATAATGTGATTAGGAAATTCAGCACCTATTTTATTTTTATGAAAAAGAAGAAACTGTTAGAGAAAAAAAAAATAAACCTGAGATTTCCCAATTGAATAAACTGTATCTCTAAAATCCATCAGCAAACAACAGTGACAAATAAATAATTCAAGTATTTATTTAAAATCAGAAGTAAAAAAAATAAACAAATAAATCTCGGCAATAGATTCTTTTCTCATTCTGCAATCTCCCCAGAGGCAATCTAATCCCTTCCCATGGTCTCAGTTACCATCTCTATGTCAATGACTCCAAATCTCAGGTCCAATCTTTCTTTTGAGTCCAGACCCACATATCCAAATGCCTACTTTCTAGCTTTTCATAGATACCTTAAAGTCACCTTAATCTCCTTCACACGTCCAACCTGAACTGATCTTCCTTGTCCTCTTTAAACGGATCCTCTTTCCATGTTCTTTTTCTTAGGAAACATAGACTGCTGGGGCCCACATTCAGAATTTCTAAAAAATCTTGGAGCTATCCCAGTCCCCTTTGTTTACTACTTACCCCATATATTACCTACTTTAAGCTTTGTAAATTTTACTCCTAAAATATTATTTGAATCTGTCTGGTTTTCTCCATCTTCATTGTCGTTGCCTCAGGGCAAGCTACCCTTGTTTTTCATTGAGACACCTACAGCAGCTTCCTAACCAGCATCCCCCCATCCTGCTGCCTCCTTGCAACAGTTTTCCATATCAGCCGGAGTGATACTTGCACAACACACAATACGTTCACATCCACCCCCCAACTTGCCCTATTTAAAACTTTTCATTGCCTTTTTATTGTTTTTAACATAATGTTTAAAACACTATATATGGTTTTCAGTACTCAGCAAGGTTTGGCCTCAGTGATTGCTCCAGTCTGGCCTTATCCCCTTTCCCTCTTTTTTTTTTTTCCTTCTAAGTTTATATGTTTATTTTGAGAGAGAGAGAGAGAGAGAGAGGGAGCAAATGGGGAGGGGCAGAGGGAAAGGGAGAGAGAGAATCCCAAGCGTGGAGCCTGATGTGGGGCTTGATCCCACAGACTGTGAGACCATGACCTGAACCGATGTCAAGAGTCAGTCACTTACCTGACCGTGCCACCCTGGCGCCCTGATACTCTTTATGGCTTGTTTTCTGTGCTCCATCCACACCATCATTCTCTCACTTCTTCAAAAGAACTAAGTCAAGGTCTTGGCATGTGTTTTTCCCTCTTCCTAGAGACCACCACCTCTTTAACCCCCATCTTTTTTCCTCCCCCACTTAATTAATTCCAATATATCCTTCTTATCTGAACTAGAACATTTTCAGAGAAACATTTTCTGAAATTGATCTCCTTGTTCCCTCCCATCCCCTCAATGTGGGGTAGGTACTATTTCATTTTCTTTGCTCCATATTTCTCTCAAAACATTTATCTGTTTGTAATTATGCATATCTTTGTCCAATCATTTTTAATGTTTTATTTTAAGTTTATTTTATTTTATTTTTTTTTAACTAATCTCTATACCCAACATGGGTTTGAATTTACAAGCCTGAGATCAAGAGTCACAGGCTCTTCTGACTGAGCCAGCCAGGCATCTTTTTCTCTATGTAAATAGGTATTGAGAATGGTTTTTCCCCTATTGCATGCCCAAAAATGAACATGATACCTAACCATTCATAGATAATAAATAAATCTCTGCTGACAATATGAACAAAGACCACCAAATTTCTGGCTTGGATAACTACTGGATCATGTGTTAAGTTATGGAATGCAAGATGAGGAATATGCCGGAACGCGGCCAGGAAAAGAGAGATGTTAAGTACGAGGAAAGTTGCAATTGAGGAAGTCCCAGTGAGCAAATGCAGCAGGTGGTTGGACTACAGATTTAGAGCTGTGGGAAGAGATCCCGATGGAAATGAGGGTTCAGAGGCTATATGCATAGAGCCTCTAGATCTTGGGAGTGGCAGGGGCACCTGGGTGGCTCAGTGGGGTAAGTGTCAGACTTCAGTTTGGATCATGATCTCATGGTTCAGAAGTTCCAGCCCCACGTCTGGCTCTCTGTTGTCAGTTCAGAGCCCACTTCAGATTCTCTGTCCCCTTCTCTCTCTGCCCCTCCCTGCTTGCATATTCTCTCTCTCTCAAAAATAAGTAAACATTAAAAAAAAAAAAAATTTTTTTAAAAGATCTTAGGAGTGGCCAAGCTGGCCCAGGACAAACATGTAACATAAAAGGAATAAAAGGCAGAAGACTAAACTCTAGAGATATTCTTGTTAAGAAACAGGCTAAAGAAGATTTAGAATAAAGTTTGGAATCACAACTCAAAGTTTGGGGGGGTTATATGCTACAGAGGGAATCTTTGAGTTTGGTCATTTGAGTGAGGTGATAGTCATCAGAGCTTTCCATTTTAAGAGATTTTTGAAGATCCTGTTCCTCAACAACTTTTCACCTATTGGTTTTAGCAGCCATAAATGATCATTGATTGAATCAGTTATTTCGGTGGGGATTGCTGAATGGTGATTTTTAAATTTCATTTCGATTTCTTCAAGAACTCCTACCACTTCACCCTTTCCCTTAACAAAAAGTCTTATGTTCTTCTCAGGGAAAGATTCCCCAGGGCACCTCCCTCTTCCACTAGCCCGTTGCTGGAATACTTTACCCAATAGGTTCTGGACAACAAAACTCCTTCTTGAGAAGGTTGCAAGGGAATGGAGAATATGCTAGAGTAAGATTTGCTAAATCTTTGGAGAGTATATCCAAAGGGATGAAGACTTTTCCTTCTGGCAAATAACATGACCCCTTCCAGCCTTACACCTCACTGACAAAAAATGCAGAGAGAGAGAGATGTGATTTATACAAGGTCACACACCCCATCCCTTGAAAGCCAATCTCTAAATATGATCTCATTCTTCAGACAGCTTTCCAGGGCCATCCAAGTCTAAGTAAGCTGCCCTTTCACGTGCACCCTTACAGCACCTTGCCCTTCCCTCTCCCGTCAGTCAGCACCCAGAATTGTAATGGCCACCTACTCACCTAAGCCCTCACTAGATCTCAGGGTCTTTGACAGCAGGGGCTGTGTCTGTCTGGTTCCATAGTTGTATTCCCAACATTTGATCCAGGACCTCACACATAACAGGGGCTCAAAACATTTTGCTGGGTGAATGAATGATTAGGGAGACATAAAGGGGGAGACGTGCGTCTAGCGAAGTGTGTATAGCATTCTGTGGCTGGAGCCTGGAGAAGGAAGGAACAAGCAGAAGTGTGCTGCAGTAGGCATCCAGAGGGCTTAGACATTACCAGCAAGGCACAGAGAGCCCTGGAGGCCTTCAAGGAGTAGATGTCCACCTCCTATTGGATTGGTGATTCAGAAAGACCTCATTTAATCCTCTTAACAACTTGATGAGATAGCTGTTCCTATCTCCATTTTACTGATAAGGAAATGAGCCTCAGAGAAATTAAGCGACTTGCTCAAGGACACGCAGCTAGGAGGTAAGTGGAGTCAAGAATCGTGACTGTCTCTCCAGCCTGCCTCTCGTCTTTTGTCAGAATGAGAATAGATTCAACAGTAGACCAGAGACAGAAACTATCTTGGCCAGGATTTTGACAGGCTCATAGCCTGGCTTCTCAGTACTTAATTTCTTCAGTGAGTCAGAGATAAAAATAGACATGCACATTTGACTTCACATGATGCACATGCTTGGGGAATTGCTGTCCATTTGAACGTTTTCAATGTCTGCATCTTGCTGCACCTTCTCTGCCTGAGGTCACATGGTGAAAATAAGGTTTACCCTGGCACAGGGTTAGCAGCAAAGGTCTATGTGGAGCCACTGCAGGGTCCCCACAGTGGGTAAGACCTCCAAACTTTGTACCAAAGAAAGAATAAAGACTCCTCTCGGGGCGCCTGGGTGGCTCAGTCGGTTGAGCTTCCCACTTCGGCTCAGGTCATGACTTCACGGTTCAAGGGTTCAATCTCGCGTTGGGTTCTGTGCGGACAGCTCAGAGCCTGAAGCCTGTTTTGGATTCTGTGTCTCCCTCTCTCTCTGCCCCTCCCCCACTTGTACTCTGTTTCTCTCTGTCAAAAATAAATAAACATAAAAAAAAAAAAAGAGACTCCTCTTGCTGAAACCTTTCTCTAAGACTGCTTAGGAAAATTAGCTAAAATTTTAAAATAACAACTATGCCAGGCTTTCCATTGTTACTTCACTTGTCTTGGCTCCTTTACTTGCTAGCAGTGTGAGATCAGTAAGCCTCAGTTTATTCAACTATAAAGTAGAGCCAGCACCACCTTTCTCATTGGGCAGTGTGAGGATTAACTAGAAGCACAAAGAATTTAGCACAGCACTCAGTATATTAGAAGTATTCAATGCATGCTAGCTACTATCATTATTATTTATCCTTAACCCATGTAGCAACCACCTCCTGAGATAAATGGCATTATTACTCTCTTTTACGTAGGAGAAAACAGAGACTAGGAAGATAAATAACTTGACCAACATCTACCAGCTAATAAAACAAAGCTGTTGAGATTTAAATTCAAATCTGATTCCAAAGCCATTTTATTATTATTATTATTATTATTAAATAATCTCTACACCCAATGTGAGGCTCAAACTTACCATCCTGAGATCAAGAGTCACTCGTTCTACTGACCAAGCCAGCCAAGTGCCCCTGTTATTGTTATTTTAAACAATGTATTGTCTCCCATAAGGAGAACAATAGTAGTGGAAAATGCTCAGGAATTCTTCAGTTGAGGAAATATAATGAAACAACCCTAAGTGTCCAGGTCATAGTCTCTTGCCTAAATTTCTGAGACTTCTCTGAGGAACTTGCCTGGATTGAGTCTTTGAATCCTCCTGTGTGGTGCTCTCCCTACCCCAGTAGGGAAATGGCAGATTCTACACCTTCCTGGATTTGGCCTGAATCTTTTCTCTGAGACTTTGAAATAATTCATTGTTTCAGCTAAAATAAGGTCTGAAAATTTAGCATTAACTTCCAATTTTCTCCTTCTTTTAATTAAGGAACAGAGGGAGAAGATACTGTCTAGTTACTTGACTGATGCAACCCAAGTATCTAATAGAGGTTATGTGTTTTAATCAAATAGAGAGTTTAGATATTGCCAGAGTTGCCTTTGTTCCTTATTTTTAATTTTCCCTCTCACAAACAGCTTATTTGTATTTTTGAGCCTACATGTTAATAAAAACAATAGAAGAAACAGTTGGCTAGTTCATTATTACTTGCGAATGTGCTTTCACACACATGACTTAATTTTATTCTTGCAAGAAACTTGTGATGTGTTTATTACCATTCCTTTCTCACAAATGGGGAAATGAAACCCAGAGAGGTTAAGGGACCTGTTCAGGTGGAAATCTAGAGCCAGGATCTAAGCCCAGTCTTTCTAGATGCTGGATAAGAGCATGAGCTTCAGAGCCATACTGCCTGGATTCAAATCTCAGCCTCACTCTTTACCTGAGCAAGGTAACCTTGTGTGCCTCAGTTTCTTGTCTGTGAACTAGAGATGACAACAATATCTACCTTAATGGCTTGCTCTAGTGATGAAATGAGTTAATATTTTTATAGTAAGTAGAAATATCTCCTAGCTATGACACATAATCTGCCCTGGTTGTGGCACAAAAGGATTAGTTATTGTTGATGATGATGATGACTTCAAACTGATTTGTCCCAGTATCTTCTGTCAGAAGTAGTACACCGTGTAAGTATGGAAATGAATTAATCCAGGAATTGATGGAAACCTTCAAGAAAAGTTGACTCAAGATTTTAAGAAGAATAAAATTATTATTATTATTTTTAACATTTTATTTATTTTTGAGACAGAGAGAGACAGAGCATGAACGGGGGAGGGGCAGAGAGAGAGGGAGACACAGAATTGGAAGCAGGCTCCAGGCTCTGAGCCATCAGCCCAGAGCCCGACACGGGGCTCGAACTCACAGACCGCGAGATCGTGACCTGAGCCGAAGTCGGATGCTTAACTGACTGAGCCACCCAGGCGCCCCAAGAAGAGTAAAATTATTTTTGAAAAACATTACTGGAGGTGCCTGGGTGGCTCAGGTCATGATCTCATGGTTTGTGAGTTCAAGCCCCGGATTGGGCTCGCTGCTGTCAGTGTAGAGCCCACTTCGGATCCTCTATCCCTGTCTCTCTCTGCCCCTCCCTCACTCATGCACTCTCTCTCAAAAATGAATAAACATAAATAAATAAATAAATACATACATACATACATACATATATACATAAATACATAAATAAATACATAAATCTTACTGAATTAAAGTTAAATTAATCTGTAAAACCAATATTAAGTCTACAAACCCTAAATAAGAAAGCAAGTAATAAGACAATGCCTTTACTGATTTATGCAAAGGATATTCTATTCTGTTATTTTTCTTCTGAAATTATACATTTCCAAATAAACATAAATGTTAGAAATCAACTTTGCCATTTTCTTTTTTCTTCTTCTTCTTCTTTTTTAACATTTATTTATTTTTGAGAGACAGAGAGAGACAGAGCATGAATGGGAGAGGAGGAGAGAGAGAAGGAGACACAGAATCTGAAGCAGGGTCCAGGCTCTGAGCTGTCAGCACAGTGCCCAACACGGGGCTTGAACCCATGAACCATGAGATCATGACCTGAGCCGAAGTCAGCTGCTTAACCAACTGAGCCACTCAGGCACCCTTGAACTTTGCCATTTTCTAACTCATTCACTTGGGTTGGGTCCCCAACCACCTCCCATAGTTGTATAAAATGTTCTCAGTCTTTCTGAAGAGATGGGCTGGTCCTTTTGCAAATACAGTAAAATCTTGGATTGCGACTAACTTGTTTTGCAAGTGTTCCACAAGATGAGAAAACACTTCTAATAAATTTTAACTTGATAAATGAGCGATGTCTTGCAGTATTTGATGCCAAACATCACATGATCACCACATGTGGGATTGTGGGTGATCGTCTCCCATGCTTGGATGCTTGGTCTCAGACCAGGGTGTTTGGCAGGAATCAGTGATTTTTTTTAGAACATTGGAAGGTGCCCACAACTGACACTAGTGTATTTTTTGTCCCTTCAATGCACCTATGGACAGTTGTTTGCTTTTTCATACAAGAGTAAGCTTAGGAATGCTTTGCTTCATTCTAGGTGGGTCTGCCTGAAGATATAGACCCTTTCCTCTGCTGCCTTATATTGCCAGTTACATTAAATATAGTAGATGACACGAGTTTATTAATACTGTAGGATAGTCAACATCCTTGCCAGCATATACCATGGCCCCCATGCAGAAAAAGGTTGAAAAGAAAGGCGGTAAGAAGGATATGATTATGGTGGAAGTTAAGAAAGAGATCATCGAGAAGTACAAACGAGGTATGTGAGTGGCTGACATTGCAAGGTTTTATAGGAATGGTCACATGTTCTGGAAGATGTAGAAAAGTTGCTTCTGGTTTGGATAAATGAAAAGCAACTAGCAAGTGATTCTGTGACCAAGAACTTTATCTGTGAGAAGTCAAAGTCCTTGTACACTGATCTCGTAAGTAAACTGCCAGGTACATCAACAGAAAACGAAGAAGGCTTCAAGGCAAGCAGGGGATGGTTTGGAAATGTTAAGAGAAGTGCCATCCATAGTGTTGTGAGGCATGGACAGGCTGAGAGTTTGGATGCTAAGACAGCTGTGGCATTAGCTACCGACTTCCAGAAGCTCATGGTTTCCAACTATTACCTGCTGGAGCAAGTATTTAACTGCGATGAGATGGGGCTTTTTTGGAAAAAGAGATGCCAAAGGGGGCCTACATTACAGAAGAAGAAGAGAATGCAATGCCTGAACACAAGCCCATGAAGGACTGACTCACCTTTTGTTTTGTGTTAATGCAAGTGGGGATTTCATTCAGAGAATTCATGAGCCTTCAAGAAGTGCAAGGTACAGAAGAGCCAGTTAAACATTATGTGCAGGTCCAGCAGCAAGTCTTGGGTCACTCATATCTTGTTCGTTGAGTGGGTCAATGAGGTCTTCGGTCCTACAGTGAAGAAATACCTTTTAGAAAAGAATTTGCCACTCAAAGCCTTGCTGGTTATGGACAATGCTCCTGTTCATCTTCCAGGCTTTGAGGATGACTTACTGGAGGAATTCCAGTTCATTAAGGCCAAGTTCCTTCCTCCCAACTCCACTCCAGTCCTCCAGCCCATGGATCAGCAGGTCATTTTGAACTTTAAAAAAGGTTTATACCAAAGCACTATTTCAGCGATGCTTTGAGGTGACTGAAGGAACAAACCTTAACCCTCCAAGAGTTTTGGAAAAATCATTTCCACATCGTGAACTGTCTCAAGATCATTGATGAAGGCTGGGATAGGGTCACCAAGAGAGCCCTCAATTCTGCTTGGAAAAAACTGTGGCCTGATTGCATTCTTGGCCATGACTTAGAAAGGCTTGCTCATGAACAGGAGCTCTTAGTTGTCAATGAAACTGTCCTTGGGGAAGACCATGGGACAGGAGGTGAATGAGGATGACATTGAAGATCTGGTGGAGGAGGATGGCCAGGAGATGACCACCGACGAACTGATGGGTCTGCATCGTGAGCAACAGCAAGAGGTTATAGAGGACATCTCGGCTGCAGAGGAGGAGAAAAAGGCAGAGAAACCTCTCACTTCAAATGAGATCAGGGAGATGTGTAAATGTGGGAAACAGTGCAAAATTTTGTAGAAAGGCACCACCCGAAAAAGGCTGTAGCTGTGAGAGTGATGAATCTGTTTAACAACTCAGTGTCACATTTCCACGAAATCCTCAAAAGGAGGCAAAAGCAAGTGTCACTGGATAGCTTCCTTGTTAAAGTTGAACAAAAAGAAAAAGATTCCATTGAGCCAATAGACAGCAGTGATGCTGTTAGGGATAGTGGAAGTCGTCCTACACAATGACCTTCCTCTCTCTCGTCTCCCTCACACCAGCCACGAAGGTTTTCAAAGCTAAGTGCGGGTTAATTTGCTTATCTTTCTTTATATTTTGTATTTTATTTATTATTTTGTCTTATATTACAATATTGTAACCATTTTTATATGAATATTTTTGGGTTGTGGTACGAATCATCTGAGTTCCCATTATTTCTTATGGGAAAATTTGCTTTGACATACAAGTGCTTTGGATTACAAGCATGTTTCCAGAACAAGTTATGCTCACAAACCAAGGTTTTATTGTAGATCAATTTTTGCATGTTGGGCCCACATTTACAGATACCTCCAAAATTTAATCATATGAAATTAAATGTATCCATGTCTTGCCTTGTGCTCATTATGTGTGATGTCACATGAAATACCATCTCTTTACGAATTCATTTAGAGGCAAATTAAGGAACAAAATCTTATTTATAACTCTTAGGGAAACTAAGTGGTCTGCTAGTTTTATTCCTAAGAGAAGATTAAAAATATAGTTATTCTGATTTTTGTATGAGCAATTTCCTGAAGTCATATATTTTCTTCATATGTCTAATGCCTTCAGCTAAGTTAGAAAGGGAGACTTTCATTTAAATTTAATAGATGATCCTGGATTAAAAAGAAATTCCTACAGTATGCTCACTCATTCATTCCACATTTATTGAGAATTTACCATATATTAAGTACTGTATTCACAGATTTTATCATAATAGCAAAAAGTTAGAAATTATTTAAGTGCCCATTACAAGAGAATATTGAAGAAATATTATAGAGCCATTGAAATTACATTGTAAATTGTATTTAAAATCATGCCATTTAACAATATGGTAAGATGTATATCATTAAGTGAAAAATGAGTTATAAAAATAAATATGATCTCCTTTTACAATTGGAAGGATGTAAAGTAAAACAATATCAGAGATTTTGATCCATTTTTCCTATGAAAACTTGGATAGATTTTGTGATATAAAAAAATATATATTTATGTAAAAGCATACAAATCAGTTGGACATTATTCCTATGAAAAAGGGAGATATCGTCTGTAGAATTTGTCTTAAAAGTGTGCCTGGGAGGCTGAGTTGGTTAAGCGTCTGACTCTTGATCTTGACTCAGGTCATGATCTCATGGTTCATGAGATCGAGCCCCATGTGGGGTTCTGCGCTGACAGGGCAGAGCTTGCTTGGGATTCTCTCCCTGTCTCTGCCCCATTCTCCCCAACTCAAAATAAATTAAAAAAACACTAAAAATCTTAGAGAAAAATAATTTATTTTATTTAAAAAAAAAATTTTTTTTTAACATTTATTTATTTTTGAGACAGGGAGAGACAGAGCATGAACAGGGGAGGGTCAGAGAGAGGGAGACACAGAATCCAAAACAGGCTCCAGGCTCCGAGCTGTCAGCACAGAGCCCGACGTGGGGCTCGAACTCACAGACCGCAAGATCATGACCTGAGACGAAGTCGGCCACCCAACCGACTGAGCCACCCAGGCTCCCCAAGAATTTATTTTAAAAAACATAAGTAGTACTTAAAAACCTGGTGTAAATATGTATGTGTTCAAATTAAAAAACGTGGGTACATGCATATTTTTTTTTAAAGAAGAAGCAGTGTTTAGGGAAATATGTTTTGAGTAATTCCATATTGCAAAACAATCAAAACAAGACCAAATAACTTATATGGATACCTATCCATAAAAGTAAGTCTGAAAAGATAAATACCAAAATAAAGAAAGAATTTTATTTCTAGATGGGAAAACAGGATAATTTTAATTTTTCCCTATTTTTTATCCTTTGCTAGGCTTTCCTTTTAAAATGAGCATACATCATTTTTTTAGTTAGAAAAAACCCACAGAAAATGGCATTAGATGAAACTGAAGGGCAAACAAAGCAAATCCTCCCTTTATGTGACCCCTGTCAGGTGCCGTGCATCGTGCTGGTCTACCACACACAGCTTCCCACACTCCTTCCTTGGGAGGAAGACCTGCATCCTGCCTTGTAGGAAGGAGACACACTCAACAGAAAAAACTCAGAAAAATAGTCCATCTTCTTATTTCTTGCCTACAAGGTTCCAGCCAGTGTGCTAGATAGAGTTGCCTACACTTAATTTTGTATACTGCAGCATCCCTGTAAAGTAGATCTATTTGTACCTATTTTCCAGATAAAGAGAAAAGACACCAAGCAAATGATGTGTGGGACCCTAGCTTGTCTTACTCCAAAAAGAGGCATTCAAGGCTGAGAGAAGAAGGAAGAAAAGATATAGTTCTGGAAGTGGTTGCAAACTGGTGACTTGTGTGGCCAGTGTAGGCTATAGACTGGATTAACAAGCACAAAGTTTGTTTGTTTGTTTTTGTTTTTGCTTTTTTATTAAAATCTGGATGTCTTCACTCAGAGTTATATACAAGTTGTGGGCACAGGCTCTGTAACTAGACTCTTTAGATTTAAATCCTAGGCTTGTGTCTCAATTTTTTAATATATAAAAAAGGGGTCAATAATTATATACCATCCAGTTTTAATAAAGATTAAATCAGTTTATACATGTAAAAAGTGTTGGCACAGTACCTGACATGTGGTAAGAATTCAATATTTAGCTCACCTTCTATTGCCCATCTTGGAGATTTTCTATAAATGGAATCATATGTGGACTTCTGTATCCAACTTCTCTCACTTGGCATCATGTTTTCAAGGTTCATCCATGAGTAGCATGTATCTTCATTCCTTTTTTATGACTGAAGAATAGTCCACAACATGGATTTGCTACATTTTGTTTACCTATTCATCAGGTGATAGACATTTGGGTTATTTCCTCCTTTTGGTTATTGTGAATAGAGGCGCTACAAATACTCATGTACAAGTTTTTGTTTTGACTTCTTTTGGGTATATACTTGGAAGTGGAATTTATGGGTCGTATGGTCAATCTCTGTTTAACTTATTAAGGAGCCGCCAAACAGTTTTACATAGTAAAACGGCTGTACCATTTTACATTTTCAGCAGCAATTTATGAGGGTTCCAATTTCTCCATAGTCTCATCAATATCTGATAATTTCTTCCTCCCTCCCTCCTTCCCTCTCTTCCTTCCTTATGGCCGTCCTAGTGGGTGTGAAGTGGTATTTCATTGTGATTTTATTTTCATTTCCCTAATGACTAATGAGGGTCAGCATCTTTTAATATGCTTGTTGGCCACTTTTATATCATCTTTGGAGAAATGTCTACTCAGTCCTTTGCTCTTTTTTATATTGGATTGTATGCCTCTTGTTACTGAGTTATAAATGTTCTATATACATATTCTGGATACTGGACCCTTTTGTGATACATGATTTGCAAATAATTCCCCCAGTTCTGTAGGTTGCCTTTTCACTCTCTTGGGAGTGTCTTTTTTTTTTTTAATGTTTATTTATTTTTAAGAGTACGGGGGCAGGGGGAGGAGTAGAGAGAGGGAGACAGAGGATCCGAAATGGGCTCTGTGCTGACAGCAAAAAGCCCCTTGCAGGACTCAACCTCAAGAAATGAGACATCATGACCTAAGCCAAAGTCAGATGCTTAACCAACTGAGCTACCCAGGAGCCCCAATAGTAAACATTTAAAATTTTGATTCCTATACCTTTTTTTTTTTTTTTTTTTTTAGAGAGAGAGAGAGAGAGTGCACAAGTGGGGGAGAGGGGCAAAGGGAGAGAGAGTGAATCCCAACCAGACCAGACTCCAAGCTCAGCCCAGATCTTGACACGGACCCTGGGGTCAATCCCACCATCCTGGGGTCATGACCTGAGCTGAAATCAAGGGTCAGGAGCTCAACTGACTGAGCCACCCAGGCACCCCAATTCCTATACATTTAATTTTTTTTTTAATGTTTTTATTTATTTTTGAAGGAGAGAGAGAGAGACAGAGCATGAGCCGGGGAGGAGCAGACAGAGGGAGACACAGAATTCGAAGCAGGCTCCAGGCCTGATGTGGGGGTCGAACCCACAAACTGTGAGATCATGACCTGAGCTGAAGCCAGATGCTCAACCGACTGAGCCACCCAGGCACCCCGGATTCCTATACATTTTAAATGTGTCACTGGAGGTGCGTTTGCGTGTTGTGCCGCTAACCCCCACTTTCTCATAAACCCTGTGGTTTTTATTGCGCAATTTTACATAGCGTGGCGGTTTTTAAGGACACATGTGCCTCCTTAGAGCAGAACTAGGAAAAGACACAGTGGAGAGAAAGCTTGACTCATTTGGACAACTGGAAATGGTTCAGCATTACTGGGGCACCCACCCTTTGCAGAAGCTCAGATTAGAGCTACCACTCTGTGAGCTCTTGCTGTGTGTCAGGCAGTACTGGAAGCACTCGCCACACACATTAACTCGGTGAATCTTCATGATAACACTTGGTGGTAGATTCTATTTAAAATACTTCATAGATCAGAAACTGAGGTGCAGAGAGTTGAAGGAACGTTTTCAAGGTCACACAGGGGTAACCGGTAGAGACAAGTCTCTGAACCCAAGCTGCCCCAGAGTGCGTGTTCTTAACTAGACCCCAGGACAGAGGTTATTTTGTTTCACTTTTCTTTCTTTCTCTTAAGATGGTGTTGGGGGCGGGGGGAGGCTTAAAAGAACAAAAACTGTTCTTCTTTTCCATCTCTTTTACTTTTCTCTTCCCAAATCTTTTGTACTTATTTTCCAATTATACCTGAAAGAGATAATTGCTAGTTCGCACATACTGGAGAAGAGGCTGCTCAGCTTAGTGCCTGAGTCAGACAGGCTGGAGCGGTTCTACCACTTGGCACCTGTATACCTATTTTTCAGCCTCAGTTTCCTTTTCTGTCATTTAGTTATTTACTGGATCTTGACAGCTTCTCTTAGATGTCTAATAAAAATTTCTAGCCAAAATAGAACTCTTGATTCCTAGTCTCTCCCCACCCCACCACCCAGAACCCAACCCCAAATGCTTCCTCACCAAACCTTCAACAATTCAGTCAATACCACCAATTTCTACCTTGGGGCTCAAGCCAAGACATCAAGGTCATCCTTGATTACTCTATTTCCATTACTTCCCCCTAACTTCACATATATTCAGTCTGTCACCAAGGCCTTTCAACTTGACCTCCAAACGACATCTCTGACATGCCTACTTGTCTCCATCCCCGCCTTTGCTCTCCTACCCTAAGTCTGAGCAATCATCACCTCTGGCCTAGAATCCTGGAATAACTCCTTCATCTGTCTCCTGATCTCCTGCTCTTTAATCCACTCTCAGCAGGGACTAGAGCGAATGCCTTAAAATTTTATTCTGACCAAGCCAACTCCCCTGCATAAAACATTTCAAAGACTTTTAGCTCAGAGTAAAATCTAAACTCCTTACTGCACCCTGGTGAGGTCCTTCATACTGGGGTCTTTTTCCAACTTCATTTCATACCACTCAACCCTGCTCACTATGCCCCAGCCACATTGGCCTTATTTCAGTTCCTTAAACAAGCCAGTACCAGAGAACGTTCCTGATCTTCCTGTGAAGAGTGACCTCCCCCAGGGAAGGCTCTATCTCATCAGCTTAACTCCTTCATAGCAGTGATCTCAATGTGTAATTATCTTGTTTGTTTATTTACTTTTGTTATCGTCCCCATTTGTTTGTTTTGTGTCTCCTATGCAGTAATGTAAGCTCCATGATGGCTGTGACCTTGTGTATCTCAGTCAGTCTGACTGGATCCATAAGCATGGCACATGGCGGTCCCCATGAACAAATGAAAGAGTGTCTCAACTCATAATATTGACATAAACAACTGTCTCCTATGTGCGGAGCACTGTACTAGATGATTAAGAGTCACAAAATATCGGGGTGCCTGGGTGGTTCAGTTGGTTAGGCATCTGAATCTTGATCTCCACTCAGGTCATGATCTAACAGTTTGTGAGTTCGAGCCCCGTGTCGGGCTCTGTGCTGACAGCTCAGAACCTGAGGCCTGTTTCGGATTCTGTGTCTTCCTCTCTCTCTGCCCCTCTCCCACTCGCACTCTGTCTCTCTCTCTCTCTCAAAAATAAAATAAATGTTTAAAAACGAAGGTTCACAAAGTATCTTGGTGTTGAAAGGGAAAGCAGAGACAAAACAGGTAAACTAATAACTACAAAATATCGATATAAACATGATTATAAAGTAAGAAGAAAGCATAGATAAAGGAATAATTAAATCTGGGAGTGGAGGGATGCCAGACAAAATACAGAGAGATAGCAGCATGAGCTGAGGTTTGAAAAATGGAAGTGCCAGGTAGACACAGACGAAGAGGTGTTCCAGGGCAGAGGCAACAGTGTGAACCAAGGCAGGGAGGTGTAACAAGGATTCATGGTATGTCTGAAGAGCAGCAAGGAGCCCAGAGTGGTTGGAGCTTAGGGTGATTTGGGAAGATGGCTAAAGATGAGGCCAGGAAGGTAGGCCAAACTCAGTTACCGAGGGTTTTAGAGGGTCAGCAGAGTTTGGAATCTGTTGTACAAGGCAACAAGGCACTCCTCTGAAAACAGAGGAATGACCTCTCCATTTTGGAAAGGTCTAATAGCAATATGGTGGGAGCGAAGTCTAGAGACAGAGTTCAATTAGGAAGAGACCTAAAATACAGCAGAAGACAGGATGAGACATGAGATGCATTTCAGAGACAGAATCCACAGTACTTTGCCCTGTTGGATATGTATAATGAGGGGAAAAGGAAGACCAAAGAACAGTCTGTAGGTTTTAGTCTGGGTAAAAGGTGATGCTTCTAAGTTTGGAGGTATAGTTAAAGTCCGGTGAACCCCACTCCCTTATTATAGATGTGGAGCTCCCACTCTTTGCAATGAAGTGAATTGTCCATACAGATAGTTGATGAAGTGCTCCATTATCTATACCAGTGCTTCTCAAACCATCTGTGGGAATCCAGATTTGTTAAAAAAAAAAAAAAAAAAAAAAAAAAGTCCTAATCCTCCGCCAACGCATACTTTAAAAAATTAAGTAAAAATGAATTATTAGAAAAATGACTTTAAAAAAGACAAGCTTAACTTTTAAATGATTAGATATAACATTATCTTTTCTGACTGCTAATATCATTTCTAAAGACTTACTCCCAATTTCAATACTTGTAGCTAACCAGTAAAGATCAGATGACAAACCAGCATGTGTCCCCAGACCACACCTAGAAGTCTCTGGTCCACACAGTTCTGAAGGAGAAGTGGGCTCTGAGTTTACCAGAGTGATGAGGTGAAACAAAATTGAGATTAGCTCTGCTGGGCTACCAGGAGAATGATGCAGCCTGTCTGTCCAGTTCACTAATTACTATTTTAATCTCTAGCAAAAGTGTTCTTTGCACTGCTCCCTCTTGTGCATGGGAGGTCTTCCTGGCACATCTGCAATGAAAGGGGCCCCTTACAGAATTTTCTTCATAAAGAAATCGTTTTCAGTAAACCCCACCAGAACAGTTAGTGGCCATCCTGAATTTCAGTCCCTAGGTTACTGGACACATTCCATACATGGATCGGCAGTCTGGCAGGCTTCTCAGTTCAATATTCCTGCCTGCCAAGGGAAAGAAAGGTATGCTTGCTCATTTTATCCCTCTCCAAGGAAGGGGTAAAAAAAAGATCTCAAACACAGCTTGTTGTATTAGCACTAGAGGGAAGAGCTAATATGCATGTACACAATCCAACTTCGACTTGCATAATCTCTTGAAGGAAACAGCAGAGTGACATTTGTACCTAATCCTTCCATGGGGCTGTGACTAAGACTGCAAACAGTAGAGGGAAAGCACATAGTTGCCTGGAACATGGGGGCAAATGAAAGCTATTTGATAGGTAAGGGGCACCTGCAAAAAGAGGAACACATTTTTTTAGGAGCTTTTACCTCTGTAATTCTCAAAACCACGATGAACAACCCATTTGGTAACAGTTGGGATGCGAGGAATGGGGCCCAGGGCTCAAGGGGAGGTGTAGGACCATGAGAGGAGGGAGAAGTTAGGGGGCAGAAAGTCACAAGGGCTGTGAGATCATGTGGACCTGGACGAATTGGGCTGTGCTTATTTTACACAAGGGACTCTGAGGCTTTTCTACTGGTATCCTATCACATCATGCATGTGGCATTTCCTTGTTCCTTATTCAGACGAGAAAGGAGGGCAGTGGTTTGTGTGTAACTGCTCTTGGTTCTGTGAAAAGATGTGAGGCCAGCTCACAGCAACTTGCCAAGCTAGCGTTCTTGTTCTGCCTTGGCCATTTCTTTCTTCCTTCCTTCCTTCCTTTCCTTTTTTTTTTTTTTTTTTTTTAATGTTTATTTATTTATTTAGAGAGAGACAGAGATGGCACAAGTATCAGAGGGGCAAAGTGAGAGGGAGACAGAGAATCCCAAACAAGCTCTGTGCTTCCAGCGCAGGGTCTGATGTGGAGTTTGAACTCACGAAACCAGGAGATTGTGACCTGAGCCGAAACCAAGAGCCCGACGCATGACCAAGTGAGCCATCCAGCTGCCCCTGCCTTGGCCATTTCAAGTCTACACTTCCATTGTCTTTATTTTGCAGGTCTCTTGAATGCCCGTGTTGTTTTTTTGTTTTTGTTTTTGTTTTTGTTTTAACGTTTATTTATTTTTGAGACAGAGAGAGACAGAGCATGAACGGGGGGAGGGTCAGAGAGAGGGAGACACAGAATCTGAAACAGGCTCCAGGCTCTGAGCTGTCAGCACAGAGCCCAACGCGGGGCTAGAACTCACAGACCGCGAGATCATGACCTGAGCCGAAGTCGGCCGCCCAGGCGCCCTGACTGAGCCACCCAGGCGCCCCGAATGCCCCTGTGTTTTAATGAGAGAAGGATAATATTCCGGGGCAAGCATGAAGATTTTGACTTTCTTGATATCCACATCAATATCCATTTGGGTTTTAGTATTTGAGCGTTTCTTGTGTAAACCCAAGTTAGCTGTCACTCACCAACTGTTTTGACAGGAAGAGACCTCTGAGGGACTCCTCTCGTTCACTTGTCTGCCTTCGCCACTCCAGGCACGCCTGAATGGATCACCTCCATTTCCTTGCTCTTCCCCATGTACTGCTCCAAATACAAATGTTCTCTCACCAGCCCTCACCCCTACCCCACCTCACCTCCTGGTTATCCGAGACAGAGTCTTAGGAGACACCACCGACCACTACGTTTTCTTCACTTCTGCCCCCATACCCATATGTTCAATCAATCACAAAGTCTTACCAATTTAATCCTTTGTACATTTTTGATTGCTACTGCCTGATTTGTTTCCTTTATTATCTAGTTGATTACTGTACTTCCTGCCTCGCTGCCCCTACCCCACGTAACACCTGTATCGCGACCTCCATTCTTGTCAGACCTATATCATCTTCACTGTCGCTAGGACATTCGTCTAAAGCACCGCTCTGACCATGTTGTTCTCTAGGTTAAGAATTCCAGCAGCTCCTCATAGTTAAGGCGGTAGAACCCCAGCTCTCAGCATGGCAAACAAAGCCCTCTTTGACCTGTTTTCTGCACAAATCTGTAGTTTCTTCTCCCCAAACTTTTTGCTGATGCCTAGTGACATAGGGGACTTGGAGCTGCCCTGTGCGTCTTGCTACTTCACACCATGACTCCTTTGCTTGTCTCATCCCCTTCCTGCCAGGCTGACTCAGTTCAGATATGTCGTTTCTGACATCCCAGGCTGGGTGAGGGACCTCTGTGTTCCTCCATCACACATCATGGAAATTATTTGTACGTGAGCCTGTCTCCTCTGCTACGCTAAGTCCTTGAGAGTAGGGACTGTGTTTTCTTCAACTCTGTATCCTTAGAACATCGTTTAGTGCTAAATACAACTAGGCACTCAATTATTGTTCACTGAAGTGAGTAGAATTCACATTCCTCTGTTTTTCCTCATTTCCTCATTTCATGTTTATTCTTTCTCTTGAGCCAAGTAAACCAAGACTTCTTTTCATATTCTAAGGGCATTTGCTTATAAGAGATGATGATAAAGCGGGAAAGTACTTGCAGTGAAAATAATGTGTGTGTTGAGTGTGTATGTGTGTGTGTAAATGCTGGATCTGAGTGCCCTTAAACTTACATATCACCAGTGCCTTCAATGATTCAGTTTTGTTATTTTTGATTTAATGATAATAATAATAACAACTACATAGTATTTAAAAAATATTTTTCCCTTCATTATCTCATTTAAGCCTCACACTAGCTATGTAATGTCACTCTTCTCATCTTAGAGATAAGGGAACAGAAAGATGAAGTGACTTGCCCAGTGTCACTCAGCTAGTTGGCTGAGTATTCTAACTCAAGATGTAGTGCTTTAACTGCTCCATGATGTTGAATACTCTTCAAAGTTAGGGACGGGATGTTGAGACCTCTGCCACTTGTCATATAGAAAAGTCATAAGGAATTGAAGTCAGTGAATATTTCCATCTTATTTTTTTGCCTGGTATTAACAAGGGGAGACCTTAACCACCTGCATTTACAGATTATTTGGTGTTTGGCACGTGGTAACATACCCATATATTCAGATCAGAGTCTGGA
This sequence comes from Neofelis nebulosa, assembly GCF_028018385.1. Classification (NCBI taxonomy): domain Eukaryota; kingdom Metazoa; phylum Chordata; class Mammalia; order Carnivora; family Felidae; genus Neofelis; species Neofelis nebulosa. The sequence continues at coordinate 73,851,394 of NC_080786.1, forward strand.
GCCTGCCTTGGTTTCTGTGTCTCCCTCTCTGTCTCTGTCCCTTCCCCACTCACACACTCTCTCTCTCAAAAATAAATAAACATCAAAAAAATTTTTTAAAAATCTTCTTTAAACATTTAGTAGAATTCTCTAGTAAAGTTATTTGGGCCTGGTAATTTCTCATTGGGGAGTTGTTATGAGTTCAATTTCCTTAATAGTTTTAAGACTATATAAATTATCCATATTGGGTGAGTAGTGTATTATTTGAGGGCTTATTACATTTCGTTTAACTTGTCAAAATTTATGTGTATTTAGAGTTGATTGTAGTATTCCCCTATTATCCTTGTGTTGTCTGCAGGACTTGTAGAGATATCTCCTATTTTGTTCCTGACATTAGAAACTTGTGTCTTTTCTCTTTTTTCTTTGTCAGTTTTGCTAGAGGTTTGTCAATTTTATTTATCTTTTCAAATAACCAGCTTTTTGTTTCATTGATTTTCTCTGTTTTTTTTCTTTTGCATTTCATTGATACTTGCTCTCAACTGTCCTCTAAATATCAATATATTTTCATTTTCATTCAGTTCTGTGTATTTTTTTTTTTTATTTCGTCTGGCACTTTGATTCACGGATTATTTAAAAGTGTGTTGTGTAGTTTCTAAGTCTTTGGAGATTTTCCTGTAATCTTTCTGTTACTGACTTGCAGTTTAACTACATTTTAGTTGGAGAACACATTTCATATGATTTCAATTTTTTTAAATATGTTGAAATTTTTCTTAAGGACCAAGATATGATCTATCTTGTTATGTGTTCCATGGGCATGTGAAAAGAATATGTATTGTGCTGTGGTTGGGTAGAATGCTCTATAAATGATGATTAGGTCCTGTTGACCCATGTGTTGAGGACTCCTATATCCTTGCTGACTTTTGTCTATTGTTCTATCTGTTGTTGAGAGAGGGAATATTGAAGTGTCCAACTATAATGGTGAATTGTCTATTTCCCCTTTCAGTTCTACCAGTTTTCTTCACATATTTGCAGCTGTGTTGTTTGGTGAATGCACACTTAGGGTTGCTATCTCTTTTTGGTGGATTGACCCTTTATCGTTATGTAATATACCTCTCTGTTTCCAATAGTTTTCTTTGCTCTGAGGTCTATTTTATCTGATATTAAAATAACCACTCCTGCTTTTCTTTGATCAACGTTTACATAATCTATCTTTGCCATCCTTTTACTTTCAACCTGCTTACATCATTATATTTGAAATGAGTTTCTGGCAGACAGCATATAGCTATGTCATGTTTTTAATCCATTCTGTCAATTCTTGTCTTTTCCTTGGTGTATTTAGGCTGTTTACAGTTAATGTAATTACAGTTATATAATAGGATTTTAATCTGTTCTTTCGTATTTTGTTTTCTGTTTTCCATTTGTGTTTTCTCCTTCCTGTGAGAAGGCGTATTTCAATATGGTAGCCACTGGGCATATGTGGCTACATAGTACATACAATGTGGTTGGTACAACTGAGGAATTGAACTTGTAATTTAAGTAAATTTAAATTTAAATAGCCACAATTGATTAGTAGCTACCATATTGGACAGCATAGTTCCAGATGAAGGATGAGGTAAATTATTTAGCTAAGAGTAAAGCTGGGAGGTGAGAGTGTGGAGAGAAGTTGGAAGTTTCAGAAGACATAACAAGATATACAGGAGTCCTCTTGATTAGTGATCATGAGTGGTCAGCACTGCTGTGTGATTTTTCTCCTACGGAATTCAGCTGCAGGAAAATATTATGACACCAAAACTGAAAATGTCTTTAGAGAGCCAAACTCCACACCCCTCTAGTTTTCCACCTGATGACTCAAGTGGTTGTTAAAATTAATAACTAAAGTTACTGGCCCAAGGTATTGTGACAGCCACCTGTCATAACCAGGTCCTTTGGCATTTTGTTCCCTCAAGATTAGTACTATTTCCTAAACTTTTTGTCTTCCTTTGACACCTTCTATTTGAACAATTCAAGGCTACAGGCAAAAACTTTAGTATTCTCTGAAATCAGACCTGCTCTGGGACCCAGAATGAGCTCAGCAGAATATGTGATTTTCAATATTTCCCATGTGTAAAATGTGAATGGATATTTTGTCTTCTTTCATATTAAGTCATTTTCCTTTTGCTTCCTTTGTGCCTATGTAGAGTCTTGATACTTTAACAGAGATAAGGAAGCTGCAACAAGATAAATTATACACGAAAGTGAGGTCTAGGGAATGGCAAGACCAATTCTTCAACTGCTTCTGCAGAGTTTCTAAAACTTATGCAAAATGATTGGTTTTCGTTTCTTTTTTTAAATAAGTTTATTTATTTATTTTGAGAGAGAGAGAGAGAGAGAGAGAGAGAGAGAAAGAGAGAGAATATCCCAAGCAGGCTCTACGTTGTCAGTGTGGAGCCTGACATGGGGCTCGAACTCATGTAGCGTGAGATCATGACCTGAGCTGAAATCGAGAGTTGAACGCTTAACCAATTGAGCCACCCAGGTGCCCCTGGTTGTGTTTTCTTAATCCCCTGATAATTTGGACACTGAGTTTTCCATTCCATGATCTGGTCTTGTGGGGAGCAAATTGCAATGCAACCTGTTCCTGTATCTGCATGTACCACTGTGGGTTGTCTGGAGACAATCCTTTGCCTCTACAAGAAGAGATCACAGTTGTGTATCTCTTCCATTTTTGTCTCAATGCTTAGAGTCAATTATTTCAACAATTTTTTATTTTCTATGATAGATCTTTAGTCTTTAATAAGAAAGGAGAAAAGGAAAACAAATGACCATTTATTGAGATCCCACTTGTCTACAAGTGCTGTCTCATAAGTCATTTGCTATTCAGCAAATAGGTTATACACAATCTGGAGAAATGAATGGATACCTAAATGATGACAATTGCATCCATGTTTAAAAGGAACTCATAGGGAGGGGCACCTGGGTGACTCAGTTGGTTGAGTGTCCCACTCTTGATTTCTGCTCAGGTCATGATCCCAGAGTCATGGGATTGAGCTCAGTGGTGGGCTCTGTGCTGAATATGGAGCCTGCTTAAGATTCTCTCTCTCTCTCTCTCTCTCTCTCTCTCTCTCCCTTATTCACACTCATTCTTTCTCTATGATGGAATAAATAAATAAATAAATAAATAAATAAAGGAACTCATAGTCTGAGAGAGATTGATAATGTCTAAGCAGAAATAGCAGAATAAATAATACTATAAGAAAGCTTAACAATCCTGGAAGTAAGTATTTTTATTCCCATTATACAGATTCAGAAACTAAGTCCATCAGAGAGTAAATGATGAATTCATGGGGACAGGGTCAGAACCAGGATTTCAACTCAGATCCAAATCATACCAAAACAACTTTCATTAGAAAAAAAAAAACAAACAAACAAACAAAAAAAAACTGTCAGGGCACCTGGGTAGCTCAGTTGGTTAAGTATCCGACTCTTGCTTTCTGCTCAGGTCATGATCTCACAGTTCATAAGTTAAAGTCCCATGTCAGGCTCTGTGCTGGCAGTGAGGATCCTGCCTGATATTCTCCCTCTCTCTCTCTCCCTCTGTCTCTCTCTCTCCCCCCCCCTCCCTGCTTATACTTTCTCTCTTCCCTCTCTCTGAAAATAAATAAATAAACTTTAAAAGAAAAAAAAAACTGTCAGAAAAATGCACTTCAAATTTTATTTCAAGTGTCAGGCTTAGAATAAGAAATAATTAACATGTATCATTAAAAATTGTTTTTGTAATGCTCTAAAATACTAGCAGGAAAGATCATCACTTTGACTCAGTCTTTAAAAGACAGGACTTCAAGGCACCTGGGTGGCTCAGTCAGTTAAGCATCTGACTTTGGCTCAGATCATGATCTCATGGTTCCTGAGTTGGAGCCCTGCATGGGGCTCTCTGCTGTCAGCACAGACAGATCCCCTGTCCCCCCCCCCCCCCCCCCGCCCCTCCCCTACTCATGCACTCTTTCTCAAAAAATGTAAAAAAAAAGGAAAAAAAAGGAAAGACACGGGAGTTGGAGTCTGGTAAAATGAGTACCAGGACTGAGTCAGGCAGAAATCACTGAAATTCATTCCTGGCTTCCAGACATTATAACTGTATGAATATGGACTTATCATGTAATGTCTTCTAAACTTGAAGTCTCATCTCTTTATTTTTGTTTATTTATTTATTTATTTATAATTTTTTTAAATGGCTATTCATTTTTCAGAGAGACAGAGAGAGACAGAGCATGAGCAGGAAAGGAGCAGAGAGAGGGAGACAGAATCTGAAGCAGGCTCCGGCCCTGAGCTGTCAGCACAGAGCCCGACACAGGGTTCTAACTGAGACAGAGAGAGAGAGAGAGAGAGAGAGAGAGAGCATACACACACATACACACACACACAAACACACACACACACACACACACACACGCATGTGAGCAGGGGAGGGACAGAGAAAGGGAGAGGATCTGAAGCGAGGTCCACAGCAGATAGCTGGATGCAGGGCTCAATCCCCCCGCCCCCCACCTCTGAACTGTGAGATCATGACCTGAGTCAAAGTTGGATGCTTAACACGACTGAGCCACCCAGGCGCCCCGAGGTCTCCTATCTTTAAAGTAAAAGTAAATAACACCTCACCTCATCAGGATGAGGATTATGCAAGTATGTCTAGGGAGGCAGGAGATACACATTAAATGTTGGATCACTTTGAGTCAAGCAATGTCATTGTCCTGGGTTTCCCCTAGGATTTAATTTTACTTTATTTGGTTTACTTGTTAAAAAACACAGTTAAGAGGACGAACAGAGGGAGGAAGTAGTAGGATGGAGACAGGAATGAGGAACATTTCCGTTAATTAGGAGAGTATGGATTTGTAATTTGTGAAACTGAAATTGTAGCGTTAGAATTGCAAAGTGGCTGCTGGCAGAGGGAGGAGCTCCATGGTGTTTCACACCAGGGCACCTGGGCATGACTTCTCAAGGATTTCTAGACTTAAATTAAAACCATTGCCATCTCTAAAACCATTTCTAACCAGCGTCTGTCTCCTACACGGTAACACGAGACCTTTTTGCTTGGAACCAGTGGATGAGCTACAAACGGACTTAAATTAGTTGACACAAAGGAACTTTGGTTGAGGCAAGTTGACCTAGCAAAGTGCAAAATCATCCTAACAGTAAGGCTGTTCATTTCACTCTGAAGGACCTGAATCCAAGGGAAAGCCCCGCACTGTCTAATGACATCTCTGGGTGGGTGTGCTGCTCCCCACATTAGTGCTTCTTTGAATAATAAAGCAGCGCTAGAAAGTACTGAATGGCCAGCCAACCCTAGGAGGCCATTATACAAATTATTGCCTCCAGAAATGGGTTGCTTCTTGAGGATGGCAAGCCATAGCGAAGACATTTTTGGGGACCTGCCCACAGATAGTTAGGGAACTTGAGAACACAAGAGTCTCCATAAAGGCCTTCTGGCAGGCCACCAGTGTCCCCATACCTACAGTCATTTGGACCTATGTAAGCATGGGCTTGAGTAGAAAAGCACGAAATTCACACTTTCTCCATCCTGGTACTAGGATAATTTGTGTGCTGGAAAATCTGCATCCATAGCAATGCCCTGTGTGGGACCTGACCTCTCCATCCCAGCTGGCTATGGAAGGAAGCCAAGGAAGGGGGTGGGGATGTCGGTGCATTTATTTGCATTTGCCATTTTTATTTGCCTCAGGGATATTAGACTGCAGGCCTCCTTAAGCATGAACTGTTTGTTAAAGTCTGGTGTTAGCTTTTGTGGACGGGTCTAGCCAAGAGTTGTTTTAGCTCAAATGGGGAGGTGGGGGTGGGGCCGGGGCGGGGTAAGACATCTGCAGAGCCCAACAACCGTTACCAAGGCCTACCCTGGCTCTGCCTCTACCTGCCAAACGGTAAACAAAGCCCCTGGGAGAACTCCGGCGAGCTGAACACCTTGGTCAAACACTAAGCAAACCACCACCAGGTGTGCTTGCAGAGCAGACTCTCCATCAGCGTCCTGTCATGCAGAAAATGTTTATCCAATTTGTCAAGATAATCTTTCCTCAAATAAGCCTTGGGCCTACTCCTTGGAACAGCCTGAATTTAGTCGGTATAATGTAACTCTATTTTTTTCGCCCATTTTCCTTTAATCGCTGTGTCAACTTTTCCCTGGCTTTAAGCAAACTGAAAGTAATTATATCATTCTTAAGTGAGTAATCTTTTGACTGGGTTAGCCGATTCGTGAGTTACTCTAAAATTCTTCTAAACCGTGCAATCCTTTTCCAAACACATTTTCTTAGATGTTTCACGAAGTTCGACTCATCGATGACCCATGGATGTGTTTATTCTGTCACATTTTGTGGCTATGCCGTGACTATATTAGGGCATTTGAAAAGAAGTTGAGTGTGGAAATTTGAGAGATGGGGGGAAAAGGTAACTTCGCCTACTAATTTAAGTATTTCTTGAAAATATTACAGTCATTGTAAATAACTCACAGTTTCAAGCATGAAGAAGGTTTGATTAGTGCTTTGAATCATGGTGTAATATTAAAGGCTGGGCTTGAGGGACTTAAAAGCATTCACTTCTTTCACTTCATTATATAATTCTTCTGCTATTTGACACCCTGTGTGATATTGTTTTGTTTAAAAAACAGAAACATTCAAGGTTACCGCATTTTTCTTAGTTCCACTCATTGACATACTCCCACAGAACTCATGATATATTTAAAAATAGAAAGCTCAGCCATCTGGCTATTTGATGGTTTCTATTTTTGTCTCTCTTTGCATTCACAAACTCTGTTGAGTCTGAAATTTCCTATGTTCTGCCCTATATGTAATTGTGTATATGTACACATACACTTTCTCATTTAAATTTAGCCATTATCAATCTGGGTTTGTTTCACCGACCACAGTGGCATGTTGGTGGGGACGCTCACCTTGTTTAATCTATGCATTAGTCAAATCTGCATTAAATCCTGGCTCTGAAGATTGTTACCTACAGTCTAGGGGATGCCAAATCAAAGGCATTTCTTATTAATATGTTACTCATCCATGTTTACTCAGAAGTTTCATTGATAGAAAAATCCTTCTTGTCCTGGCTTTGATGAAAAAGATGGAACCACAGGACTAGAGGGAACTTTAAAGTTCATCTATCTCATACTCTTCATTTTATACCTGAGGAAACTGGGGACTAAGATGGACAGAGACCTGTCCAAGGCCATAGAGCTGATTGGTAGCAGAGTTCTCTTTCGAGCCTAGGTCTCCTTTTTCTAAGGCTCTGTTCATTTTCAGAAAACTAGAGAAGAGCTATTAAAGAAATTTTTGTGTTGCTCACAAATGTATATATTAATTACATTCATTATACATTTATAACTTTTGTTATTTATAGAATTGTGTTTACAAGCAAAATTAAACTGCATTGTTATGCTTTGACAGCCAAAGGAAAGTCTTCCTCACTCCTCAAGTGATGGTGACCCTCAAAGTTTATTGTACCCATGAATGAGCTGGTTAAAAAGGCAGATGTCTCCAGAGAATGAGAAGATAAGCCACAAACTGGAAGAAAATATTTCCAAAAAACACACCAGATAAAGGACTCCTTACCCAAAATATACAAAGAACTCTTAAAACTCAGTATTAAGAAAGAAAATGAAATGGGCAAAAGACCTAGCTAGATACCTCACCAAAGAAAATAAGCAGATGGCAAGTAAGCATGTGAAAAGATGTTCAACATCATATGTTATTAGGGAATTGCGAAATAAGATAATGAGATGCCTCTGTATACCTATTAGAATGGCCAAAGTCCAAAACACTAACAGCACCAAATGCTGGTGAGGATATGGAGCGACAGGAACTCTTATTCACTGCTGGATCTGGAAGAGGAATGCAAAATGGTACAGCCATTTTGGAAGGCAATTTGACAGTTTCTTACAGAAGTAAATATACTTGTACCATACAGTCTAGCAATCACACTTCTTGGTGTTTGCCCAAATGAGCTGAAAACTTATGTTCACACAAAAACCTATCATGGATATTTACAGTAGCTTTATTTATAATCTCCCAAATTGGAATCAACCAGTTAGGGTTGCTTTAGTTCTTTAGTACATGAATGGATAAACAAAGCGGTATATCTAGACAATGGAATATTATTCAGTGCTAAAATGAAATGAGCTATCAAGCCATGAAAAACATGAAGGAATATTGTTTAAATTTTTTTTTTTAATTTTCAATTTTTATTTTTGAGAGAGAGAGAGAGACAGTGTGAGCAGGGGAGGGGCAGAGTGAGAGGGAGACACAGAATCTGAAGCAGGCTCCAGGTTCTGAGCTGTCAGCACAGAGCCCGACACAGGGCTCAAACCCACAAACCACAAGATCATGGCCTCACCAGAAGTTGGACACTTAACCGACTGAGCCACCCAGGTACCCTGAAAAGCATGAAGGAAACTTAAATGTTTATTATTAAATGGAAGAAACCAATCTGAAAAGACTACATACTGTACGATTTCAACTATATGACGTTCTGGGAAAATGTCATAACGTAAAACTATGAAGGCAAAAAGATCAGTGGTTGTCAGAGGTCAGAGGGGAGGGAGGAAGGAATAGGAGGAACACAGAGGACTTTTAGGGCAGTGAACCTTGTCTGTATGATGCCATAATGGTGAATACATGTCATTATTCATTTGTCCAAACCCATAGAATGTATAACATCAAGAGTGAACCCTAATGTAAACTATAGAATTTAGGTGATAATAAAGTATAAGGTAAGTTAATGGATTGTAACAATTGTACCACTCTGGTGGGGGGCTTCAATAGTGGGAGAGGTTGTGAGTATATGGGGACAGGGGTTATTTGGGAATGTCTTGTACATTTGGTTTAATTTTGCTGTAAATCTAAAACTGGTCTGAAAAATAAAGTTCATTAAAAAAAAAAAAAAAGGTCTGGTGTGCCTGAGTGGCTCAGTTGGTTAAGCATCTGACTCTTAATTTCGACTCAGGTTATGATCTCATGGTTTGTGAGTTCGAGGTCTGTGTGGGGCTCTGTGTTGTCAGTACGGATCTTGCTCAGGATTCTTCTCTCTCTGCCCCTACCTACCACTCTCTCTCTCTGAGGAAACAAAACAAAACAAAACAAAACTTTTTAAAAAAGGTCAGATCCCTGCTCTGTTCCACCTCACTTCTTCACCTTTCCACCTCCATCCCATTCTCCCCTTGCATCCTCCATCCATCCCTCCCAATGCTGATATAGCACTTCGGAAGTGAGGCCTTGGAATATGCATTTTTCAGCAATTTTTATGACAGGTCGGAAACAGCACTTTCAGAAATCCTGGTTTTTACCTTCAAGCTCACTGGTGAAGAGACACATGGACTATTCAGTCTGCAGACAATGCTTGTTTTCAATGTACATTCACTAAAACCTACAACCTCCTGATGTAACCTACTGCTTGGGAATCCCCACTTTGTACTGAAGGCAGTTAAGCTGGAAGTCAAACTGCCTCTGGGAGGAGGGAGCACCCTAGGCAGGGGCACCCTGTGGTCATGTCCCCCTTTCTGCTAGTGGTGAGGACTGGGGCAACTTTCCTTCCAGCCAGACCATTCAGCCTGCCCTGGTTGGCTGCACCTGCTTCTGGCCTTTACTTTCCTGTCCTGTGATAAGAGAAGGAAGCCTCCAGCTAAGGAATTGCCTGCCAGCAGTCTGTAGGAGCAAAGTATTCCTCAAAGAGTTTGATCCTAATTAGTCCTCTTAGCCAGCTGCAGGTGACAGCAAGCCAAGAAAGAAATTGTACATTAGTTGGAGAATTCAAAGCCCTTTCTGGTTTCTTAGGCATTTCTTGGGGTATCACTTGCTGACTATGTGCAGGACGTGTTTTGGCAGTGGGCGTAACTCAGGGAGCAAACTCCTTCCCTTCATGGAGCTTATATTCTATCTGTGAGAGGTAACATTTATATAGTGTCTACTGAGCCTGGCACTTTTCTGAGCCCTCTGTATATGTTAACTTATGCAACCCTCACAGCGCTATGCATTTCAGTGATGTTGTTATTTCTGTGTACAAATGTAGAAGCAGATGCACAGAGAAGTTAAAACATTTGTCCAAAGCCCCATGCATCTGGATCTCAGCAAAGACTAGCTGAGTGCCCCCACGAGGCATTACTTTCCTTTGGATCCTTGGGGATCGGTGGTTCTACCTCAATAGCATTCGATTAATCAAAGGAGGAAAAGGGAACTAACATTCATTAGATATAGGCCATATGCCAAGGACTCAGGAGCTTCCTATTCGTGACTCTATTTAATCCTCACAGAAACCTGGGTGAGAAGTTCAGAGCGGGCGAGAGGTGAGGTTTCTCTGATTCCAGAGTCCACACTGTGCCGAGAGAGGTGTGTGACAGACATACTGCAAACTCACTGCCCCTACCAGAGAGAAACAACAAACACACAGTAGGGTTTCTAACTCCAAGCATGCCGAGGGCCTTCGGACGGCTGTGAATGGCTTCAAATTGTACTCCAGTAAATCTGAGGAGGAGCAGTGTCTTTACATCATTGTAAAGTGTCTCCTTTAAGAGACACTTTGAAGTCACCACAGACTGTCACAGTTGCAAGGGAGAACAAAGTATGGCAAATGTATAGTGGCGAAATCGCACAACACCTTTGCTGGGTGATCAAAATGAACCGCACCAATGAAGAACAGGACATACTGTGCGAAGGACACAGCATCCCTCACCTCGTTCACAAGCGTAGAATGCAAAACCTCAATCTAATCACAAGGAAACCTCAAACACAAAGTGAAAAACATTCTATCTAATTTTTCAAAAAAAGAAAGTGAAGGGATCTTTACTTTTTAAAATATATTAATATTTAAAAAAAAGACAGAGGGGTGCCTTGCTGGCTCAGTCAACTGAGCATGCAGCTCTTGATCTTGGGGGCATGAGTTCAAGCCCATGTTGGGTGTAGAGTTTATAAAAAAAAAAAAAAGACAAAGAAAATTTGTGGAAATGCTACAGATTAAAGGAGGCTAAAGAGACATGACAGTTAAAGGCAATACTCGACCCTAGACTGGATCTTGCACTAAAGGAAAAAAACCCCACAACACTGTAAAGGATAATATTAGATCAACTGACAAATTGGAATCAGGTCAGTGGATTCAATAAAAATATATAAGTTTATGGGGCGCCTGGGTGGCTCAGTCAGTTTACTATCTGACTTTGGCTCAGGTCATGATCTCTCAGTTTGTGAGTTCCAGCCCCACATCAGGCTCTGTGCTGACAGCTCAGAGCCTGGAGCCTGCTTTGGATTCTGTCTCCTTCTCTCTGCCCCTCCCCCACTTGTGCTCTGTCTCTCACAAAAATAAACATTTACAAAGTTAAAAAAATAAATAAAAAAGAATTGAATGCTTAACTAACTGACTGAGCCTCCCAGGTGCCCTGCGGAGAGGGTTTTCTTAGTTTTTAATACGAGTCTGTGACAAAAAAGTGTGATTTGCAAGGAGCAGTTTATTCTTCATCGGAAAGAAGTTTGTCCTCCAAGAGGAAGAAGCATGCATTTCTAACTTGTGGATTCCAACTTCTAGTGCTCACAGCTGCTTTTTACCTTAGCAACCCAGAAGTGTGTAATTAGTTTGCAATATCTGGGTGATCTCTACTCTTGGTTCATTAAGCATTCATTGAGAACTTACTACATACAGAGACAGAACAGATGACATTGTTAGTAATTCTTTGTTCCTTAAAAAGCATTCTGGGGGCGCCTGGGTGGCTCAGTCGGTTGAGCAGCTGACTTCGGCTCAGGTCATGATCTCACAGTCCGTGAGTTGGAGCCCCGCATTGGGCTCTGTGCTGATAGCTCGGAGCCTGGAGCCTGTTTCGGATTCTGTGTCTCCCCCTCTCTGACCCTCCCCGTTCATGCTCTGTTTCTCTCTGTCTCAAAAATAAATAAACGTTAAAAAAAAAAAAAGCATTCTGTGACTTTAGCTAGAAAGGCTGAATGTTTCCAAACAGGTGTGAATCAGAAAGTTAAGAGGGTTCAGAAGACTTTAAGCTGAGAGATGCCAAGTAGGCTTCCCAAGAAGAAAGTCCTTCAAGCTGGAGTTTGTAGGATGAATGAGCTCTGCATAACTGGTGTGTGCGTGTGCATGTGTGTGTGTGTGTGTGTGTGTGTGTGTGTGTAGAGTAGGCAAAATGTGCAGATGGAAAAATCTGGGCTGCTTTGGGGTGATTTTCCATTTGAGTTGGGGTGCCTGGCATACGTTAGGGAGAACTTGGAGGTAAGGTTGGTAACAAAGAACGTTGAAGGTTGGGCTAAGAAATTTATATTTAATTACCAGGAAATAGGGTGGCACTGGATTTTGGAGCTGGTAAGTGACATTGAGTGATGCTTTGGGAACACTGAGCCAGTATTGCTCTGCAGGTGGAACCGGATGCAGGGACGAAGGGGAAAGGGAAACCGGACTGACTCTAGAGTTTCCCTTTGAATTCTGAGATATCCAAAGCAGTGGTAGAACGTAGAAGGTAGGGAGCCAGAGTTCCCAAGGTGGGCTGAGAGAGGGATGTAGGCTCCCACCAAAGGTAGGATGTGTAGAGATGAGGGCTAAGCAAACATCAAACATCCTCTTCAGCCTGGAGAGCAAAGCAGGCTGTCCTGTGGCTCCTGGGCAGGGAGCCAGGAGGAAACAGCTCCTGGAGTGCACCCTCCCCCACCATTGCTGATCTGGGCCACCCCTTTCGAGCACACCTGGCAGAGGACAGGGACATTTGTGTGGGGATAAGTGAAGGCAATGCTAGGGCGTGTAGCCCGCCCCAGGCGCTGGATGACATCACAGCAGCCCTAGAGTAGGTTCTCTGTTTGGAAGGTTCTCAAAGCTGCCAAAATCTAAGGGCTCACCGAACCAACCCTTTCAGCGTTCAGCTATCACTGCCCCCTAATGTATTCATGAATACTTCCGCATGACACAGCTATGAGCTTGTTTCTTTGCCATGGAAATAAAAACACAGTTCCAACCATGCAGGAGAAAGACAAATGCCCACCTACCTGATGCATCAGGACTTTGATTTGGAGCAGTGTTTAGGACCGTTGAATCGCCACTCTCTTTGCTCAGTTTTCTAAGAGTAGGTGGGCCTGGATGGGAATTCCTCACATTTCCCCTGAGACTTCGATGGCATACGAGTCCCCATTTCTTTTATTGTGAAGGTAGGGCTCATCAGCTCCCCCACTCCTGCCTTCCTGCCACTGACCATCATAAGGGATTTCTTCTGAGGCAGAGTTTTAGAACTGAAACAGACTTTAGAGGGCATCAACTTCAATCTTATCCTTGTAAAATAAGGAAATGGAGGTCTCTAAAAGTCAGGTGACTTGACCAAGGTCATATGGACAGGTCAAAGTATAAGCAGAATTCAGATCTCCTAACTCCTGTCCAGTGTTAACCAGTTTTGGGCTCCCAAAATGTTTCTTATGAACACTTAGAGCTCATCTTTTTTTTCTGGAACTTTCTATAGAGGCAGATTCATGCACGGCAAACCCGAGGGAAGGTTCTCCAAGGTGATGCTCCAGTGGAATGTAGAAATAATTAGGGCAGGATGTTTAAGTGTGATGACATGACCTGAATCTCCAAAGGCCTTAAAGGAAATGGAAGAATCTGGTATTTTGCAAGACCTGAAACAGGTGTCTTGTTTGATTACAGGATCTTAGAGAAAGTCATAACGCATCCTGAAAGAGAAGAGAATAATATCATAAAGTTTTAAACAGATTAGATAGTTGAGATTAGCTTTTTGTGGATCTTGCAATGTTTTCATGTATTCCCAAATCATATAACGCTGAGCATGTTGAGCAATCAGGTGAAAATCACATGCAAACAGAGTCTAAGAACTGATAAGAATCCTAAAAGTAAACAATGAATTCCTACTAATGGCTAAGTCACTAAGGTAAGATCCAGTCTAAATACACACCCTTGGTTAAATAGGGTTTCATTAGCTCAGGTTACAGTGGCTCAGGAAAATTTTTCCTTTATGCCTGTCAAGTGAAATTAATTATATATCATCCATCAATCATTTCTGCCATAGAAGTTCTCTGGGAATATTAAAGATTCCACAGTGGCTCCCCACTCAGCTCCTACCCTCACTGACCATCCCCCCCCCCCCCCCAACAGGAGCACTCTGGGCATATTTTGGTGCCCATAGCTAAAAGTTCCGGGGATTTTTCTGGGAAGTCACAACTATGGCTTCTACAGATAACCTGTAAAAGTCTCCTTTTTCAAAATTTGACACTTGCTGTGTGCTTCAAGTTACTGACAAATATTTGACTTTGCAGAGAATATCTCAGAGTGCATAGCAAATTAGATTCTTGCAAGTTTCTGATAATAATTTTGTTTACATTGAATAAGTAAAGCAAATAATTCAAAAATTCAAAAACATTTAAAGATAAAAAAAATAATTAAAAAAACATACCCCATGTCTTCACTACCACATTAAACCATTGTTAGAATTTTAATGTATATCTTTCCATCTATTTTTTAAAAATTTTCTCCATTTCCTCCTTATTACAAAAGCAAAGCATGTGTAGGATAGAAAATTCAGCAAATATGGATAAAGAAGAACACAAAAATCAGCCATTGACTTGTTTTTCCTGAAATAATCAAACTTTCTAGTCTTTTAACATTCATAAATTTTATTTCACTTAGTTCTAATCATATTGCAAAGCTTCTTTTCAATGATCTTGTGAAAAAGCATATATAATTTTAAAATCAATTTTTATCGAAACAATACTTACGCATGCTTAAAAATCAAGTAGCATATAGTAATTTTATTGATTGTTGATTATAGTCTATCTAGTGGATGTTTATTTAATAATTACTCTGTTATAGATGAGATCATCTGGTTTTGTTGGCTTTAATATTTAGTCTCCCCCCTTTTCCCCCTTGTAATATTTCACACTCAGTAAACACATTTCCGGTCTGGACACTAGGTTAGGCATTAAGGGTAAAAACATATTTGTTTATTTAAAAAAAAAATTACTGAGTATTTGCCAGACAGTGTTCTAGGCATTTGGAATGTAGCAATCAAAGAACGAGACACAAATCTCTGACTTCTTGGAGTTTAAGTTCTGGTAGAGATGAACAACAGATAGTTCTTGCATAGATCAAAAGAGAGCATCTTTAAAGAAATAAGAGTAGCAAAATGAAGTATCCATATTTGATCTTAATGAATAGCCACTCTATTATGAAAATCTATTCCAGGTGATTAGGACACAACAGTGAAAAGACCTCATCCTTTCTTCTTAGTGTATAGTCCATTAAGTCCAATGGGCGTAGTAAGGCATTTGAACAAGACCCTGGGCAGTTAGCATCTCCAAATGTATGTACTGTTGTTTGTCCTGCTACCCCACTGAATTAAGTGTGAAATCAAATGAAACAAACCTGCAAGTGCTTTGAAAGCTTTCAAGTGAGATACCTAATGAAAGAGTTGGTATTAGTGCTCTTAGCAGTGAAGAGACCTGCAACATACCTAAAGAAAAATAATAGTACCTGAGAGTGATCACCAAGGGCCAGGTGATCAAACCATCTACTGTTGTGGGTTTTCTTCCCAGGAGACATTTTCTACTGATGGGCAAAGACCTGAACACAATTGAGAACTTATCCTTTCCCAGAAGTAAAGTCATTAAGTAAACAAGGTCCTATGATTAAAAATCATGATTTAAAAAAAAAAAAAAAAATTTTTTTAATGTTTATTTATTTTTGAGACAGAGAGAGACAGAGCACGAACGGGGGAGGGTCAGAGAGAGGGAGACACAGAATCTGAAACAGACTCCAGGCTCTGAGCGGTCAGTCAGCACAGAGCCCGACACGGGGCTCAAACTCACGGACCGCAAGATCATGACCTGAGCCGAAGTCAGCCGCTTAACCGACTGAGCCACCCAGGCCCCCCAAATCATGATATTTTAGTAGAACTCAACACTTCACTGTCTCATCCCACAAATTGTTATGATAGCTATACGTTTTCAAGAAAACTCTGTTCTCTCATTTCCCTAATTCAGTGGTTCTTGAACTTTGGTTAGTATCAGGATCTCCCAGGAACCTGATAAACATACCAGGGCCAGTCCTATCCTCTAATGGCTTTCAGTGTTGAAAAATACCTTGGAAAGCATCTTGTGGATACCTTAGCTTTATAAGAGAGGGGACAGGAGTTTAGCTTTGTTAAGTGGCTTGTCCAGCTAGGGCTGCACAGCCAGCCAATGTCTGAGCCACCATCCACACACAGGCCTTCTGACTGGATTGATCAATGCATTGTGACCTCGTTTCTGCTGTTCTGTTTCCTGTAGGTGCAGGAGTGTCCATGTGACTGTTGAGTGTTGGTGGCACACAGCCACCAGCTCTTGGGTTAGAAGAAAGTGTGATTTCCCGGACAAAGGCTGCCCTTCAGAGTTTCTAGCATTGCTTTACCAAACCACAAAAGTACTTATTTTGTCTGATAACAATGTATTTTATGTAGTGGCTCCCAAGATAAGTTTTTAAAGCACAGTAAAATTTCCAGCTGAACACTAATGAATTTCCAAATTAATTTTTCCAAATGACAACCTTATCATTTCTCCAATCCATTAAAGTCTTTTGCTTTTTTAGTCTCCTGCCTAAAACTAAAAACCTTCATCAATATTTGCTGGTTCATTTGGAATCTCATATCCCCACAATCTGAATCTATGCACTATAAATGATAGACCTACAAATGGCACTTGTTAATATGCTGTTTCTGTCTTAGTTTGCCTGGGGGATTAAAGGGGCAAGTAATGATGTGTTTTCTTGTCCTATGATAATACACGGTTGCTCACATTTTTGGCTTACCTGCCATAGGGAGGTGATGGAGAAGTTGGCATTTTCACCCATTTAGAGTGATTTCAATATCAATTCAAATGAAAATGGATTCTTGGAGCAGTTTTTTAAAGAAATTATACATTAGTGGGGCTCTTGGGTGGCTCAGTTGGTTAAGCCTCAGACTCTTGATTTTGGCTCAGGTAATGCTTAGGGCTCCATGGTGGAGTCTGCTCTGCTTGGTATTCTCTCTCTCTCTCTCTCTCTCTCTCTCTCTCTTCAAATAAAATAAATAAACATTAAAAAAAAAGCAGACTGAAGGTAAAGGAAGAAGCAAAAAATAAAATACTGCTTAAAAAATAAAATAAAGAAATTATACATTAGTATTATTACATTAGCCCAGTAGTGCAAACATATTTGCACAAGCATGTTAAACACAGTATTTTTGTAACAGTAATAGAAAGTAAACACATAAATAATAAACAATTGAAGGAAAATAATCATGGATGTGAGATTTGATAAGAAAAATAGGGTTTGTATATACTAGAATACTGTATGGCATTAAAAATGAGTGAAAACTATGTTGCTTGGTAATAAAAAGATAAAAAACAGCATGCATTACTTATATGTTTATGTGTGGATTAATGTTATCTCTCTTTCTCTCATCTGGCAATCACAAAACTAGTCAGAAATCAGAAGTGATACATACCACCTTGCTCACAGCGGTTATCTTTGGTTGGTCGGGTTATGGAGGATTTATTCTCTATCGAACTCTGGTTTTATTTGTTCACTGTATTAGAACTTTTGTAATCAGGTGAACAAAAAACTAGTTAAACATATGTTTTTCTTAAAGCATGATTTCTTATGTCTAAAAAAAAAAAAAAAAAAGACCATTTCTCCTTGTCTGGGTTTTATACCCAGGCAATGTCCCGGGAAGTTTTATCTTTCTTTAACCTTTTGCAAATGACAATTACACACAGTAGCCCAAAACCGGGGGAGGCCCAACAAGAGAAGTGACCTGAGGTGGTTAGGGTTAATTTAATGTAAAAAGCTAGATTGGTTTGAGGGGAATATTTCAAACCAGAAATGTCTGTTTCAGGAAGAAGTTCATATGAATGGGAATGCAGATTTTCTGGTAAGGAGGTGATAAAGACCTCCATGATCTTCAGTTTGTATGTATTTACTGTACATGTATTTACTGTATGTATGTAGGAGCCTGCGGGCTGGGAACTGAATTTTGGATGCTTCAGTCCGTGGCCTCCAAGCTCTTCACCTTCCTGCCTGCTAGTGTGAACTTGGCACCTTTCTGTTTGGCTGGTTGGGCTTGCCAGCTTCTTCTCACTTTGTGTCTAAACGTGTGTGTGCTCTGCCTCCCTCACTAGACCAGAAACCCAGTGAAGGCAGGACTATGTTTAGATGTATACAACTATTGAGTACAGAGAGCAGTGCTTTCTCAGACCAGATGCCTAATAAATACTTAACCAGTTGCGCCATTTCCGTGCTGAGATTCCCTTTGTGTCTCCATTTCTTAGCAAATAAAGGACAGTTTCCTGAGATAAGGTTCCAAGCAACTTCCAGTTCCATCTTGCCATGTTACCCTAAACATACAGCGTGCTTCAGAAAAATGTGACAGTGAGTTGATTCCTAAATATAGTCAGGGTCCTCCCTTCAAACTAGAGCCTGGACCATCACTGACTTCAGAATAAAATCTGAATTTTGGATCCAATGTCTTTCACAGAAGCCCTGCAGTGATAACAAGGAAAATGGTCTGGTTAATCACATCTGAAGCAAGTTCAGGTCCCAGCTCCCCAAATAGGAACTCCCATCTTGGGTAAATTACTCACCTTGGTAAATAGGAATAAGAATAATACCTACTTGTAGGTTGTTAATGAGTAATTTGCTTAGCATAGTTATGGAGCATGGGCTAAATGCTGGATATTGTTATTATTATTTATTTAACGTCTTTATGTTAATTATCTGTCTCCTTCCCTCCTCCCCCACTGCCCCAGGCATTTGAGTTTGCCTCTGAAGTAAGAAGAAGGAAACTGTTGACTTTGGGGGTAGGGAAGAGGGAAGAAGAATAGCTTGCAGTAAATAAAACTTAAATTGTTTAAAAGTTAGGTTGGCATTAAAGAATGAAGGACTTGAATACCTTGCAAAAGATTTAAGTTTATAGCTTAGTCAATGAACTTTGAGGAGTAATGATTTATTTTATTTTATTTTTTAATGTTTATTTATTTTTGAGAGACAGAGGGAGATAGACCATGAGCAGGGGAGGGTCAGAGAGAGAGGGAGACACAGAATCCAAAGCAGGCTCCAGGCTCTGAGCTGTCAGCACAGAGCCCGATGCGGGGCTCAAACCCACGGACTGTGAGATCACGACCTAAGCTGAAGTCGAACGCTCAACCCACCGAGCCACCCAGGTGCCCCAGTAATGATATATTTTAAACAAGATACTATAGACAAGATAATTGGCCAGCATCCCCAACTCATCAGGTATTTTTCTTTCAGTTCTTTCCAATACATGATGATGGTAATGACTATTACTATGAATAATAGTTACTATTTATTAAATAGTATTTTGTGCCATCTAAAATACTAAGTGCTTTACATGTTCATTTATTAACTCACTCATTGCTGAACACTTACCAGTAGCCAGGAACTGAGGTAGGCTTTTAGGAAGAGTGGTAAATGAGACTGACCAGGTCCGTCCCCCCTGGAACATTCACTCAAGCTAAGATTCAGAAAACAGACAAGGAAGAACGTATGTTTTGTGCCAAGTGCCGTGAAAGACAGAGCTTGGCACGCGTGTCATTCCTGTTAGCTATTGTTATAATCCGTGTCTGCTCTCAACTCACTTTCCCATCTTGCTTTCTAGGACATACTCATCACTGAACCTCTTTCTGGACTTTTCTGTCTTTGTGCCTATGCCCACATAATTCCCTCTAACAAAAAACACTACTGTGTATTTTTGTCTTTTGAAGGTCCTATGCATCCTTCACCACCTATTTAGAATACCGCCTCTTCCAAGACACTTTTTGCTCTGCAGCTGGGATCAGCTACACCTTCCTTCATGCTGCAGAGCTAGTGTTTGGACTTCATTTCTAGCATTCACGTCACCCCGCCTGAATGTTCCATACAATTATTTGTATATTGGTTATCTCTTTACCTTGCATACTGTTACGGAAACTGGTCTGGATCACCCGGCAGAAGAACCAAGTGGCACTCGGAGATCTTGGAAGGAAAGAGGGTTATTTTACACTGGTGGGCCCAGAGGAGGTCATTCTCCAGAGATCTGAGCCCAGAGCATCAACAGAGGGGACAATTTACAGTCTGTTACTTCTGCACCCCTCATTAGTAGTAATTTGGTGCCTGTGGCAAGCAGGGTAGGAAGGAAATCCCGCAAGGGTAGTCTTCTGACAAGGACTGGAATTCCCTTCTCAGTCCTGTCAGCCATCTTACAACAGATTTTTCCTTAACAGACTGTGAACTGCTTCTTTCCCACCTCTGTTACTTGCATCTCTGGTCTGCATTAGGTCAACTAGTTGAGCATACCCACACTTGATCTTCTACAGTCTCTTTTCCGAACCAGGAAGCCTGAATCTTGGAAGCCTGAATCTTCTTTTCTCCTCTTTTCTTTCCAGCTGATCCCATCCGTGTGTCTGAGTATACAACTTAGAATGGCTGCTGACAGCGTGATCATTTGCAATGGCAAATCTGACGGTTTCACCGCCTCACTTGAAACTTGTCAGTGGTTCTCATGGTAAAGGTAAGATCCAAATTCTATGGCATGGCAAATCCTTTTTATTTTTTAAATTAAAAAAATTAAAGTTTATTTATTTTTGAAGGAGAGATGGAGCGTGAGCAGGGGAGGGAACGAGAGCGATAGAGTCACACACACACAGAATCCAAAGCAGGCTCCAGGCTCTGAGCTGTCAGCACAGAGCCTGCTGTGGGGCTCGAACCCACAAATTGCAAGATCATTACTGGAAGGGAAGTTGGGAGCCCAAATGACTGAGCCACCCAGGTGCCCCTCTATGGCATGGCAAATTCTATGCCCTTTCATAAACTTGCATGCTTAAGCCTCCGGCCTCCTCTCTCACTTCTGTCTCTCCCACTTCTCCAGCCTCCATCCAGTGGTGGAAATTTTCTCCTAACTCTTGCTCCAGGTCTCAATTCAATGACACCCTCTCCAGAAAGCCATCCTTGATTTCTCCTGGGCCTCCTATGTGCCTCATATGGACCCAGTGCTTACTCTTGGCCAAGGTGTTGTCATTCCTTATTATAATCATGTGTTTAGTGGTCAGTCTTCACTGCTAGACCATAAACTCCATGAAGGAAGCACAGCTGCTATTGTTGCTCACTGTGGTATCCCAGTGTCTAATTAGTGCTTGATACACAATTGGACCTGAATGAATATGTATTGAATGAGTTCTTTGCATTTCCCAAAGTCCTCCTCCAATTCTTAGATGCTTTTTTAAAAAAAATATACACATGCAACATGAAGGCAAGTTTATTATAAAAGAAACAAAACAATATTTGAATGCAAATATAGGTTCCCTTTTATCCTCCTCCTAACTTTATCGTCTCCATTTTACTCTCATCGCTGGGATGTTAGTAGTTTAATGTGTATCTTTCCATTTCTGTATACCACACACACATGCACACATACATAATGTAGTCTCCATTCCCACACCTACATGGAGCGTTTTAGAAAGCAGAAATGCAGGGGCACCGGGGTTGCTCAGTTGGCTAAGTGTCTGACTTTGGCCACCGGAAATGATCTTGCAGTTTGTGAATTCCAACCCCGCGTTGCGCGGGCCTCCGTGCTGATAGCTTGGAGCCTGGAGCCTGCTGATTTTGTTTCCTTTCTCTCTGTGCCCCTGCTCCGCTCGTGCTTTCTCTCTCTCTCTCTCTCTCTCTCTCTCAAAAATAAAAATAAACATTAAACAAAATAAGAAAAAAAGAAAGCAAAAATGCAGTATGATTGGTGTACATTTCAAGAGATTTTTCCATTCCCCATGTAGATTTACCTCATTCTTTTATTTTATTTTTATTTTTATTTTTTTAAAATTTTTTTTCAACATTTTTTATTTTATTTTTGGGACAGAGAGAGACAGAGCATGAACGGGGGAGGGGCAGAGAGAGAGGGAGACACAGAATCGGAAACAGGCTCCAGGCTCCGAGCCATCAGCCCAGAGCCTGACGCGGGGCTCGAACTCACGGACCGCGAGATCGTGACCTGGCTGAAGTCGGACGCTTAACCGACTGCGCCACCCAGGCGCCCCATACCTCATTCTTTTAATAGCTATTTGTACCCCATAGGCAGGTTGTATCATAGTTGATTTATTAATTCCACATTGGTAAACTTTGTATGTTCTTCTCTTGCTCACAAATGTCAGTATAGTCGTTGGACGGGTTTTTAGAAGTGGAATTGCTGGCTCATAGAATGTATTCGTCTTAAAATTTTTTTAGTTCTCAGCTATTTCTTCACATAGTTCTTGGCGGGAGGATTACAAGTTCTCGAAATGTTTAATTTGTCAACCTGGCCCTTGGCAAACTGTGAGAAGGGGGAAATTTATCTTTACATCACTTTCAACCTCCTTAGAAGTACACTCTTCTGCCCCATTTTCTCTCTATCCTTTCCTCCTACCCAGGGGCACGCCCCCACCCCCCCACCCCCCGCCACCCCACATGGTGATAAATTCAGCAATTTCTAGTTTCAATTAATGGGGCCACCATCCAGTCAATGAGATAGCTTTCATGACCCAGAAACCTAGATTTTCCTAGACCCCTTCCTTTTCTAATCTATCCTCAGGCACGTACCAAATCCTTTTATTCTCTCTCCAGATTCTTCTGGAATCTAGCCTAGCTGCTATCACCATCACCTCCAGCCAGGGTTCCATCCATAGCCACAATCTTGGAGGAAGGGGTTATAGCCAGAGTAACTTTTCTACAATTCTCATCTGTTTTCATCTGTTCTGCTTACGACTGTTCAGAAGTTTCTTCAGGAAAACCTGAGCTCCTTAACACTTTGAGGTCCCCTCTCTGGCTTTAACCTCCTGTTTAGACCCATGCCCAGAAATGTCGCTCATTCCCCATCTCCAGCACAAATAGCACCTCTGCTGGTATATACCTGTGCTGTTGTTTCCTGAAGGACACCACCACCTCTGTGTATAGGTTTCCTGCTCCCACTGACCCACCTTTGCCTGCCTAACTCTTACCCATCTTCCAGGTCTCAGCCCAGATGGCACCTCCCTGTTGGCCCCTTCAGGTTGACCTAGGTGCCTGTCCCAGGGTCCCTACCCTATGCTGAATATACTCTCACACTGGCCACTCACATTCCTGGTCTCACATTTGGTGTAATTGCCTATTTACCTGCTGATCCCCCTAGAATGTAAGCCTTCTGAGGAGGGAATCATCATGCACATTGCCGAACACCGTATGCCTGGCACAGTTGTCAAAATACAAGTTTGCAGATCTGAGTGAAGAAGCAAATGAGTGAGTGAATGAGATGTTTTCTGGCAGCCTGTACATTTAAACTCAGACCTGATAATAATCATAACAATTTCCACCCTGAAAATGTATCTTCTGGGGTGCCTGGGTGGCTCAGTGGGTTGGGCGTCCGACTTTGTCTCAGGTCAAGATCTCCTGGTTCGTGAGTTGAAGCCCCAGATTGGACTGGTTGCTGACAGGGCGGAGCCTGTTTAAGATTCTCTGTCCCCCTCTCTCTGCCCCTCCCCTGCCTGTGCTGCTTCTCTCTCTCTCTCTCTCAAAATAAATAAACCTTTAAAAACATTTATCTTGTGCCAGGCTTAGAAATCTGTATGCATTATGTCATTTAATCCTTACCATTGCTCTGTGAAGGAGGTACTTGAGCCATGTTTGATGGAAATGCAGAGATGCAGAGAAGTCAGGCAACCTGCCCTCAGTCACAAAGCCAGTGAGAGGCAAAGCTAGGACTCTAATATTGTCTGGTGGCAGAGCACTAACTTGGCTGCCTCCCAGGTATTTCTAGTTGATCCTGACTCAACTGGAGGGTTTGACTGACCACGGTGGCTCGGCGTTCTGTCTGGCAGGGATTTCTGGGTACTGCAAAGGGTGCAGAGGAAGTGCTTGTCCCTTCTCCTTCAGAGTAGGCCTGGTCAGGGTGGGATCGTGGAGGTACTTTTGCTCAGTGGCCCAGAATAAATATACAGAACATCTAGTTTTTAAAATATTTTGAAAGCTTTTCATTTGAAATAATTTCAATGTACAAACGAGTTATAAGAAGTTGTATAAAGAATTCCCGTATAGCCCTCACCCAGATTCTTTAATTGCCAATATTTTGTCAAACTTGTTTTATTTCTTTCTCTTTAGAAAATGTATTTCTTGGACATCTGGGTGGCTCGGTAGGTTTAGCCTCTGACTTTGGCTCAGGTCATGCTCTCACAGTTGGTGAGTTTGAACCCCACGTTGGGCTGTGCCCTGACAGCTCAGAGCCTGGAGCTTGGAGCCTGGATTCTGTGTCTCCCTCTCTCTCTCTGACCCTCCCCCACTTGTTCTTTCTTTCAAAAATAAACAAATAAATGTTAAAAAATTTTTTTAAATAAAAAATGTATTATTTTTTTCCTAACCATTAGGGCCACCTGGGTGGCTCAGTGGGTTGAGTGTTGGACTCTTCTCTCTCCCTCCCTCTCTCTGCCCTTCCCCACCTCATGCTCTCAATCTCTCATGCTTTCTCTGTCTCAAAATAAATAAACTTAAAAAAAATGTATTTTTTTTCCTAACCATTCAAGAACAGATTCCACCCATTATGCCTCTTTATGCCTAAATATCTCAGCATGTATCTCCTATGAAAAAAGACATTTTCTCACATAACCACTGTAGTTATCAATTCAGGAAATTGAACACTTATTAAATACCATTTTTGATATTCAAATTTCAAAAATTATATCAATAATGTCCTTTGCAGATTTTGCCCTGATACAGGGTCCAGTCTAGCGCATTTCCTTGTTGTGTGGTTTATTTTTTAAAAACCTTGGAGTTTTCCCTAAGCCCTTTGAGCATGGCCCCTTGAGTCAAATTCAGGGGATGACAATGTGCTTATTGTGATCTGGGCCACTGGACCACAAGCTCTAGACTGAGACCCTAGTCCTTGCCCTGCTCTTGACTTTGAAAAGTCCCTACAGCTCTGGTTTCTTCACTTGCTAGCCGGGAAGAGGGAGAGCTAGACTAGCAGGTACCAAATCCCCTCCAGCCCTTAAGGCACCAAAATAAATAAGTAAACAACAAAACATTGTTTTTCATGAGCTTTTTTTTCTTAAAAAAATTTAGGTAGGAAAAAACCTGCCTCCTTCAGAACCTGTCAGTTCTGAAAGCCTGCTAAATGATTTTATTTTCCGGATGTCTTACTTCTACGATGTTGTCTTTTCTTCACCATTATCTTTTGCAAATGCTTGGCTGACAGTCTTTTCATCTTCGGAGTATTTTGAACATAATATGACTGTTTATTTAATGTCTCGTGCACTTCAGAAGATAATGACCAGAAGAAGGGACTGTTTACCTATTTTTTTTCAAGCATTATAGCTTACTCAGCTCCAGACTTTCCAGAGAGCTTACATTAATTTGTCTTTATTTTGTCAGTTTGGAGTTAGATTAGCACTTGCGAGCTTTTATTCTTTCCCTTCTGAAATCTGAGCTGAGTATGTCACCCAGATTCCTTGGCATCTACCTTTTACTCCCACGGGTTTCACTGCCCAGATACAAACACTTTGCTAGGAAATCCATACGGTGATTTCAAAGTTGTAAAACAGTAATAATGACACTTTAGCCTCAAATTTTAAAATAATTTTCATGTTCTCTTCCCAGCTCTCCTTAACTACTATTTTTAAAAAGTTAGTGGCAGATTTTAAGGTAGCGGGTCTGTGTTATTTCAAAAGTCATTTTCCCTATGGCAGCTGTGTATAGATTTATTTATTTTTTTAATGTTTATTTATGAGAGAGAGAGAGAGAGAGAGAGAGAGAGAGAGAGAGTGGGGGAGGGGCAGAGAGAGAGGGAGACACAGAATCTGCAACAGGCTCCAGGCTGTCATCACAGTACCCGGTGTGGGGCTCAAACCCATGAACTGTGAGATCATGACCTGAGCCGAAGTCGGACACTTAGCTGACTGAGCCACCCAGGAGCCCCAACAGCATAGATTTAAACATGTGCATCTTCAGTGAGCATATGCTAAGCACCTACTTTGTTCAGGTACTGCATTGGTTCTAGGCATGCAGCAAGAATTGGGGCACTGAGTTTGGCTGGGGAGACAGGCCTGCACACAAACAATTCCAAAGGTGGGATACCTGCTCTACTTGGGGTAGTGATACAGCACACTCCGATACAAAAGGGGAGTGATCAGCTCTGCCAAGAGGAGTGGGATGAAGCTATTCTTACAGCTTCATTACCTTTGAAAATTTAATACTTTGCTTCCTAGACGAACTATTCCTTCTTTGTGAATTCCTCCCTGAGGTGTGTTTCTACTTCATCTTCCCATTCGATACAGAGCCACTGAACTCTGAGCTCTTTGGAGGAAGCAGCTTTTTTGTGTCTTTTTTTTTTTAAATTTTTTTTTTAACGTTTATTTATTTTTAAGACAGAGAGAGACAGAGCATGAACGGGGGAGGGGCAGAGAGAGAGGGAGACACAGAATCAGAAGCAGGCTCCAGGCTCTGAGCCGTCAGCCCAGAGCCCGACGCGGGGCTCAAACTTACGGACCGTGAGATCGTGACCTGAGCTGAAGTCGGACGCTTAACCGACTGAGCCACCCAGGCACCCCAGCTTTTTTGTGTCTTTAGACAATCAGTGTGTCTAAGCTTGAAGCTGTGCATGTAGTAAGCCCACAAAAAATATTTGCTGAAATCAGAACTGCATTGATATTATACTTGTCTAATAGGGTCCACCCCATTCGTATTGCCAGAAATAGAGCTCATTCCTCTGATGATTTCGCATTAAGGAGGCAGCTAGACCTGAAATAAGGATTGGGAATGAACATAAAGAGGGGGCATTTTAGGCATCCCCAAAAGGCTGTGAATCTTCTGATTTGGGAGAAAGCCAGGGAAGTTCTAGGGCAGGCAAGGCTGACCTAGCCCAGACTTCTGGAGTGTATTTTTTTGTTTTTTTGTTTTTTTAATATATGAAATTTATTGTCACATTGGTTTCCATACAACAGCCAGTGCTCATCCCAAAAGGTGCCCTCCTCAATACCCATCACCCACCCTCCCCTCCCTCCCGCCCCCCATCAGCCCTCTGTTCTCATTTTTTAAGAGTCTTATGTTTTGGCTCTCTCCCACTCTAACCTCTCTCTTTTTTATTTTTTAATTTTTTCTTCTGGAGTGTCTTGAAGAGAGTCTTACTTTGTGAGACAGGGGAGTATCATAACACACAGGCTCCTTCTATAGGGTGGGTGTTCCAGGCAAGTTTAAAAACTGCGTGGTGTTAATTCTGCAAAAAAAAAAAAAAAATGTTTTTTTTTTACTTGTGGGCAAGCAAATATTTTTAATATACATCTTTGAGAGTGCCTCTTTTGCCATATTTCTTTCATTGAACTTGTACTCTGCAAGCTAAGCAATAAAAACTTAAAAAAATAATCTTGACAGGCTTGGAATAATGAGTTCAAAACAAAATATTTTGGGTTGGGGTGGAGACGTGGTTCAACAGTAATAAGTGTGAGAAAGAGGACTCTTTTGGTTGACCAGCAGCTCCATGTGAATGAGCAGTGTGTTCGGGCTGTTGCCCAAAATGCTGATGTCATCCAGGGTATTGACAACATGGCATTACAGACGTGTGGCCTAGTATCTTGAGGGAATAGTCACAAATGAACCCACAAATTTATCAGCAAAGATGTTCATTAGCATTTTATTTCTGAATGAAAAATGGAAGTAAATTAAATGTCCAACAATAGGGGCTCGGAAGTAAATCATGATGCAGTACGAAGCTGTGAAAATTTATTTGAAGAATATTTAGTAGTATGGTAAATATTTTTATCCTAATAAATTACATTTAAGAACATAAAAGCAGGAAGCTTTTGCCTAGAAAACTCTTCTCTAAATGGCAGAAACAAAGGCGAATTAACAGATGTAAAGTGTTCTGAGCAAGGGAGAATTTCTTCATCTGTTTGGGCTGCCATAACAAAACACAAACAGGGTGGCTGTAAAGAACAGACACTTCTTTCTCAGAGCTCTGGAGTCCGGAAGTTCAGGATCATGGTGCCATCATGGTCCGCTGAGGCCCTCTTCCAGGTCACAGACTTCTCTTTGCATCTTTGAATGGTAGAAGGAGCTAGGGATCTTATTGGAGCCTCTTTTTTTTTTTTTTTTAATGTTTATTTTTTTTGAGAGAGAGGGAGAGAGAGAATGCGAGCGGGTGTGTGTGCCATGTGCGAACACTTGAGCAGGGTTGGGGCAGAGAGAGGGAGACAGAGGATCCAAAGCAGGCTCTACAGTGACAGCAGAAAGCCCCATGTGGGGTGTAATCTCATGACCCATGAGATTAAGACTTGAGCTGAAGCTGGAGGCTTAATTGACTGAGCCACCCATGTGACCCCTGGAGCCTCTTTTATAAAACAATAATCCCGCTCCCAAGGGCTCC
Organism: Neofelis nebulosa; assembly: GCF_028018385.1. Lineage (NCBI taxonomy): Eukaryota > Metazoa > Chordata > Mammalia > Carnivora > Felidae > Neofelis > Neofelis nebulosa. The sequence goes on from NC_080786.1 coordinate 73,879,754, forward strand.
ACCCTCATGATTTAAGCACCCCACCTACTAATATCAGCACCTTTGGGGTTAGGGTTTCAACATGAGAGTTCTTGGGGCAGGGGGTGACACACATATTCAAACCATAGCAGAGAGGTTTATTTCATATGGCTCAGGAAGACCTCAATGGATACTGTGGATGGAAATTATAATCCAAAATAAGTGGGGGCTTTTAAAATTTTACTTTATTTTAATCCTTAGTTACAACATTGTAACAATAAAGATTTTTCTTTAAAAAGGGGAAAAAATTAACCACACTTAGATTACCTTTAATTCCTCAGATGTTAAATTATCTTGTTCTCTGCTGGTACTTGTCAATTTGCACACGTCCTTGTAGAGTTGCTGCCACGGGATAGCTCAGAGTGGCTGGCAGTCATATGCACCTGTGCTCTCTTACAACATGGTGGATCCTACTAACTCACGGTCACCTGGAAGGAGCTGGAGTCTTTTTCGTCATACTTCTCTGAGAAGCCACAACCAATCATAATCAAGCTAGTTAACATTGTTCCAGGCATTTTCCCACAAATTTTATATACATTAACTCATTAAAACTTGTCTTAACAACCTTGTAAATGTGATAGTATTATTATCCCCATTTTACAGATGAGTAAACTGAAGCCTAGCAAGGTTAAGTCATCTTGCCCAATTGATAGCACTTGGTGTTGGAGTTGTAACTCTTCAATCATCTTACTATAGATATTATTTTTTTTAAGTTCATTTATTTATTTTGGCAGAGAGAGAGAGAGTGTGTGTGTATGTGTGGGCACAGGGAGGGGCAGAGAGAGAGGAGAGAGAGAGAGAATCCTAAGCAGACTCTGCACTGTCAACCCTAACCCTAACCCAATGCAGAGCCTGACATGGGGCTCGAGCCACAAATGGTGAGATCATGATGTGAGCCAAAGTCAAGAGTTGGATGCTCAACCAACTGAGCCACCCAGGTACCCCTTGCTTTTAGTAGATATTATTACACATTACTTTAAAAATTAATAAGACATCATTAACAATTTCTATTTTGCTCCATAATTTTCAAATTATGTACAATGATTATGTAAGAAATGAAAATCTTTATTGTAATTAAGCCTGACTAAAACTGGAATGAGGAAAGAAGTTTTGTTACAGTTATTTAAGCAAAAGCTGGATAATCACATCCTAGATGGGTGGTGTTGTACCTGGGGTATGGAGATAAATGAGGTTTCAGCTTAGAATCTTTCTTTCTTTCTTTTTTTTTTAAAGATTTTATTTTAAAGTAATCTCTCCACCCCACGTGGGGCTTAAACTCACAACCCTGAGATCAAGAGTCACAGGTTCCACTGACTAAGCCAGCCAGGCACCCCAACTTAGATTTTTTTCTAACTTTGTATTTTATAATTCTACAAGTAGGTGTTACCTATCTGATCACTTTCATATACTTTAAAAGGGTTTTGTAAAAATAAGCAAAACACACAACCAAAAACACTTTTTTTTTTAATGTTAAGTCCATTTGTAAGCAAATGGTTGAAATTCTTTTAACTGAGGGTAATGATTTAAAAATAAGGCTTGGGACACCTCAGTGGCTCAGTTCGTTAAGTGTCCAACTCTTGATTTCGGCTCAGGTCATGATCTCACGGTTTGTGAGATCAAGTTCTGAGTGGAGCTCTACACTGACAGTGCAGAACCCACTTGGGATTCTTTCTCTCCCTCTCCCTCTCTTTCCCTCTCTCAAAATAAATAAACTTTAAAAAATAATAACAATAAGGCTCAATTCTTCATGTGAGGAATTTTGACACATATTTGTGTAAAGAAGTACATGACAAAGATGATTCTTTTCCAAGAGGATGCTTTGAAGTGGACACAATAGGAAAACATTTCAGGGCATGGGTAGGGATGGAGTGAGAGGGAAGAAGCCTTCACTGAAAGGAGTGGAGAAGGGGATGTTGACGCCTCCCAAGAGAAGCTTGACTATCTAACAATTTGGTCCAGAATTAGCCTTGTTAGGCTAATGTAGTCACCACCTCTTTTACCGTATCCCGATCAAGTTGCTCTGGAGAGTGTCCCAGGCATCATATTTTTAAACATTTCCCAGATGATTCTAATGTATAGCCAAGTTTGAAAACCACTGTTTCCAACCCAGATATCTATTTTTTAAAAAATTCTGGTCTGTAGTTTTTCCTGCTGAGAGTATGCAATTGTCTGTATTCCCAATGAAGACATTCTAAAAATGTCTAAAAAGTATTTTTTTTACTGCTAAATGAAGTGTTCTATAAATGTCAATGGGTCTAGTTGTTTGGTAGTTTTATTCTAATCTTCTATATCTTTTCTAATTTCCCGTCTACTTGTTCTATCAGCTATTAAGGCAGGAGTATGAAAATTACTAATTAAATGAGTTAGTTTTTCCTTTTCTACTGTGTAAGTTTTTGCTTACACAGTAAGCAAAAAACTCTTATGAATTTTGAAACTTTGCTCATGAGTGCATTATACATTCAGTATTGTTATGTTTTCTTAACGAATTGATATTCTACTTTTATGAAATGTCTCTCCTTATCCTGGTAATATTCCTTGCTCTAAAATCTCCTCTGTCTGATATTAATAAAGACATTCTCATTTTCTCATGCTTTTCTGTCTTTTCCATCTTCTTACTTTAAACCTATCTGCATTTATGTGTTTAAAGTGAGTTTTTTTTCCCCCAGGCATCATATAATTGAATCTTGCTTTTTAAACCATGTGTGACAAATTCTGTTTATTTCCTTTTTTATTTTTTTAAAGTTTATTTATTTATTTTGAGAAAGACAGAGACAGTGCGAGTTGGGGAGGGGCAGAGAGAGAGAGAGAGAGAGAGAGAGAGAATCCCAGTGGACTCCACACTGCCATTGGAGTGGAGCTCTAACCCACGAAATTGAGATCATGACCCAAGCCAAAACCAAGAGTCAGATACTTAACCGACTGAGTCACCTCTGTTTCTTTTAAATTTAGTGTTTTATTTAATATAATTAAATTTGGGGCTAAAATTAATTTAGTAATTTATTAAATTTAATACAAATAAGAAAAATCAATGAAATGTACTATAAAAAACAAGGGTGCTTTCTTTGAAAATTAAAATTTTTCTTTGAAAAATGTCTATATGATTGACAAAACTCTAACTAGATTTGGTAAGAAAAAAAGGAAATCACCAATATCAAGAATAAAAAGTGTGACATTACTAAAGATCTTAAATATAGACATTAAAAGGATAATGTCTATAATAAAAAGATAAAGGAATGTTATGGACAATGTAATGTCAATAAGTTCAACAAGTTAGATGAAATGGACAAATTCCTTAAAAGAGATCACTTGTGAAAACTGGCACAAGGAGAAGTAGAAAATATGAGTATTTCTATACCTATTAAAGAAATTGCGTTTGTAATTAAAAATCTTTCTCTCAAAGCAAATAAAACTCCCCCAAAAGTCACTTTGGGTTAAAGCTAGTCAAATAAAATTTTGCTTTTAATTCATCCCTCCAAAATTTAACAACTGGCTTCCTTCAAATGAGATTTTGTTGTGTGTTTTTACTAAATTGGTGATAACCCTCAGTTCTATTTCAAGAAGCTTAGTCTATTTAAGTGATCATTTGCTTTACTTGTGTCTGTATTTTGACTTGGGCCCAAAGCTGAAATGTGACACGTGCCAGAAACCTGCGCATGTCATGAATGCGGAGCTCGATGAACCCTCCCAAACCAGCGTCCACTCTCAAAAATGGCATCTGGATAAAAAATAGAATATTACCATCACCTCAGAGGTCTACCTTATGTTCTTTCTGTCATCAAACCTTTTCTAAACTTCCACAAAGGGTTGACTCATCTCCAAAACCATTGGTCATTTTTACCTATTTTTTCATTTTTATTTTACGTATAGAGAGAGTGTAAGCAGGGGAGAGAGAGAGAATCTTTTTTTTTTTTTTTTTTTTTTTAATTTTATTTTATTTTTTTATTTTTGGGACAGAGAGAGACAGAGCATGAACGGGGGAGGGGCAGAGAGAGAGGGAGACACAGAATCAGAAACAGGCTCCAGGCTCCGAGCCATCAGCCCAGAGCCTGACGCGGGGCTCGAACTCACGGACCGCGAGATCATGACCTGGCTGAAGTCGGACGCTTAACCGACTGCGCCACCCAGGCGCCCCGAGAGAGAGAGAATCTTAAGCAGACTCCATGCCCAGCACGTAGCCTGATGCAGGGCTCGATCCCATGACCGTAGGATCATGACCTGATTCAGACACTCAGTGGCTCAGAGCCACTCAGGTGCCCCTATTTTTACCTATTTTAAAACCTTACATAAATGGAATTTCACAGTATGCACTTTTGTGTTGAGCTTTATCCTCTCAAGAGCATGTTAATGACATTCTTCCATTATTACTGCTGTATAGTATTTCATTGAATGAATATATGACAATTTATTTATCCTTTTTATTATTTATGCCCAATTTTTATTTTTATTTATTTTTGTTTTTTTATTTTTTTTAAAGTTTGTTTATTTTGAGACAGAGAGAGGGAGAGAGAGAGTGGGAGAGAGTACGCGTGTGCACACTGGAGCCAGGAGGGGCAGAGAGAGAATCCTAAGCAGGTTCTGTGCTGTCAGCTCAGAGGCTGATGTGAGGTTCAATCCCATGAACTGTGAGATCATGACCTGAGCCCAAATCAAGAGTCAGACACCCAACTGACTGAGTAACCTAGGTGCCTCTCATTTAGACCCAATTTTTATAGCTATTTGGATGTGCTTTAGAATACTTAGTATATTTCTCCTAGGCCCATTAATTCAGCATTTTAAAGTGAAAAACCATTGTCTGGGCGCCCAACCAGATGATGGCACGCACATATAGCATGGCAGCATCTTCCGAAATTTGAGTATTGGCAGATCCCTTTTTCCTCCGCTGCAGGTTGTTACAAGCAGGTTTTTGTTGAGTAGGTACCATGTGGTTTGGTACTACTTGCCTGACATTTCTTTCATGATGGCATACAAAGCTTTTTCTATTTTTAAATATCATAACATGGGTATATTTGGGAAAGGGAAGCCTTTGAATCATAACATCTCAGTCAGACAGTTCTTTAGGGAATATAAATTCGTATGTTCTTTCTTGGAGATAATTGAATAGCTTGGTAATCATTACCAAAATTCCTTTAAAAATGGCATGCCCTTCTAAGCCAGTCTAGTTTCAAATCTGTGCTTTTCTACATCCTGTGTGACCTTGATCAAATTACTCATTTCACTACATTTCCTAATTTGTACTTAGTTCACTGGGTTTTTGTGATTTATTTAAATTGATAAAGCTATTATTATACAAACAACAACAACAACAACAACAACAACAACAAAGAATATAGCCAAACAATGTATGTTCAAATATGCTTGTTTCTAAGGTATTTGTGGTAGTGAAAATGTGAAGCAATCCTGAATCTCTAATCCTGGAAAAATGAGAAAATAAACAGAGAGTATACTGTGCATATAATAAAATGTTATATAATCATTTAAAACAATGTTTGTAAATAACTAAAAAAGTTGTGGGAAAATTATGAGCATATGATTCAAAGTGGAAACAACAGGCTATAAAGTTGCATTTCTTTCTTTCTTTTCAACATTTATTTATTTATTTTGAGAAAGAGAGAAAGAGAGAGAGAGTTTGTGAGCCAGGGAGGGGCAGAGAGAAGGAGAGAGAGAATCCCAAGCAGCCTCCATGCTCATTGTGGAGCCTGACATGGGGCTCGACCCCATGAACTGTGAGATCATGACCTGAGCCAAAATTAAGAGTCAGACACTTAACCGACTGAGCCACCCAGGCGCCCTTGTAAGGTTGCATTTCAATTATATAAAGGTATATATTTGTAGCGAAAAAGATTTGGGTTCTCTTGGTCATTGAATTATTTATATACGCATTTGTTCAATTTTTCTATCTTTACTGAGATGTACTCAACAAATAAAAATTATATATATTTGAAGTGTAGAACATGATGTTTTGACAGGTCGTGGGATTCTGCTGTAAACTTAATTTTCTTCATTATTAGTAGTAGGATTTTGTATTTATTTAGAGTTAACAAAATTAAACTTTCTGAGCACTACCATGAATAAAATTACTCAGAAAATAAAACAAAACAAAAATAAAGGCATCACTAAATAGTATTTGAGGGTAAAGCAGGGCCCTTAGTTGTCAGACAGCATGATGTTCGGTGAGACTGGGGAGCTTAGACTTTCTCACGGCAGTTGCCCTCTTGGGCTGGTTCTCTGTGTATGCATTCCGTTAATGAGGGCACCTCAGTAAACGGCTGCCAAGTCCTGGGCTTCTTAAAAATCATTCGACTTCCTTCTTTCTCAAACAAGAAGGTAGTGACTGAACTGGGAACCTGTGTCCCCTCCCGTTGCCTTTGCATCCTGAATTGTTGCAGCCTGTTTGCCCGGGTATCTTGTCTGTGAGAGTTGTTAGGGTAACCAAGGGCAGCTGATTACTTAATTGTTGAAGGCCGGAAACCAGCCTCTCTCCTGAGTTCCCATCAGGATCTTGAGAATGCCCGATGTTGGGCCCCCGCCAAATTTTCCATCCTTTCTAATTCAAAAGGTATACATCCTCTCCGATATAGTTACTGAGACTCTGGCCGCATGAGTTGTATAACGAATTAGCTGGGTATTACAAACAGATTGAAATTTTTCAACAGTTGATGATAGGTCATTGGTTTAAGGTGGGTAAATAAAACCACCTTGGTGTCATTGGATATAATTCAGTTTTTTCTTTGAAGAGGCATAAAAGTGCTCTGTGTTTCCTCTTTCATTTCTTTCTTTCTTTTTTTTTTTTTAAATGTTTATTTATTCTTTGAGAGAGAGAGGGAGAGAGAGAGAGAGAGAGCATGAGCAGGGGAGAGGCAGAGAGGAGACACAGAATCAGAAGCAGGCTCCAGGCTCCAAGCTGCCAGTGCAGAGCCTGATGCAGGGCTCAAACCCATGAACTGGGGGATCATGGCCTGAGCTGAAGTCAGACGCTCAACCGACTGAGGCACCCAGGCTCCCCTCCTCTTTCATTTCTGTTAGATTGTTGACTGAAGGTAAATTGAATACATGGAATTTGTGAATAACTGCTGTCCGCGTCGTGCCAAGCTGACTGCTCTGTGGCTCTTCCTGTGTGGTCTGTATTGACTGGTACAGGCAAGTGTGGTTAAATCTAATGCCCAAATGAAGTTACTTATATGGGTAGTGGGGTTTTAGGAGCTTCATTTGCCTTTAGACAAGATTTCCCTTCCTCTTCCTCCTACCTTCCCCACATTTGGTTTTTCTAACACAAAGGCACAAAGAACCTAACACCAAAGCAACCAGTTGGAAAGGGAAACATCCACGGAATTATTCGTTGCTTTGCCCATTCAGTGTGAAACAAGAAGTTGGCATGAATTTATTTTTCACCTAGCTGACAGTTTTGTTTTATTTTGTCTTGTTAGGTTTCTTTAGAATGAAATGATTGGGTAAAAGTGTAAATCAATCCCAATTCCACAATACTTCTGTGACTGTTTTTTTTTTTTTTTTTTTAAAGCCAGTGGGGAGTGGAAAGAATAATTAAATTGAAAGCTGGGGGACTTTGTGATTTTGTTCCAGCTTTGTCACCAACCAGTTACGTGACCCTGGGCAGGTCATTTCACCTCCTAAAGGCAGGCGTCTGATTCCTAAAATCAGGAGGCTGGGCAAGACAGTTCTCAGGTGCCTGGTAGTTTCTTGATTCTTTGATGTAGACAATGCAGAATAGAGCCCTGGGGTGATTCCCAGAGATCAAGTGATGGCGAACATTTTTGGTTGGCTCAGAGAGAGAATCATAGATTTTAGCTGATTTTTAAAATCAGCTCACAAGTTTTTGCTGGATTTTTAAACTTAAAAATGCTTTTTTCCCAATTTCTGATTACAAATTGATACATGTGGCTTGAAGGAAACTTAGCAAATACACATTAGCAGAAAGAAGAAAATCGAAGTCATTTGTAATCTTACATGGAGACAGAACTAATGTCAACATGGTGTACGTGTTTCCAGACTTCTTAAGATCATGTTAATACAGTCAGTTCTGGTGTAACATTTGTTTTGAAAATGTAAGTTTGTTCCAATACAATTGCACAAGGGAGTAACTTGAGTAAGACGCCAATTTCTTACAGGAGAAATACCAGGTGAACACAGAAAACCGCACCTGGCTGTGTATGCGTGCACATACACCCTCACAAGGACAGGAGCCACAGCCACCAACATCTGGTGATACAACTCTTAGTCCCAATTCAGATAATTCTCCTCTCACAACTTCATCATAACTGCAGCCTGCAACATCCCACTGCCCACCCCCACACCTGTAATTTCTCTTTCATCTCAGCCTATTTTGTAAAATTGCTTCTTCTCTGTTCTCTGCTCATTTTCCTCTTCTTATTTCACCTTTCTCTCTTTTCCTTTTTCAATTTATTTTAATTTTTTGCTTATTTATTTTGAGAGAGAGAGAGAGAAAGAGAGAGATAGTGAGAGCAGGGGGAGGGGCAGAGAGAGGGAGAGAGAGAATCCCAAGCAGTCTCTGAGCTGTGAGTGTAGAGCCCACCCTATGTGGGGCTCAATCTCACAACCCTGGGATCATGACCTGAACTTAAATCAAGAGTCAGATGCTTAACCGACTGAACCACCCAGGCGCCACCCTCTCTTTCTCTGTCTGTTATTGCTTTGTGCCTCTCCTGCACAGTGTGATGGGCCTGGAACCCACTGGCGACCTGGCAGGCGGGCAGAGCCTGGCTTCTATAACAGCAAACTGCAGGTCTCTCTCAAGGTAGTGTACCATATTTATAAAATGCACATTGAACTCGTGTAAAATTGTGCAGTTGTTTTTAAATTAATTTCCTTTTTTTTTTTTTTACTGTGTTCCTTACGAAGTTTTTGAGCGTGGTGCCCCAAACCCATTTTCCCTTAGGTCTTATAGCTTTCGTTCCCCAATTTTGCTTAGTGCAGTGACAACCTTAGTGAATAGCTAAAAAATAATTAGATCATAAAAGAACAAAATCATTCATGGAAATAACCATTTAGCTAATTGTTTAAATAAAAAATGATTAATTTTATTAATTTTCAACCCTTGCATACCCATTCTATTAATATTCTGTGTGATGACAGAGTACTCATAAAACACTTCTGCTGCATGCTAAGGTAGCAATGAATATCTGGAGGAAAAGCCCTTGAATGATTGAGTTTCTAGTTCAGTTTCTCCACTTATGTTTCCAATATAGCAAGTATTAATAGATACAACCCACATAAACCACAGCTCTGTGGTGTACTCGATAATTTTTAAGAGTATAAAGGGGTCTTGAGATCAAAATATTTGAGAACACCTGCTACCTCCAGTTTCCTATAGCTTTTCATCCCTGCAGCAAAAGTATAAAATTTCCTTAGTATTGATTCTCAGAAATGAAACTTCTGAGTCTAAGAGTGCAAATATTTATTTATTTGTTTATCTATCTATCTATCTATCTATCTATTTATTGTGACTGTTTTTTAAAGCTTTCTCCTCGGGGCGCCTGGGTGGCTCAGTTGGCTAAGCGTCCGACTTCAGCTCAGGTCATGATCTCGCAGTTTGTGGGTTCAAGCCCTGCGTCGGGCTCTGTGCTGACAGCTCAGAGCCTGGAGCCTGTTTCAGATTCTGTGTCTCCCTCTCTCTCTGACCCACCCCGTTCATGCTCTATCTCTTTTTGTCTCAAAAAGAAATAAACGTTGAAAAAAAAATTAAAAAAATAAAAAATAAAGCTTTCTTCATATAGGGCCAAACTGCTCTCCAGAATGTGGTGCCCATTTACATTGCTATCATCCGTGTTCGAGTAAAGCTTCTTTAATTTTGCCAAGCATTAGTTAACATCCCAGGTCACTGCACACCAGCTAGAGTGCAAAGGTGGGGAGCCTGTTTCGGTTATCCCAACTTCTAAGAAATATTTGGAGCTTTTCATTTGGAAGTTTAAAATGACTTTGAAATGTACTTATTGATGCGCTTATCAATTGTTAGCCAGCGATGAAACCTCTTTTTTTTTTTTTTAACCTCTTCTGAGAGGAAAATGCGACATTATGAATATGTACATGACTCAACAGTTCAAAGGTTGGTGGAAAACAAAGGGACATACCTTTAAATACTGTTGTGGCCAAAGATGTTGAGTTGTAAGTTGAAAGATTTCCTTTTGCAAAATCACAGCCTAGAGGAACATATGACCATGAAAACACTTCTTAGGGAGCAGGTTAGCCTCTGAGAATAAAACATCCGGACATTGCTCTCCCGGCCCTCCTTGTCTTCCTTCTGGCCTTCCCTTTACTCAGTCTCTTCCCTTCCCACCTAATTAGACCCCTTGAGTCCTTATTTGAACAAGCCTTGGTCTCTCCAACAACTGAAAAGAGTCTGACGAAGCTGAAAGGGAGTTACAGAAACGAAGCTGGTTTTCCGCCTCTCTTGTTTTTCCCTTCTTTACCTTAATTAATCCATATTTAGGTTCAAATACTTTTCTAATTTTTCTCAGATGCTTTGTGGCTGCTCTTCCTGTAGCACATGATATATTGAATAACGTTTTGCAATTACATGGAACAGATGTATTTCTTAAATCACCACCCTCTGAGAAGCTTCAGAAATTCTGCAGGTGCAACTTTACTGACTCTCTTGGTGTCTATGGGCTTGCTTAAATTTCAGGTGTCTGAAACAATTATTTATTTCACTGTCAGGAAAACAGACTAAGAACTAAGAGTTTCACTACAAATCAGCGCATCATATTATGGAATATTATGCAGCTACAAACATGAATGAAGAAGCTCTCTTTGTACTGATTTAGAAAGGATTCTAAGGTGTGCTTGTTGGATGGCAAAAGGCCAGGTTCAAAACAGGAGGCTTAGGATTTTATTCTTTGTGTAAAAAGTGGGGAAACACAAAGATAGATGTGCATTTGCTTGTTTTTGCCTAAATTCTGGAAGAATGTATGAGAAACTAAATATGGTAGTAATGTCTGGGCGGGAGCAAGGGAACTAGGCAGGTGGAAGGCAAGGGTAGAAGTGAGATTTTTCTCACCCTGTATCTTGTTTGTTTTGACCATGCGAATGTATTATCTTCTTAAAAATTAACAATATATTAACAATAATAATGATGTTCAAAAAGAATTACACTTGCGTTCAGGAAATAGAATCACGACATATTCGCAGCATGTGAGAGAGAGAGCCCAGTCCCTGATAGTAAGGACTTTATATTTATATTTTAGTCCTAATTCTTTCTACCGTTAACGTGTGTGACAGGCTTGACCTTGGGTCTTGGCAGCTCTTCTGGGTTGGAGGACATCTCTGGAGGGGAGGAAGTGGGTCTTTTCCTCCCCCCCACCCCCACCCCGGCGGAGACAAGAGCCACCTCTGCTTTGCTTACATTCTTCATCTGTCTGGGTCTTGCTGGAACTGGCACCATCCAGGCAGGCGAGGGGAGGAGGCAGTTGCGGGTTCTGGCACTGTCCCCAAGGTGAGCTGTTTCTGACTACAGGTATCACAGAGAAAGCTCTGGAGAGCTGGCAAAACCAACCCCTCGCTTCCTTTGCAGGACGATGAAGATACTAGTGCTTGGGCAGTTGAAAGCAAACTCTGAAGGTTTTTATTCAAAGAATATGCTCGGAGGACAATGCTATTAATGATCCTTAGCCAGGTCCAAGTTCGTTAATATTCCAAATACCTTAGAATAGTTCAGCAGCACATGTCTAATTTGAAGTAATTTATTCTGTTAATATTTTGGTTTTCTGCTGCCAGGAACTCTGGGCATATGGCATTCCCCTAAGACATGAAGAAGGAAACCATTATGGGTGATAATAAGGAACACACATTCATTGATATGTTTAACATCTTGGCTTGAAGATGAAATTCTAAGCCATGAATCCCAGTGGCTTCCCAGCTGTGTACAGGTTAAAGTACATTTCCCTGTGGCTGCTGTATTTATTCCAATAATGTGATGACTCTGGGAGCTATTCTGAGCCTTAGCTTTGTGATGGTGATAAGAATCACCCGGGATGCTTGCTAAAAATACAGATTCCTGGACTCCACCTAAGTCCAGGAGATCTGCTTGTCATAACTGCCTCGGATAATTCTTATCTGCCAAGTTTGGGAAACACTGCATTTTAGAATCTTGAGAGGAAAGTGACATTATACTGAATCACTGTCTTTAGGCTGACTTCTACCTGGAATGGCAAATGTCCGTCCCAGAAAGAAAGGGGTAAGTATTTTCCATACCTGGGATGTCATTGTGCATGAAATCTGTAAACGAATCTTCATGGTCCTCATTTGGCTTTACTAGTGACCCATAAATATTTGAGGTTTTTTTTTCCCCCTTAGGACAAAAAAGAAAAAAATACCTGCTGTTCCTTCATAGAGGTTTCTATTTTATTTTATTTTTTATTTATTTATTTATTTTTGGGACAGAGAGAGACAGAGCATGAACGGGGGAGGGGCAGAGAGAGAGGGAGACACAGAATCAGAAGCAGGCTCCAGGCTCTGAGCCATCAGCCCAGAGCCCGACGCGGGGCTCGAACTCACGGACCGCGAGATGGTGACCTGGCTGAAGTTGGACGCTTAACCGACTGCGCCACCCAGGCGCCCCGAGGTTTCTATTTTAAATGCAGAGCTTAGAAATCGGGGGAGCCATATGTAACATTTGGGGTTAAAACGGGTAGAGGCATATGGTAACGGCTAAATGATTCAATTACCCTTAAAATTCACAATTTGCCACACCCCATTCCCTCACCAGACACTTGTGGGTCTTTAGAGGGGATAGACTAGTCACCAGTATAGTGTATTTATGAGGCATACCTAGTGAACACAATAAAATGTCCCTCCTGTAAACAAACATTTTCACCCACTCTAAAGTAAAACTCCCAGTTGGAAGGTTCTATTTAATGAAGTTTAGAAATTCAGATTAGCCTCTTCTGTTCTAAGGCAGAAGAGGTTAAAAGTTAAATGAATTCTTCTATGGGCTTCTCCAAGCAGTAACTTTAAAAATCTCATTCAGAAGTAAATGTGTAACCATGTCAGCAAATGGGTTTATTTTGACTTGACTTAACTGATCAGGAGAACCAGATAAGTTAATTAGAATTTATTTTATTTTATTTTGTTGTTTTTAGAATTGGCAAAACAGATTGACACATTTTTATTTTTGATTTGTCAACGTGTGTCAAATCAATCAAAATGGCTAAAATTTATGAGATGAAAGGCAGTTTGTATTTAATTTTTTAATTTTTAATTTTCTTTTTATTTTTTTATGTTTATTTTTGAGAGAGAGAGAGTACATGAGCAGGAGAGAGTCAGAGAGAGAGGGAGACAGAGGATCCAAAGCCCAATGTGGGGCTGGAACCCATGAACTAGGGGATCACGACCAAAGCCGAAGTCAGATACTTAACCAAATGAGCCATCCAGGCACCCCAAGGCAGTCTGAGTTTTAAACTCAATATATTTTTGGCACATTTTATTGCATTGGCACAGAATTCCCACCCACCTTATTCAAGGGCACTGCGTTGTTTCAGAGTTTGCTCTTTATAGCCTCTCATTTTTAATTTTTCAGACTCAATCTTCTCTTAAGTTGTACATTTCTTTTCACTAAAGCAGAAACAAAAACTTATCTTTCTTCCAGTCCTAGAAAGAAGGAAAGGAAGAGAGAAGAGAAGAAATTCAGACTCTGAAAACACCTAGATAGGGAGGCCTGAGGCTTACCACTTCAAGAAAAAGAACGCAGGGGTGCCTGGGTGGGTCAGTCAGTTGAGCATCTGACTCGATTTTGGCTCAGGTCATGATTGCAGAGTCGTGGAATCGAGCCCCCTGTCAGACTCCAAGCTGAGTGTAGAGGCTGCTTTTGTGGTTCTTTCTCCCTCTCTCTCTTCCTCCACCCTTCTCCCCAGCTCTCTCTCACTCACTAAAATAAAAAGAAAAGACAAGAAAAAGAATGCAAAAATATCTCACTTCTGCAAATATTTTACGATTGTATGACCACATGAACCCATTGCTAGGGCCCTCCCAGCATCTTGGAAGGAACCCCTGCAAAGGAGGGACTCTGAAGCTGAGACTTTATCAGCTTTATTGTAAACAATCTCTGCTTGCATTCACCGTTTTGTCTTCTGAATTTGCACTATCAATTAGTTTTATTCCTTACCCTCAAAAATTATACATTTCTAAATGAAAAAATGAATATAGGTATTCCCATGCCCAGGTAAAAGGTATTTTGAGAAAAGCATAAACATATTCTCATGTGGGTCTCCCTGGGGGAGCTGATGGGCTCCAGGACAAGTCAGCTTTTACCATCCCTCGTGTCTTCCCAGGATTGTTGCAACTGGGTGTGCTTGTACAGCACTCTTATTTTTTTCTGGTGGGACAGAAAAAGTCCAGGGCAGGGGATCAGGGGGCTTTGGTGCCAGTCTCAACTCCACAGCTACAGCGAGGGTTGGAGCGGAAGAAACAGTGGTTGAGCTGCATGGATTCCCCAGGAGAGGCAGAGGCCTGGAGAGAGGCTGCTGCTGACCGTCTGGGGGGGGGGGGGGGCGGGAGGAGTTGGTTCTTCATACATCAAGAACCGCAACCCCCCAACCCCCCCCCCCCCCCCCCAAGCTATCTTCCTCTAGCTGCATTCTTAGGGAAAGAATTTCTGACCCCTCTGATGCTTGGTTTCTTCCTCTGTATAAGAAAGGGCTAGCACGAGATAATCTGTAAAGTCTTTTCTGTTTAGTATTTTCTGATTCTCTAGCTGTTGGGTTTTCTTTTTTGGTCATCCTGATCACCAGTCAGCTCCTGGATGACCTGAGTTGAGCCCTAGTACCCAGCACAGGGGATGCTGAATGCTTTCAGTAAAATGGAGATCTCACAATGTAAAGCTTCAAGGTGGGGCAGTGGGCTGAATGGCTTTCACCTTGGCCCCTTACTGACCTCTCGAGCTTTCTTAATTTGATAAGCACAGGGCCAGAAGGAGCCTAGGAGGGCACTCACAGCTCTGTCTCACTAGAGAAATGAGGAGACAAAGACCCAGAGACCCTCCCCAGGCAACTTCACAAATATTAATGACAGTAAGTTAGAACCTGGGTGCCTAGATTCTCAGTCCGATTTTTCTCCCACTCACTATCCTCAGCTTTTGGATTGCTTTGAGGCAGTCACTGCTGGTCCCTAAGTGCCTACATTTAGTACTAATAGAACTGAGCCAGAAGACTCCACTGTCTTGTGTACAGAACAGACCAAAGTAAAGGTTTTGCTTGGGACCCATGTTGAGATTATTCTTGTTTATCTAAAGTGGAGTTTCTGGGGTGCCTGGGTGGCTCAGTCATTTGACCGTCCAACCCTTGATTTCAGCTCAGGTTATGATCCCAGGGTTGTGAGATCGAGCCCTGCATCAAGCTCTGCCCTGAGCATGGAGTCTGCTTGGGATTCTCTCTCTCCCTCTGCCCCTCTCCACCTCACTAAAACAACAACAAAAAAAGTGAAAATAAAGTGGAGTTTCTATTGTTTCTATATTCAAATTAAAATGTGATTTAGCTTACAAACACACTTCCTTATACTTTTCTCAGGTCCCTTCCGGCCCCCGTCATAAAAAGAAGGGACATCAGTTATTGTAATTTTGCTTCTAGAGTGTCTTCTGCTGCTGGAAGATCATGGGTAAGTACTCCCTCTGTGAATCCATCCAGTTACCTTCCTCCTTCTCTTCTTTACAAACTGAACTCTTCCCTTGGAAACCATCTTTGATGAAGTGCACGTCCTCCCGAGGTCCTCCCAGGTTCAGTTTGGGGCAGTGCTTTCAGGAGGCTCATCTCTGTCCTAGACTGTTTCGTTGAGATCTCCTAGGTGCTCTTTGAAGTGGACGTGCAGGTCCCATGGTGTAATGGTCAGCACTCTGGACTCTGAAGTGGACGTGCCTTCTCCATTCACTGGAATGTGGAACTGTAACTTTTCCACAGTTCTACAGTTAGTTGGTGGCAAGATCCAGATTCCAACCCAGGTTTTCTGAATCAATTTTGGATATTCTTATTTTTTTTTAATTAAAAAATTTTAATGTTTTATTTTATTTTTGAGAAATTGAGAGAAAGAGAGAGAGAGAGAGAGAGCCAGCAGGGGAGGGGCAGAGAGAGAGGGAGACACAGAATCCGAAGCAGGCTCCAAGCTCTGAGCTGTCAGCACAGAGCCCCACTCGGGGCTCCAACCTATGGACCATGAGATCATGAACTGAGCCTAAGTTGGATGTTTAACCAACTGAGCCACCCAGATGCCTCAATTTCAATCTCTGATATTCTTTTTGCTGCCTCACATCCACCTGCAGGAGAAAATGCCCATGTCTCAGGGAATGCCCTTGAGACAATATATGGGAGAAGCTAGAGGAGGAAGGAATAGGTACTGTTAGTGGAAGGTGGCAAAAGCTTAATGCAGAGACACTATTGGAATCTGGGCTGAGAAGGCAGGTTAAGATGTTACAGGAATAGATAGAGGGGTATGTTGGGTCTCTGGGGAGTATTGTCTATATATGGGGTGTATTGTCCATGTATGGGGTGCAGTGTGGGCTAGTGTGGACCCTCATTGTCATCAGCCACACAGGCACTGACTTGGTTTGGCAGCCACTGAGTTTGCATGTTGATTCACTCATTTATCACCGTTCGGACGAATGGCCTTTGCCATCGGCTCCTCTTGTCCTTTCTTTATCTATAAATAAATTATGCTTCTGTTCCCCTATGTATGCATTTCTCTTTTTTCCTTCCTTTTGTAGAAATAGACTTTGTAAAGTATGTATCATAAAAGGTAACAGGTATTACCTATGTAACTTGAAAGGTAAAATTCCACCATTTATTTAGCAGCTAGCCTCGGTCTCCACGTTAAGAACTCTTTAATGGGCAAGAACATTTTCTCCTCATTATCACCTCCTCAAGTTGAATAGAACTAGGAGGCCTAGACTTGGCCTTGGGGGTTTTTCAAGGTGGTAATGAGGTAGCATTTTGTTCAACTTGTGCCTTATTTTAGCTCTTGGTGTATTTGCTTCATTATCTCTACCACATTTAAGTTGTTTTAGCAAGGACTATGGCATTTTGAATTCCTCACTGCGCTGAGCTCATGCCTGGCACATAGTAGGTGCTTAGGCAGTCTGGGATTCAAGATGGGGTTTCCAAATTTTTCCTGATGCTAGAATCAAAGAGACTGAAGAGTTTTCTACCTTCTGGACAGCAATACCTTTTAATTTATATAAGATTGATTTATATGTGTTTGTAATGGAGATCTTTTCTTCTAGGGCCAGGAATATTTCTGTTTCTTCTACCTGGACACTCTCTGGGGCTCTGGGGCTCTAGGTTTTAATCAGAAGGTTACTTGGTGAATGTAGAGTCTGAGCAATAAATAGCTGAGAATCTTGACGGTTATTTCATTCAGGTTTTGGTGAAGCCTGAAAAAGCACACTGTTTTGGGGAGAGACATACAATCACCTACCACATTTACTGCCACTCCCCCACCACCAAAAGTCTGCCATTTTGGAAGCTTGGTGTCAACAGCTTGAAATGCAATCCATTTGCTCACTAAATCAAATATAGAACTACATACTTCTCAAACTTTTCATTCTGAGGTTAGTCTTTTTTTTTTTTTTTTAATTTTTAAGGTTACTTATTTATTTTGAGAGAGAGAGCACCAGCACCTGAGCAGGCATGGAGGGCTGAGGGCTATACACGGTGGGGGGGGGGGGGGTGTGTGCAGGTAAGGGGGATGGGGGGAGGGGCAGAGAGAGAGAGGGAGAGAGAGAATTCTATGCAGGCTCCGTGCTGCCAGCGCATAGCCCGACTCAGAACTCCATCCTGTGAACTGTGAGATCATGTCCTGAGCTGAGATCAAGAGTTGGACGCTTAACCAATTGAGCCATCCAGGTGCCCCCTTTTCTGAGGTTAGTTTTATATTTCTTTGGAGCTGCTGAGCAGTGTCCAGTTGTGTGAATGTGCATGAATTTTTATTTATTTATTTATTGAGGTTTTGAAAAAAGTTTATTTATTTATTTTGAGAGAGAGAGAGAGAGAGTGCATGTGAGGGGCAGAGAAAAGGAGTGAGAGAGAATCCCAAGGAGCCTCTGCACTATCAGGGTTCAAACCCACAAACAGTGAGATCATGACCTGAGCTGAAACCAAGAGTTGGATGCCTAACTGACTGAGCCACCCAGGTGCCCCTATGTTTTTTTTTTTAATTTTAATTCCAGTGTAGCTAACATACAGTATGATATTAGTTTCAGGTGTAGGATGTAGTGATTCAACAAGAGTGTGCATGAATTTTTTTTTAAGTTTATTTATTTTTGAGAGAGAGACAGAGCGTGAGCAGGGGAGGGTCAGAGAGAGAGGGAGACACAGAATCTGATGCAGGCTCCAGGCTCTGAGCTGTCAGCACAGAGCCTGTCATGGGTCTCAAACCCATGAGCTGTGAGATCATGACCTGAGCTGAAGTCAGATGCTTAACTGACTGAGCCACCCAGGAGACCCAAGAGTGTGCATGAATTTAAGAAGAGAAGGTGTGGTGAACATCCTTTTCTATATCTCATTTAATTCTCCAGACTACAGTATAGACAGAGCTGGGATTCGAACCTGGCTGATTCCAAAGCCCATATTCTTTACCCTACATTATACTGCCTCCCCATGGACACTCAGCATCTTCTATGACATCACTCCCATCCATCAAAACAACCTCACCTCTCTGTGCTCATGCCTCCCTCTAGGAATGCCAAACTGCTCTAAACTCCCTGTATGTGCCACCCTGTGTCTGGTTCATAGGTGAAATGGTCTGATTGTACTATACCTGTTTGGCTGAGATTTTAGTATCCAGAACCAGGAAGATAACAATGTTACAGTAGGAGTGGGTAAAGGGAATATAAATTTATTATGGGCCATGAATACTATGTAATAGGTCCTTAATATAAGGTTTAATTTAATCCTCCTAATTATCTCATGTAGTATCAGCAAAAGGATATGTATGTAAGGTCAAGAATTTAAACTCTGGAGCCAGTTTTCCCAGATTTGGATCCCAGCTTTGCTTCTTCTTACTAGCTGCATGACCTTGGACAGGTCACTTATCCTATCTCTGCCTTAGTTTGTTTCTCTATAAAATGGGAATGATAATAATTAAGTTTACCCCATTAGATTGTAGTGAGGATCAAATCAACAGTGTCTGGCACATGGTAAACTCTTTCCAAGGATTAGCTATTACTAGTGCCCCCATTTCAGAGATAAGGAATCTGGGCTTGAAGAAGTTATATCACTTTTCAAGGTCACACAGTTAGTAAATGGTTGCACCAATTTTTAAACCCAGGTCTGCCTACTTCCAAAGATCATATTATTTCTAGTACATATCACAGTGTTCATTTAGATAAAGACAATATGCTTTTCAGAATGAGGGGCTATATCTTAGGTCTGTACTCATATAAGAACAAGGTGAAATGCTAGGTGGTTAAAAAGAATGCGTTTTGAGATGAATCACCAAAAATTGCCCCTGGTTTACCTACTTTTCATAGTGTAGCATCACTTCCTGATCTCTTGGAAATACAGCTTGGTCATCCAGGAGCAATTAACGGTTGTAAATATGCAAACACTGCATAAAGATTAGCCTTCATCATGAGAGTGTGCCAATTTTACAGCAAGGAACCTGGGCTTACGGAAGTTAAGTGCAGGCCCCTGCTGGAATGGATATTCAGAAGTGAGGTACGTGTGTGCAGTACACACACAGAGGAAGCATTTTTGGTGGGAGGTAGAGGGCAAAAAGCAATCTGCAGCCAGCAGGCCAGCTTGGAACTGGAGGCTGACTGCTTAGATTGCTTGCATTGGAAGAGGACAAAGGGG
Organism: Neofelis nebulosa; assembly: GCF_028018385.1. Classification (NCBI taxonomy): domain Eukaryota; kingdom Metazoa; phylum Chordata; class Mammalia; order Carnivora; family Felidae; genus Neofelis; species Neofelis nebulosa. The sequence goes on from NC_080786.1 coordinate 73,899,577, forward strand.
CTGAGGGCTATACAGAGAGTATACAGAGTAGGGGGAAAATGTAAGCGGAGGGGGATAACAGTTACAGTAAAGACAAGATAGGAACTTTCATGACTAGAGGCAGTGTCAATAGCTATGTCCTTTCTGGTGAAGAATATGACCCCCTATAGGAAATACTTCAAAAATGGACCTCTCTTTTTTTTTACATTTAACATTGTCTCTTAGGACACTGATCTCTTTCAAAAGAAATTGATAAAATGGAACAGTACATAGCCATTAATAGTAATTTTAGGAAAGGTTTTTAAACTCTATAGGAGCAAGGATCTCTTAAAGCTTGTTCAAATCTGCGTATTCCTTGCTTAAGACAATGCCTGGTACATAATAAAAGTTCAATTAATATTTGTTACAGAAATAAGTATAATGTTTTAAAAAAATCACCCGAAGATATTATACTGATCTCTTCCTTTGAAAAGAATTCTGATCATAGAAAGGGAAGTTTTAAAAATGTCACCACAAGTAGTGTGTACAAATGTTGAATCGTTATGTTATTCACCAGACACCAACAGAATATTTTATGTCAGTTATACTTAAATTAAAAAAAAATGCCTCCACACTAACCTTGAGTTGGATCCTGAAATAGAAAAAGGACATTCATTAGTCAAGCCATGTAGATGCGGAGGAATCTTAAAATCCATATTGCTAAGTGAAAGAAGCCAATCTGAAGACTGTATACGGTATGATTCCAACCAGATGAGATTTCAGAAAAGGCACAAATAAAGAGACAGTAGAAAGATGAATCACTGCCAGAGGTTCTAGGGGAGAGAGGGGAGGGATAAATATGTGAAGCACAGGGGATCTTTAGGGCAGTGAAATTACTCTGCATGATATTGTCATGGTGGATACATGTCATCAGGTGTCTGTCCAAACTCATAGAACTGCACGACACAAAGAGTGAATCTTAATGCAAAGTATGAATTTTAGTTAATAATTATGTATCGAAGGGTACCTGGGTGGCTCAGTCGGTTAAGCGTCCGACTTCAGCTCAGGTCATGATCTCGTGGTCTGTGAGTTCAAGCTCCGTGTAGGGTTCTGTGCTGACAGCTCAGAGCCTGGAGCCTGCTTGGGATTCTGTGTCTCCTTCTCTCTGCCCCTTCCCCACTCGCTCTTTCTCTCTCTCTCTCTCAAAAATAAATAAACATTAAAAAAAAGTAAAAAAAATAATGTATTGATATTGGCTCATTATTTTAACAAATGTACTACAGTCATAGAAGGTGTTACCAATGGAGAAACTGGGCTAAGGGTGCACGGTGGGGATGGGATTGCTATACCGGACTTGTGCTACCTGCTCAATTTTTCTGTAAATCCAAATCTGCACCCCAAAATAGTTTATTCATTATTTTTTAAATGACAAGAACATAAATGGAAAAGCTGATGAGAGCTGAATAAAGTCTGGGTTTTAGTTAATAGTCATGTACCAATGTTAATGTCTTAGTTTTGACAAATGTACCATGGTTATGCAAGATGTTAACATTATGGGGCTCTAGGTGAGGAGATAATGAGAACTCTCTGTACTATCTTTGTCACTTTTCTGTAAATCTAAAATTAATCCAAAATGAAAAGTTTATTTAAAAGAGAATGCCTCCCAGCAAGCGACAGTCAGGCCTCCTGGCTAACAACCCCCCAGGTGCTGGTGCTCTCCCTCAAGCAGGGCACTGCCGGGGATGCTGTGGCTGTTCTGGTGGCTGGAAGTAGATGATAAAGGGAAGATCAAGTGCCTGCACTCAAGTTCTGGACTTTTGGTGACAGCCATGGCCCCTAAGTTCCTAAGAGATGAAGTTAAATGTGGTATAAACCACGAAAACACAACTCGACAAAGAATGACAAGTGCCATCATCTTTTTTTGGAAATACATGGAAATGGCCAAGGAATGAAACCTGCAGGTGCGTCCTTCTAAACTTGTCTTTTATGTCCCCTTGGGCCATCTTTCTTTCCTTCTGCCTTTCTCTATTCATTGAGCACCTGCATTGGACCCTGAGGATTCTTTAAGGGACAAGACAGCTGTGAGCCCTGCCCTCAAGCACACGAAAACTTGGCTTTCAGTAGTTAAAGAGTAAGTGTTTGCCCTTAACCTGGCGCATGCTCTCTCTCATCTTGAATGCCCTCAGTGCTGGTTTTACTTTTTTTTTTTCTTTTGGTAATCTCTGTGCCTAATATGGGGCTCCAATTCACAACCTCGAGATCAAGCGTTTCTCGCTCAGCCACGTGAGATAGCCAGGCGCCCTTATTATTTGTTGGTTTTTAACACGCTTTCCTAGGTCACAAGCAGAGTTGCCAATACCATCTTGTGCTGTTCCACAGGATTTCAAAGACTTTCCCGTCTCTGCTTTGTGATATTTTATGGATAGCTGTCACCTCTGAAATTGGTGTCATAAGGACTTCTTTAAAAGCCCATCAACATCATTATCTTTCCTTTGAAAAGAATAGTAGCCACATAAGAAGGCCATAGAGGGTGGGGAGGAGCAGTCATTTAGCTTCGGCCATATAAAGTGTTGAGTTTCACACTAGGGCTCCTTAGATTCGGCTCACACGAGACTGGCCCCGAGATTGGCTCGCGGAAGTTCAAAGAGAAGAATTCTTTCTGGGGTGCCACGCTCAGCTTTGGCTCTCAGGCTCACAGGCAGGACTGTTACCACTGTACTCTTTATGGTTCCCGTCTACCATCTGGCTCTTCCTTACCTGCGTACATGTTTAATCTGTTTCATCAGAGTAGCAAAGGCAGCATACCCATTCTTAGAGTGTGCTTTAGTTGGTTGGTCAGTGAGGTATCGCAGAGCAAAGTACACTGTTTCCCCAGTCCCCACCCACCATCCCTGATCAAGGTGATGGGGTGACGGTGGTGCTGATAGGAATAAAGAATGTGACAGAATCATATTTTGAGGTGTTCTTTGCCCTCAAGGCTTTCCAGTGTATTTAGAAGGTATACCCAACCTACCACAAGCATCTGGGCAAGGTTCAAATTTCCTGGTCTGATTCTGCCTCTGACAACAAGGCTGGAACAGTGTCTCTGAGAATAGGAACCCAGAGGTTCTAATGGACAACCTGGGAGTGAGAAGCTGGAGCTGGAAGGTGGGTCCCGCTGGTTTCATGGGCATGTGACCTGTGATGCCCCATAGACTCCATGATTAGAAGGGCTTCACTTTAGGTTTAAGGCTCTGCTGTCTCTGTCTTGAAAAAAACAGGGGTTTTGATTTTGCTCTGGGCCTCTGTCTTAGTCTCTTTGGGCTGGTGTAACAAAATACCATAGACTGGGTGGCTTAGAAACAACAGAAACTTATTTTGCACAGTTCTGGATGCTGGAAAGTCTGAGACTAGGGAGCCGGCACAGTCAAGTGAGAGACCTCTTATGGTTTGCAGACTTTTTGTTGTGTCCTCACAAGGAGGGGTAACGAATTTCTCTGAGACCTCTTTTATAAGGTACCAATCCCAGTCATGAGGGCTCTGCCCTTATGACCCAGTCATTTCCCAAAGCTTCCACCTTCCGGTGCCATCACATTGGGCATTAGGGTTTCCATGTATGAATATGGAGTGGGAGAGCACATTCAGAGAATAGCAGTCCTACAAATTATGTAGCCAGTCCTGCCCATGTGTAATATGTACAGGAGGATCAGACTTATTGGGGTTCAGAGTTGGGCTTAGCTCCCTGCTAGCTGTGAGTTCATGAGCAAATCTTAACTCACATCTTTGAGTTTTGGTGTCCTAATCAGTTAAACGGACATACTTCTCCATTCAGAGAAACATTTAAATGAGAAAATAGAGTTTGAAGAATGAGCTTGGTGCCAGGCACGCAGGAAAAATCTTGTTCTCCATGCATGAAGCCATCCACCCAATCACCCACCTATCCATCCATCTATTCAGATATCCAACAAACAGGTACCATTTTCCTATTTGTAAAAGGCAGTGTGCTAGGGTGCTGCTTTGGGGTGTAGAACTGAAGAAAATGTGTTCTCAAATATCTTACAGTGTAACAGTAGAGCTAAGATCCTTCCTTCCACAATGGTCTCTTCCAACAAAATTTGAACATAATATCTCTTTGGGGACTGGTTATTATTTGCCTGGAGAGAGGGAAGAGTAAGAGGGAAGTAAACTGTAAAACTTCGGGATGAGAAGCTGAAGTTTGTTACCCGGGATATCTGAGTCATTGAGAAAAGTTAACAGAGAGCGTTGACAAGTATAATCTCATTTTAACAAGTAGCCCAGGGAGGGATAGGGTGATAACACGGATGACAGAGACAGGGAAAGAAGGCTCAGGGTGGGGTGGGGGTGTGTGTGGAAGAGTTACAGCGCCAGGAGTAAGATAAGAACAGAACTGGAGCCAATAATTGGAGAGAATACAAAATGTAACACTTCCATTGTCAAACCAAGCAGTGGGTTTTAAACAATAACAGATTTCTGGTTTTAACCACAACAGTTTTTATCAGGTTAAGCATGAAAGCGGAATAGCAATGCACATACATGGAAAGATTTACCATCTTGGTTTAATAAACGAGTTTATGTGCTGTGTTGAAACAGTGCAACTTCCTTAATCCAATATCTGATGAAAGAGCAAGGATAGAAGAATTAATTTACCACACACTAATTAAAGAAGGGTATGCACTGTATATACGGTGAAAGTCTCCGAAATGAATATTTGATAAACAATATCTGGTAAATTAAAAACCTGAAATGTTAAATTAAATGCAAATTAAAAATCTGGAATGTTAAATTAATTAAATACAGAAAACTGCATCAAATAACATTACAGGGTCTCAGTGAAATCGGGAAGAAAAAAAAGCCAAGTTACTCAGCATTACATCTTGCCGGCATGCACTCTTGACTCACCTGTTGGGAATAAATGAGGGTGACAGGAGCTTCAGCTTCATCCATGAATTTAAATGTCACAGGCACAGACGCTTCTGGAGACTTTTTACTTGTGATGCTAAGTGGGGAATAGAATGGACTTTTTTCTTTATCAGGGAAGCGATGCTAGGAGATTTATTCAAATCACTGGATCTTCTTCTAGCTTGAGGTAAGGACAGCCACTCTGTTACATAAAGGGACCCTCTAAGGCTAGCGGTTCACACTGTGTGGTGGCTGAGTTTATGTTTGATGTGCAGCAGAAGAGTGAGCTTGGAGAATCAGGCTCAGAATGTTCCTGGAAACCTGCCTCTTTCTGTGGCTTTGCTGTGGATGAAAGACCAAAATGCCCTGGTTACCTTATAGGCATGAACTCCATTGCCCTGTAAAGAAATCTAATGGGTGGGGCAAGCCATATTTCCTTGGGTTTCCTGAGGATGGGAGAGGCTTATAAACCAGCATCTGTTGTCATCTTACTCTTGATTTGAACACAGGATCAATCCCAGTGGGTCCTTTGGTTTGAAATTTCTGCTCCTGCCACGGACTATTGAGTTATTACGGACAAGACACTAATTGTTCCTTTTCCTGTTCCCTCACCTATTGGATGAGGCTCACAACGCTGACACCATAGAAAGCTCCTGGCAGGAATCGCCGATCAATCGGAGCGCTTCATAATTTGGGTTCTAATGTCTGCAGCTTAACCAGCATTCCAAAGGTGTCATAAATTGCCAAAGTAGTTTTTTAGTCTATGTCTCTGGGTATCTATGTTATGAACACTTGAGATATAGTGTCCCATTTCTGGGAAAAAAAGGTATGGTGGATGGGAAACTTTACAGAAGACATCATTTTTGCCTTTCTTTGGGTCATATGGTATCTTGCTCATATGTCTATTTTAGTGCTTACACTGTATTGTAATTTTTTAAAAAAACTTATTAATGGTAAAAATCCATTGACAACAATACCAGTAATACAGGAAAGAATTCTCTTTAAAATATCCAAACAATGCAGATAATGATACAGTTTCCTGGACCACAACTTACTTACTTACTTACTTTTTTTTTTTTTTTAAATGTTTATTTGTTTTTCCAGAGAGAGAGACTGTGAGTGGGGAAGCGGCAGAGAGAGAGGGAGACACAGAATCTGAAGTAGGCTCCAGGCTCTGAGCTGCCAGCACAGAGCCCGATGCAGGGCTCGAACTCACAGGCCATCACATCATGACCTGAGCCAAAGTGGGGCACTTAACCGACTGAGCCACCTGGGCGCCCCTGGACCACAACTTTCAACCCAGGTGTTCCCCTCTGTCATTGGTTTGGTATATGTCCTTTTAGACCTTCCCTATCATGTGCTTATAAATATATAAACCTATAGAAACATGTACTTTTTTATGGTTTTTAAAATTTTAATTTCAGTATAGTTAACATACAGTGTTATATTAGCTTCAGGTGTACAATACAGTGATTCAACAATTCCATACATGGCCCAGTGCTCATCATGACAAGTGCACTCCTTAATCCCATCACCTATTCAACCCATTTCCCTCCCCTTTCCTCTGGTAGCCATTAGTTGGTTTTCAATAGTTAAGAGTCTGTTTCTTGGCTTTTCTCTCTCTCTCTCTCTCTCTCTCTCTCTCTCTCTCTCTCTCTCTCTCTCTTTCTCTCTCTCTTTCTTTGCTTGTTTGTTTTGTTTCCTAAATCCCACATGCAAGTGAAATCATATGGTATTTGTCTTTCTCTGACTGACTTATTTCACATAGCATAATACTCTCTAGCTTCATCCATGTTGTTGCAAGTGGCAAGATTCCATTCTTATGGATAAAAACATAAAATTTTTTAAAGTTTGTTTTTATTTATTTTGAGAGGGATAGAGAGCAAGCAGGGGAGGGACAGAGAGAGAGGGAGACAGAATCCCAAGCAGGCTCCATGCCATCAGCTCAAAGCCCAATGTGGAACTTGAACTCACAAACCGTGAGATCATGACCTACGTTGAAATCAAGAATTGGACTATTAGCTGACTGAGCTACCCAGGCAGCCCAGAGAAACATAAGGATTTTTTTTTTATATATTTGAGAGAGAGACAGAGCATGAGCATGAGCATGAGCATGAGCATGAGCAGGGGAGGAACAGAGTGAGAGGGAGACACAGAATCTGAAGCAGGCTCTGGGCTCCAGGCTGTCAGCACAGAGCAGGACACGGGGCTCCAACTCATGAGCAGTGAGATCATGACCTGAGCTGAAGTCAGACACTTAACGTACTGAGCCACCCAGGTGCCCCGGAAACATAAGATTTTTAAGAAAAAAATTATTTATGTAGTTTTGTGCCATGTTTATTGGCAACTTGCTTTTTTTTTTTTTTAACCATATAATGTCTTGGAGAATCTTGTATCATTGAATCATAAATGTACTTCATTTTTTCTTTTTGCTGCACAGCAGTAATAACTTAATTGTAATAAGTAATATAATATAGAAGTAATATATGTAATATAATTAATTATAATTAGTAATAAGTTAATTATAACTTAATTAATTATTTCTATATTGGTAGCATTTACATTGTTTTCAATTTTTTGGCTAACAGAAACAAAGCTGCACTTCTTGGCCAAGTCCTTTTATCCAATGTTTCTTAAATACTCAGTTCTATTTATTTCTCTGTTTCTAGCACTTAATATAGTGCCTGGCATATATAAGTGTCTAACAAATATTTATGAATGAATGAGTTAATTAATAAGTAAATAAATTGATTCAGGAACAATTTCAATTTTTAAACATGTCTACCATAATATGATTTTGATTGATAGGAATAAAATTGAGCCAAATAATGGTATTGTGGGTATATTAAAAGATACTGAAATCAAAGAATGTTGTATTTCTGTTTCTATTTCTATTTCTAGTCTCTATTTCTGACCTTATTCTATTTGGGACTTATAAAAATAAATGACTTCTGTGAAATCATAGCAGGCGTGCTCGGGAAATTGGCAGAATATAAAATATAAACAGTTAGTGTAACTATGATTGATTCAAGATTCAAAATAGTTTTATTGGTTAAAATATTGGACAGGGGTGAAAAGTCTCCCAAGATAAATATCTCTGGAGGGCCTACAATATCAGGTAGCTATCATGCCCCTTCAGTACACACTAAAAAGGGATCGAAAGATGTGTCCCTGCTGTCAAGAAGCTTGGAGGGAAGTTTCTGAATTTAGATACAAGTCTGAGGTAGAAGTCCATGTTAGGAAAAAAATACGTTGGGGTTTAAGTTGGTTGCTGCCTCAGTATATGCCAATAATGGAAGCAACTAAAGCCACCGTGGCCACAATAGCATTTGTAAAAACAATATGCACATAATTCAGAGTAGTAATCCCCCTGACTTCGGAGTGTGTCAAATGTGCTTTGTCCCTGGGCATCGTCTGCAACCAAGAGCTGGTACGTATGGGTGATATTCCAGGTGAAGGGCTCAAAGGAATCTCTTTGGAAAGGGAGGTCTTTTGAATTGAACCTTTTGGGAGAGAAAAGGTAGCCTATGGAAGAAAAAGCATAAGGCAATGGTTGGAGAAGGAAGAAGAGGGGGACCCAAGTGGGCTCCTGCTGACCCTCTCCTCAGTAGCACGAGAATGGATGAGGAAGGAATAGGGAAAAGGTTGGACTGTCCTCACCATGGACTCCAGCTTCTTTCCAATCTCTTTACCAATAATACCCTGTGAGCAGCAAAGGCTGTAGTGGCAGCCAGAAATTGATAAATCCAGAAACGGGGGTGACTTGATGGCAGGGTGCAAGAATCAATTGCTGGAAGCTCATTCACTCACTCATCTAGTGGTTGATGCTGGCTGTCATCTGGGAACTCAGCTGGGTCACATCGCCATGGGGCCACTCTGGATGCCTGGACTTCCATACAGCATGGTAGTGAGGTCGCAGGGGCAACTATTCTACAAGAAACAGAGGGAAGCTATGTCACCACTTAAGATTAGTGTCAGAAGTTACATAGCATCACTTCCACAATAGATAAAAACCCAGATTTAAGGGAATGGAACATAAACCCCACCTCTTACTGGGAAGAGCATTAATACATGGTGATGAGCATGTGGGATGGGAGGTAGTATTGCAGCCATCTTTGGAAAGCACAGTCTGCCAGAATATATCTCACATAAGGAGACGCTGAAATTTCTGTGAGAAACCTGTTTCTAAAAAGTAGAGTGACACTCTAGATCACTTTCCACAGAAAGCTCGATGTGTGAAATAGTTCTTCAGAGAAGATAGTGTGGGCAATGGTTTGAGACTCAAGAGACTTGAGTTGTGTCCTGATTCTACCATTATGTTATCTTTTTGAAATTGGGCACATTCTGTGACATCTTCAGACCTCGGTTTTCTGACTTGTAAATAAGGAGATTGAATAAGATGCTTTCTAGCTATAAATCTGGAAAAAGACAAATCAAATTTAGCCCATATGTTCCAGATTGCCATCTCTTTGCATTAACCTGAGACAGTTTGTGATGTCTGGTATAAACAACATAGAGATCAAATAATGTTTGATGACAAGAGATTGGGGACGAGTTCAGCGTCACCATGTTGCATTTGTAGCTGAGACAAATTTACTCTGAATTCACTCTGAAATTTACTCTGAAAAAGTTCCCCAAGCTTAAGGCTCAGGTTTACTGAATTTTTTTAAAAAGTTGATGAAAAGTTCCTGTAATGATGCCATGGAGATAATCTGGATATGAAAATATACTGTATTTAAATCGGTAATTTAATTTAGCTTCGGAATACAAATAACATCAGATCAGTTCTTAAACTAACTCAGTTTATGAAGTTAAATTTTAGGGATCAATCCTATATGATAAAATTGGACCATTTGTGAGAAAAGAGGGGCAGCTGAGTTAGTATTAATTATATTTATAGTTTTTTGTTGTTGTTGTTTGTTTGTTTTTAGTACTAACTTATCCCAGGCAGTAAGCAGCATGTGCCTATGTTTTAACACAAATGCATCAGGGGTTCCTGGCTGCCTTAGTTGGAGGAGCATGTGACTCTTTGAGAGTTTGACCCACAAGTTGCGTATAGAGATTGCTTAAACAAATAAACTTAAAAAATTAACAGTCACATAAGATTAATATTTAAATTGAGATGAACCAGTTAATAACTAAAGTTGGTTCACTCCTTCAGTTGAAGGTAAACTTAGTCACGCCTTTGGCTAAATAAAAATATTTTATATGTGTATATAAGCATGTATTCATGGGTACACATCCACATCTTTGTGTACACATATATGTGTGTGATACACACAGAATTAATGACATTCTAGGGCACCTAGAATAGAAAAGTAAAGATGATGCAAAGAAGCAAAACCTCAAATGGATGCTGATATTCACTGAGGGTGCAAATTAAATGTGATTTAAACAGCAACTGCAAGAGAACCACCTGTTTGGTAAGCAATCTTGTTTAAGAAAGTAAAACATATAGGGTTGCCTGGGTGGCTCAGTCGCTTAAGCATCTGACTTCCGCTCAGGTTGTGATCTCTCAGTTTGTGAGTTTGAGCCCCGCATCAGGCTCTGTGCTGACAGCTCAGAGCCTGGAGCCTGCTTCGGATTCTGTGTCTCCCTCTCTCTCTGCTCCTCCCCGGCTTGTACTCTGTCTCTCTCTCTCTCTCAAAAATAAATAATAAAATTATAAAATAAAAAAGAGGGGCGCCTGGGTGGCACAGTCGGTTGAGCGGCCGACTTCAGCCAGGTCACGATCTCGCGTCTGTGAGTTCGAGCCCCGCGTCGGGCTCTGTGCTGACAGCTCGCAGCCTGGAGCCTGTTTCCAATTCTGTGTCTCCCTCTCTCTCTGCCCCTCCCCCGTTCATGCTCTGTGTCTCTCTGTCCCAAAAATAAATAAAAAACATTGAAAAAAAAATTTAAAATAAAAAAGAAAAGAAAACATATAGAAAGATTTGTGGGATTAAAGACACAGTACCCTGCCAGAGTAAGTGCATACACAGGCACATGCTCATATTCACAATTAAATGATTACCCACATTAATACTGATCCTTTGGTTTCGTTTCCTTTTCTCTTTAGTACTAACCCAACTCTATCTTGAGGTTTTTATTCATAAAGATAAAAGATCTCTGTGTTTATGGGCCACACTCCCCCCCTCCGAAGCACAGCGTCAGAGTGGTCCAGAAATAAAGTCGCAGGTCTGTATTCTATAGTAATTAAAAAAGAAACTTCCTACGTACTAGTAGCATTTCCCTGTAGGTATAGTCAATTTCCCAGAGCAATAGAAGATATAATTATACTGATGTAAATCACAGTAAGATGCCTGGGAGGGATTGGCCTTTCACCTTCTTTAATTCATTGAAAGATCTTATCTTTTTGACAGGTACTATCAGGCAGAGCAAGGGGCTGGGAGGCAGGATATTTTTCTGGTAACTAATTTGCTTGAAGGAAAAAAAAAGTATTTATTGAAAACACTCAAAAGCAGAGAGATAATCCAGGTTTAGGGGAGAATTCTCGAAGTCTTTTCCTACCCCCACCAAAGAATAATTGTCCTTTTGTGACCTGCCCTCTCGATCTCTCCGTCTCTAGGTCTTTCTTATTCTCTTTCTTCCCCATAAGACTCTAGCTATTCCTTTGGGCCTCATGTTTCCAAAATATTTGTAAAGAAATGAGTGTATATTCACACACACACACACACACACACACACACACACACACGTATTTTTCCCTCATCCTTAGAATGAATCCTTGCTGCCAGCTTTTGTGCTTTTACATTGTTTGTACAGAAAAATCAACACTGGCAGAAGCCAGCATTCTGGGAATGACTTTCTACCCCCAACGGGTCTGACTTCCTTTCACAGTTGCTTCCTGGTTTGCTGCTTTTGTTCAAGAGGCATTTCCTTCTGGACAAAACCATCTAGGGCATGACACTGGATGTCTAGGATTGCGTGAGAGTCAGAGCAGCTCCAGTGGCTGGTGGGAAATGGTGCTGAGAACCCCAGGAGCAAAGGAGGTGTAGCACCAGCCACCCAATGGAAAATGAAAAGATGTCTGAGGTTTGGTGGTTTCTCTTACCCTCCCTTATGTCCCTTTTATTTTTGTGGCAAAACTTGAAACAAAGCTAGAGTAAAAGTGCTTTTCAGTCAGTGGGTGGGGGAGGTTCTGACTCAGGCTTTGTAAACAAGACATTGCTTGAACCCCTAGATCAATGCTGCCACAGGATTCTGGAGAAACAAAGCTTCCTGCTCCATTGCATGGCACCATTAACCTTGGGAATTCCGGTCGAGCTGGGGAGGTGGCGGCACAGGTGCAGTTCTCCTGAGGCACATGAATGGAATCGCCAGAGTTCAAAGAGGTTTTGAACTTTAGGTCTAGGCCTTTTAGCTGCATTTAGTCTATTTGGTAACAGGTTTAGGTCTGGAATAACTAAAACAGATTCCCCAAACTCTCACTAATTTTTTTTTTATTGTTAATTTTAAGGAATCAGATTATGTTAGTGAACAATTGGAAGCCTCCTAGTATCCGATATAGGGGATTGCCAAATAAATTATAATACTGCCATTGATGGAATAGTACGTAGCTAGTAAAAATGATGCAGAAGGTAATGGAAAAGTTTGAAGATATATTATACAAAAAAAACCTCCACAGATTATAAAACTGTGGTACAATAGTATCCCATTTGCGGGGGGCGGGAAAGGAAAAGTGTAGAAGAGAAAAAGATAGCTCCACAGAGAAAAATTGGAAGGTATATTTCAAGATGTTAAAATGCTAGCATTAGTTATCTGTGGGTGGCAAGATGGCAGGGAATTTAATTTTCTTCTTTTTGTGTACCTGAATTTTGAGATACAGAGAATGTGTGTTACTTTGGTAAAAATTATCACGATAATAATATAATTTAAGAAAAGAAACAAATTACATGGTGTTCTTTGAGCTTCCCACTTGTGCCTGTTGCCTGGCACCAATTTAACAAGAGCAAAATGTGTGGCCTAGTTGTGGAAGGATCAAATGATAGGAAACATGCAGAAATTCCCCTACAAAGCCATAGCCTCTAGGCCTGAGTGTGTTGGAACTTGGCACACATGTTCATTTGCCACATTATGGTAAATGGGTATATTGGCAGGGTATTAGCATAAGCGTGCTGGTTTGAGATTTCATAAGTCAAGGGGAAACTGACTTCATCACAGAAAGGAAATGTTTTAGTCAAATATTTTTTGCCAATAAAATCTGAGGGTGCAAAACTTCGAGCCTAGATGTTTGAGGCTGTGCTGGTCCAATTTGGTGTGTACAGATGTTTTGGGTTTGCTCATGAGCTTTGCCAACTCTTTGCCCTATGGACGTGAGGAAGGTAAATGGACAATTGGGCTTCAGATCTCATGAATGAACAGCAATGTTTTAGATAAGCCACAGAACACAAATTCAGGACTCCTTAGTGTCCCTCAGCCAAGTGATCTCGAATCTGACATCTTCTGTCTTTCCGTTATTTGCTTGAGTCAGCAGGGCTTTTGGCCTCCCTCCATGAAGAGGCAGGATGTCATCTACTCATGGCCCACGTGGACCAAGCATTTCACATAGCTTGTCTCATCTCCACACAGACTAGGTTTATCCTTCCTGTAACAGAGGAGGAAACTGAAGCTCAGAGAACTTAAGTCATTAGGCTTGAAACTTGCTTGAGAACCCACATCTGTCTGGTTGAAAACCTGATGCTTATACAATCAATACAGTAGACTCATTATAAACCCAATCCTATGGCTTTACTTGATTATTTTCAAGTGACCTATTCAGATCCAGCTGTTAGTCTATATTATTTTCTCCTTACCTGAGCCTTATACTCTCGTCCTTGTCTCCTCCTTCCTTTCATCTATTCCATTCTCTTTTTCGTATCTTTTAAGCAAAGAGACACGACATGTAAATTTAAGAAGAAGCAAAGGTGATTTCATTCATTGATCTCTACTCTGCAGCCTACTAAATCTCTCTTTTAAAATTATGCGTCTATAGCTTTTCCCTTAAAATCCAGGCTATCATATTAGACTTTTACTTTACTAATTAAAGAAGAGCGAACATTTATTGATACTATTTATTTAAAAGAACCCTCTTTAAGGAAGATTTTAGAACATATACAAACGAATAGTATCATGAACCCTCACATACCCATCACCACTCAGCTTCAACTCAGACCACTCTTACTTCATCTCAACCCCCCACTTCCCATATTATTTTGAAGCAAATTCCGGGCTTCATATCATTTACTCCACAAATGGTAAAGGATGTGTCTCTAAAAAATAAAGGCTCTTAACAAAAACACACAATACTATTATCAGATCTTACAAATTAACAATAATTCTTTATCATCATCAAATACCTCGTCAGTATTTTAATTTGCAATTGTCTCATTATCTCATTAATTTCTTATTGTTTTTATGGTTTATTTAAATCAGTGTCCAAATGAGGCCACGCATTATGATTTGTTGATATGTTTTTTAAGTATCTTTTAATCTGTAGGTCTCTCTCTTTCTCTCTCTCTCCATGTGATGTGATTTATTTGTTGAAGAAACGAGACCAGACCAAAACAGTCTGGATTTTGTGGATTGTATCTCTGTAGCATACTTCACATATTCCTGTATCTTCTGTCTATAGTTCTTATAAAGTAGTGTTTGGATTTAGAGGCTTGGTCGGATTCAGATTAGATTTTTTTTTTTGACAAGTTTATTTCACAGGTGGTGTTGGTTCTTTCATTAGGAGTACATATTGACTGACTCTCTCTTTTGTGAAGTTAGCAGTTGTTGACAATCTTTAATTCATTTAATTCATTAATTCATTAGTGGCTATAAAATGGTGGTACTTGGATTCTATTATTCCTTCTTCATTTATTATACTATTACTGTGGGCAGCATATATATTTATTAGGATATTTCTATAAAAAGAAACTCACTCTCAGCTCCTATTTATCGAACTGCTACCATACGCTGAGTATTTTACAGATAATGTTTCCTAAGTCGAAGTGCTGATAATTGTCCCATAAAATTATTCCCGTTTTCCCATAAAATTAATTTTTAGGCATATTTCATTTGGTTGCACTGTATTTCTTCATCTTTCCATCCTTCTTTTCTCCCTTTCCCCATTCCCTTTCTTCCAGTTCTCTTTGGAGAACTTTTTTCCAGGGGGGGATCTCTCCCCCCACCCCCTTTTTAATGCTTATTTATTTCTGATGGAGAGAAAGCATGAGCAGGGGAGGGGCAGAGGGAGCGGGGGAGGGGCAGAGAGAGAGGGGGACAGAGGATCTGAAGTGGGTTCTGCTCTGGCAGCAGGGAGCCCAATGTTCAAGAAGAACCATGAGATCATGACCCGAGCTGAAGTCGAACACTCAACTGACTGAGTCCCACAGGCTCTCCTCTTTTTCCCCCTTGAAATTTGTTTCTGCAAGGACATAGTCACATCAGTGGTCACTACTGGATCATGAGGAGAGTTCAAGATTCTGAATGTGCAGAAATGAAAATTTAATGTTCAAGAAAATGTAACCTTTCCCAACAGCACTTGCCACATGCAGCTGGAGATGTAACTGCTCTGATCAGGTTTTACCAGAATCTCTGATATTTGGAGGGTAAAGCTCATTCTGGAATTTATGTGTTCAATTTTACCTTTTTTGGGGGTGACTCACTATTGCTTTCAGCCCATTTATGATATTTATGAGTAGATATAAGTAAGTTGGTTGTTTTTCAGAGTTTAAATCAATATTTGTAGTTATAGTTGTCTGATACAAGATGGTCTCCAAAACCAAATCAAAGATTGCTGGGATTTCCCACAAAATTGCTCTTGGTCCACAGAGTCTGGGGGACTTTAAAAAAAAATCTGTGCAGATTGGGGGCTCAGTCCTTGTTGAATAGGTGGGGCCCAGATGTGAGGAGGAAGGGACCTTTTTAGGAAAATGAACTTTTAAAGAAAGCCAGGGCACCTCAAAGGCTGGGTTGAGTTAAAGCACTTCACCCAGAGTCCTGATCAGTCCAGGCTGGGGGAACCGGTCTCCTTGAGGTGAGCATAAAGCAGAAACTTGAGTGAAAGGACACAGAAGTAAGGACATCATGCAGACTTGGTTCAAGCGCTGGGACAGATACTTCCTAAGAGGGACTATAGACCGGAAGACTCTCAGCCTCAGCTTCTTCATTTGTCAAGTGGTGATAAATATGCCCTCACCACCTCTCCAGGGTTGTTATGTAAATCAAATAAGATAATGCTACTGTTTTGAAAGTTTTATAGCCTTGTTTAAATGAAAATATTTCAATGAATATTTATTTCTTTTAATAGTGAAAAATAGCAAAATTAGGAAAAGATTAAAATATATATACATATCTGGTTTCCTTAACACCTTTTTATTGTTGTGTATTATTTCTGGTCATTATTCACATGCCAAAGTTTTACAGACTTGATGTCATGCTAGAATACCATTGGATATTTTGCATTTGTAGTTAACATTTTATTGTTAATATGACTCAGTTGCTGCATTATCCTTATAATTATTGTTTCTTTGTTATAACCACAGTTGAACATTTAAATGATTTCACTTTTACACAGGAAACCGCCATGAACATCTTTGTACATGAATTATTTCCTTAGAATAAATTCCCAGGGGTGTGATGACTGGGTGAAAATATATGGGCATTTTTATGGCTCTTAATAGATTTTGCCATATTGCTTTCCAAAGGCTAGTAACAATGAACCTGACACCAGCAATGAATGTGTGTCATTTACAGTGATTATTTCAAATCAATTATTCACCAGCCATATGTGAAGGCATGTCCCAGGATCCCTGTCTGCCAGGACCTTCCATTTCTGACTCATTCATTCATAAGAAATAAGTAGATGAAACAAGGAGACTGTGTATGCTGAATAAATGAAGAGTTCTTTTAGTTAAGATTCTAGAAAAGCCAGAGGGTTGTTGTTCAATGTGATACTTGCTTGCCTGTTTGATTTTACAGATTTGGTGATATTTTCTGCAATTTTCCTGGAACCTACAGAGAACCAATACATGCCACTATCTAGAATCTTTTATACAAGCATATATAGAAGTAGGAGTTCTCATACTAGTTTTCAAGAATTTATCTTTTTTTTTTTTTTTTGATCAGTCAAGATCTTTTTTGTTTTGCTTTGTTTTGTTTGGGGGCTGTGGTTAGGTAGGTCATGATTCAAAAGCACAACTGAACCCAGAGTAGATATTAATATGCATAGTTTCAAACTATGGAATTATAATAACATCCACCATTTGTGAATACAGATCTTTTAACTTTCAAAGCTTTTTCCTGTGTGTGTGTGTGTGTGTGTGTGTGTGTGCGCGCGCGTGTGTATATTTTATTTGATCCTTGCAACCACTGCATGGGGTAGACCGTGGTGGTGTTATCATCTCAGAGTGACTGAGATGGGGAGACTGAGGTACAGGAGGCTTGTCTAAGATCGCACCATATCTCAGCTGCCACAGCACCTGACTCCCAGCTCCTGGCCCTTTTCACCCAAATGTACGCTTTACAATAGTCTTTCGTATCAGTACAGTGCTGCTCAATTAGCATTTTAAAAATATATGGTCATATAGAATTAGCTTGTGGCTTGTTCTCTACAGCATTTGTGGGGAGAAGGAAGTTTCTTAGTTAATGTTAGCAATAGTTAATATGATTAACCTACATTCTCAGTTAATGACAGCAATACCTGTCACATGCTGAGTGGCTAGTGTGTGTCAGGCCCTTCTTACCGTTTTAATCCCTGTCACAGCTCTGTGAAAGAGCAGGTGTTATCACTCACGGTGTTACAGGAGAGGACACTGCAGTTTGGAGAAGTAAAGGAATTCTCCACTTTCATAGAGCTAGGAGGTGACAGAGTTGGGACTTGAACCCAAATCCATCTCAATTCGAATCGAATGATTTTTCATCTGTACCGCACAGCTTTGCTCAAGGGCCACTTTTCAAATACTGAACATAATATAAATTAACTTTTTATTACAAAAGAATTATATGTTCACCAAACAGCACTTGGAAATATAGAACTTATATTTAAACAATGTCAGGCTGTGGTTTTTCATGCAGAGCACCTGATTTAAGATGTTACAAAGACTGGTATTTAATTAGCTGTCATCTCAGAGACAGAAGCACGGAGTTTGTGTCCAGTGAGCCATTTTTTGGCCGCCTCAAAGTCTACGTTTCTGTGAAGCTTAAAGGTTTAACTCGTTGAATCCCACCTACCTAGTTTATGTACTCTCTAGTTTCCGGTCTTGTACTTACTTTATTTGCTCACTTGGGAAGAAAGCAAACACAACAAAAAGAAATCAAGCTCTGACTTGGTACAGTAGTTAATAGAGCATCTTAAATCAACACAGCCAGGGGAACTTGTACTGATTCAAGTAATTACTTTTGTCTCTAGCATTTCACATTGTCTCTGCTACCAAAACTTCCTGATACGTAGACATGGGACAATGGGAAGCCCAGCTGTTTATTGGCACGGCACTCATCTTCGGCTTATGAAAAGAAGATGCAATTCCCGGTCTTGTCTCCTAGACCTCCAGTGTCACACCCTTTCCTTTGACTACAGTAAAGTGGTAGCAGAAAGCATTCCTCGAGACACAATAGAGCACCTTAGCAGCCACTCCAGAGTTGGAATTGGTATTAGGTTACCATTCTGCATTTTTTTTTCATACCATACCCGTTTACAGGAAAGTTGGAAGGAGGTCAGGGAAAGTGCGTAATTGTTATCGGCTTTGCTGAGGCCACACCTGAATGAAAAGTTTGGGGCTGAAACAAGATCGAACTTGAGTGTTATTTGGGACTTAAAACAGCAAACATCACCGTAGAAGTGAAACAGCCTCATGGAATTGTTTTAAAGGGGACCAAAGCCCCATTGGAGCAAATTAACTTCAATTTGGCAGATGTTTCTTGTGGGCCTATTGCGTGCACCTATTTGTGCTGTACAGCCCAGGGTGTGCCTGTAGAGCCCAGACTGGCCAAGCTGGGCATCCCAGCAGTTAGCAGCGCAGGCCCTGGCTACACGCACTCTCGCAGAATACCACTTGTTATCACGGTGATTCGGATCTAAAACAGATCTGCTCCTGTTCTCAGAAACAAATTCCATCCAGCAAAAGCTTGATAGAGCATAATTAACCTATATCCTGTTCTGTCCCCTGACCCTGGTGATATACAGATCTTTAACATTTTGCTCATATTCTAGCTGCTGGCATGCTGACTCCTTTAATGAAATTCATATCTGGTCTTTGGAGCTGTCATTAGATGAAAATTATTACTGAGCCTGCAAGCAACTCTCAGATGATTTTGAGAACCTCCAGAATTAATTATGTTTAGAGACACTGCAAGCTACATTGGGTCAATCTGTTTCTTCTCATTTCAATTAAATTGAATTTACCAAACATTCATTGCATTCCTACTGTGTGCCAAGCACTGTGGTTACAAAAATGGATGGGATGCGGTTTGTGCCTGAAGGAGTTCTTCGTCATTGAGCAAGTTTTGGAGTCTTTCTCCCTTGCTGCCATTACAGCCGTATTCCATTCTCCCCGCCCCCGGTCTTTGGGTGTGTGTGTGGGTGCTGTTTCTGTTCTTTACACCACATGTGGGTGGTTTCCCCCCTTCTGCTGTGGATAAAACTCTCCCCAGTCCCATTCCTAACTCTGCGGTAGTCTTCCTAGTTCTAGGGAATAGCAGCATTGGGAGGGTGGGCCTGTGCCTCTGGATTTGAAAATGAGGCCAGTTGTCATTATCAGACAAGTGGAGCCAAATGCTTGGCGAAACATGGGTTTGTCAGGGGGGGGAAATAGTTATGCTGTGTTTTTTGAGTTATGGGAAAAAAAAGTGGTTGTGATTTGAATTCCCCTAAAGCATTTGCAGGGAAGGAAGAAAATATGCAGAAGACTCCAGTCTTTTAATTTCTGTCTCCATTTAAAAGATTCCCCAAGTCATCACAGACCATTGGCTGGCCTGGCTAAGGATGGCTGTTTAGAAGTTTTAATTGAAAAGTTGGCTTGGATTTTTCAGTTTGGACCTACAGATGAGAATCTACATTTTGAGGCACAATTCAAAATGAGCAATTTGCCTTGAAAACAGGCATATTTTCCAGCTTCCTATGACTAATGGCACATGAAGGGAGTTTAGTAATCACATAATTAGTTTGCCATTACTAAGAAATCATTTTCAGAGACCAGGAGATGTGGTTTGCAATAACTTCAGTGGTTCTGCACCAACGACGTAGACTTTGGAGGCCTGCATTTGAAGAGAAAGGCCCAATTTTCAATGATAGAGCTCTGGGGAATTCTTCTAATTGGGGGATAAAGCTTGGTTTAACTCATTTTCTTTTTATTTTGTTTAGATTCCAACCCTTGGACCAGGTTTGGGGAAAAAACTTCTTAAAGTGTTTGTAAACTTTACAAATCTCAGGCCCTACTCAAGTTCATATATGTACACTGATTCCATGCTGAGTTTGAAAATTCGATGGATCATATATCTTTTGTAAAATTATTGCACCGTGTAATATTATAAACCATGCTTCCAAAAAGATGGAGCTCTTTTTTCAATTTTTATTTTTAAAACCGGCTAAAGGGAAGTAAAGTGTGAGCCGTATTTGTACGTTTGAAAATAATTCCTGGTATTTTTGAAATTTTATTCAGAGAAACTCAAGTGATCCTATATGACAAGTACATTGAAGAGGAATTTATTAAAATTTAGGGTTAACCTTTAGAAGATTAGCTACACATTAATAATTATTGGAGCTCAGTGATGGATATTTGGGGGTTTCTATTTTCTCTAAATTTTGTATGTTTGAAATCTTTTATAATAAAAAATGTAAAATTTCAAAGAAAGAAGAGTGATAAAGATATAAAAGGAAATGAGACAGAAAGAGAGAGGAAGATGAGGAAGAGGAGGTGAAAGGAGGAGGAAAAGAGGTGAGTTAACCTTTTGCAATCATGTGGGAAAAATACCACATCTCTGGAGCCACTGGTTGAATCAGCGAAAAACAATAATAGTTACTAATAACGGTCTCTGACAGCATACTTAACATGTACTGGGACCGAATGAACATTACCTCATTTAGCCTTCACAACACTCTTTGATGTAAGCAGCACATCAAGGTCTGCATTTTTAAACTTGTAAGCCCCGAGGTTCAGAGGGTTTACGTGAATTGCCCAGGGTCACACATCAATAAATGGCAGATTATCTGCAACCAGAGCCCAGGTCCCAAGCAAGGGGCTATTTTACAATGGCCTCCTGCAGGGTGAAGGAGCTTGGGTGAGAAGCACTCCTCATTTAGAGTCATGAAGGTACATTTCCATAAAGATATCCACCAAAGTGCAGTGGAAACACTGTTGAACTGGACTTTCTTCACCTCGAATCCTACACCTGTAGCTTAAGGCTGCGTGACCTCAGGCAAAATGGAGCACTCCTGGGCCCTAGTTCCTTCATCTGTAAAACAGCACACAGTAGGTACAGAGGCACAGAGTAGGCACTCGGTGTAGAGCACACGTATCATTTTCTTTTCATGCCCTGGCTCCGTTCCAGTGGGTGTCCACAATGTAGCAGCTTTTCATGGTAGAAGAGACCATAATGAGTGAACTTTAGAATAGTTTTTGACCATGAGAAGAGGCTTAAAAATAGGCCTTGCCTTATATTAATAGAATATGGAGTCTAGGTCTACGTGAAATGTACTTCATCAGCCACACAGCGGTATTTTTAAATTTTTTTTTTTTAACGTTTATTTATTTTTGAGACAGAGAGAGACAGAGCATGAACGGGGGAGGGTCAGAGAAAGGGAGACACAGAATCTGAAACAGGCTCCAGGCTCTGAGCTGTCAGCACAGAGCCCGACGCGGGGCTCGAACCCACAAGCTGTGAGATCATGACCTGAGCCGAAGTCGGATGCTTAACCGACTGAGCCACCCAGGCGCCCCACAGCGGTATTTTTATAATTGCTTATGAGACAATGGTGAATCATCTTATTGCTGCTGAATCATCTCTCCACTACTGGGAGAAAGATGAGCAAGGGCTCATCAGGGCTGACCTGAGCATTCCTCGGAAGTCTGGCAGTTCTTTGGATGGGTTTGATTATTTTCTTATTCTTCCTATGAGCCCCAGATAATTTGGGGGGACATAGTGAGTGGCATGGTCACAGTTACCTACTCAGTGGCTAAATGTGCTTATACTTACTGTTCCAATGAATAAAAACCACCCAAATTGGTTAATTCAGTAAAAAATTAGATTAGCCACAGAAGTTGTTTGAAATAACTAATTTAATCAAAACAATAACTCAATAACCCCTACAGACCAGGCTAAAGAAAGTAAAATTAACTTAGTATTCTTAAATGTGTCATGCCACATGCTGAATTGATAAGAACGTGAAAAAGAAGAACGTGTGAAAGACAGAGAATGAAAGTTTCTTAGTGTACCATGCTTATACCTACAACATCAGGAACCTCTCTTGACTTTTCTTCCTTCACCACGATCCCCAGCCAGGACTGTGTTACTTAGATATGAGCTCTTAACTATCGGCATTTAAAGGGTTTTCTTCGAATCTCCTTTGAGGACTAGAACAAACATTTTCAGACACTTTGTTGGACAGGCTTTCTTCCCATATAAAGAAAGCAATACATAATTATTTCCAAGTGCTGCAGTTCACTTCAACTCCAAAATTTGGCTTGCCATGATGTGGACATGGCTTGTGGTAATAGGTCAAGTACTTAATTAAATTTGGGACATCCTAGGTAAAGAAGCTGGTGAAAGAATTTTTTCCTGTTTAAAACAGACATTTTTTTTTTTCTTGTAGGAAGCCTTTCATATTCTAAGTCCTTTATATTATAAAACAGCTTCTTATTTACAGCTTCACTATTAGACATTGACAGGGTAGGAAAGAAGACAGAATAAAACATTATCAAGTAAAAGCAAATGGTGCCTCTTAAATATTATTTGGTAATTTTGAAAGTTTAATCTCTCTGAGGAGGGAGGCTTTTAGCTACTGTGCAGAAACCACTCTTGTTTATAAATTAACTACCTAACTTACTTCGTCTTTGCAACATGATTTAGTAGTTCCTTGCTTGATCGAATTCCCCTAAACATCACTGGAAGTTATGTCTCAGTAACTAGTTTAGAACTAGGCCCAAAGCAGATTTTTGAGTGGGAAAATTCTAGATAATGTGTGAAATTTTGGTGTCTGTGTGTCAGGTTGGGGAGGGGGACATGGAACCTCCTAGCTTCAGATAGTAATACACATTTTATTTCGGTCCTACATTTGGTGAGACTGCTACAGAATACAAGGGGGTTCCTTGTGGAGGCCACACGTGGTCATATGGAGAAGTGAGACTTTGACATGTGTGAAATCCTGAGAATTATCCTGAAAATCTGTTTTCAGAAAAAACAACCCTTATTCAACTGCCGTTCCCATACAGGTGGTCTCCCAGACAGCTTTTTCTGTGTGAACAAATGAACAAGTGGAGGAATCTGACTGTTCCATTAGTGAATAAGCTGCTTTTGCAGAAAAATGCAAACTGGATTAAGGCTGGATTTTCTAAGAAAGAGGATAGGATCTAAGATTTGGAGATTGGTATTTGGTTTTGACGTACACAATACCCTTTTAGCGATTGGTTCAGTAGTTGGCTGTAGATCTGGAAAGGAAGTGTAGGCAGCTCTCATCTACTTGAGAGGAAGACCCGAAACTAGCCCCTTGGGAGCCTGGATGCGCTTGAAGGTTAAGGGTTGGGCGGAGCTAGCCCAGGGCAAAATTGTGAAGAAGGGAAATCTTGATTTTTCAGGTGCATTAGCACTCCCAACCCAAGCATCCAGTAACTTCCAAAGCGGGTGCCAACACTGTCATTTCCTCCCTAAGCCTAGATCGCTTGGTTGGGATCCAGATTTCAAAAGAAGCAAGAAAATAATAAAACAAAAACAAAAGCCAACAATTTATGTATTTGCGATTACAAAATAGTGGATACTAATTGCATAAAACCTGGAATATTCAATAAAGAATAAAGACAATGATTACTCTCCACCCATTACTCAGAGATGATCACATTAGCTTTTCTGATTATTCTATTTCTATTATATGTCACATACATTTTTAGTAGGAGTGAGGGTATCACAGTTGGCCCTTAAGATTATTTTTTACCCTCTTCCCAATAAGATTTATTTATTCTGAATCTCTCTTTTTAAAAAAGTGTATTTACTTATTTTTAGAGAAAGAGAGAACACGTGATTGGGGGAGTGGAAGTGAGAGAAAAAGAGAGAGAGAATCCTAAGCAGGTTCTGTGCTGTCAGCACGGATCCTGACGCAGGACTCAGTCCCATGAATGAGATCATGACCTGAGCCGAAATTGAGTCTGAACTTAACTGAGCCACCCAGGCACCCGTGTATCTCCTTCTTTTAAGATCCTGTTGAATGCTAGAGGTACAGTCAGTTCTGTTCTAATGTGATATATGCACTTCTGAGAATATACATGTTCAGCACAGCTGTACAATAAAAACCGTAGTCCTTATGAGAAAATGAGATTAAAGGGAAAACACTCAAAAACATTGTCAGTGACACATAAGAAGACAGAAACCCAATAAAGTGGTAGCACAGTTGTACCCATGTCAAACAGTGATGAAATGTATAAACACTACAATACATAGGGCACTATATCTGGAAAAAAGAGCTGATGTTTACTTGGAGAAGTATGCATTGGGAGGGTTGGCTCTTGTGAGTTATTATGAAATGCTACAAGAAAGGTTATCTAAAATGTTTTTGGTAACTTAGCTGAGGGAAAACTTGATCCAGTTTAGGTTCATTTGTCAGCACCTGGTTTAAACTGACGTAAGGCTCTTTGTTTTGCTCAGTGTGAATATTTATACACTTTGCTGCAAAAATATTTTTGTATTTGACAGTTAGATGGTATCTCAGACCCTCCTGGAGGTTTAAATAATATACGGCATAAGCAATCTTCTAATATCCCCCAAATTCTGAATTCTGAAACACATATAGCCCCAAGAGTTTTGGAGGGGCCAAAAATGTGTAACTCATTTTAGATAATAGCACATTTCCGTTGTGACGGGGACCTTCAGGGCTGTAACATTTAGGGTCAGCCATCTTGGGAAGGCTGTTGTAGAGAACGGTGTGACTGACCATTCTTCCCTTGTTGAAGCTGTCTTATTTGTCTCCGGGAGCTATATTCTAGTCCTACTTTTTCTACTCCAGCTGCTCTTTCTTAGATTTTATTGTGTTTCTTTCCCTCCGCCCATCAGTAACATCAGTGTTTTTTTTTTTTAAAGATTTTATTTTTAAGTAATCTCCACACACAAATGTGGGGTTCAACCTCACAACCTTAAAATCAAGAGTTGCATGTTCTGCCAACTGAGTCAGCCAAGTGCCCCAAAATTAGCATTTCTAAAGGTGTGGTCTGAGGCCTGTCTGCATCAGAGACATCCAGCAAAATGCAAACTTTCAGGCCTCAGGGCAGACTTTCTAAATTTGAAACTCATAGAGTGGAGCCCCGTATTTTTAACAATTTGCCCCATGATTCAGAAACGTAAATAATCGTATACCTCAATATCCTTCCCTGTATTCACTTCTTAGTCTTACTTTGGTCTCACTCGATCAATGGCCACGTGTATGCCGACCACTTTATTGTTTATGGCACGTCAGCATACAGTATCTTTATCTTTACTCCTGGGCTTCAGATTCCTATGAGCAGCTGCTAATGTGGATGTCCCAGGGGCATTGCAAAGTCAGCTTATTCAAACTGGACTCCTCTTCTTTTTACATTTCAGTGAATGGAGCCACAACCATCCCATTTTCTCCAGCCAAAACTCTCAGCTCCTCTCAGCTCTCCACTTCCATACCCTTCTTCCACTTTCAAAACATATCTCCAAGTTTTCCACTTTTCTCCTTCCCCTAACCTAGGCCACCACAATCTCTTGCCTCGACTACTGCAGCAGCACAAGCTTCCCCTTCCAGACTGTTCTTGTCCAATCCATTCTCCATAATGGAGCTGGACTGATCTTGTTAAAATGTAAGTTAGAGCATATTAGTCCCCAGCTTAAAAACATTTAAGAGAATAAAAGGTCCTACCTATTGTTACTTGGAAGAGCCCAAACTCCTTATCAAGACCAGCAAGGCCCTGGTTAGTCCTCCAGCCTCAGCTCTATGGCCCCTGTCCCCTGTGACACCCTGCCACCACTCTCCTCCCCGGGCCCCCCACTGCATTTAGGTCTCCCTGCCATGTGCTCCTGTGGCACCTCATGCTTCCCTCTCAGAACACTCATTGAACTGTATGCAATTACTTGCTTAATTATCCGTTTCCTCCATCATCAGACTCTAAGCTCCATGATAGCAGGACCCTGTCTTTCTTATTACGGAGTATTCCAATGGAAAGCACTCAATTAATATGTGATGAACAAATGAATAAATGAATTATTTTGGCATGTGTGGATGTGAGGGCAGGGGTGGGGCCTTTTATGCTTCTTAAGCAATATAAGTGAGGATGGATGGCCAATTCAATTTAGTTCAAGACAACTCAATTTAACAAACAGTTATTATTGAGTATTTATTATGCTCTATTGGGCCTGTCACAAAGTTGGAGAAGACAAGGCCTCTGCCCTCAAAGACCACTGCCCTAACCTAACTTGTCACTTGCTGGCATCCTGCTGTTATGGACAGATGGCTCAGAATCACAATGCCACTGATGCCCTGACTTCAGGAACTGCCCACGCCTCTAACCCCCACTCGGTGTCCTGCCTGTTTCCATTTCAGGTGTTTGGCCAAACTAAGCCTGAATTTGCTACATTCATTAGCATGAGCAAAGAATTGTTTAATGACTAAATTTTCTTAAGGACATTCCGACTAACTCCCCACTGCTATGTGCCCTTGACCATTGGGCGACAAGCAATTTCCATACAAGATTACATTTATAGAGGAAGTTACAGCAGAAGCAGGAGTGAGGCAGAACTCTCAATTCCAGCTTTTAGTAGTTTGTTGACCGTGGGCCAGTCTTGATTTTCTCACATATAAATAAAGAAAACAATAGCCAACTCATAGATTTTTGTGACTTTTAATGCTGTTAACCAAAAATAATAATGGCAAAGATTTCTAGAGTGCTTATTACATGCTGGGCCTTGCCCCCAGGGTAGCACCAGAGTCCATGTCTGCCGTCACTGTGCTATTTCCTTGGGGGTAAGCTTAATTGAAGATGTGGATAACCTTCTACTCTGGTATTGGGGAAAATCAGCAAAACCTTTCTTTCTTTTTTGTTTTTAAGTTTATTTATTTTGAGAGAGACAGAGATAGCACAAGTAGGAAGGGCAGAGGGAGAAAGAGAGAGAGAGAGAGAGAGAGAGAGAGAGAGAGAGAGAATATCCCAAGCAGGCTCCATGCTGCCAGCGCAGAGCCTGGCACAGTGCTCAAATTCACCAAACCAAGAGATCACGACCTAAGCCGAAACCCAGAGTCATAT
This sequence comes from Neofelis nebulosa, assembly GCF_028018385.1. Classification (NCBI taxonomy): domain Eukaryota; kingdom Metazoa; phylum Chordata; class Mammalia; order Carnivora; family Felidae; genus Neofelis; species Neofelis nebulosa. The sequence continues at coordinate 73,926,861 of NC_080786.1, forward strand.
GCTCAACCCACTGAGCCACCCAGGCCCCCCAACAAAACATTTCCGAAGGGATTTATTTTATTTTATGTGAATTCTCTTATTTTCCAGGGCCCAGAGAAAATGTGCTGTTAAGTTTTTTACAGAACAAATGGGTGCTATTAAAAATAACAGGCCACCGTTCATGTTATCTTCAGGGGCGCCTGGGTGGCTCAGGTCATGATCTCACAGTCGGTGAGTTCGAGCCCCGCGTCAGGCTCTGTGCTGACAGCTTGGAGCCTGGAGTCTGCTTTGGATTCTGTGTCTCCCTCTCTCTCTGCCCCTCCCCTGCTCATGCTGTGTCTCTCTCTGTCTCAAAAATAAATAAAAACATTAAAAAAAAAAGTAAATAACATGCCAGTGTTCATGTTATCTTTTACTTGGCTTTTCCTTCTTATGTTACTGATGTATTATCTGTTAGGTGTAGTTGGATTCCACGTGGCCTGGTCTTACATACGTTCAGCCCTTTGGAAGTTACTTTGGAGTAACTGAGCATACTGAGGAGGGGAGGGGGAGAGAAGGTACATCTTTTAGTCACTTGTTGAAGTAAGTTTAGCAGTCAAGTTAATTCTTGAGTCTAACAGCTGTCTTCAAGCCAGATTTTTGCTTTATTTGATAGATTATTATCTTGATTATACGGTATAACTGAAGTAATTTTACATCACAGGAAGAGTTTTTGTTTAAGTGCTTGAAGGTATACAGTGACTCTAGAGCAACATTCCAGCTCACAGTACAGTCAAAAGGGAATTATACCAGTGTTTTAAAAAATATTTTATTTTTTGTTTTTAATTTTTTTTTTCCCAGAGGAATTCTATCAAACATTTATTTTTATTTTTTAAATATAATTTATTGTCAAATTGGCTAACATACAGTGTATATACAGTGTGCTCTTGGTTTTGGGGGTAGATTCCCGTGATTCATCGTTTACATATAAGACACAGTGCTCATCCCAACAAGTGCCCTCCTCATTTTTCCCCTCTCCCCCACCCCCCCTTCAGCCCTCTGTTTGTTCTCTGTATTTAAGAGTCTCTTATGGTTTGCCTCCCTCCCTCTCTGTTTGTAACTATATTTTTCCACTTCTCCTCCCCCATGGTCTTCTGTTCAGTTTCTCTTGGTCCACATACTCACAAGTATCTACTAGACACTAATGATTTCTAGATTATAAGAATTTGGGGACACAGAAGCCATATTAGTGACTGAATGTGGCTAACATCCATTATCCTAAAATATTCCTACAGTCTTACTTCTATAGGTTTTGAGATTTTTTGGGGCATAATATAGGGCTCTACTGTGATGAGACACATCTAAAGGAGATAAATAGTTGGGTCGAAAGCCCAGTCCATGGCACGTAATTGACTTCACTGGAGTTCATGTAACCAAATTTCCTTGGTAACATGTAGCTCAGAATAACTGAGGCCAGCTACCTCCATATTCATATCGTGTTTTCTCTAAGAAAGATTCAGGATAGTGGCAGGAATATAAATAAATATGCTGTAACTTCATAAATCTATGTATGTGTATATATTTGTGTTCATTCAAGTTTGGATTAAAGTAGAAATTATTGCAGTAAATAAGTCCATCAGCAAAGGGTACCTTTCATCAAGTAGCTGCAGCATTTAAAGAAGTTAAATATATTTAGGCTTCTATCCATTTGAAGGCAGATTCTGAAGTACTGACACGAGGCCCTAAAAATAAATGTGAAAAGACATATGTACTAAGTAAATAAGATTGCAAATTTAGTGAGATTTAACATAAGCATTTACAGAAACTGATGTGGAAGGAGCAGAGGCAATCTATAACTCAGAATATGGAGGGAAATGTCTCTTAAGTGGTGTTATGGGCTGAACTGTGTTTCTCCAAAATTCACATGTTGAAGCCCTAATCCCCAGAATGTGATTATATTTGAAGAGGTAAATTTCAAAAAGATAATTAAGTTAAAATGAGGTCATTAGGGGGGCCCTAATCCAACATGACTGATGTTTTATAAAAACAGGAGATTATGATACATACATGTACAAAGAAAAGACCCAGGGGAAGACAAAGAGAGAAGACCATCTATGAGTCAAGGAGAAACGGTTCACAGGAAATCAACCCAACCAAGAGATGCTTTGGTCTCAGACTTCTAGCATCTGGAATTGTGAGAAAATTCATTTCTGGTTTTTGGTTTTTGGTTTTAAAGCTACGCATTCTGGGGTACTTTGTTATGGCAGCCCTAGGAAACTATACAAGTGGTTTTTACCACTTCTCACCCCTTGACCCTCTTGCTTTGTTTTTGAAGACACAAGCATTGTTTCACTTCTACTTGATTTGGCTCTGAGTATGATGTGACTCTCAGAATTGCTGATGAGGCACAAGAATTTCATTGCTACACGGAAATGCCGTGTTAGCTAAGTTTGATGCTGAGAGACCCTGTAAATATCTTCAAGTTTATCCTTGAATGGGAACAGAGAAAGATGCTTATTATATTTGTAGCTAACAAGAAACCAGACGGTACGGGCCAACCCGAATCATCTTGGTTGGTTGAACAAGGAGCTGAACGGAAGTAGAGGAAAATTCAAAAAAGATACGGATAAGCTCTTGAACTTGGATTTAAAAATGTCAATTGCATAAGCACAAGGTAGGAGAGAAATTGTTAAGCAGTAGTATGTATTGAAAGCTCATTATGAGTCATCTGAATCATGAGAATGCCCTCATACCCAGTATTCTTATAAGCTATCATTTATGGATTCCATGTTTTCAGGGGTGCCTAGTAAGAACATGAGCTGCCTTAGGAAGCAGGACTATGAATTTCACATGGCTGGAGGCGTCCAAGCAATAACTGGGCAGCCACAGGGATGTGGCAGAGGATACCTAGTTAACTTGACACACTGGTGGTTGAAGTTAGACTCACACTAATTGCTGCCCGAGGAATTCAAGACCACCTGCCCCCACATAATTCTGGGTTTTTGGCATTGCTACCTTTTAAATATTAGTGCTTAGGAAAGCTGGTGGAGAGAAATGGAGATAGCCCTGAAAGCCAATGACACCGATATTAATTGATTTTTAGCTCCGTTTACTTACATCTTCCTTTGAGATAAACCATTTATTTAAATGGGGATTTGGAAACAGTGGTCTTTGACTGTATCGAGGGTCTGTCCAGCTTGACAACTCCAGATATTGGTTGAATTTGATTTATTTGGAGGTTAGTATCTTAAATGATGGTATGTTGATCTTGGTTTCACCTCTATCCTCTGTTGCTTTTAAGATAAGCAGAAACAGATTGATCCATAAACCATGTGTTTACCTGTATACACTAGTGAAATCTTATGCTGGGAAAAGTCCCCATTTTAATAAGCTTTAAACAAAAAATTCTACCTTAGGTGCTAATTAGAATCTAAATTCAGGTGTTAACCTCTTTGACTGAAAGTGCATGTTGAGTAATTGCAGGAAAGGGGCCAATTTCAGGCACAGCAGTAATTACTGAATTAGTAGAAAAGTTCAAGTAGGGCTTCGGATTTCAGATCATTACTGAGCTTTCTGAGGAACAGCTAATCCTGGAGTGGTTGGGCTTCTCACACCTGTGCGTGCGCACTTGTTTGTGTGTGTGTGAGCATGAGTGAGTGTGAAGGGAGCTCCACTTAGATTTCAAAGAAATGACCTCGCAAATGAGCACAGAATTGGATACCGATATTTCCTATTATTTAAAAATATAATTTTAAAGACCTCTGAGTTGACCTTTACTGTTTTTTTACCCTTTACTTCAAAAGTAGGGGAAAAAACAGAATCTGTTTTATCTGATAAAATGGTTTTATTCTTAAATTTCAATCTGTTGCATTATTTACTTCCTTAATGTCCTGGGAATTAGCCTTTAATATGCCAGGGAGTATGAACCTCTGACGTACACTCTTCATTGAATTTACTTGTTGCCAAGGGTTGATTAAGCCCTTAAACCTACTGTAGTGATACTCTCCAATGATGTAGAAGAGGAAAACAGGAGAGACTACAGTTGCCTTTTTGGTACTTGGGGTGCTGTTCAATCACAACGTTATCTTCCACCTTCAAACAAAATCTAATGGTCCTAAGTAGAAACAAGATCCATAAAGACAAAATCAACCCAAATCTTCAGGGCACAAAATAGCTTATGCCCTCCTTCACTATGGTGACTGTTTCTTTACCTTGGGTGTAATTTCAAGTGTTAGCTCTGATTGATAAAGTGTTAAATGGTCTGTAGTCTTGTAAAGAGCTTCTCACTTACCCTAGGAACAATGGTGAATTATTAGCATCTATTCACTGACCTCAAAAGTCAAACTGTGGAAATTCGCGGTACCCAACTGTTTACGAGCATTTTTCAAGGAGACTCTGCACACATTATTTTTTAGTGTTTACAGCGTGTGATATAGAAAAATATGCCATAGGCTTCATGCCCTGATGAAGAATTCATAATCAAATAAGATACAAATATGGGTAGAGTTAAATAGTAATACCAAATAGAATAAAACTGAAATAAGGGTAGCTATTCATCAATATGGAAATTGATAAATAAATTATGGGACATCCATATACTGAATGGGATACTGTGTACCCATTAGAAAATTTAGGTAGGTCTGCATTAGTATATAAAGAGCCTCAAGATCTATCTTTGAGATTAGAAAAAAAGAAGAATAAGGATATAGAATTAGCTTACCCATACGGTTTTTTTTTTAAAGAAAAGGATGTCTATAAATAATGTGTATGCTTATTACTTTTTCTTAATGTTCTATAAGAAATATGATAGTTATTTTTAGGTGATTGGGGATAATTATGGGAGGACAGGAATGTGTGAATAAGGAAAGAATTACTTTAATTTGTATCTTTTGGTATGTTTTGATTTTTTTTTACCATATATATTGATCTATTTTAAAAATATAAGTAATTTCTAAAAGGCATGCAAAGTCAGACTATATTTAAAATAAAATAAGGTGGTATATTATTCATTATCAAATGATGTTATACTCAGTGGGCATAACAGAAATTCAAGAGAGAGAGAGATCAGTAAATGAGCTCCTGCATAATTACTCTAATAATTACTCCATTTGTAGAACGGTGCTAACATCATATTTGATGTTTCTATCCATTACAGTTATTTTTTTATTATTTTTTAATTGATTAATTAATTTTTTTAACGTTTATTCATTTTTGAGAGACAGAGAGAGACAGAGCATGAGCGGGGAAGGAGCAGAGAGAGGGAGACACAGAGTCTGAAGCAGGTTCCAGGCTCTGAGCTGTCAGCACAGAGCCCAAAGCAGGGCTTGAACTCACCAGCTGCGAGAGCATGACCTGAGCCAAAGTTGGACGCTCAACCGACTGAGTCACCCAGGCACCCCCATTGCAGTTATTATGTTTATCGATTCTCAAATTATCTTTTCTTAAGCCAGTGGAAGCCTCTTCAAGTTGGGTCCCACATCCTTTTGATATAACCTTGGTAATCGTTGATAGTTTCTTGCAAGATATTCCAGGATCATCTTGCACATTTTCTACCCTACATCTGGAACTGGACTTCTCTCCAAAGAGCACTGGTCTGTTTTACTGAGAGATGGTGTTTAGAGAGGATGTCTGGACACTAGTGGTACTTATTGCTACAGGGTTGGTCGCTTTTTCTAAGCCTTTTCAGTGAACATACTTAGGAAATTGTGTGTGTATGTGTGTGTGTGTGTGTGTGTATAATACATATTTATTTACATGGTAAAATACACATGAGTTCATACTGATATTTTCTATCAATAATTGCTTTAAACGTAAATGGTTTAAATGCTCTAACCAAAAGACATAGGGTGGCAGAAAAGATAAAAAAACAAGACCCACTTATATGTTGCCTACAAGAGACCTATTTCCGACCTAAAGACATGGCAGAATGAAAATGAAACTATGGAAAAAGATACTGTATGCAAATGGAAAAAAAAAAGTACCGATATTTTCAATTCAGATTCAGAGGTTTTTCTTAACCTCACTGATCTTACATGTTTATCTCTTTTTATTCACACTGGAAATTCCAGTTCTCATAACATAATTACATAACAGTCTCACAATAACAATACCAACACTGCTACTACTAATGTAATTATGGAAAACAGTTAGAATTAGTGAAAACAGTTGTCTTTAGAGTATGTCCTCCCAAGAACATATGGTCAAATAGCTGTTGTAAAAGTCATTTGAACTAGCTCCTCTCTGTGATGTTAGGCTGTCAGCTGGCCACACAGTGAGGTTCATTTGTTTCACCTTACTTTTGATTCTTCAAAGATGGCATTTTAAAATTTAGTTTTGTTTATTTATGCAAAATATTAACTTGGTGCCAAAGTCAAAGCTATAAAACAATATATATCCAAAAATGTTAAGCACTAATGTCCCCTGCCATATGAGTAACCTTTAAATTTTTTTATTTGCTGATTTGCTTTTCCTTTGTTTTATTTTTTAATTTTTAAAGTTTTGTGCCCTACCACCTGCCTGCCCCCCCCCTTGTTTTATTTTTAATATAATCAAATGGGTATTTTAGGGAAATGGAAGCACATAAAATATTATGGAGGGGCGCCTGGGTGGCGCAGTCGGTTAAGCGTCCGACTTCAGCCAGGTCACGATCTCGCGGTCCGTGAGTTCGAGCCCCGCGTCAGGCTCTGGGCTGATGGCTCGGAGCCTGGAGCCTGTTTCCGATTCTGTGTCTCCCTCTCTCTCTGCCCCTCCCCCGTTCATGCTCTGTCTCTCTCTGTCCCAAAAATAAATAAAAAACGTTGAAAAAAAAATTAAAAAAAAAAAAATATTATGGAGATCACACCATAGTAGGAGGTAAAGATATCCTTTATTTCTTTTTATAGCATCTTTCATAGCTTTTTGTTTTCTTTGAAGTTTTTAGTTCTCAATATTCCATTTTACCTATTTATTTTTTTACTTTGCTTACTTTTTCTAGGTATTTAACACCAATTTATATATCACACTCCCTAATTGTCTAAATCTTTCCTTAGTGTATTTAAGCACATCCAGTATTTCATCAAGTTCATCTCTGAGTCTTTCTCCCAGAGGCATCAGACTCTGATGGCTATCTGGTTGGGTAACTCCTCCAGCCTACTGCACAATTGCCAGCCCATCCTTTCCCATCTCGCTTCACTACCATCTTGGGAATTTCCTCCTTTTTATTGAGTAAAATCACCTGCTTATTGATTCCCCTGTCACCTTCCTTCTCGTTTTCCTCCCTCATTTTGATAAAGTGTTGTTAACTCCTTTGGCTTGATATTGTGATGAAGTTCATGAGTATTGTTCACTCTGTTTCATCTCCCATCACCCAAAACTGGGGCTATCACTGGAGATTATCCCAAGGAATCATCTTGACCCATCCTGTGTTTTCATATGGCACTTAAATCATGTAATGTGTAAATGTTTCACAACCTGATTTAGATTCTACCCTTGCTCCAGAAGGCCATGACTTAAGGCTGTGTCCATGACAATTAACTAGGGAGTCATTTGCTCTAAGTTCAGATAAGCTTCTTTGCCTACTGCTGAGCAGTTTCTGATATAATTGGCTGAAAGCTGTTTTATGTACATGGTAGAAGTATGTGACCCAGCCTAAACAAAGCCTTGAATAAGTCCAAGGATCTCAGAGTGTGATTGTTTGCATCAGATTATCAGTGTCTTTGTGGGGATGATGAGAGTCAATGATAGGTGTGATATCTTCATGCCCACAGAGCATGATTCTCTCATACAGGTACAATGAAATTCCCAGGTTGAGTTTGAAATAACGAGAGGGCATAAGCTACTTGCATTTAAAGCAAGTAAGCAAACAAACAAATAACAGTAGCAAGATTATTGTAAAACGAGAGATGCATGCATGCATGGATGCTGCAGAAGAAAAGAGGAAAGACATTCATTGGTAGGCTTTTGGTTATGTATTTCAATAATGTACAGGGTTTGTGGCTTATAACATCATCAGAGTTATACAATAGCATTATATCCCTGAGAGTTGTGCAGTTATCTCTCCCTTTCTCTTTCTTTTCTTTGTATATAATGGGGGATCTAAGCCTGGATCCATGCCCTACCCAGGACATTTCCTCTTTGTGGTATGTGAGCCGTTACCAATGCTAAGATTTACTGCTTTGGGGATCGGTTCAGAACAAATGTTCCAAACAGCCGTCTGCCTCAGGCAAGGTAATTTTGGACAAATTCAACAAGACTTCAAAGGAAGCCACCTACTACAATGCCTAAGGAGGATAAAGACCTGATTTAAATGAATGTATTGCAATTAGTGGGTATTTACTTTATATGTTGCCAAGTTCTGATAGCTTTCTCTAACCCTCAGGGAAATAATATATATGTCTACTTCTGGTGAGCTGAAGAAACGGGATATGTGCTTTCCAGAGAGACAGGTGTTGTGAGCATACACAGATCTAAAGGAGAGAAAAGACAAAAAGTCCATGAAAGCTGGAAACAAAGAATAAATGCAATGTTTGTTTTGAGCAGAAGAGGAAAAAAAAAGATGTGTGTAAATGGTGTGCTCCCAGCATCCCCTTCCCTGGAAAAGGGGTAGCCCGTCTTCTGCAAAATTCTGTTTTCTTTGAAAACAGCTTGTATTAACTAAAGAAGTAAGGAGGAGGAAACATTTATTATCGGCAGATGTGGAAAAACCACGTATCAATTAAAGGAGTCTTGGACCACCACGCTGACTTAGGTCCATCCTGAAGGGCTGGAGTTTAATCCAATCATTCAGCACGAAGCATTCCAGTAGTGGAGGAAATTAAGGATTAAATAGTGGTGGAAGAATGAGAAAGTAAGACGTTGGATGTATAGCCAGAGTGGACTTTAATCAAATCAAGCCAGAAACAGACCGAAATGGAAATCTAATAGCCCCATGTTCTCAGATTCATGTTCCCAGTTTCATTCCAGATCTTATTCTTAAAAGGGAGGTTTAGTGTAAGAATTGTTACAGGAAGAGACTAGCATGTTCTCCCAGCATTTTTCGCAGAAGGAATGTTGAGAAGGTCAGTCCCAAGTTTTGTCAAGAAGTACAAATAATACTGTATGGAGACTTCTATTTGGGGGTGAGGGGAAAGTAGAAGGGGCTCCATGCCAAAGTCTCCCAATCTGACTTCTCTTTGCCCCCAAAAGATCCCAGGAGAAGAGAAGCAAAATATACTCCCTCTCTTCTGTGCTTGTGTTTATTTCAGGCAGTACACAATTGAGCAAAGAATCTCTCACTAAGAAATCTACTCCAAGACACAGATTTAAAAGCAGATCTAGAGTTATTAGAAGTCTGTTAACCAGTAAGACTACCTTACTCAGATTTCCAAACTCTATTTATCTAGACAATTGTCAGCCTTCTCTTCCACTGGAGACACAGCCATGTATTTCCATCATGTTTATCACTAAGCTCTTCCTGAATTTTGGACTCAAACTCATACTCCGATGTTTAGAACTTATCTGACAGATGAAGACGCTTTGTAAAACTAGCCTCTAGAAAAGACTGCTCAAATATCGTTTTGATAATGGTGCTGTCTCTTGCTATCCGGAACACATTTCCTGATCTTTATCATTCGATATTCTGTGAACCAGCTGAATGTTTTTCAGTCGGTGGCATATTTCCTCCTTGATGTCCTGCACCATTCCTAGTCTGGGAGCTTTGCTGTTGCCCCTGAACTTTGGAGTTCTCTGAAACTGTTGACTCTGATTACTGGTGTTTCTGAAGAAGTGGAAAAACAGAGGAACCGTTTAGGAATGGAGAGTGGAACTTCAGGCGGCATGAGACTAGGTATTTCAATCAGTCTTAAACCATCTGACATGCGCTAATGGTTGAAACGGAGGTGTCTTAGGTGTGTGGCCTGGCGTTGCTCTCGCCTCCTGTTTACGTTAGCAGCTTGTCTGTCTGAAAGTTATGATACCACAAAGCCTCTTTAGGGTCTCAGAGCAGGATGCGGCACGCTGGCTCCGAGAAACAGCCCCCAGGGCCAGCTCTCTAAGCCGCTGCAGGTAAACGGCAGAGGTGTGGGCAGGTAAGCGTTCAAGGGAACAATGAGGAGGAGAGCAGGTGAACGCAGCCTGGCTTCAGCTGGACGTCCTGAAACAATTAGGCAACTTCTATCGGAAAAGGCTCTCCTTTGGAAAGATAAAGGCAAATCTGTTAAGTGACTACTGTCACGTCCTGAAATGCCATGCGATGCTGATTTCTCACTTCCTGGGCCGGCCATTCCACCCAAATCAGATCTTGCTCAGCACACTTATTAGCAAAGTCAATCCTGTTGATTGGTGCCTTTTAAGTAAGGAAACTTTCTAATTTTTAAAAACACATTAGCAAAGGAATTTATTCTCAGATAAGGCAGCTTGAAGTGGCAGTGTAAACATAATGAGCTAAAGGAAAGCAACCTTTAAACCACAGGGGGGGCGGGGGAATAAGAGATTTGAAATGATCAATTTCTTTAATCTGGCGGCCAGACTTTGGCAAATATGTTTTTGACTGCATCATTTCTGAAACAATTACTTCTAACACAATTTAAATTGTTTATCCCCCCACCCCTTTGACAGTCTGTTCATTTTTTTAAAATTATACAGGTAATACACAAATACAGCATTATTGTAAAAGATTCAAGGAATACTTCTATACTGACCTCTTCCAGCCCTGCCCAGTCAGACATAATCATGCACCCTGTCTTTCCCCTTAGAGGTACGTGACTACTGCTAGAAGTTTGCTCTGTGTCATTTGAATTTCCTTTCACTATTTTTACATATAAATATAAATTCTTCAGAGGTTTAAAAAAATAAGCATAAATAGAAATGTATCTACTTTATTTGAAATTCTCTCTTTTTTTTTTTACTTTAAAACATGTATTGGAGAGTTTTCTAAGTCAGTGCATATTTGATCCTTTGCATTTTTTTTAAACGTTTATTTTTGAGAGAGAGAGAGAGCATGTTGAGAGCAGGGTAGGGGCAGAGAGAGAGAGAGAGAGAGACAGAGGATCCGAAGCAGGCTCTATACTGACAGCAGAGAGCCTGATGTAAGGCTCGAACTCACAAACTGTGAGATCTGGACCGAGCTGAAGTCAGACACTTAATCAACTGAGCCACCCAGGTGCCCTGAGCCTCTGCATTTCTTAATGGCTGCATTAGTGTGGAGTTACCATTAACTCATTTACACCTCCCTCTGTTGATGGACGGTGAGGCTGTCTCTCTTTTTTTCTATTATAGTGAAACACTTTCTCTTCTCCCCCCAACCCCTCCCACAGGTGTGAATGTATTTTTCGCTGAAATTTCTACAAGTAGAATCTTTGGGTCAAAGATGTCAATTTTGCTATCTTTTTCCAATAAAACTCATCTTTTAATTGATAAATCAATTATTAGCATATATTGTATACCTACTATGTGCATGGGGCTTTAGACAAGACATAAACATATATGTCTTAGTAGGGGATATGAATGACTCCATATGAGGCCAAGGCCTTTTCAGACAAAAACCACCTTTTAATTAATTTTGCTTTCTTTGGTCACAAGACTGTCCTCTAATGTAATTAAAGACTGTGGGCTTTTGTTGTAAAGCTGACTGAGGCTACTTTATTATAACATAACAGTTTTCAATTTAGGACCTTGCATCGCAAGTTTTAATTGATATTTCAGTACAAGATTTCAAAGGACTAGTGGCTGTTTTTGTCTGGGACTCCCAGTCTCTGAATATCTAACTATCCCTCATATATCTGGGCAGTGCAATCCTTAAAATACCTTGTGACCCAAATCAGGGCTCAGGGACTAGACTGACAGCCCAGCCACTATGTGCAGCAGACTCAGATGGGGGTAGGAGGCGTGAGTCTGATGGTGTCTCTCCAGGACAGCCTGATATGATGGGACATCAGCTCTGGGTGAAGTGATGTGCCTTTAGCCAGTGAAGAGTACAGCAGAGACTTGAATTCAGGTATTTTGACACCACAGCCTGAACATTTCACTACTAGGTTATCTTGCAACTCCTCCGTTCAAAATGGGATTTTTGTCTCAACAGTGTGGCTGTATCCTTGTGTGCTTGCTTAGGGGGCCTCGTGCTCCAGCAAAAAGAGTCTGAATTTGAAACCAGAAGGACCTGGATTCACATCTTGGCTCTGCCACTTTGTAGCTTGGAGCAAATTCCTGAATGAAGAGTCACTGGTCCCCGGGATCAAGCGGGGAGAGGCTGAGACCTGGTCACACTTGAATGCCTGGCTAATGAGCTTTGTAAGAATTTTTTGATTAACAAGTGAATGGAGTTTTCTGAGCCTTTATCTCTTCATCTGTAAAATGAGGATCATCAAGCTTATTGCATAAAGTCCTGCCTCCCATAAACCAAAAAATTGTGAATACTCTAGGCCCACACTAGAGACAGAGGCCTGTGCCACAGTATCTTGCTTTTCTAGGAGTTTGGTGATTAGGGGGGAATGATAATTCCTGGCTGGTTGTTATTTCAAAAGATCATTTTTTTTTTTTTTGATTATTGGAGTAATACACATTCATTTTATAGAGAATTTGGAAAAACTCAGGGAAGTTAAGAATAGAAGATAGAAAGTAAAAATATGTCACTGTAGGGCACCTTTTGGGATGAGCACTGGGTGTTGTATGGAAACCAATTTGACAATAAATTTCATATATTGAAAAAAATAAAAATGAATGATTGCAAAAAATAAAAAATTAAAAATTAAAAATATGTCACTGTAAGATAATAGATATCAGCGTTACTGTTTTGGCCAATCTTCTTCCAAACTTTAATTATTGCTTTTCCTGTCTGAATATATTTTATGTAATGTAAATGAATGAATAAATGAATATAATGAATATAAAACTTTCTAACCTGTTTTTTTCCAAGTACCGTTTTATTATGAGAATTTCCCCAGACCTTAACTAGTCATTGAAAACAGGATTTTGAATGTCTGTCTAAAATTTCATTATGTAAAGTATCCTTACATCATTGAAACATTTTTTTATTATTGAACCATTTCTTGTTTTACAGTTTTTCAGGATTGTCAAGAAATGGCAAGAAACCACCTCACTAGTGGTGCTCTGAGGTTGATTCCGGGCTGACAACATTAGAAAGTTACCTGGGTAACTTTTGAACTGGACCTTTCTGTCTTCCACCCTGGGGATCCTGAGCAGTAGGCTTATGAGGAGGGAGGTGTTTTTTAAGGGGGTTAAATAAAAAGGTTAGTGTAGGGTACCTGAGTGGTTCAGTCGGTTGAGCATCTGACTTCAGCTCAGGTCATGATGTAGCGGTTCATGAGTTTGAGTGCCACATCAGGTATGCTGCTGTCAGCCTGTCTGCTCAGAGCCGGCTTTGGAACCTCTGTCCTCTGCCCCTCCCCCACTTGCACTACAAACAAACAAACAAACAAACAAACAAACAAACAAAAAGGGGTTGGTCTTTCTAGGCGTTCCTGTTAGAAATGAAGGACCACTGACCTTGAGTTCCCTGAAGACTGGCTTGTGCACTGCTGGAGTCCCCATGTCCCAGGCAGTACGTGGCACATAGTGGGTACTTACTAAATCCACGTCAAACACATTGTTCAACACGTTTTGATATTGGTTACTATTTCTTTAACACAGAAACTTGAGAGAGAAATTAGCAGGTTAAAATTTTAATTAAAAATATCTTGAGAGTTTATAGTGCCTTCTTAAGAAATCAACACATATTTCTTTTTCTTTTAAAATAAATAATTTTCAAGAGCAATATAGGTTCATCATAGGAAAATTATAAACTGCAGATAGGTAAAAAGGAAAAAAAAACCTTTCTATAATTCTACATCTTGGGATGTAAACATTCTCCATCTAGTTCTTTCCCTCCATGGGTATATATATAGAATATTATATGAAAAATACATATTAGACACATATCTAAACATAGTGTTTTATAATCTGCTTTTTCCCCCCTCTTTATGGGTACCATAATCAGTGTTTTAAATCTTGGTTTCCAGTTTTTGTTACTAGCCTGTTCATAATTAATTCCTAGTCTATTAAATCTGCATTCAATAAGGATCTCCTTTGATGGCTGAATTTAAATATTTCCTAAACAATTAGCAAACACATTAAAAAATAATCAGTGAAACATTTTGTATGGCAAGGTGTAGATTGAAAGTTTTCATAATTTTTGTACTTAAAAAACTGGTAAATACCTTTTTGGGACCAGTGTGGAATTGACATGAGTAAAGGTATTTAAATAACCTAACTGCCATCTACTACTGTATCACCAAAGGAGTGACATTTCAATGTAAAAAAAAAAAAATTAAATACTGGGGCACATGCGTGGTTCAGTAGGTTGAGTGTCCAGCTTGGGCTCAGGTCTAGATCTTATGGTTCTTGGGTTCGAGCCCCACATCAGGTTCTGTGCTGACAGCTCAGAGCCTGGAGCCTGCTTCGGGTTCTGTGTGTCTCTCTCTCTGCCCCTTCCCTGCTTATGCTCTCTCTTTCTCTCAAAAAAATAAATAAACATTAAAAAATTGTTTTTTAAATATGGGGCACCTGGTTGGCTCAGTCAGTTAAACATCCAACTTTGGCTAAGGTCATGATCTCATATGTTCCTGAGTTCGAGCCCCACATTGGGCTCTGTGCCGACAGCTCAGAGCCTGGAGCCTGCTTTGGATTCTGTGTCTCCCTTCCTCTCTGCATCTCCCATGCTCATGCTCTTTCTCTGTCTCTCAGGAATGAATAAATGTTAAAAAAAAATTTAAAAATAAAATACATTTACTTTTATGAAAATTAAGACATGCTCTCTGATGAGTGTCACCCTAGAATCACAGGCTTGTGCAGTGAGATGGTGTGTAGCCATTGCAAAAGATGAGTTGAGACTACGAAGGATAATATTGAGAAGTTTGCTCATTTTGCTTCAGACTGGCAAAAACATGGTCATTAAGCAGCTTTGGCCCCTCAGTGTCACCAAAGCAAACCCATGTTTTTTGCTTTTCAGCCATTTATTTATTTATTTATTTATTTATTTATTTAGTTTTGCTCACTGATTTGTGGGCTCCTAGAAGGCAGAGACCATATCTACTTCATCTTTCTTTGTTTTAAACATTTAAAAAAAAAAATCAGGCTCCGAGCTCTGAGTGGTCAGCACAGAGCCCAATGAGGGGCTCAAACTTGTGAACTGCGAGATCATGACCTGAGCTGAAGTTGGATGCTTAACCAGCTGAGCCACCCAGGCACCCCTCTAACTCATCTTTCTAACCTCAGTGTTTAGGAGCATGCAGTTAGAGTAAATGAAACAGTGGCTGAGGGGACGTGCTAAATAGTGGATTCCAATGAGAAAGCATCACTTGTTTCGGGAACTGCTTTCTTTTCACCTTATCTTTCAAGTTTCCCAAAGTTGCTGTTTAAATTGATGTTAACAATTTGAGCAAAAGACGTAGGTGGTAGAGTTGGGTAATAGGAAGTTTTGATACAGTATAAACTTGATTTTCAAGCTCTGGCTGAATCAGGGAAAGGTGTTTAACATGTATTATCTTTGTAGCAACTTGAACCATTAAAGAAAGGGACGTCTTCAAGAAAGCATGAACACATTGCTATTGTGCATATAAGGTTGAAAGTGCTTTGCCAATTTGGTCTCTGTTGCTTACACACTTCAATGTCTCCTTGCTATTTTGTTGTGTTTCCTCTGCCAGAGGGTCCAGGCTTTACCTTCCAAACTTCCTCCTCCTCTTTGAAAGCCCAGCTCAAATGACACTTCCTCCATGGAGCCTTTATCTCCTTCCCCTTCGGTGTCTCCAAACTGGCCAGACGTAGTCATTCTCACCTTTGTTCTCCCATAATGCTTTGTTCATGTCTCTGTTTTAACACATCACTGTGCTTTTTGTGTTAAGTGTATGTTTTAGTCCGTTCATGCTGCTATAACAGAATACCACAGACTGGGTGGCTTATAAACAGCAAACATTTATTTCTCACAGTTCTGGGAGCTGGAATTTCAAGCTCAGGGTGCCAGCATGTCCAGGGAGGGTTACAGACTTCTCATTGCATTGTATCCTCACAAGGTTGAAGGGAGCTCTCTGGACCTCTCTCTCTCTCTCACTCTCCCTCTCTCTTTTTTAAGTCTTTCTTTTGATTCTAGTTAGTTAACATACAGTGTTATATTAGTTCCAGTTGTACAATATAGTGATTCAACACTTCCATGCCTCACCCGGTGCTCATCATAAGTGCACTCCTTAATTCTCAGGCTTCTTTTATAAAGGCACGAATCCCATTCATAAGAGCCTGTCCTTATGACCTAATCACCTTCCAAATGCTCTACCTCCTAATACCATCACACTAGGGACCAGAGTTTAATAGAGGAATTTTGGAGGACCCGAACATTCAGTCTCTAGCAGTGTATATGGGTCTATCTTGGCTGCCAGGTAGAATTCCCTGAGGGCCAGGAGGGTTATTATTTATCTTTGTGTCCTCAATATCTGACACAACACATGATATAGAGTAGGGACTCCTGAACTTTGACCTTTTCAGGGCTCTTCCATTCAGCATCACCAGCTGTAAATATACTCGCTTTTTTTTTGTCCTCAGTGGTGGCTGAGCTGAACCTGCAATGATACACAGCAAAATCAGGATGTTCTTTGTGAATGGGCTCTGTTGGCTGGGTGGCTTCCCAGGCATCTTCCGCCCATTGTTAATCCCCATGAGAAGGCGCTGTGGGTGGGGTGGGATGGGACTCTTGAAGCAGATGCGGGGCTCAAAGTCTCTCTCCCCCTACACTGTTACCAAGCAGGGAGGCTTGCTTCTCACCCCATTGGTCTTCCAAACCCAAATGTGTTTAATCACCTACAAGTACCACTCATTAGCTGCCCCTAAAAACAATAATTAGGTACCACTTTTTAATGTGAAGTGATCCATGTTACTATTGTTTCCTCCACATAGTGACTCTCCCACTGCTGGTATTGTGACAGCTAAATAAAAAGGCCAGTAATATGTGGGTTTCTGTTGTGTGTGTGTGTGAGTGTGTGTGTGTGTGTGTGTGTGTGTGTGTGTGTGTTTTACCTTGAGGAAACAAAGACTACCCTGACGTAATGAGATACTAGGAATCTCAAAAGAGTCAAGCAGAACAATACAGATTCTTTTAAAAATGTTTTATAAAGCCACCAAGAAGGAATTATTCAGCAATAATATATTGGAGACTGGTTATTGTTAGAACTTACAGTCCATGGGGAAGGGTGGGGCTTGGGGAGAGAAACCAAGCTGTTCAAGGCAACCTGTGAAGGGCGGGTGACCACACACACATGCACATGTGTTGTTAGAGTTGACACTGTCTTCCAAGGACAGACATGAAAAAAAAAGCAAGATTCCTAATAGGAATTGGCCAATGCACCTTTTCAAGAAAGCTCTCTAGTATTAAACCAACATTTTTACAAGAAGCAAACCTCTTTATTAAAAAAAGTGCTCTGGCGGCTCCTGGGTGGCTCAGTCAGTTAAGCGTGGGACTTTGGATTTTGGCACAGGTCATGATCTCACAGTTCGTGAGTTCGAGCCCTGCCTCTGGCTCTGCACTGACAGCGTGGAACCTGCTTGGGATTCACTGTCTCCCTTTCTCTGCCCCTCCCCTGCTCGTGCTCAGACTTTGTCTCTTTTTCAAAATAAATAAATAAATAAACAAAAAGTGTTCTGCCAAATGCCACTCTGTGTAACATGAGTTTCAGAGTCCTCACTGGAAACCTGCTTGCCCTAATCTCCCTGGAATTTCTCCATTTCCTGGTTGGAAAGTTTGGAATATGTCAGCACCAAGATTCTAACTCATTGGTCTGAGGAGTATGCCCCTCTCCCTCAAGGTTCCTGCCTGTGCTTTATGGGGAAGACCCTCCTAACTGTCAGAGAATGCTTGGGTGACAAAACTGACATCTCACCATCTGATTGGCTTGGTGCCCAGAAGCACTCTGGGAAAGAATTTGAGTGTTCTAGGTGGTTGAGATTCAGACCCTGACAGTTGTAACTGATGGACTAGGCTGGGCACTGCTGATGAACATCACATTCCTGACAGAAAAATCATCCAAAGTAAGGCATTTTGCATGATAGACTAGGCTCGGCATCAGAGCTTGTCACTGGAAAGATGTGGTATTTCCAAGGACTTGACCGCACCTAGACACCATACCTGAGAGGGCTCTGTGCCTTGTGAATGAGAGGATTATGAAATAAAACTGGAAAACAAAACAAAACAAATATCATTTGGGTTTCCAGTCACTTGAGAGAGTTGGGCACTAAAAGGGACAATGTTTCCATGTTGGATGGAGAGAGGTGTTAGGACTGGAGATTAGGTGGTGGGTGATGAAGAAATAAAGGCAGGGGGAGAACAGATAAAGCAAGGTCACTGGAAGTCAGGAGTGGGTCAGTACTCCCTCATGGGGCTTTCAGTTGGTACCAATCTTCACATTACAAGCCACTGCTCTGAGGCTGTGGAAATTTTCTGGAATTAAGAGGACGTTCTTAATTTTAAAGTGAGAATAACCTATGTGACAGGGTGGGACATAATGACCAACATAGGGCATTGACATTTTATATTAGTACCAATAGTAAGAGCACTAAGGATCCAAAGGAAGAAGGGATTTCTGGGAAGTCATTTAGAGGGGGATTAGAGAGGCCTTAATAAAAAACCAGAGACAACATTTAGGTAGTTGGAGGGAGAGACAAGGGGGGCAAGAAACTGTCCTAGGAGCTGAGATGTACCTTGATTCTATGAGTGATTTGGGGCACCTTCAATATCCCACCTATCTTAACCATTGTGCTTACTTTTTTTTTTTTAAGAGTATTCTTCAGCTTTCTAGAAGTCATTATGAGGGGCCCTGACTAACTGAGGAGACTCATACAGAAACCCTTGTCCCCATCACAGATACCTGGTTACCATTTTCCTTCAAGATGGCCATCCTTGGGAGGATTACCCTTGGGCCTCAGAGGAGAAAGAAAACCAAAAGGCATAAACAATAAATTGAAAATTGAAGGTGAAAGTCAAGTCTAAAGATTTAGAGTAAGAGTTGTATGTAGTATGAAGTTATATCCTTAAAGGGAATAAACTCTACCTGAGGTAGTAGGACACTAGTTAGTTAATGAATTTTGTCAGTGTGGTTATTTGTATAATTCATGTGAGTGCACATTTACAACCTGAGATGAGTTCCTTTACCTTGGTCTGCTTTTGGCTCTATCATGGTATACAAGGCTGTTATAAAATGGAAGATGCAAACTAATTACAAGATTAAGAGAATTTTCAGATAGGTGCTTATCCTTGACCTGGCCCTACTAGAAAATGAGGATCACTTCAACATGCATTGGAGAATTAATATTCCTGGAAGGCTAATTCTACTTCTTTGCTCAATCCAGGAGAAAAGAGAATAAAATGAAAATAACAAAAATAATTTTCTCTCAAGGCCATCATTGCACTTTGTCCAAGTCTAGCAAGCACCATGTGACAAGTAAGGGGTCAGGTATATGGCTTGACACCTGTTCCCAGGCAGCCTGCTTAGGTGCCCACACTGTCCTGCACTGGAAGTTTTTCTCCCTGAATGATCCAGGCCGGCTCTCAGTGCAACATGAACTCACTGATTCTCTGCCAACCTCTCAGTTCCCTTGAAGTGGCAGGTGCTTAAAAGCCTGCCTCCTATTGCAAACCTCTGACTTCCAACAGCACCCCCTTCTTGGCTACACTTCTGAATCTGGAGTTTTAGCAACCAAATATCAGAGGCTGGCAGGTGGGTATTTTTGAGTTTTGACTTCATGTTTGGACCAAGATGTCATATTTGAAAGGAAAGGTGTTTCTTTGGTATTATTTTTTAAAAATAAAAATAGCATTACCAGCATCTCAACTCTGCCATTCCTGACTAAAGGTTAGCCCCAAACAGGCTTCTGGGGTTTCCATCAGGTTTATCAAAGATACTGGCAATATTAAGCTGTAATTTATGCTAATTTATTTCATATTCTGCCTTAAGATAGTTTAATCCATCCTTCCTCTCTCCCTCTCCCCTCCCTTCCTTCCTTCCATACTTTCCTTCAATTCTTTCTCCTTCCCTCCCTCCCTTTCTTCACCCTCTCTTTTTCTTTTTTTACAATCCACAGAAATCTCAGATGACGTTCTCCTGGAATCACCTAGCCTGAGGGGTGCGTCCTTATGAGGTCAAGGCTTTCAGAGGTATGTGTGGCCTATGACTTGGACCACCAGGTGAATATTGTTGAATGGGCCCTGACTCACTTCAGGTGGCCACCACATGGACAGTAGGTATTAGGAGGATCTTTTCTGTTCCAGCTGCTCCATGGACATAATTCCCCCCAACCCACTTTATACCCATTCAGCCTTTTATACCCATTGCCTGAAGGTCAGATGTAGAACCCCAGGGGCAGAGGGGAATTTTCCCTTCTGTGCTCCCTTCCCTCCCCCAAGGAGGTCATTAAGAGCTAAAGGAGAACCGTGTCCTGGGAATAACCTTGGACTCTGAAAATCCTGGGTCAAGTAGTTTAAGAACGGCGACGACTGATTTCTCTGGAAATCCTTCACCCTCAAGACTTAGGAGATGGGCTGAGTGAAATGCATGTCTGCTAGTGAATGGAGCCTAGAGCTACAAGCTTCAAGCTTGGCCACTGGCGGGGGGATGGGTTGTTGCTAAAATGTTAAGGGAAACAGTTGAACATCAGTAAGGAGTTCACTTCCACACAGAGGAACATGTATAGACAAAAGATCTAAAGTAAACTGAGGCATTTATAGCTGCATGTGAGATTATAGTTGATAGCTTCCTTCTTTGTGTTTTGTACTTCCCAACCCACAAAGAGCATTGTGTAGGGAAACAATGTAGGGGTAGGAATTGTGCTTTTTCATTTCATTCTTGCGGTTAATGTCTTCTGCAGTGGACACCTGGCCTGGCACGTGGGTTGTAACTTACTATGGAGACAATCTGGGGTCTCCTCTAGTGTTCCTTGGGCAACAGAAACAGTGGTGTGTTGGAGACCTGGAAATGGTCCCAAGATAACTCCCCAAAATGAAGTCCTTAGCTAGGGAGTCCTGTGGACTTGTCATGACAATGAAGTTACGCTGCCAGCTTGCTAATTGCAATGATAGAATCATAAAGTGTTAGACCTAGAAAGATCTTGAAGAATCATCTACTATGTGTTCTCATTTCTGTGGCAAAACCAGGATGAGAGTTTGATAGTAATGTTATCTTTTAGTAAGCATCCACTATGTGCCAGGAATGGTACTGGGGACTTTATGCGGATTAATCTTTAATCATACTACTAAGGTAGGTATGTAATACCCCTATCTTGATTTTTATAGAGGAAGTTGAGGCATAGAGATTTAGAAGCTCTCCATGCCTCAACTTCCTCATCTATGAAGTAGCTTGTTTCAAATTATCCAACCAGAGTCCAAGGCGGGCTACCTGTTTGGCTCCAAAATAGGCTCTTGTACATAGTTCTGCCTTATTTTCAGCATGGGTTACCTGATTCCCAGTCTTAGAACTTTATCTCTCCTAGCCACTTAATTATTTTAAATTATAATTATTTTAAATAATACAAGTCTGTTTTTAACCTGTGTTAGCCGAACAGATCAACCCCCAAATTATAGTCCTCTTGTTGGGGTAGTCTGGTGCCATGAAGAAGCCCGCTTCCAAATTTATAGGCAAATCCAATATGAGAACAGGCCTTCAGCCTGAGCTCAGATACACTTTCACTTGCTCACCCACTGCCTTTCGTTTGTGAGTGTTCCCATGTATGGGCTGTGGGAATGCCCAGCCAGAGTGAGGGTGTGGTGACAGGAGATTTTCACCAGAGCCGGAGCTGTAGGAGGGGAGCTGGGAAGAGAGCCTCAAGGCTGTCGCACCCTAAGGCCTCAGTTGGCGGTAGTTCAGGCTGTCTCCTCCTGACCCTTCTCCTTCCCACTGTTGGAAGGTTGGGCTGACATGGTCTTTGGTGAAGAGAGAACTGAGGGTTTTCTGAGGTAAAGTTGAGGGGAGGTAGGGCAGCGAGGTATTTTCTCTGTCAGAGGAAAGTAAAGACTTAAATCATGAAGTGAATCAATGTGGAGTAAGTCCTCCATGTTTCAGCCATGCCAGAGGCATTCTGGTTAATCACATATTCTGAACTAGGGTGATGGTGTGTGCTATGAGTGGCTGAATACTTTTCCAGGGATTATAACACAATAAAGTATGGGTAAAACCCAAACTACACTAAATATAATTAAATCTTTCTTTGATGATTCATAAGTCCTTTAGGATCCTGTAGTGCCTCAGGGTCACCATTATGTATATATCATCACCCTTGATGAGGCAGGCAGCTGAATAAAAATATAAGATTTTACGTTATAGGCCTCATTCTCACTCTGCCTATCTGGGTGGTCTTGGGCAGTTCTTGACCTCTTGAGCTTCAGAATCCTGTCCAAAATAGGGGTGGTAACATCACATCATAGGGCTGTCGTAGTAGAAAACTATGTGCATGTTGTAATTATTATCATTACTGGTAAGCTACCAGGATATCAAAATGCTGGCTGATAGACAATTCTATTATATGTTTTTGTTTTTGTTTTCCAACACGATTCACAGTAATTTAGTCTCCTTTTAAGGAAAACATGGTTTTCCCAGAAGCAGGTATTTCTGAGAAATGATTATTTAGTCAAGGGCTAGCAGGTGCATTTAAACTGTGTTTTTAGATGGCAAAAGTGTACATGTTTTTGTGAAAAAAATTAGAATATTACAGAAGAACATATTAAAAAATAAAAGTCCACTCTCTCTTCATTGTCTCAATCTTCCCTAGAAGGAAACTTAATGTAGTTTAGTATATATGTACTTGTGTGTGTATATTAGATGTAAATTATACTATTCGTTATTGTCCTTATGTCCCTATGACTATGCTTTTTTTCCCCCCACTTAACAGCATATCTTGGGGATCTTTTCATTGTTTTCATTACAGCTACATCTGCATGATCTTTCATAATCTGGATGCTTCATCTTGTTTAACCATTGCTCTGTTGATAAACGTTAGTTGTTTCTAGTTTCTTTTTCTTAAAAAAATTTTTTTAATGTTTATTCATTTTTGAGAGATGGAGAGAGACAGAACATGAGTGGGGGAGGGGCAGAGAGCTAGAGGGAGACACAGAATCCGAAGCAGGCTCCAGGCTCTGAGCTGTCAGCACAGAAGCTGACGTGGGGCTTGAACTCAGGAGCCGTGAGATCATGACGTGGGCCGAAGTTGGACACTTAACTGACTGAGTCACCCAGGCGCCCCTATAAATATTTTTTTTCTTAATCCATGGCTTATCTTTTCATTTCATTTCTTAAGTGCTGATTTTTGAAGAACACAAGTATTTAATTTTGATGAGTCTAAGTTTTTAAATTTTTTCTATTATGGATGATGCCTTGGGTATCATATCTAAGAAATCTTCGCTCACCTCAAACTCACAAAGATTTTCTCTTACATTTTCTTCTAGAAGTTTTATAAAAACAAGGTGATTTTATAAGTTATTTCAAAGACTAGATGAAGCTAATGTTTTCTATCGGCTCTTTCTTGACTGAAATTAATGGGTCCATGGAGTTTAACCTACAGAGCAGGTCTTTGATACTTTTTCACAGTAGTTTTTACAATTTGGTTGCATTGTGTATCTACAGAATCAACTACTGTGGCCTTTATTACTGACTCCTTAAAATGTTTTCCCAAGAGAAAATGTAAGATCATATTCATTTAGCAGGATCAGGATAGGTTTCCTTTGAGGAAATTGTATTTATTTCCTATACCATGAATAGAATATTCTCTCTGTTACATCATTTAACAAATGTAGGGCAATATCTTTCAGTACCAAAGCAGTAAAGCCATTTCCTATTACTAGCTGTTTTGATATGGCATATTTCCACTTGCTTCTCTTTATTCCTTGGAACTCATTTTATTTCTCTGGGTAATGAAGCTATTATCTGTTAGCTCTTAACAAGGTTCTGTGTGTGTGTGTGTGTGTGTGTGTGTGTGTGTGTGTGCATGTGAGTGTTCAAGCACTATATTGCTCTTGATTATTAGGAAAACTTCAATCTCATTTCTTCCAAAGCTTCATTGATCAGAGCACATATAGTTCTTCATCCCTTATTGGAAACTCTTAGAGCCAGATATATTTAAAAATTTTTTTTAAATTTTTTTTTAACGTTTATTTATTTTTGAGACAGAGAGAGACAGAGCATGAATGGGGGAGGGTCAGAGAGAGAGGGAGACACAGAATCTGAAACAGGCTCCAGGCTCTGAGTGGTCAGCACAGAGCCCGACGCAGGGCTTGAACTCACAGACTGTGAGATCGTGACCTGAGCCGAAGTCGGCTGCTTAACCGACTGAGCCACCCAGGTGCCCCTTAAAAATTTTTTTAATGTTTATTTTTGAGAGACAGAGAGACAGAGCATGAGCGGGGGAGGGACAGAGAGAGAGAGACACACACACAGAATCCAAAGCAGGCTCCAGGCTCTGAGCTGTCAGCACAGAGCCCAACTTGGGGCTCAAACTCCCAAGCCGTGAGATCATGACTTGAGCCCAAGTGGATGCCCAACCGACTGAGCCACCCAGGTGCCCTGAGCCAGATATATTTTTGAGTATATAAAAATTTTTTTTCTTAGAAGATAGTATACTGAATCTCCAGAATGAATATAATTTCTCTCGAGGGTCAAGATAACTACTATTAAATAACATGGATATATTAATATCCATGGATATTACTGGAGCCATGGATATATTAATATATGGATATACTATTAAATAACATGGATATATTAATATCCATGGATATTACTTGGAGCCACGGTAAGTGGGTTCACATTCCAGGACACATGGACAGACTTTGGCAAGCCTTGGTGAGGCTTTCAGCCTGAGTTTTCTGAATGAACATTTTAAGGAGAAAGAATTTCCACTGTGGACCACACTATGGTTGAGATTATTTTCTAGGGGGAGGTATTTTGCCATTCAAAATCAATATGTGCTAGAAAAAAAAAAATACCTTCTCATCTCCCACTAGTTCCAGTGCATTAATTCCATCTGCCTCATGGCACAGCCTCTCAGATCTGTTATCTAGGGGGTCTGGAGTCCTGGCTTGGGGTGAAATTATATCCTATAAAATGGAATTGAGTCAAGCTGTGATATATTTGAATCCTATTGAGAACTAGATTATATGGTCAATGGCAGCTCAGAAGCATGTTTTAATCACCAAGCGCTGTGGTGCTGACCTGACAGCACTTGTGGAAATCTCTGGTCCATGTCCCTGGGGAAAACGAGAGCTTCATTGTGCTCACAATTTCTTTCCTCATGAATAGGACATGTCATAGTGACTCATCAAATGGCACTTTATGAAATAATTGTAGGAGTAGTACCTACCTGTCATGAAATATTTGTACAAGTAAATGATAGAAGCTTCCATAAGTATACGGAGGTAAAAAATAAAGGAAAAGCCCCTTAATGCCACTGTCCCATTCCATCCCTTCTATCCTCCTCAAGGAGGAGGGGTGATACCAATGATAGCAATTTGGTGTGTGTCACGCGAGACCTCTCCTTTGTCACCATGTGTGCGCACACACAAATACACATGGTCGTACCTATAAACAAATGGGTCATACTCTTCAGATTGTTTTTAGCGATTCCTCAGAGACATCTCTTGGACACTACTATCCTTTTGATGTCCGCAGAACATTCAGTCCCCTAGTGAAAAACCTGTAGGCAATTTGGGGGGTGTTATAAACTATGCTTTAATAACCTTCCTTTATTCATTTATTTTTGGGCATATATGTGTATTTTTATGGACTAGATAGAAAAAGGTTCATGGTTTTTGGTTTATCTCTAAGGTCTTACTCTCAACAATTGCTTTTAGTCAGCCTAAATGTCAGCATTGTCCTCTGTCCTACTGTTTATCTAGAAAGCCATCTGGGGCACTGGTCATCTTTGCTGGACACATGGTGTCTCTTGCCGTGAGGATGGGGGGCATACAAAGAGGAGAGTTGTTTATGTTTACAGCCTTTGATACTTTTGATTTTGTCTGCTAGCTACTAACTGAGTGTTGTGTTCTTTTATTCCCATATATAGGACAGGTCAGATAAAGTAAGAACTTGCCTTCAGTTATGTACATTGTTACAAGCTTTTTGGAGAGCTCTTGACAATATCTACTGAAATTTAAAATGTTCATGCCTTTTGATCCTGCAATTCTGCTGCTACACGGTACTATAGAAATAACCTTATTTTGAGACCTGAAAGATTTTGTTCAGATATGAATCTCAGAAACTTACAGGAAACTTATTATTTAAATAGTTCCTTCAATGGAGTGAATGTTTGTGTCCCCCCCCCCCAAATTTGTATGTTGAAATGCTACCCCCTAATGTGATGGTATTAGAAGCTTTAAATATCCTGTGATCTGACCTTATTTTCATAATTTTTACTAATACAAGTCAGTTGGTAGATATGCAGCCAAACTAAGAAACAGGTTGTCCTTCTGAACAGGAAAAAAATGGCTATTAACTTTTAAATGTAAATATGCAGCATTTTCCCATAGAATTGATGCTACTAAATATTATTTAAGACAGTGTAGTACTTGTCGAACACAGGCGTTATAGTGGAAATTACGGGTCCGGAGAGAAATGAGATAGAGCGCTTGTCCTCAAGGAAATTACCAGTGAGTAGATCATATTTTGGCTATTTTTTAAAAACCCAGTAATGCTGGGACAGAAACAGGGTCAAAGGATGAAATTCCATGGAGAAAGCTTTGGACACAATTTATTATATTATATTATATTATATTATATTATATTATATTTTATTATTATTACTTTTTAAATATAACTTATTGTCAAGTTGGCTAACATACAGTATGTACAGTGTGCTCTTGGTTTTGGGGGTAGATTCCCGTGATTCATATGCTTACCTACAACACCCAGGGCTCATCCCAACAAGTGGGCACAATTTATATATCACCCAAATGGATCCAAACCTCTGTCCACCTTTGAGTATAAATGAGGCCTTACTAAGATTATGGACCAAATTGTGATGACCCTTGATGCCCCCTTCGATGACTGTAGAACCATACCTCCTCTTAATGTCTCTTCCAGTTTCCAGAGTAGGAACAAGTTCATGCATGTTTTCCTCGTCTGGTAACCTGTCATGTCACTTGTCTCTGGTCCAGCTGCAGGTACCTGTGATAACATGCTTCATTGGGAAAGGGTTCTTCTGCTGAGATTCTAGGGTTCCACAGAGGCACAGAGTCTGTGGCAGTGTCTGGGGAGGAACTGTGTTCTCCCAAGCCCTCTAAGCACTTTGTTCCCTTGACCCCACAGGTGCTCTGCTTGTGCCTCGAGTGTTCCAATGAGTGACTTTCATGAGAAATGTTCTTCAAATTCCCACTCTAAAATCTCCCTCATCATGTGGATCTAAACCAGTGCCTGTGTGTGTGTGTGTGGGGGGGGGTGGGGTGGTGGGGGGGTTGGGAGGGAGGTGGGATGGGGTAATGGACTGAAATTGAACTGACTTTTCATGTCCCTGCCAGTATTTCCCCATTTTTCCTCTCCAGTCCCTGGTAGTTACTACTACTCTCTCCTTTAGAGAAACACACATTGTCCACACACATTCCTTAGGCAAACATGCACCCAAGGATGTAACAAGCCCACCAGCTCCCCCAAACTACCTGACCCTGACACGGACCATGTCTTGTTTGACTTTGTATCCCTAGTGTCAGCCTAGTGCTTGCCACAAAAGTGGACCTTTAATCCTTGTGGAATTAATGAATCCATGTTGTTAAAGGGGGTAGATTTAAGTATAATCTATGGATATCGAGCAGAGATTTCCCCAACTTCATGGTCACGCCCAGGGGAGATGCTAGCATATGTTTGTTAACTTAATGAACAAATTGGTATCTTTCATGTTCCAGATTTAATGATCTCATGATTTGTGCTGCCCTGTTTTCTATATTCTTACCCTGTCACCTTTGTGACCAAAGAGATATATTTGTAAACCGTTTGGCCAGGATTAAAGGTATATATTTTCTGTATCTGTAAAATGATTTAAAAGGATTAATAGTAAGCATTTATTAAGAAACACATGTGCAATTCAAATGCAGAACAACTGTTCTAGGCACTGGGGACTTACCCATATTATGGAAAGCAGCAGACACAAAGGAATGAAAGGAAACAGGGAACCTGGGTTGGGGGTGGGGGAGGAAAGGAGGGAAGAAATAGAGAGAGGGTGGGAGGCAAGGCAAATGATGACCACAGATTCATATCAGAACTCCTGGTTATCTAGATTCCAAGTTCTAATACTGGCACCGAGGTGAGCATGTTCACTTTTATTTTTAAAATGGAGTTTTTGAGGAATAAGTAATAGATTCACATGGTTTGACAATTAGGTCTCAAAGTAAGAAAAAAAATCCACTCATTTTTTTTCTAGTCACTTGGCTCTTGGATAGACATCTTATCTCTCCCAATGCAAATGTACCTCAGATTGAAGTCAAAGAGGAGATATAGAGAAACTTACAAAATTTTTTAGTCCCTTAGGCAACGTCAGAGCTGACAGACTTGTTTAGGAAGAATTTGTGATCTTGGTCTCATTAGTTTTATGTTCTAACATACGGAGCTTATTAGCCTGGACAGGAGCCCCTGATTGTTCACAAACCAGCAAAACCTCAGAAGTCTTGCCCTTTGTTTTAAAATATTTCAGGGGTGTCTGAGTGGCTCAGTCAGTTGAGTGTATGACTTTGGCTCAGGTCATGATCTCGCTGTTTGTGAGTTTGAGCCCTGCATCTGACTCTGCTGTCAGCTTCAGATCATCTGTCTCCCTCTCTCTCTGCCCCTCCCCATCTCGCTCTCTCTGTCTCCCTCTCTCTCTCTCTCAAAAAAAATTATATATATATAAAATATATATTTATATAAAATAAATATTTGTATAAAATAAATATCATTTATATAAAATAAAAAATACATATACATCTATATAAACATTTAAAAAAACCCAAAATATTTCAGCAACATTTGAATCTGGTGTTGGGTTGGGAGGAGGCTGTGACCATGCTAGGGACTTCCCCATGATAGTCCAGAAGCAGAGCAGAGCCAAAGGCTAAGAGGGAGAGGGGAGGCTCAAATGCCAGAAGACCAAACATAAGCAGTCTGTGCACAGGGCCCCAGGCAGGTAAGTGGACAAGTGTGCAGGGCCAGAATTAGCATAAAGGGTCAGAGGTCAGTGAGGAAAATACACCTCCAACATTTAACTTAACCAGTGAAAGAGCTAAGAGAGCTTAAGTCACTGCTAACCCAGCAGCAGAGCTGGGTGTTTTGGTGTGACCAAAAAAATCTTTCAAGCTTCAATAAACATTTTAGCGAACTTTATGTAGTAATGCAGAAAAATGATCAGTTTAAAGGATTGCCACTAATTAGAAGGATTGACAGAAAAGTGACAGTCATGATTTTCTTCTAGTGAATACTTTGTTTTTCTCTTTCTGTGTGACATAGTTTATTTTATTACTTAAGAAACAATTTTTTTAAGTTTATTTCTTTTGACGGAGAGAGCAAGCAGGGAAGGGGCAGAGAGAGAAGGAGACAGAGACTTCCAAGGAGGCTCCACACTGTCAGTGCAGAGCCAGACGTGGGGCCCAATCTTTTGAACGGGTGAGATCGTGACCTGAGCTGAAATCGAGTCGGATGCTCAACCGACTTGCCACCCAGGCACCCCCATGTGACATAATTTAGTAACTGTTGTTTGCCCTGCCTTATTTTCCGAAATACAAATTTATTCAGATATATAGCAATAGCCTGATTACATTTTAACTTTTCAGTTAAATGTTTAAAATTTTACAGTGCAATTCAATTTTAAAAATCCCTGTTTTTGCCGTCACGCAGCTTACAGGATGATCCTGTACCTTCTCTTCCTGGCATTTACTGCATCTGTGAGTAGCTAATGTTTGGTTTCATTTGTGCTTCCCTCACTTATCTTGTAAGCATCCTCAGGACAGAGCCATATCGGTGTTGCTCATTCAAAAAAAATTTCTAGCACCTTGCACGATGTCTGGCACACAATATGCATGTAGCATTTGCCAAATGATGAAGAGAAAGAGATCAGCTGCGGTGAAGTGGTTAAACCAATGAGGAACCCCTCATTAGAGGAGGTCCTGGTGTTACTGGCATACAGAACAGAGGCTGTTGACCCTGGCGGGAAGGCGGTCAGGGGAAACTTCTGAGAGGGCTGATGTCTGACTGAACCTTCGCCAGGTGGGGAAAAGCATGCCAGCGTGCAAAGGGAAGAATGGGAATATTGGGAATGCCACTCCTTTGACACTGCTACAAGAGTGAGGCTCTGTGGTGAGAGGGGAGAGACAGTGGATGCAGTGAGCCACACTGTGGTGTAAAGGGACCCGTGTGTCAAGGAACGTGGCATTTGCTGAGAGATGGTGGGGAGCCTGGAGGGCGCAGTGGCCACAGGAATGTCAGACTGAGGAGAGGGAGAGACTTTAGGGAGGCTGCTTAGAAGACCAGAGCCATACCAGACACACTTTTTAACTTCTTCTAAGTCTCTTCCTGTCACCTCCTCACCTGTCACCAACGCTTCTCAGAGGAGCGGTCTGTCCGCACAATCTCTTTCCTCCGTCCATTCCCTCCTTCACCTGCTGCAAGGGGCTTCCCCTCCTCCGATTCCAGACCTGTAGCCCCTCTCTCCCCATGCCCCCTCCCCTTACACTGCTGTCACCACGCTCACCAGTGACCTCCTTATCCAGCTGTAGTCTCAATCTTTGTTTTGTGGGACTTCTTGACCACCATATTCCCCTTAAAGTATCTTTTCTTTTTTAAAGCTTATTTATTTATTTTGAAAGAGAGAGAGAGACAGAGAGACAGAGAGAGACAGAGACAGAGAGGACCAGCGGGAGGAGCAGAGAGAGGGAGAGAGAGAGAGAATCCCAGGCAGGCTCCACACTGCGAACACAGAGCTCGATGTGGGGCTTGATCTCGCAAACCGTGAGATCATGACCTGGGCCGACATCAAGAGTTACATGCTTAACCGACTGAGCCCCCAGGTGCCCCCAAGTATCTCTTGAACCGTACTTCATTTATGATCCAAACCCAGAAAGCGTAAAAAGGAATGAGTAGGGTCTTTCCCATCCTTGTCTCTCATTTCTCCACCGGCAGCCACTGCTCTTAGTTTCTTATGTATCTTTCCAGACATTCTTTATGCATATTTCAGCAATTCCAAATTTATTTGTATTTAGTGACAAATAGGAATGTGGGTTCTTATTTTTTCCCCTTCCTTACACAAAGAGTAGAATATTACATATCCTCTTCATCTCTGTGCTTTTTTTCATTTAACAAACGAAAACAATACACGTGCATGGATGCTGGGCATCTGATGCTTATCTTGTTCCAACTACTCATTACTTCCCAAACTTGCTTCTCCTACAGTCTTTCACACACTTGGTGTTGGTGGCAGTAGGGAGGGGTTAGGGCCATTTGCCGAGTCACTGAAGCCAGAAACCTGAGAGTCCTCTCTGACCACTCCTTCAGTGTCATCCAGAATATCCACAGGCCCATCATTTCCTTTTCTTCATTCCTACCACCACTGCCTGGATTGAAGAACTTTGTCCTTCAGGAACCCTTTGCCAAGATACTCGTTATGATTCACCCAGTTGTTCATTCCCATAGCATTCTGTATATACCCACAACACTGAACATGTCATGATGACTGATTTGTCTGTTCTCTCACTAGACTGTGGGCCCTTGAGGGCAGAGATGTATTTATCTCACGTTTTACCCATAGAGACATAACGGATGCTAAATGAAAATATGGAAGAATAGATGTCCAGAAAAAAGTTCACTTGGTAAACTGTTTAGTGACTTGTTGTATGTTTTGGAGCAGTGAGGGAGACGGATGTATCTCAGAGGATCCCCGGTTTTGGGGCTGGATGCAGTGAACAGAGATCCAGGTTCCAGGCAGAAGAACAGGTTTTCATTCTTCAGACCTGGTAATTTGTGGGTTATACATTCTGTAGTTACATATATGATTTGGTGGGTCATATACTTGTGTATGTATCAGTCACAGCTTAGAATAGTCTAGAGAAGTAAGTTCAGAGACTTATAAACACAGAGTGGCTGAAGTCAGGGTGTGATGAGATCACCTAAAGGTAATCTATAGTAAGAAGATGGATAAAGAGAGAATCCCGGATGACACGATCATTACTTGGTGAGTGAGAAAGGGGAAAAGAACAAGCGGTAAGTGAAAGATAAAAGGTAGGAGTGTTGTTGTGGAATCCCAAGGAGGAAAGGGTTTCAAGCAGATGGCATAGGGGCTGACAGTGTCACTTGCCGCCAAAATGTTTGGCCAGATGAGGACAGAGAAGTAACCATTGAATGTGACAACTCTGAGCTCTTTGGTGATGATAGCAAGGCCAATTTTAGTGCAGTGGGGTGACTCTTCAGGGTGAGAAAAGGAAGGCCAGGGATTGGGAGGACGCTTCCTTGTAGGGAGAAGAGGTGCATGTATGTAGAGTAAATGTAGGGTTTTATTTTTAAGCTTTTTTTTTTTTTTTAAATTATAGGCAGAATATATATTCATTACTGAATATTGGAGCAGTATGGGAGGGTAATAAAAAGCCAAAAAGATCTATAATCCTACCACTCTAAACACTGCTGCTCTTTAAAACAATTTTTTGGGAGGGCATGTGGGTGGCTCAGTAGGTGAAGCGTCCGACTTTGGCTCAGGTCATGATCTCACAGCTTGTGAGTTCCAGCCTTGTGTCGGGCTCTGTGCTGACAGCTCAGAGCCTGGAGCCTGCTTCGGATTCTGTGCCCCCCTGTCTCTCTGCCCTTCCCCTGCTCACACTCTGTCTCTCTCTTTTTCTCTGTCTCAAAAATAAATAAACATTAAAAAATTTTTTAGAAATATTTTTTAAGTTTACTTATCCATTTTGAGAGAGAGACAGAGGGTGGGGCAGAGAGAGAGAGGGGGAGAGAGAGAATCCCAAGCGGCTGTGCACTATCAGTGTGGACCCCGATGTGGGACTCCTTGGGGGGGCTCCGTGTGGGGTTCGAACCCACCCATGAACCATGGGCTCATGACGTGAGTCAAAATCAAGAGTTGGAGACTCAGCTGAGTGGGC
Organism: Neofelis nebulosa; assembly: GCF_028018385.1. Classification (NCBI taxonomy): domain Eukaryota; kingdom Metazoa; phylum Chordata; class Mammalia; order Carnivora; family Felidae; genus Neofelis; species Neofelis nebulosa. Next base: position 73,959,889 of record NC_080786.1, read on the forward strand.
CACCCAGGCACCCCAACACTGATGCTTTTTTTTAACCATTTCCTTCCAGTCTTTTCCATGCATTTTAACCAAGCTGGGAAGAGGCCAAATTAGTGATTACAGGTTCTGTTTTGCACATACAGAGGACTGGCTTTAGCATCTGTCCTTGCATTAATTACCAGGGTGGATTTGGCAAGTCTAATTGGCTAGACCGTTTTCCTCCCTCACTGCACCCTGGGTATTTCTCCATATGGAGTTATTTAATTAGACAGAGATAAAACTTCTCATTCATTCATTCAACAAATATTTGTTAGCTGTCTACCATGTGCACTGCGTTAGTTGCTGAGGGATGGAGCAGTGAAGCAGACAGACATTTATCTCATGATGCTTGAATAGTGTCACTTGCAGAGGACCTCTACTTCACCCTGTGGCATACCCCTATTGCACTCACCTGCTAGATCTTACAGACGGGCTTTCGATTTCTTTTGTATAACTTTTCCACTTGGTATTTCCTCTAACATTAAAAAGTCTTTAGAAAGCTTCCTCTTAATGTTAAATATTTAGCTTTTCTTTTCATATTTCTCCTTATAATGACACCTCCAGAAGTGTATTTGAAGTTAAGCTTGGTCCATATTTTGTACTATTTTTCAAGAATTAATTTTTGGAAGAGGAATTTGTCGAGTCAGAAGACCTGAACTTTTTATGGTATTTAGATACTTATTGTGAGATTGCTTTCCAGAGAGGTTTCCACTAATTTAAACTTTTTTTTAAATTATTTTTTTTAATGTTTATTCATTTTTCAGAGACAGAGAGAGACAGAGTGTGAGTGGGGGAGGCACAGAGAGAGGAGGAGACACAGAATCTGAAGCAGGCTCTAGGCTCTGAGCTCCCAGCACAGATCCTGTCTCCAGGCTCCAACTCATGAACCGCAAGAATCATGACCTGATTTGGGTGGGACGCTCAACCGACTGAATCACCCAGGCGCCCCTCCACTAATTTAAACTCTTAACAGTGGAAGACAAAGTTACCTTTTTCACCTGAGAGAGGGGTCATTTGTTTATATGCTAAGTTGACTCAGCCAGTATAAAGGGAAAGGTTGAAGATAAAGAAGATGGAACAAGTTTCCTGAGAAGTAGTGTTGATGAGATCTGGAGAAGGTGCTAGAAGGTACTCTTGAAGAAGAAAGCTCTCCTGTTGAGACAGGAGTTAAGAAGGGTGTTTGTATATGTGTTGTACAAAGAGTGCTACAAAGACTGTTTGTATATGTGTTGAGAAATGGGGAGCTGAGGGAGTTTCTATTTGATGGACTCCGTTTTCTTTGTACGCTAGGAGGCAAGTGCATCTGTACAGAAAGGAGTAGGGATAAGAAGAATTAGGCTGATAGCTGTGGAGAACGAAGATGGCTTGGAAGGGCTATGTAGAAAATGGGACACCCCTAAAAGGTGCAGTTGCCCAGATTATGTTGCATTTTGTTTATAATTGTAAGTGAAGGCTTGATGCTAGGACTCTGTTTACAGGGTATAGTGAAATTGAGAATTGGTGATTATTTGATTAATTTGATGAATGTTCCAAATTAGGAATACCAGGTCAGGGTATGTTTCCGACCTAAATTATACAACGCAGTTGTCTGCGATGATCAAATTAACCAGCTGATTGCCAAATCTCTATTTCTCTCTGTCCCCTGTGGACATAGCCTAAAGGACTAATAAGTGAACTGGACTCTGCCCCGATCTATTTTGGGATAATTGATGTCTTTGTACTTGCATCCCAGCAGCTTGGTATTAAACACTGAAGCTTTGTGGAGAATGTCAGTAGGCGATTTACTACCTCAAAAAGCAGCCTTTCTCTTAAAAAGCTTATCAATCAGAACTTTGGAGGGAATTTTCCAAGCTCCCTACGGAAAATCATATTTTACTGCTATGGAAAAATATTTGATTCCATGTGTTTGCTTCATAAAATGAATTTGTTTCAGATTCTGAATGCTTATTTGTGATTTTTATTTCTGCCTTCGTGAATCACTTCAAGCCAATTTCAGTTTTACATTTAAGTGGTTTTTGTTCTTAAAAATATTTATATTCACCGAAAGTTGCATTTGTTTTTTTTCACTCACTGAAAAGTATCAGTGATTTTAACCTCTTGATAAGGAAAATCAATTGCGGTGAAGAAACATTTCATTTCTTACTGTTTAAATATTTCTTTCCTAAATTGGTGGTTGATGTAATGCAGGTTATGAAATGCATGGAGCCGGTTACTAAGGTAATTTAGGCTCTGAAATCCATTTTGTGAAATAGCAATGTAATCTGAATATTTTAGGGATTGACCTCAGTGTTCAAATTTCCTTTGTATGTCCTTAAACGATGCTGCGAGGAGTCATTCACTTATGCATGAAAACAAAAGTAACTGTAGTTGCTCCAACTTGGACTCTTCCCTCAGAGGCTCAGCCCACCTCCCCTTCTCCCGTGTATTCATCACCCCACAGGGCTGTTGTGGTGCGAGGTGCTGGACGAATAGGCCTGGTGTAATGTTTCCCTCCTCTCAAAGATCTCCCAACCTGTTGAGGTTTGCTAGCAGACCAAACTTGAACAAAGAATAATTCTGTTTCAGTGTGAATATTGGGCTGATTAAAATGTGGCCATTTATGCTGAGAACAGCTTTGGGCATTAGAGATTTGTCATGTGCTCTTACCAATTGTAAAATGGATAAGTAAGCAAAAGTTCAAGATGGTAGAATTGTATCCTTTTGTGTCTGGATTTTTCTCTGTTCCTGGTCTAGGTCTCAGGATTGACAAGAATGACAAGTTGGGCTTGGCCTACTTATTTGTACAGTAGCTTGAAGGAAATGTGTGTAACTGAAGATATGTGGGAACACCTAGGCTTCCTCAGTTTTGACCTCCCACCTAGAGGGGGGAAGCCTCCAGGTCTGAGGAGCCCAGAACCCATTTTTTCATTTGTTTTGTTTTTTGAGAAACTAGTAGAAGTGTATAGTTTTTATAGAAAATCCATGATTTCCTTTTTTTTTTTTTTAAGTTTATTTATTTATTTTGAGAGAAAGAGAGCATGCAGGGGAGGGGCAGAGAGAGACAGAGAGAGAATTCCAAGCAAGTTCTGCACTGTCAGCACAGAGCCTGATGTGGGGCTCGAACTCATGAGTTGAGAGATCATGACCTGAGCCGAAACCAAGAGCTGGACGCTTAACCGACTGAGCCACCCAGGCTCTCTGGAAATCTATGATTTCTAAATATTGGTATCTCATATATACATGTTGGCCTGTTGTACCTGGGCCAGTTCAGCCTCAGGGTGTTGGTCTGTGACCTCTGAGTAAGTGGTTTCCAAGCTCTCATTTTCTAGGTAATAAAGCCAGACTTCACTAGTCTCCTTAGAGGTCAGTGCTTATGAAACACAAGGTGGAACATGCTCCTTTTCATTACTTAATCTGCTCAGCCTTTTTATGTTTTGAAGAATAAGAAGGCACCCGTACTTAAATAAAAAGGAAGGCATGACTAAAATGCATTACACTGTTTTTTTTCAATTTTTTGGTTAAATTAAACTGAAAGAAAGCGTTTACTACATAGTCCATGGCATTATTTTTCAATGAACATATATTGTGATTTTTTTAATTTATTTTTTATTTTTTTAATATAATTTATTGTCAAGTTAGCTAATATACAGTGTATACCGTGTGCTCTTGGTTTTGGGAATAGATTCTTATGATTCATTGCTTAACTACAACACCCAGTGCTTACCCCAACAAGTGCCCTCCTCAATGTCCATCACCCATTTTCCCCTGCCCCCCATAAACCCTCAGTTTGTTCTCTGTATTTAAGAGTCTCTGATGGGTTTGCCTCCTTCTCTGTTTGAAACTATTTTTTTTTCCCTTCTCTTGCCCCATGGTCTCCTGTTTCTCAAGTTTCTCAAGTTCCACATATGAGTAAAAACATATGATATCTGTCTTTCCCTGACTGACTAATTTCACTTAACATAATACCCTTCAGTTCCATCCACATTGTTGCAAATGGCAGGATTTCATTCTTTCTTACTGCCAAGTAGTATTCCATTGCATATTTAAACCACATCTTCTTTATCCATTCATCAGTTGATGGACATTTGGGCTCTTTCCATGATTTGGCTATTGTTGAAAGCACTGCTATAAACATTGGGGTACAAGTGCCCCTATGAGTCAGCATTCCTGTGTCCTTTGGATAAATTCCTAGTAGTGCTATTGCTGGGTTGTAAGGTAGTTCTATTTTTAATTTTTTGAGGAACTTCCACACTGTTTTCCAGAGCAGCTGCACCAGTTTGCATTCTCACCAACAGTGAAAAAGGGTTCCCATTTCTCCACATCCTCACCAACATCTGTTGTTTCTTAAGTTGTTAATTTTAGCCACTCTGATTGGTGTGAGGTGATATCTCATTGTGGTTTTGATTTGTATTTCCCTGATGATGAGTGATGTGGAGCATCTTTTCATGTGTCTGTTGGCCATCTGGATGTCTTCTTTGGAAAAGTGCCCATTCATGTCTTCTGCCCATTTCTTCACTGGATTATTTGTTTTTTGGGTGTTGAGTTTGGTAAGTTCTTTATAGATTTTGGATTCTAACCCTTTATCTGATATGTCACTTGCAAATATCTTTTCCCATTCTGTTGGTTGCCTTTTAGTTTTGTTGATTATTTCCTTTGCAGTGCAGAAGATTTTTATCTTAATGAGGTCCCAATGGTTCATTTTTGCTTTTATTCCCTTGCCTTCAGAGATATGCCGAGTAAGAAGTTGCTGCAGCTGAGGCCAAAGAGGTTGTTGCCTGTTTTCTCCTCTAGGGTTTTGATGGTTTCCTGTATCACATTTAGGTTTTTCATTCATTTTGAGTTTATTTTTGTGTATGGTGTAAGAAAGTGGTCTAGTTTCATTCTTCTGTATGTTGCTGTCCAGTTTTCCTAGTACCATTGGCTAAAGAGACTGTCTTTTTTTCCACTGGATACTCTTTCCTGCTTGGTCAAACATTAGTTGGCCATACATTTGTGGGTCCAATTCTGGGTTCCCTGTTCTATTCCATTGGTCTATGTGTCTAATTTTGTGCCAATACTGTCTTGATGAGTATAGCTTTGTAGTAGAGGCTAACCTCCAAGATTGTGATGCTTCCCACTTTGGTTTTCTTTTTCAACATTACCTTGGTTATTTGGGGTCTTTTGTGGTTCCATACAAATTTTAAGATTGTTTGTTCTGGCTTTGAGAATAATGCCAGTGCAATTTTGATTGGGATTGCATTGACTGTGTAGATTGCTTTGGGTAGTATTGAAATTTTAACAATATTTTTTCTTCCAATCCATGAGCATGGAATATTTTTCCATTTCTTTGTACCTTCTTCAATTTCTTTCGTAAGTTTTCTTTAGTTCTCAGCATACAGATCTTTTACATCTTTGCTTAGGTTTATTCCTAGGTGTTTTATGGATCTTGGTGCAATTGTAAATGGGATCGATTTCTTGATTTCTCTCTCTTTTTTTTTTTTTTTTTTTGCTTCATTATTGGTGTATAGAAATGCAACTGATTTCTGTACATTGATTTTGTATCCTGCGACTTTGCTGAATATCTGTATCAGTTCTAGCAGCTTTTTGGTGGAATCTTTTGGGTTTCCTATGTGGAGTATCATGTCATCTGAAAAAACTGAAAGTTTGACTTCTTCTTTGCCAATTTGGATGCCTTTGATTTCAATATATTGTGATTTTTATTTGCTACTTTGCCTATTGTTTTAGTTAAAAAGAAAGGAAATAACTTATTTTGGGTAGTATCTATTTAAGGAATAGTTAACTAAGTAATGGTGAAACTTACAAAGTGGGGCCTTCATTTATCCTAGGAGGTATAACACTTGCCATAGGAGGGAACGGCTCTTTGATTTAGGTGTTGAGTAAAACGACCCTAACAGTAGAATCAAATCATGCTGGAATAGACTTTAATATCACTGTCCTCTCTGAACCATTCAGTTCCATAACTGATCCTGTTAAGATCATAGCCTGTATTTGCTTCAGGTGGTGAATACCTTAGAATGCTTGTTTCTCTCTTTATGTTTGTGAAGTCGTATAAAGCAGTTGAAGTTCATGCAACAAACTTCCACTTATATTAGAATGATGCAAGATTAGATGTGCTGGTGAATGAAATCTGCTTTACTGACTTTGATTTATTTATGAAATAAACATTTATTGAGAACCTACTATTGTATTGAGATTCAAGATCACCAAAATAACTGACAGTTGTGCAATTTATAGCACATATATGATAATTAAAATTATATTTTCTCTCCTCTGCCCTCTTGCTGATAGCAAACTATGTGTCTCAGGTGCATGATTTGGGAATAAGAGAGATAGGAAAAGTGCTTTGTGGGAAGCTCTTCTTTCCTTGTCTAAGCCTGCTGAAGTCTCTTAAATAGTCTTCCACTGCCAGTTGGAGACTCGTTTATAGGCTTGCAAGGGTGTCCTGAGAAACTCTTCATGACAAGTTTCAGGAGCATCACTGCAAGGTGTCAGATGAGCTCATTCTGGGTGCAGAAATTTATATAACATTAATATCAGTGAAAAGAAAACCAGTGAATACATTCTTATCATTAAGGTTAAAAAATCTAAATGTTTTGTTAATTGAATTCAGAGTTTTGGCTAGAGTGCTATGTGCTTTTTGATTTTCCAGTTAGCACTTCAGTGGTGAATACAGAAGACAAAATTAGTACAGATCAAGTAACCTGGAAAAGAAAAAAGAGACAGCACTAGATACAGAAGTAGACAAGAGGAGGAGAAAACTCAGGCCTTGGCAAAAGCCACATTACCGAACGGTAAGTCTTGCCCATGACACTCTGTGTTACAATAGTGAACTCTTACATGGCACGTAGTAGATTCCAGGAAGTTATACAACTTTATATATGTTATGGGTGGATGCATAAAGAAAGGTACACAGGTAGATAGATAGATGAGAATTTAAGTTAATTTTACAAGGGTTTTTTTTCATTTTTTTCCCAATAAAGTCCATTTAGAGATGAGTTAAAGACCTCACTCAGGTGTCATTGAGAAGAGAAATCTCAGTTCTCAAGCATCTGTGGACATTCAGTCACTAAGCATGTGCCTAGAAGGAGTTAACCAGTTAACCATCTTTCAGGATTGAACTGCCAAATTTCACCTGATTCAAAACCATTGGCCATTAAAACTGTTCAGAAATGATTAATCTTTTCTCTACCGTAAAACACATGAATGTCTTGCATTGTCAAGGGCTGTCAATATGAATGGAAATCATCATAGTGCTGTACTATAACAAATAGTCATTTGAGTTTTTAGACATTTGATATCAAGGAAACGGTTTTTCAGCGTCCATTATTGGTTATGCAAGATGTGTGTGTATGCGTATGTGTGTCTCTGTATATGTACGTGTATACATTAACATGTATACTCATGCATATGCCCATGTGTGCATGTTTACATGTAGCTGATGACTTGACCAAAGAGATAAAGATGAGAAAACTGTTGTAGGGTCTTAAAATCAATCAAAACTTACTGTTGCCTTGTAGATAGAGCACTGACAAGAAAGCTGGAATTTCTTTTTTTTTTTTTTTTAAATTTTTTTTTTTCAACGTTTTTTATTTATTTTTGGGACAGAGAGAGACAGAGCATGAACGGGGGAGGGGCAGAGAGAGAGGGAGACACAGAATCGGAAACAGGTTCCAGGCTCCGAGCCATCAGCCCAGAGCCTGACGCGGGGCTCGAACTCACGGACCGCGAGATCGTGACCTGGCTGAAGTCGGACGCTTAACCGACTGCGCCACCCAGGCGCCCCGAGAAAGCTGGAATTTCTTATGCCTAAGGTACCTAAAACAGGAAGAGGGAGGCAGCCTACATGTGGGGATCAAAAGGTTCTAGGTGGGGTGGAAGGAGAATGCAGAGACCCAAAGCTAAGCAAGGTGTGACACATTAGGTATAACAGTGAATGACGAGGGGAGAGTAGCAGGGCTTGCCAAAGGCTGTGAAAGGTGGGAGAATGACATTGGGCAAAGAGGGAAATAGAGGCGATTGACCAGCATGACCTCGTACATGAGATTTGTTTTGTGTTCCTGGCTCTTTTCTCATTCTTTTCTTGGTCCTGTTAGGGCTTGACTTGGTAGATACTGGCCCAGGTGATTCTGAGAACTCTGATGTACATATTTTAAAACCAAACATTATGAGGGAGATAACTTTATTAAGTAGACATTAACTACACATTGAATTGGGTTTTTGGACCATATTTTGATGTGTAGTCCCCTTTTCCCTCTTTTCCTCTTTGTGCTCACACGAGATTACACAGTTACAGACTGTATTTTTTTAAAAAAAGAGCTTTAAATAAATTCTTCCAGATGCTAAAGCCTCGATGCTTCAAACAAAAAATACAAGTATACCAGGAAAATTCATACATTAATTCATTGGTTCAATAAATATTTTCTTAGACTTTGCGCTAAGCCCAAGGGACATGGCTGTGAAGAAGTCAAGGGGCCTGTCCTCCTAGGGTTTACAATCCGGTGGGGGAGGGTGAACTTTCTATTTCTATTCTTTCCCAGGTCCTATCACACACATTATTTGAATCAGTCTTGCCTGTTTCAGAATCACGCATCCAGTATGGGAAATTCAGAAATTCATTTGGGAGTAGCAGTATTAGAATTTGAATTTGTCTCTGCATCCAGTCAATCATAGAATTCCCAAATGTAGTGTCTCTTTTTGACAATGGGATAGGCTTTCAGGACCAGATGTCAGTGTTGATAAGCCTATAGGCAGTGACTCAAGACAGTGTCCTTCATATTTATGGGGGAACATAAATGTTACTTTATTCCCCCTTCTTTAGCGCACTCGACTGAATGAGGGGATACTTTAACAGCTAAAACAAAATTGTTTCCATACTTACCTCAGCTCTCATAAAAAGTTTGGGTCATTTTTATCAAACAACTATATTTCTTAATAATGTAAGTGAAGTATAGAAAATTTAGTTTTGAAGCAGGATAAGAAAGAAGTATAATGCAGTTTTTGAAATCAAAGGAGATTTTCTTGTTTCTGTCTCTCGACCACGGCTCTCAACCCAAGTGTCTTGAAGGAACACATGATCAGCTTTGTATGAATTAGTGAAGGAACATTTCCATCTCCACTTAGTTCAAAATCTACGTGTAATTATTAATAATGATTTATAATTCTAAAGAAAATTTTTCTAATAGTTCAAGGTACTTTTAAAAGACAGGAAACTTTCCAAAACCTGGGGAACCCCGGAACCCCTTACTAGAAAGGATTATAGTTTAAGAGACCAACCTGCCTTACCCTAGTTGATCCATGTTTTCTCTTTATGTCCATGCCTGATTTTTAAGGCACAATAGATCTTCAAGGTCTCTAAACACAGCATACATTTATGATGATTCCTTCATCATAATTTGGGCCATATGACCCTTTTGCACCCATTGAGCTAATAGTTAACTGATCATTTGGCTTAAGAATTTCATTTAAAATAGTTCTGGGGTGCCTGAGTGGCTCTGGTTAAGTGTTAAGTGTTCGACTCTTGGTTTTGGCTCAGGTCATAAGCCCACAGTTTTGTGAGTTGTAGCCCCACATTGGGTTGCACACTGACAGTGTGGAGCCTGCTTGACATTCTCTCTCTCTCTCTCTCTCTCTCTCCCTCTCTATGCCCCTTCCCCACTCGCTCTGTCTCTGTCTCTCTCAAAATAAATAAATAAACTTAAAAAATTTTAAAATAGTTCTGAAGATAAAAGGAATAGAAGGAGATGTTACTTGGCCCTTTTTGTCAGATATCCTCCATTTATTTTAGAAGTGCTTTTTCAAGGAATGGCACCAGGAGTGTGGCCATGAAAATGTATACAAGCATTGGCTGGTGGAACACTGAGGGGCTGAGGGAGGCAGGCTCTGACTCTGTGTCCTGCTTCTGCTACAGCCTGGTCAGGCAGCCTTGGGCATACTTAACATCCCTCTTTCCTAGCAACTCATTTTGTTTGTCTTGACAATGTAGGCTTATGAAATGGGGTCCATCTACGGCTGTTAGTGTTTCAAGGATTGGGTTTTGGGGGATGGGTGTCTGTAAATCCCCATAAATAGCATGCATAATTCTGTTTTTGGACATTATTTTTTTCCCCCGGGTCCATAACTTTATTCAGAGTCTCCAAAGTCTCTGAGATCCTTAAAAGAACATTTAGAGGATCACTCAAATCTTTTCAGTAGGAACATTCTATGGCCATTGGCTGTCTGTGTTCATGTGTGTGCACATTTTCTTCTAGACTATAAAAATGTGTTTGGCCTATTTGAAGGAAAGATTCTGATGAGGATATGGCTTAGAAATCCTTCTAGAAGGCCAAAAGCTCTGATGCTGAGACATGGCTGGAAATCCCAGTTCCATTATACATAGCATATATAGGTATATATATACACGTGTATAGGTATATAAATATATATACACGTGTATATACTCATATATGTAAAAGTACTACATATATTGCATTAAAGGCAGCTCTGATCAAGTTTTCCAAAGTGGTTGCTTAGAATGTCAGTGTCAGACCTGACAAAGCTTTAACAACTTCAGCCTCAGTATTAAGCCAGTATGTATTTAAAAATCTTTCCTAATAACAATTTGTTTTAGATATGTCTCTTATAAGTAGCATATAGCTGTTTTTCCCCCCAACTTGACAACCTCTGTGTTTTCACTGATTAATTACATTTATAACTTATTTAATTATATTTATTTATTTAATTACATTAATTGCATTCATTTAATTGCATTTATTTACATTTATTTTTATTACTTGTATATCCTATTTACTATGCTTTGTATGCTTTTTTCTAATTTCTTATTTCTTGCCCTCCTTTGAGTCGACTACATTTTTAAAATTCTTCTTACCTGGGTTAAAAGTTTTAGAATCTATTTCTAGAGTTTTAGTCACTACTCCTAAAATTTTAACACCCAATTTATATGCTTTTAGTTTACCTTTGGCATTCTACTTCTTCCATTTGTATTTCTGTTTATTTCAGTAGTTCTTTCAGATTTCTTTAGCATTTTTTTCAGTGATGATTTTTGCATATTATGACCTCTCTAATCCTTATTTGTCTTTCACTTTTGAATGAAGTTTTGTTGGTTATAGAATTCTAGGTTGACAGAATTTTCTTTCAACACTTTGAAGATACTATTCAATGATTTTCTTTTGCTACTGATGAGCAGTCCAGATAGTGCTAAGTAGCTAAGATGTCTATTTTCCCTGATTGCTTTTGATATTTGATATTTTTCTTTGACACTCTACAGTTTCACTCTGAAATGTTCTGGGTGCAAATTTGATTACATGTATATTGATATTGATATTTATTTATTTTCAACTAATTTACTTAGTTTTAAGTAGACTCCATGCCCAACATGGAGCTTGAACTCACGACCCCGATATTAAGAGTTGCATGCTCTACTGATTAAGCCAGTCAGATGCCCCTATATATTTATATTTTCAGTAAAGTGCTATGCTGTGTTAACTGTCTTGACATCTCCCCCAAACAATAAGTATTGATACAGAACATCTTCCCATGTCTATAAATATTTGTCTACTCTGTCAATTTCAATTATTGCATTTCTGGGGCCCGTGGGTGACTTGGTCGGCTAAGCATCCGACTTTGACTCAGATCATGATCTCACAGTTCATGAGTTTGAGCCCCACATCAGGCTTTGCACTGTCAGTGCAGAACCTGTTTGGGATTCTCTTTCTTTCTCCTTCCCCACTTGTGCTCTCTCTCTCTCAGAATAAAGAAATAAACTTAGAAAAAAGTTAAATTATTGCATTTCTGTATAGTTTGAGATTAAAGTATTTAATCTCATTTTTTATTTGCATAAAATCATACATACACATATGCCAGAAAAAGAGGTCATAATGTCTATGTAAGTATTGGACACTCCTGACGTGCTGAGTAGCTTACCCATGCACTGAAGCCACTCAGGCTGTGTTAAGGACTGCAGACTGTATGCATCTCCTCCCAACTCTACATTTAGTAATATCACTTTGGTCACAGTGGGAATATTTACACTATGAAAATCGACTAATGCTGCAAATCAGGGATTTTTTTTTTTCTGGAGAATTTTTTCTTTTTTTTAAGTTTACTTATTTTGAGAGCGAGAGAGAGAGAGTGCACATGCATGAGTGGGGGAGGGGTAGAGAGAGAGAGAGAGAAAGAGAGAGAGAGAGAGAGAGAGAGAATCCCAATCAGGCTCTGCGCTGTCAGTGCACAAGTCCCGACATGGAACTTGATCCCATGAACTGTAGGATCATGACCTGAGCCAAAACCAAGAGTCAGAGGCTTAACAGACTGAGCCACCCAGGTGCCCCCGGCACATTAGTTCTTAAACTTTCACCAACACACCACTAGTGATCTTCCTTCTGGTAGAAACTTGTTACCTTTTGCCAGCATCCATCATACCCATCTTCTGTAAGCTCAGCCTTGCTGAGATCCAGAAACACTCATGACTTCTGCAAGAAGTCTGTTGGTAGTCTCAAAGTCTACTCACTAGTGGGCCATAAAATCATTCATTCATCTGTTAGTACATTTGTTTAATGAATATTTTTGAAAGCCTAATATGGACCAAGGAGCACGGTGGGCAGGAAGAACACAGATGACCAAGAACAGGACATCTAACAAGTCAAAAGTCAGTTTTAATCTCCAGTGTACCTTCTCTCTACCACTTGGCATGATCATTCGTTGGACTGTATTCCTAAGGCCCAATGTGCCTCAGCCTAATCTTCCTGCATTATGACATCCATGTCAACTAAATGGGGGCGAAGATGTGGCCAGAAGTATGGCATGGGTTGGTTGCTTTTGTTTATAAGCATGAACTTCTCTTAGCAAATACTGCTCTAGCCTTCCAGAATAAAGAGTAGCAGAACCCACTGTTTATCTATAAGCTCTTATAACCTCATCAGGCGTCTCTAAGTAAACAATTTTAATTAAGTTTTCACCTATAGAATTATACATTTTGAAATAAATTTTAGAGGTTTGGGAATTGATTCCTACTTACCGTAATACCAAGAAGACTACTTAAAAATTTAAATTCTTGAGACATCAAGTACTCTTTCAAAGTTATATTTTGATGAGTTCAGGATAAATTAATAAAAAACAGATGAACGAAGTTATTCTGGAGTTCACATGGGCTTAAAAATTAAGCTAGATGTATTGACAAAATATGTTGTGGCTTTTGCCAACTTTCCAGATTTTTTAAGAAGTTTGAAACATTTTGTTGAGCTGAAAATGTGACTGAAACTACTAATGGACTATTTAACCAGCATAGTGTCTGTTAAAACAATATTGAATTTTTAATTGAATTGATTATTCCACTTTTATGAAGATATGATAAAGTTAGTATCTTAGTTTACTAAATTAAAAACAAAAGGAATTATATGTTTCATAGATTAATTATAGGTGTCTCATAATTAATGTGTTAGCAACATGAAAACATCAAAACTAAGATCCAAGTTTAGTTATTTATGAGGCCTTGTAAGCTCTTCAAAATATTAAGCCGTTATGTAAATGATTGCATAAATTAAGAAAACATGAAAATTCCGAGATATATGTTACAATATTTCCTAAACATTCATAAACCTGTGAAGCAAATCTATCTTTCGCATTCAAAGTGGTTTGAGACAAAAACACAAAAAATCTTGTTCAAAAGTCTTGAAGAAGTCATTCAAAATATTAGGAGAGGTGTCAGAAGAGAAAAATGTGATTGCCCAGAGAGTTTTTCAGTGAGCTCAAATGGTAAGGAGCCATGGAAGAACGGCCAAATAAATGAGGATTAATGCAAAAGGGGCACAGTTTTGTTTAGAGGCTAAAAGAAGGGTTAGTTTTAAAATGCATTAAGCCTCATGAAACACCGAAGACCTCAAAAAGGACATTGAAAGCAAGAAGAAAAAGATGTCTAGCTTGGGAATGACAGACTACCGGTGACCCTTGAACAGCATGGGTTTGAACTGCATGGCCCACTTATACACAGATTGTTTTATAGTACAGTACTATAAATATATTTTATCTTCCTCATGGTTTTCTTACTAACATGTCTTCTCTAGCTTGTGTTATTGTAAGAATACAGTATATAATACGCATAACATACAAAATATGTGTTAATCGACTCTTTATGTTATTGGTAAGGTTTCTGGCTGACAGTAGCCTATTAGTAGTTAAGGGAGTCAAATGTTATATGTGGATTTTTGACTGTGGGGAGGAGGGGTTGGGAGATGGTGTTGGCCTCCCTAACCCTTACATTGTTAAAAGTTCAACTGTAATATTAATAGAAGGTGGAAAGAAGACAGATAAAATAAACACTTTTCTTCCTTATTAAAGAATATAGTATTCAGATTCAAAAATGTAGGGTAAATATTCTAGACAGAACACATGACTTAGGATAGGATAAAAAGTTTAAACAAGTCCATGCCTTTAAGTAGATTTGTGCCTCAATTTTTGAGTGATAATATGCAGGATGATCACTAGGTCTACAGATGTGACTACCAATCCATTCTGACAGAACTTAAGGAGATGTTGCCAGGAGTGGGGCCAGGAGACAAGAAATGGAGCACATGCTGTTGCTGTTAACGAAAGGAGAAACTGTTGAGCTACGAATTTATAATGCTGATCCTGGGCAAGAATTGAAAAAAATTAGAAATCTAATGATTTCTAAGCACCTAATGGAAAAGCTGAGTTATTAGTTGTCAGAACCAAATACAGAAGAACCAAATACATTGACAAGCTGTTACCTTATTCTCCACAAGATGGTACAGTCTGTCATTAAAAACCTGGATGGCAGAAAAGTTGGTTGGATTAACAGCATGTCTCTGTGATTATGGAGAGAGATTCTTTAGAAGACGAAAGGGTCTTAACCTTGATCCTGTTCTGTTCAGTGTCTACTAATGACTTAAATGAGGGCATATATAATATTCATCACATTTGCAGAGAAGTCCAGATTGGGAGGGAAACAGATGACAAGTGTAAAAAGATAACCAATTCCTGGAACTATGGGTTTAAATTAACATGATGAAAATTAACAAAGAGTACTATAAAGTTATGGGTTTAGGTTAAAAAAAGAAAAAATCAAAGCCTAAAGGAGGGGTTGGGAGTTGGGCATGGCAACAGTTCGTGGGAAATGTGGATGGACCATCTCAGTTACTCTGTTTCCTTTTGAAAAGTCAAGTCACCCCGTGTTACAATGGTCAGAAAGAACATTTTGATTAGAGTGTTCACTTTGGAGGAGGAAAGTAGTAAGGATGGGGATGATTCTTGTAGTTAACTAAAACTGGCGGCTGGTTGAATGAATGGTTGGACCTACATCCAACAGGCCAACTTACCTGCGAAAATGTGGAACAGGCAAAGGATTTTGAACAAGTAATGTTCTGGAACAATTCCTGAACTAGACTGTTGGGTGCCTCTGTGTTTTTGAAGAAGTCCCATAACTTTTGTTAGCCTCAGTTTCCTTGGCTGAAAAGTGAAGATAAAAATACCTGCTTTGAAGTGTTGCCATGAGGATTATTGAGGTGTAAGAGACCTCTCTCAGGGTCTGCCAGGTGTGTGCTTGGGAAATAATAGCTATTAGTATAATAATGACCATTTCACTGGTTCTGGGCCATAGAATCATGTGTGGACTTCACAGATTAGGATGCCCTCATAGTTCACTGGTCCCCAGGAATAGGGTACATATAAACAAGATTAAGAGGAGTATGAGAACACCATCTTTATGAAGACTGCACTCAGGATCAGATTTTTAAATTTTGATGAAAGTGGTCTCTATTGGAAGCAAATGTTATTTGATACATATATCGTAAAGGAAGAGGACACCCAAACTCTGAGGTTTAAGGCTGCAGATGATGGAGACTGATTTGAGACTAGGTGCTAATGCTAATAAGAGATTTAACTGCTAAGGATTTTTAAAGGACCATTAATGTTTTTATTAGTGCTCTGATACAAAGCTCTACAGTTTTTGAGGGGTCTGCCTAACCTTATTTCCCTCATAAAGTCTGTTATTTTTCTTTTTAAAAAAAAAAATTAAATTTTTTTCTTTCTTTTGAGAGACAGAGAGACAGCACGAGCAGGGGAGGATCAGAGAGAGAGAGGGAGACACAGAATCTGAAGCAGGCTCCAGGCTCTGAGCTGTCAGCACAGAGCCCGATGCGGTGCTCGAACTCACAAACGGTGAGATCATGACCTGAGCCAAAGTTGGACGCTTAACTGACTGAGCCACCCAGATGCCCCAAGTCTGTTATCTTTCACGTGCAATTTTGCAGAAAACAAGGTTTTCTTCAATTACACATACATTGTACTATAACAGAAATGCTGTAGGTGGAACATAGGAATGTAAGTGAAACCTGATATTTACCTGATACCTCACACAGAAAGTAGTGAGAGAGAACCTTGGTTTAAACCTTTGAGTAACTGGGTTCTAATCTGAGCTCTTCTCCCATTGGCTGTGTGTCATGGGCTGACTTGTGTATCCTGAAATTATAGTACTATCCCCAGTACCTCAGAATGTGACTGAATTTGGAGATAAGGCCTTTAAAGAGATATTTAAAGTTAAATTATGTCGTTAGGGTGGTCCCCAATCCAATGTGACTGATGTCTTTAGAAGAAGAGATTAGCACACCTACAGGCTCAGAGGGAAGACCACGTGGAGACACAAGGAGAGGAAGGCAAACTAGAAGCCAAGGAGAGAGGCCTCAGAAGAAACCAGCCCCTCCAGCAACTTGATCTCAGACTTTAGCTTCCAGAGCTGTGAAAAAATACATTTGTGTTGTTTAGCCAACCAGCCCATGGTACTTTGTGATGGTGGCCCTAACAAACTAATGTACGGTGTAACTCTGTAAATTTAACCTCTTCGAATTTCATTTCCTCATCTTTGAAATGTAGATTATGACATAAAAATTGGTGGCATTTTATTTTATTTTTTTAGGTTTATTTATTTATTTTGAAAGGGAGAGAGAGCATGAGCAGGGAAGGGGCAGAGAGATAGGGAGAGAGGGAAAATCCCAAGCAGACTCCACACTGCCAGCGCAGAGCCCTACTCAGGGCTCAAACTCATAAAATCATGAGATCATGACCTGAGCTGAAATCAGGAGTCAGACGTTTAGCCGACTGAGTCACCCAGGCGCCCCTAAAATGGGTGGTACTTTAAAATAAACAAATAAAATAACCTATTTCATATGGGAGGAGGGAGGGGAGATGAGCAAAAAATAGTACTGAATCATGGTGGCTTTTATATTTTATTTCCCTAAATGTCTGAGAGGGAAAATATATGTATATCTTGACTTGAAAAGACCAAAAATGCTGTGTTAAAACTAACTAAATAAGTGAATGGTAATCATTTATAGGAAAAATTCCCAGTAGTGTGATGCCATCAATTAGAGAGTACTCCAAGGGAATTTCAATTATAATTTGATCCCCTCGCCCCCCCAAATTTCAATTTGCATAAATCAGCTCTTCAGAAACACACCTATTGCATAAATCAGGACACACCCGCGCTTGTTAAATACTCGAGGTTTGATTTATTCAAAGATTTCAAATGCTAAGAGCGGTCTAGGCCTGCCATTATTGTGATGCATGCATCGGCTGCAGTTGGTAATCAGAGCTGTGTTGGGCATTCCACTTTGCACCTCCTAGGGCACCAATTTTCAGCGACTGTTAGAACCCAATAGAAAAATCTCACCTAAGACTCATCTGTGAGCTAAATTACAGGGAAGCCATTATCATTCATTTTACATGCACTATTGTTCTGGGGTGTCAGCCGAGCACCTCTAGATCAGAGGGAAGAATTTTGCTAGCTTTGAGAATCCTGAGAGTTGAAATGGTCAACCGAGGTATTTCTTTGTTCTTCTGATCAAAAAAATCTTCTTAATTGAACCAAAAGGGTAAATTGAATCCCCACTAGATGCCTGGCCCTGGATGCCTGAGTTCTGGAGTGGGGATGGAGGAGTAGATGTTTAAAATCTGGTTGGAAGAGACCAAACAAATACCAAACAATTAGAAATCAATGAAATGTTAAGTTATATGGAATTAAGTGAAAAGGGATTTCAGAGAAGGGCAAGAACAGTGTAAACTTGAGGAAGTGGATGAGGCTGAGGGAGGAGGAAGAATTTGGATATGGAAATTTGAAGTAGAGGATACATTGGAGGTTATTTTGGGGTGGGTGCAATTTGAGGGGAAGGTTGTAAGCATGTGTTGCGTGTATGTGATCAGGCACTGCTTTCTGCAGGGAGTGGTGAGGGAGCATGAGCAAAGGCATGTAAGTGAGGAACCTAGATTCCGTGCATAATGAACAAAGAAAAATCTGGCTGTGAGAAAAAGATGTGCAGTTCCATCCCATTTATTGCCAGGATTAAGAATGTGTTCTTTCTAAATCCTGAGAATAACCTACAATATTAAGCATTACCAGCCTCATTTTGCAGATAAAGGAACTGAGTCTTAGAGAAATTAAGTGACTTGCCTTCAGTCACACGTATTAAATGCACAGCCTCCAAAGTCTCCCAGAGGTTGTCTAGGCATAGTGGAGCGTATGTAGGTCCGAGTGGGAATCACAAATGAATGGATGCTGCTGGTCCCCACGGTAGCATCCACTTTGCCAGCTGCATCCCTCAGCTGCATTCATTCCCCGGGAGGATACAGCCCTCGAGACCTTGGCTAATGACCATTATGCATGGGGTACAAAAGGCCGGCCCCTTTGTTCAAGCTGGAAACCACTTTGTGATGTGCTTTGTGCTCCAGAGCTTTTTCATGGGCTCCGACTGAAGCTCATCTGAAGCTGAGATCACATTCTTGCGTTCTTCTCCTCCCTCCTCTCCATACACTCTGTATTTCATCCTTTACTCCCTTTGTGCTGAGAACACTCCCCTGATATATCAAACCTTACTAAGACACAATCATTCAGCAGATAGGTCTCAAATCGTGTTTGGGATGCGCAGTGTTATCACTGCTGCAAGTGCTAACACTATGTTGTGCAACCATCACCTGTCTGGCAGCCTGTGCCGAGCAAGCAGTGGGAGTGGTGATGGTGACCTCCACCTTCAGCCAGCATGTATATGTTAAGCACTGTACCTGCATCTTTGCACTTAAAGCTTATGACTAACCCTCCAAGTTAGGTTCTATGATAATGCCTGTATTCATATATATTCATAGATGAGGAAAATCTGGTCCACAGAGTATATGTATGTATGTATGTATGTATGTTACCGGCTTGTGATCACACAGCTTGTAAGTTGCACGGTCAGGATTCTAACACACTTGTGTTTAAAGTCAAAGTTAGCTCCAAAAACTAGTTTGTGCGTACTGGCACGTGTACCTTACTAAATGTGTAATTGACTGAAATGCTTAGGAACCATGGCTCAGCACAGACAAGGCAGCACGTAGTTCCACTCCGTGTTGAAGGGAGCACCAAGTTATAATGGTGGGTCCAATCTAATCCCTGAAATGTGTCACTATAAATACAAAATGATTTGAAGTCTACAGAGCATAACAGAAGATGGTAAAGTGGGCAGAGGAGTATGAAGTAGTCAGGAGATACAGTGACCACATAACTGATTGTTCAAATTGGAACACTATTGAGGATGGTAGGAGAGGCCATTAGTAATTACACGAGGATAACAAGTGTAAGCCAAGACTGTAGCAAATGAGGATGTATGATCACCGCAGTAATAAGAGGCAACAGGAAGCTATAGTAGGTTCTTGAGCAGGGGCGTGAAAGAATTCTTCTGTTACTGGTACGCAACATGATGAAGAAGAAGCCTTGGAGGTGAGAGAACAGCAGATAGTAGATTGTTCTAGCGCTACAGTGTGTGATGTGTCTGGGCTTCTGTCCTGGCTTCTCGTTTTTTCTCTAGTTCATTGTTATGAAAATAGTCATCCTTTCTGGACCGCAGCATGCTTGGCAGAAGCTCTCAGCCAATCGTCTCCAGGTGATCAGAACTCTGTCCAGGTACTTCTGACCATTGGATCTAACCGGTGGACTCTGCCTTAGAACCAAAATATCCTGGCTCTGTTCCCTGGAACATTGCATCCCCATGGGGTGTCCCAGGCCCTGCAGGGCCTTGTAATTGTCCCCATGGACACTTTTGCATGAACATGAAGGGGAGGATGTGTGAGGATGCACACCTGCCATGAGACACTCAGGGTTTCTGCCTGGACAGATTTGTCCTAAAGGTCATTTCCCTCTGGGCTAAAGCAAGAAAGTAAATGGAAAAGGTTTGTATGAAAGGTCTAGGGTTTTTGGCTTTATGTTCCTCAGAGTTTACAGCAATCCTGGGTTAAATGATGAGGCCTCCTACCCTCATGTAGGTCCTTATTGCTGTCTTTTCGCCTGGGGTTTTAAATCCATTGCATTTACCTTTACAGAGTTAAGATTAAGGTCAATAGTTCTAATCATGTGGGTTTCAGAGGGGGAAAATGAATAGAGGACCTGTTATTATCGATGGAGAACTCCTTTGTAAAAAGGTAGACTATGGACTTGCAGCATTAAAGAGAGAGAGAGAGAGAAAGAATGTATCTCCAGCAAATTTCCAGGGTCTGAAGAGATCCAAGGAAAGAAAAATTAAACATGTAGCCTGTGTCATTTGGAATTGAAACACAGGGTTTTTCATGAAGCAGCATTCTGTGCCCTGGACCTTGGGAAAATACTGTCTCTTGGTCTGCTTTCAAGGAGAATAAAAGAAACAAGGAAACTGAGGAATAAATGAAGCAAATTTAGGGAAGAGCCCTTGAGGTGTGAACGTGGGAGTTTGCCTCTGAATGCAAGTTGATGGTCCAGGTATAAAGAACTTGAGCTTGCGAGATAGGCGTAGAGTGTATTCGTGTGATTTACAACGTAGTGAAATGCACCCAAAGCTTGGAATCCTACAGATGAGGGCTCAAATCCTAGAAATATCATTTAATGATCTTGGGACTTTGGATAAGATCCCTAACCTCTAAGCTCTATATTCTGTAGCTACAAACTGTCAGGGGAAAACAGCGCCCCCCGAGGTCATCAGGCCATGTAAATGAAGTGCTGTTTGTCACGTCTGGAGTGTGGAGCCTGGTGCTCAGTGAAGGGCAGCTTTTGCTCAAACAAGGCACTCATGGGCTGATTTCTGCCTCCTCTATGCTCCTGTACTACTCTGTACAGCCCACTCTTTTTTGTTTTTTAATTTTTTAATGTTTATTTATTTTTGAGAGAGAGAGAGGGAACGGGAGAGGGGCAGAGAGAGATAGAGAGAGACACAGAATCCAAAGCAGGCTCCAGGCTCTGAGCTGTCAGCATAGAGGTGGACATGGGGCTCGAACTCACAAACCGTGGGATGGTGACCTGGGCCAAAGTCAGGCATTTAACTGACTGAGCCACCCAGGTGCCCCTGCACAACCCACTGTTAAGGCAGGTATCATACCATCTTATACTAGTTGTCTTGTGCCTCCTCCATCATATCACTCGTTTCTCCTTGTATTCCAGAGCCTGGCATACAGGTGCTCAGAACATATTATATATATATATATATATATATATATATATATATATATATACATATATACATATATATATATGTATATTAATAATATATTATATATAATAATATATGTATATTAATATATACATATGTACAGATATAATACTTATATATGCATCTGTATATACATATAAAATATATATACATATATGTTTTAATAATAGCTTCAAGGCAATATTCTCTTTAAATCTTGAATCAATAAAGTTTTCGTTCCTTTTTTAAAGAAGAGGCTATCTAAAAGTAGAATTGCATTTACACGTGTTTTTTTGTTCTTTTTTTTTTTTTTTTAAGATGTACACTTCCAACGCCATTTCCCCATAAAAAACAGGAGAAACTCACAGAGCTTCTTTTTGTCTGGGGTCCCTGTGAGGATTAAATGACTCAGGGTCTGTGAAGGGCTCGGCACAGGCCTAGTTCTGAGCAGGTGCTCAGTAAGCACTTGTGGTCATTTATGTTCAACTAGCTGTGTATTTGCTATTATAGAGAATAGCATTTGAGGTCGCTTGATTTATAAATTTTGTTTTTTAGAAGATACGTTTATGTTAAGAAACCTAATAACATGCTCACTACTGATTATTTGGAAAATACAGGCAATACTGATTCCTCAGCTTACTGAAGGGCTTCTTTTTTGAGGCTCTCGTGGAGTGAGTTGGGTGAGCAACACTCATCTTAGAAGACATGAGAGAATCGGAGGCCAGTACTGGGATCCCCAGACAGACCTGTAGACGTAGAAGCCCTCTGGCCCAGGGCCTTGGTCTGGGCTTGGAGCACATTTTCTGCTGGGATTCCTGAATGGCTTTGGAGAACATTATCAGTGAGGGGCCCAGC
Organism: Neofelis nebulosa; assembly: GCF_028018385.1. NCBI lineage: Eukaryota > Metazoa > Chordata > Mammalia > Carnivora > Felidae > Neofelis > Neofelis nebulosa. The sequence continues at coordinate 73,982,211 of NC_080786.1, forward strand.
TACATGATGTCTTTCAATCCAGTCTGTGTTTCCGAAGCTGTCTTAATGGAACCCGAGTGTTGCTCTGGAACCTCTGGCACGGGCCTGATTGTCCTGCCGCTGCTAGAGTCCGCATCTGCACTCAGACTGCCTGGGTTGCCATCCGGCCGTCTGCTGCCTGACCCCTGGTTCGGGCGAGGTTAGTCGAATGTTGATTTGTAAAAGTCTGTAGGGTCAATTAGGCTATGCCCACATTTATGACCACTGTGTTGTCTCATCAGCTGTTTTAAACACATTCTCTCATTTTAAACCACTCAACCAAATGGAGACCCTGCCCTCTCTCCCACTCATCAAACTGACCCTTTAGTAGCAGAACCAGTGACTGCATAGGAAATGGCCCATTTGGCTGTGTGGCTGCAACAAACCCTCACTGTCTTCTCATTCTTTCCACAAGTGAAGAGCATTACCAAGGATAGGACAACAATTACATTCTCTCAATTCAATCTCAGAAGGAGCTTCCAGGGGTGCCCGGGTGGCTCAGTTGGTTGAGCACCCAACTTTAGCTCAAGTCATGATCTCATGGTTCATGGGTTTAAACCCCACATCCGGCTCTGTGCTGACAGCTCAGAGCCTGGAGCCTGCTTTGGATTCTGTGTCTCCCTCTCTCTCTGCCCCTCCCCTGCTTTCACTCTCTCTCTCTCTCTCTCTCTCTCTCTCTAAAACAAATAAACATTAAAAAAAAATTTTTAGAAGGAGCTTCCAGATTGGCCCTTCCCATCCATCCTTATTGTCTAGCCTTCTTGAAGCCCTATAAATGTGCTCATGCCACCTTACAAAGTACTGGCCATCTTGTCCCAGCTCACACTTCCCATCTCACTTCCTGGAAGGAGATGTGGCCAGTATCCAGCTGCCCCAGGCATTTTGCTGCCCAGGAGTTTATCACAGTTGTCCGTAAGTCTATGTCTTTCAAATGTTGTTCTCTTTGCCTAGAATATTCTTCCATTTTGGAAAAATCTTGCTCATCCTTCGTTGCCAAACTTGAAAGTCATAGCCATGGCACTCTTTGTTGACTCTGGAAAAACAAAGAATTATCCCCTCCTTCTCAATGCTCTCAGAGTTCTCTGTTTTGTCTCTGTTAGGGCCCTTATGGTGTATTTACACGTGTGCCTCCTCTCACTGAACTGTGGGATTGAGAATGGCACAGATAGCTCAGATTCAGAAGGCCATCCCTAGAACCCAACACCTATTAGGTGCGGTGTTGGAGGAACAGCTACTGACTGGATAGAAGGTTCTTTTGCTCATATAAAATGGGCTTTACACAGCTGTACTTTGTGATTTAATGTAAAATGATAAACTTTAAAGAGGAAAAACTTTCCTGACCTGTTGCAACGTACAGCAAGAGATTTTATTGCTTATTTCTGTTCTCATCTGCCATATGGCTTTCCATTCACAAACTGCTCTAGTGAGAATTACTTTTGCAGGTAATTTTCTAATGATTGTCTTGGGATAAACAAATTTATCAGACTTGTTTGGCTAATGTATTCAAGGAGGTTCACAGGGGAAAAGATTAATCATCTAAGAAGCAAGCCGGTGTCTGTCATTAAGCGGAAGAGTCCAGAGATGATCAGAGCTGAGCCGGTGGTTGCTATGACTGCAGATACTTTTCTCTCCCTTTGTGAGGTCAACGGCAGCTCCCAAGCTGATTGGCTAAAATTAGATTATCCTGCTGACCAACCATGGGGAGTTAATTTCATCAGAAAGAGTGAAATGGTGGGAAATCCTGCCGTGATGCTACAAAGGAATTTTTTTTCGAAACCCACAGAGTCCAAGTTTGCTTCTATTATAATTAATATGTTCTTTGTAATAAAATAATTTAAGGAAAGCACACAACAGCATTTGCCTATTATTTTGTATATCCATATAAGCTTTAATCTGGTTTGTCCTCAAACCAACTCTAAAAGCTAAAGTAACCTATTTTTTCCTGTATTACCTCCATAACCGAAGACAGTCATCATGTGTGTGTTTATATGATTGGAGATAAGCTAATTGCGGAAAACAAAAAAGGAGCTGGCACAGTTAAAGGTATTTGCTTACAGGGCTCTTGCCCTAGGGAAATAGCATCACAAAAAACTTTAAGCAGAAATACCTACCTTTGGATGGAGAGCATCATTCAAATCATTGAAGGGAATCCTACCCTCCAAAGGGTTCCCTCCTAGAAGTCCTATATGGCCTATCCTCCAGCTTTCCACTGGGTACATCTTTTTTTCTAGGAATTAATTACCATTGGCCTAGATTATTTATTTCTGTGCAGGAAAGATACAGAATGAATCTTAGAAACAAGACTAACTTCAGGTTCTGCTGAGCTATAAAACTAAGTGGATGTGAAATATAAATCAAGGAAAACCACGCCAGCATTTATTTGTTTCTTTAGCTCCTGTGTGACTATGGAAATAAAATATGATTAAGGAAGAAATGGAAAAAGAACTAATGTTGCGATTATGGGCAATATGCATGCTTCTATCTGTGTGATTGTCAAATCAACATATTTTAAAAATCAAATTAGCTTGTGGCACATTAGGTTCTGTGCCAAAGGGTCCATAAGGAGGTACCCAAAATGCCATATTCCTAAGAGCCACGTTGTGGGGAGTCGGGGATCATTATGTACATATAAAATGTAATGAAGAACTCCAGGCAGCATAAAAACACTGCCAAGCAATAGCTTCAAGCAGGAAGCTCTATAGGAATTTCTAGGAAGGAGAGGACAATAGCACCATGGCTGAAGTCATCCAGATCCAGGCATTTCTCCCAGGGAGAGAGGAGAAAGATAAATAGATCCCCATCCTGATGTGTGTACTATTAGCACGTCACTGAGGATTTAGAAAACAAAGACAGAGCACCACAGTTCCATCACCCTTATAGTAATCGTTATAGTAAGCTTATCTGTTCGCTGCTTATGTTGTCAGCCACAGCACTCATTTACCTCCCTACAGCACTCCTAAGGCATCAGCTATTTTGTTGTTGTTATTAAATTTATCATCACATTATAGTTAATATGAGGAAATCGGTCAACAGAGATGAACCCACGTAACTTTACACAATTTACAATCTGGGAAGCCAGGATTGGGAAGCCACGTTTCTCTTGTTAGCATTTTTCTGCATGTGTCTCTGAATGTTTGACATAGGTATTCATCACAATGTGCGTGTTTTGTTACTTTTTCCACTCGTCATTATATAAATTTAGTAATCATTTTTGGTAACTGCATACGATTTTGTTGAGTGGCTGTACCACCATTACTGCACATTTCATGATCGCTGAACTTTTCATATTTTCAGATTTGAAAAACATTTTCTATATAAAAAACTCTTTTATCTGTCCAATATTTAGGCTATTAAGTTTAATTAATTCCTAGGAACGAAAGAGTAGGAAGGCTTTTCAAAAAACCGTGTTGTCAAATTCTCTTGTCAAGAATATAAGGATGCTCTCGGTTGACCACATCCCTGCCAGCACTGGGAAGAATCATTAATAAACAAAACCAAAGATGTAAATTGATAAGCAATAATGAACTTCCTGTTTTAATATGCTTTTCCTGACCACTGATTAATTCATTTATCTTGGAATATATCAGTGGGCAAAATAGGTAAGCGATCGTATGTCTGTTTACTAATTCCACTCAAGTATTTTTATTGGTCATACCACTCTGGCAGCATGTGGAAGGAAGACCAGTTAGAGGGGGGAAAGAGTTGAGGAAGGGAGGCTGGTTCCCATTCTATCTTAATAGGATGAATAAGCTGAACGTTCAACTGAGTAATTTAAAAGTGACAATTGGTACATAGAAAATATAGTGTCACAAGTTCCATGAGTTATTTAGATATTTAGTTCTAGTGGAATTTCCTTATGAGGAAGATATTATCCAAGTCCCCAACCCAGGCAGTTACATTTGATAAAATCTTTGTAGGTAGAAGTGAGAGATTTTCAAAGCTCATCTTTACACTCATTTCTTTTCCAAACTCTTAAGACTGAGGCTGTTGGGTTGTCATGTTGAGTAGCTTCAAACTGAGGTAGCATGTCAAGCAGGAGTGATGTGGTTCTGGTGAGAGATGTTGAAATCTGAGTTTTTGTAGCATAAGAATAAAATTGATGCAGCTCTGTCTCATGGCTCCCTCCCCAGGAGGGAGGGAGCTACATTTCTGGCTACAGTGCAAGCATCATACAGCCAGATGGTTTGTTAGAGTGTGGCTGTCACACAATGAGGGGCTACTTGAAAGCAGTCAGATGGTCACACAATCGATTATTGTCATCTTAGAGAGTAGACAGTATGAAACCAATCATATTCTGTTTCTAGACAAAAATAGCTCAGAAGATGTTTTTATTCTGAGATCATGCATGCTGGATACACACACACACACACACACACACACACACACACACATTTAGCTCAGTGCCTGGTACAAAGTAAATGCTCAGTAAATATTCACCACTTTTGCGATTTACATTATGATTGTTTTATTTTTAAATTGCTGAAGTGAGATTTCCCCCTCATACTCTAAAGGCACCTAGAAATGAAAGGAAAAAAGGAAGAGCACTGTGGAAGATCATGAAAGACCATGAATCAGCAGGCAGGATGAAGGGGGGGGAGCTATTTTTAGGATGGGGTTGCTGCTGGAAAGCTCAGAGGAAGGAGCAAGAAGAATAAAGAGGCTGATGAGGAGGGCAGAGGGGAGATCAACGGTTAACTGTGTGGAGTTTCAAGAGCAAGGAAAGGTCCTGGACAGGAAGAGCACTTCTGTGGAAAAAGGAAAGAAATGTGAGCAAGTCAGAGCTCTGAAATCCCTAAGGACTCCAGCTGCCTCAGGCTAAGCCCTGGTCTGTTTCTGAAGCCACAAGGTGCTGAACCGGGCTCATAGGCTGCCTGCCAGGGTGTGTGCAGATTTGCAAATGAGAGCAGATCACTCTACTGTTATCAAGACATTAAAGGCTGAAGCTTGGGGATGATGAGTTGATGGACCATTCTTTTGTTTCATTTAAAGCAAGATTTGCAACTTAATGCTGAGATTTCAGTTTGTTAACTGCACAGAGGATCATGTTCTGTTCTGCACGAAAACCGAACTACAGGTTCCAAGATTTGGGGGCTGGTCTAACAAGGTGGCCAGGACCAAGTGAGCTCAGATACTGAAGAACACTCCCCAGGAAAGGATGCCTTCTGTCTTCCTTGGACAAGTTTGCTGACCTTTGCCCCTGCTGAGGGGAGAGGAGGTGGCATCTCACTTGCTGGTGGGCACACAGTTTATTCAGGGTCCCCAAAGAGATTTGGCAAGTGGAGTCTCCACAGACCAAATTGTGTTTCAGCCAACATCGCTGGCTCTGTGCTTGTAGTGTCAGCGTCTGCCAATGGAAGGGACACCATGATAGGTTCACGTAGGAGATTGCCAACCACGCACCTGGCTTGAAGCCAGCACCTTCACCCTGCTGTACTTCAGTTTCCACATCTGTAAGGTGAGGGGACTGGGGAAAAAGCTCCCTGGGTGTTCAGTCATGATTGAACTTACGCAGGTGTAAAGATACGCCTGCAAGATGTGGGCCTGGAGAACAGTTGAGAAATGTTCAACAGAAACGTTGGCTGAAATAGGAGGAATATGATCTTTTCCAATTGTATTTTTCTTGGCCCAGGACCAAGTATTTGTTTAACCCCTCTCTTACCTTCGTGTTATAGCCTATTAGATATTTTTTTTTTATAGCCTATTAGATATTTTTAATGAGCTCTTGCCTGTTGTACGTGTGTTTATCAGTTTGGGCCGTGAGCTATTCAAGGACAGGACGGTTTTGAATAGGTAATACATTTACATGATTCAAAAGGAACAAAAGAGGAATATAGTGAAGCCTCCTTCTCCTGGCTACCCACTTCCTACTGGCTACCAAATATGATTGTTTTCTTGTGTCTCCTTCCAGGGTTGTTTTATGCACGCACACAAAAATACATATGTATTTCCCTTCCACTTGCTCCCAGTACCTTTCAGGGAAAAATGATAGTGTAGTATATGCACTGTTCTGCATTTTCTGCTCAATACTTTATCTTGAAGCTCTTTTTACATAGTAAATAATGAGTTCCCTCAGCCTTTTTTATAGCTTCATGGTATTCCATTATATATATATATGTATATGTGTGTGTGTGTGTATATATATATATATATATATAAAATTAATATATATATTTACCATAATTTATTTAAACAGTCCCAAACTGATAAATATTTAGGTTTTCAATCTTGTGATAACTAATACTATAATGAATAATCTGATGTATAAGTGATATTGCATGTGTGTGTGCGTGTGTGTGTGTGTGTGTGTGTGTGAAATTTTGTGCTAATGAAAGAAATGGTAGATATCGTTTAGCATGATTTGGGAAAGACCAATGGGGTCTCTCACATCTGGGCACTTAGCCCACCAACACCAATTTCATTTGATTTCTCCTAGTTCTACACTGGGACTCATTCTTTTGCTGAAGATTTTGTCTCTTATTGAAACACTAACCAGTTAAGCCTCAACAGTCATTTACAATCTATGATGAAATGACTAACCTCCTGAACAGCTTTGCTGTGGTTGTACCATGGTCCTGCTTAATACACTTATTTCTGTGGTTGTCCCCACCTTCGGTCAGACACTTTTGGCAAAGCATGCAAGGCCTTTCACAGCCGGCCCCTGCTCATGTTTACAAACTTAGCCCTTCTGGTTGCAGTCATACTTCACTTCTGTCGCCTCTCAAGTGAGTGATGGCTTTCTCATCTCCAGGCCTCTGCTCACGGTGCACCTCTACTTGGATTATTTTCCCTATTACCTCTAGACCTGCCAGTGCCTTAGCTCAGTCATCGCTTCCCCTGGCTATCCTTTGCCATCTTGCCTGGTTTCAGCTCTTGAGGGTCATCCCGTGGACTCTTACTTCCATCCAAACAGAAGTTCCCTAGCATTGCAATTGCTTTTAATAGTTTTTTTTAATAGTTTAATTTTAATAGTTTTTTAATTTTTAATAGTTTAATTCCTGTAACTTAATAGACAATAAGTTCCTTATAATTAAGAACTTTTTTGTGTGATCCTTTTATTTTTAGTGCCTATAGCACAACAGGGACTCAGAATGTTTTGGGGATGATAAATGAATAGATTATCTTTCAGTCCAAGGGATGAATTAACAGTCAACCGATCAAAAGGAATATGGGTAGAGGAACTAAAAATTGGATTAGATTGCCATCTGGATTATTTGAGCTGGAGTGTCCAAAATCTGACTGTATAGTTAAACATATACACTGGCTGGAATCCCTTACAGAACTGGCGCAAGAGAGTCGTGTTTTACCAGTTCCTGCATAGACTCACTCAGTCAGGGCATTGACTGTGTCCTTTAGCCACAGCTGTCCGAGGTAGATGGCGTAGAAGTTGTCCTTTTGGGCTGCACTGATACTGTCAGGATGAAGATGCAACCGGATCATTGTTTCCCTTGTGGTCACATCGAGGGAATGAGGCAGAGGGGGGCAGAGCACAGACATGAGCTGGCCTCATCTGGCACGGCAGAGACACAGCCGAGTGAGTCACTCTGGTGTCTCTCCCAGGATATTTGGCTTTGAGATGTGGGTTTGAGTTGGGGAAGTTTGGTTTTATAGCCCTAGGCCTTGGAACTATAAGGTGGAAGTAGGCATCCCTAAGCAACTTATTGTAGGAAGATTTTTCATTTGCATGTGCTGAGGGTTGGGATGACCTTCTACCTTGGATATGAGAGTTGTGTAAGTTTCAGTAACACAGCATCACTTCCAAGTAGACCCATGGGACCAGCCCCTGTCATAATTCTTAAGCCATCTTTTCCTAGATATTATTTCCTTGATTCTTGGAAAGTTGGATAGTTCCTTAGATTTTTGTACAACTTACGTGACTTTCGGTTAAAACTAGGCAAGCTAAGGCCCCAAACATCTTTAATTTGCTTATGTAAGCCCACAGGACCTCATATCATGTTGGTACTAGGATAAAGTGTTTGTTCAACGTTTTGTTTTTTTTTTAATTTATTTTTGGGACAGAGAGAGACAGAGCATGAACGGGGGAGGGGTAGAGAGAGAGGGAGACACAGAATCGGAAACAGGCTCCAGGCTCCGAGCCATCAGCCCAGAGCCCGACGCGGGGCTCGAACTCACAGACCGCGAGATCGTGACCTGGCTGAAGTCGGACGCTTAACCGACTGCGCCACCCAGGCGCCCCAAGGATAAAGTGTTTGTTAATCTCATAAAAAATTAGTGAGATTTCCCTGTATTACAGTGTGTGTATATGTGTGTACATGCATGTGATATATGTAACCTGAGTGGTGGCCAGGATATCTGCTGAAGATTACAGCAATTTTCAGGGTTGGGTTAGGTTGATATATAGCTGACTTTCAGTCCTGGCTTCGTATTGGCATTATATGACCCATGGCAAATTATTTAACATTTCTGTCACTTGTGTTGTCATCTGTAGAAGAGGTTGATGATAATAATACCTTCTTGAGAAATTTTGAAGATGAAATGAGGAAGTAGATGTAAAGTGCTTCAATTGGTGCTTGGCACACAGTAAACGTTCAATACGTGAGAGCGATTATTATTATCAAGGCACTTTACGTGATCTCGGGCATGCTTAGTGGAGAAGACACAGTGGCCTGTAGAGATCCTGGTAGGGGTCTGGTGTTGAGAATATGCACCAGCTCTCACCGTTCTCTTACTTCCTCACCTCTTCAGAGGAGCTTGGAGATGCAATAGCCAGATCACGGTGACTTGGACATCCGTTGGACAAGAACGGGCCCTGGGGGATGAACCCAAGATGTGGATGGGAGCTTGGCAAGGCCACAAGTAGATTTCAGGAGAGTTCAGGTGCGGATGGGTCAACATGGGTCAGCATGGGGACAGTCAGGCTGCCAGTGCCATGCTGCCACTGTGGGGCTGGGTTTCTCAGTGGAAACTGACGGGAGAAGGCAGACTGGTGGGTGAGGCGAAACTGTGCGGCTCAAGTCTCCGACAAAGGGTCGGTTTCTGTACTCTATAAAGAACTCTGCAAGCCAATGAAAAAAAGCCCCAAACCCTATAAAAAGTAGGCAAAGGATATGGACAGTTTGCAGACACTAAACGAGAAATGGCTTTTAAGGACATGGAAAAGCTACTCAGCCCCACCCATAGGAAGAAAAATGCAAATTACAACAACAGTGAAATTTCATTTTTCACCTGTCAGATTGGCAAACTGAAAAGAGTTTGATAATACTGAGAAATGGCTTTCTGCCAATTGGTACAACTTCCAGAGAAAGAAATTTGTTAATATCTGTCAAAATGTAAATGCAAATGCCTTTGACCTAGCAGCTCTACTTGTGGCAATGCATCCCACATACATATTCTCAAATGTGTGAAACGATCCATGTAAAGGATTATTAATTGAGGCATTGTTTGTAGTAGCAAAGTTTCAGAACATTCTGAGAGTCCACTAATAGGATTGGTTAAATAAATAATGAGGCATCAATTTAATGAAATACTAACAGCTGTCAACAAGAATGAGGGAGTTGTTTATAGATGTGAACTCCAAGGTTTCCTGTTTAATGAAAAAGAGCAATGTGCAGAAAAACATGTCTAGTGGGCTACTATTTGCTTAAAAAAGAAAAAAAAATTACTATATATATACTTGCTATCATATATATATATATATACATATATATATGATATATGTATATGCATATGCCTAAAATAGGTAATAATTTGCCTAGTGAGTAGGGAATTGGGAATGGGGGCTTGGGGATAAGGGAGGGAGAAACTTTCCACTTTGTACTATTTATAGTGTTTGAATTTGAATCATATTAATTCATTACCTATTCAATCTTTTTTAAAAATAGCAATATTGCATCTTGCTCCCTAATACAGCCATTGGATTTAATGTGAAAAATGCTATAAAATATTGATTAATACAATTACTTAATCCCCCACCACCTTACTCCTCCTGTTCCATTTGACACTCACTAATATTTGAACGGGTTTGATGTCCCAGGAAAATGCTACAGGTTTATCCTATAGCTCCCCTCATCCCCGGCATCCATACTCAACTATTGCTGGACGTGCCCCCTCCCCAGGGAGAAGAAGTTGTGGCGGCATGAGCACGGCTTTGTGAACGACAGAGCTGGATTTGAATCCTGCCTGTATTATTCACTGGTTATGTTAACTTGGTTGAGTTGCTTTACTTCTCTAAACCTCAGTTTCTGACCTGTAAGTAAAGTAAAAAAAAAAATTAAGAAAAAAAAGGCGTGTTTACTGTTGCATCTGAAATCGATCGTGGCTATAGGATTTAAAGTATCTAAGGATCAAGTTCATTAATAACAACAACTTTATTGTGGCCCGCCGCACCCATATCCCAATTGACCTTTGCCAGAGTCATGGTGGAGCTGGCCAAACTCAGCGCTGCCCCTGGTTTCACTAACGCACTCAGTAATGACCTGGGACCACTGCTATCCTGCTGGAGTTGGTCTCTGTCCTTCCCAGCTCAGCCGGTTCCCCCTCTAAGGTACCGTCGCCACCTCGGCCCTAAGAGTTCCTCTTTTGTGTCCAAAGTCTCTGGCTGCTTTTGGACAGACTTGGTTATTTTCTCTGGTTGAGAGAAAGTTCCTAAAGTTCCTTTAGTATTGGGGGATGGGGGCCAGTGTGTGATGTCCGCAGCACCAGGGACCTGGTGACAACCACACTTCTCTTGTGGGGATTTGTGCCCGGTGCATAGGCGTAGGCATTTCAGGGGGGCGAATTTCGGACCCCTATGTGAACTTTTCATCCGCGTACGTACCTGTGTCTTGCCAACTGTTTATTTAAGCAACTACTGGGCCCTGTTAGTAAGTGATATCAAAAACTTGGAGGTGGTTGTTTTATAGTCAGTCTAAGCAATGGTAGAAGGTTCAGGTTTACATGTGCTCATATACTTGAATGGGGGGAAAAATTCATATAGGGTCAATAGCTTAGTTGCTATGGTGAGATAGAATGCTTTTTGAGAAAGTTTCTCTTTAAAGTCAAAGCTTAATCACGTTTAAGGCGGAGGAAAAACAGAAGGAGAAAAAAAAAACCAGACTGTGGTAGGCTAGATTTCCCCCAGATATTATTGCTGCTTCTGTCTCTACAGCCGAACATAACAGCTGGTGAGTAGAGAGAAACTGGAGAAAGATCTTTTTTGCCTTTAATCCAGTATGCTGTTTTCCTGTGCCCGTTTTACTGTAATTCTCAGCGGCTGCAGGACAAAAGCTGTTGACTGATACATGCAATTACCTCCTCTAATATTGCTCTCAACTGTCGGCCCTGACTGACAAAAGTGGATGAGGTTTAGTTAAGGTCTGGGAAAACACTCTTTTAATAAAAGCCATTCCCATCTCTATGATCACCTCCCTCCCTCAGACCTTTTCATCTGTTTTCTGGAAAGATAAGGCCTGGTGATGGAAAGTTAAAAAGTGGTGCTGAACTTGGACGATCACGACACCACCATTTACCTCATAAAAACTCTCACAGTGTGTGTCTCTGTGTGTGCCTGTGTGTGTGTGTGTGTGTGTGTGCAATTTGCATTTGAAATAAGGAAAATCAGTTTGGGTCTCTGGGCAAGTCTTTTCCCAAAAAGAATAGGAGGTGATTTTAGGAAGTTACACCACATCCTTTTTGGGCTCAGACCTCTCTTGGTTTTTGTAGGCAAAAGTAAGCCCTGAGGAGGTACTTTCCTCAGTGTCCTTCGGCAGATTGCTGGACTTGGATGCTCTACTTCCTAATGGAGGATGTGCACAGCAAAACTGTGTTTAATGAACTGTAGGTGGAAACCTTCTCCTTCCCGCTGATGCAATGCTGTACGTTGAATGCTCACAGAGCACCACAATCCGAAGGAGTCAAGGCCTTCCCAAGGAGCCCTGGGCAACCCCAAGGAGGAAGAGGGGCGAATCTAGCGAGACGGTTCTCCCCCTCCCCCGCCCATTCTCGGCTTAGAAGAATTTATAGTTCACACAGGAGGAGGGTGAGACACAAAAGTGAGGACGGCACCCTATTTACAGGTGTGGTCTGGGAGACTGAAGTGGAAAGTACAGGAAGACGTCCTTATACAAAGCGAACACTGTGTGGATTGGGCTGTGTCCCTGTGTTTTGAAAGGCCTGCCGGTTGCTCTGAATGCAAACTGCTGGCCATGGTGCAGGCATAGGGGGTTCTTCAGGAGGCAGGACTTGGCACAAAGTCCTCACTGATCCCTTTGATTGGTGCGAGCAGAGCAGACGGAGGGGGTTGGGGCTGAGGAGGCTGCAGTTTGTTCCCATGCCCAGAAGGGACCTAACTTCGGTCCGAAGGAAGTCTGCTCCCTTATCAACAGAATGAGGTAGCTTTGTCCTATCAGTTTTCCCCTGTGTTGGCACTCAATTTTCATAATACAGTTTGTAATGTGATAAGGTCTACACATTATTAATAGTAGCAATAGTATGGCAAGATTATTCCTATGCAGTTTTGGTAAAGAACAAAGGGCCGGGCTGCCGATGAAGTATAATTACCTAGGATTTTAGAACCAGGGCACAACATGTTCCTCTTTTTCAAGTATCTGCAGACTGTTTACTAAAAAAATGCTTCTCGTGGAGAGAAACCCACCTTCTACCTCCACCCCATCCCACCCCACCCACATTGATATGGAGACTATACATCAAGTTAACACCTTGGTTGCTTTCTGTAGGGGTCGCAGAGAGTGTCAGCTGGGGCCAGATGAGAACAGCAGTCTGACTCAACAGACATTTATTGCACTCCTGCTGTATGCCAAGAAATGCACTGAAATCTGGAAGTGTGTAACACAGGAGAAGAAAAGGCTTATCGCCAAGGAGCCCTCACCTGGAAAGAGAGATGGAATCTCAGCCTAAGGTGGTGAAATGTTGACATGCTACCAGGAGGTGAGTCCATGGACAGAGAGCAGGAGATAGTTAAACTCAGCTAGGTCAAGAATGGCTTTCTGGAAGAAAGGGATGCTGGAGCTTTGTAACTAAGTGGCTACTTCCTTGGCATGCTTTACAGGCACTCAAAGGCCACTGCTCTATGTCCAAGGGACAACAAAATATTAAAGGGGCAGCAGGGTCTTCCTTAGGGCAGTAACATCCCAGTAATGCAGACAGGCATGTGACCAAACAATGGCATTATGGTGTGATTCCACGGGGCCAGCAATAAGGCACCACAGGGGCACAGATGACGAAGGGGGTGACCCGCTTCAACTTTCATGATAACGAAGGGGCTCACCTGTCACCTGTTTGTGCTAATAGTGATTGCACCGTGCTTTTCCCATGCCAGGCCTGGCTCTAAGTACTCTGGATATAGCAACATGTGTCATGTTCACACAACACTAAATGAGGACACGAAGGCAGAGAGAAGTTCCTGGATGCACACTTAGGGCCAGGACTTAAACATGGGTTGCCTGGCTCCTGAGTCCATGCTTGTCACCATTCACTACTCGCCCTCCAATAGGGAGCAAGCTTCATTCTGGCCTTTCCTAAGGGGGAAGCAATTGAGCCCACTGTCTCATCTGGCTTCTGGGGAGAAGGCTGAAGAAACTTCTAGGCAAGGAATATTGAAGGAATTTTTCAGTTGTGGAATCCTGCCCCCAACCCCCTCCCTGCCACACAGAATCACATGTGCATTCACACCTACACAACACATATATACCCTCTTTCTCTCCCTTGGGCCCCAATTCTGCCTTTGCATCAAAATCACCCAAATTTTAAATAAAATACCGATGCCGAGGCCCTTTCCTGGATATACTAAATAATCGTATCTGGGAACAGACCTTGAGGATCTGTTTTTTCCATTTTTAAGAAAATTAAATGACATGCATGCCCAAAGTAAAAATTCACAGTACAGAAAAGAAAGTGTCTGCCCCTTCCATCCAGCTTTCAGTCCTTCCTTCCACAGACAAACACTTCCAACAGTGACTTGTGATCGGTTTCCTTCTAGAAAGCAATGATCTCACATGCCCATCTGTTATTTTCCTCTCTCTCTCTCTCTCTCTCTCTTTTTGGTTGGGTATTTATTAATGGCACATGACAAGGCAGGTCTCCCCAAGCCCCTCCCCTTTATCAAGGGGTCTGGGATGGAAACCATATAGAGGTCAGGATATTCTCAGTGTGTGGGGGGAAGGGTTGGGGCAAGGACTCTCCAGCAGCTGAGGGCTTCTCTTTTCCTCTTACTCTTGCTGGGACTGGTGATCCAGGGGGCTCTTACTCTTTGGAGGCCATCTGGACCACAAAATCTACCACCCAGTTCCCTTAGCCAAATTCATTATTATACCAGGAAACGAACTTGACAAAGTGGCCATTGAGGGCAATGCAGCCCCGGCATCAAAGGTGGAAGAGTGGGTGTCACTGTTGAAGTTGCAAGAGACAACCTGGCCAGTGTAGCCCAGGACGCCCTTGAGGGAGCCCTCCGATGCCTGCTCCACCATCTCTTGACGTCATTGTATTTGGCATCTTTCTCCAGGTGGCAGGTCCGATCCACAACTGACATGTTGAGGGTGGAGGCATGGAAAGCCATGTCAGTGAGCTTCCCATTCAGCCCAAGGATGATCTTGCCCACAGCCATGGTGGTGCCAGTAGAAGCAGGGATGCCGTTCTGGGCCCCTCCTCAGTCATCACGCCACAGCTTCCCAGAGGGGCCATTGACAGTCTGCTGGGTGGCACTGATGGCATGGACTGTGGTCATGAGTCCCTCCACGGTGCCAGAGTTGCCATGGATGACCTTGGCCTGAGGGTCCAAGCAGTTGGTGGTACAGGAGGCATTGCTGACAATCTTGAGAGAGTTGTCATATTTCTCATGGCTCACGCCCATCACAAGCACGAGGGCATCAGCAGGATGGGCAGAGATGATGGCCTTCTTAGCTCTAGCCTTCAAGTGAGCTCCAGCTCCCTCCATGGTAGTGAAGACACCAGCAGACTCCACAACATATGCGGCACCAGCATCACCCCATGCTGTTTTTGGGAACTTTCTCTTAGAAGACGGAGATGGGCTTTCTGTTGACGGCGGGTTCCACATTCTCAGCCTTGACTGTGCCATTGAATTTGTCATGGGTGAAATCATACTGGAACACATAGACCGTGTAGTTGAGGTCAACGAAGAAGTCATTTGGGATGACAATATTTACTTTGCCAGATTTAAAAGCAGCGCTGGTAACAAAGTACCCAATAAGGTCAAATCCCTTCACTCTGACCTCCACCATCATGTCTGGAGGATGTAGCTGGCACTGCACACGAAGATGCTGCTGTCTGTTGAGTGGGGAGGCGCAGAGAGCCCCCGTCTGTTATTTTTTAACCTCTGTAGATGATTGTGATGAATAGTCAGGTGAGAATCTCTGACCTGTGCCCTGCTCGGTCCACCTCAAAGATGTTTCATCTGTGGGAAAGGAGGGCAGGAAGAAGGAGGCTTAAGAAGTGGGGACTTTTTGAGTAGATGAAGTAGAAGGAGAGCCAAAAGGGCAAAGCTCAGAGAGAGCCTACTCAATGTAGCACACTGCTTCAGAGTGAAAGAGGTGAGAATTCCTCTAACATGCATTGAGTGCTAACTGCTGAGAGAGGCACGGTGGCGAGACACAGTCAGAAGTGAGTGGCGATCAACAAGGAAGTGCCTTCCAGAGGAGACTTGAGAAGTCTCAAAAATGAAAGGAAAGGGTATCTGGGGTGGAAAGAATGGCATGGGATGTGAATGCTCATTCGCTCATGTATTCCGGGTATTTTTTCCTTCAGTCCTTTGGGATGCGGTAGGTGTAATTGCAAGAATATGCACTGTGGTTTCAGGCTGCCCTGGATCACAGGGGTTGAAAATATAGTAGGTATGGTGACGGTCATACAGGAGGCACTGGGAGTGAAACATGAAGTAGACATATCCTTATGTTCAGTCTCTGGGGAGACAGACATCTAGAAACCCGCTAGTGTGATAAATGTTTTCCTAATGGTGGGTAAGTAAGTGCAAGGTATGTGAAGGGTGGAATAGGACTAGTAACACTTGGTAATTTTTTTTTTTTTTTACTCTTGGGATTTTTTTTTTTTTTTTAAGAACTGAAACAGGACCTTCTTGGTCAGAGTCTTGAAATAGATCATCTTTTTGGTCCTCAGATTCTGGAAGGGGTCAAAACTGACCTGTCACAGACAAACTTGGGGACATAGAAGGTTTGGTGGACTTGAGCAAGCACTTGGTTATAGTTTTGTGGTCTGTTTGCTTTCCAGAGTCTCCATGAGTCACGGGAAGACACAAGCGGTGTGCCTGCATACCTGTTGGATAGCCCTTCCTCTTCTAAATGCAGGCCAAGTCTGAGTTAGAAATCAAAGGCTTAACTGAGTTTTATTATTTCCAAGACTTTTACAATTGCTTTTCTAACTTCCTAATGATACATTTTCATTTTCTGAAGACAATCTGGAAAGGATCATTAAGGATGCAATTTTTTTTTTTTTAATGGATCAGAAGGAAATTTTCATGTTGTACCCCAGACTAGCCCAGATTAGGTTCCAGGATTTTTTCTGAATAGGATAGGACTGTCATAGGAGGGACTGTGAATCTTTTTTTTTTTTTTTCTTTTTAAGCTGGAAGGACTTTTAACAGTCAGATCTTTTCCTTTTTAAGTTCCTATCTCATGCCAATATGGTTGTCTATGCTTTGTCTTTGCAGCAGCACCATAAGGAAAGTAGGGCCCTTGCCATCATTTTACAGATGAGGGAAATGAAGACATCAAAATATTCAAGACTTTACCTAAGATCTTTTTGTTCTGATAAGTGGCCAGGCTGGTATTTGAACTTGGGTAACTCCACAGGAAAGTCCAGCTTTTCATTTTGCCGATGAGCCAACTGAAGTCCCAAGATGGCTCACTTCATTGGTTGCAGATCTTGGAGCTCAGGGCTTCCGATTTTGTGTGTTTTGTATGACACGAGGGTCACCCCTGAGGAGCGACCTGTATCTTGGGTCTCTTTCTTCCCAATGCATCTCATATACAGTCACCCTTCAGCCTGCTCCCCCCTCCCCTACCCCCACAAATCCATGCTTGTGGTTTCCCCGAAACTGCAGATGATGGTCCCAGCCTCTGTCTGTCTTGACCTTTAATATCTCTGGCATTGACCCCACCATCCAGCCAAACCAGAGACCCTACATTCCCCTACAAGAACTCTAGATACATACTTTCCTGTCTCTGTCTTTATTCACCATTTCCCACTTTCTGGTATGCCCTCTTCTTTTCAGATCCACAGATCCCAAGGCTACTTGTCTTTTAGACCCATCATCCAAGCCACCTCCCCTATGAAGCTTGTGAGGTCCTACAGTTATACAGGATCTGTCACTCTTGCTGAAGGATAAGGGACAGGTTGGAGAGGAGAGGGAGGGGAGAAAATTGTTGGAACTCAAAAGACAGTAGATATGAAGCTTGGAGGTGGATGCAGTGATGGATGACCCCAAGGCTAATCAACAGCCACGGGAGTTGTGGATTGTTGAGTGCTTACCATGTCTTGGAGCAGTTAAATGCTGTCATCTCCTTCAATTCACAGCAAGTCATTGGGTTGCTGCAGCTGGGAGGCAAGTCTAGCTCTGGGTGAAGTCACAGCTTGTGCTCTTACTTGTTATCATGTTGTTTCTGGACAGCTGGTTGTGGGGCAGGAGAAGAACAGAGCAATCTCTGAAATGGAGGAGTAAAGGGATGAAACAAAATTGAGGTCATGGATTGAGACAGTGCAGTGCGAGATACTGGAATCAAAAGGGTTGATTGAGGGCCATGGGCAGAGTGGAGCTCTCTTAAGGATATGGCCCTCGGTCCCTGCACCTTTGTCATAACAAGCCAGCTCAGTTTGTGGTGGTCATCTGGGCACTGGGGCCTGCACTTGTGGCTTGTGTCTTGCTCTGTGTTTCAGGGCTTTTGGTTCCCAAACTCCCTGAAGGCAGGGACTGTGTCTATGCCTTTTTAAAGTAGAAACATAGTCCATCCTACCAAGTGGCCAAAAGGAGGTGGGCAGAGGGACAGAGGGACAAGCACCTTGCTCTGCCCAAGGATGTGGGGAGGCTTCACACAGAGATGAAATGTCCAGGCAGAGAAGGGAACAGGGTGAGGGAAATTGGAGGTGGACGGCAGGGCACGTGTTCAGGAGAGAAGGTCCAGAAAGGCCTGGGAGTGGTGTTTAGGGATGTGAGAGTGAGTCAGGAGCAGCCAGGGGGGGAAATAAGGCAGGTTGGGCCTGGGCCTAGGTGTAAACGTGGCCCCTCACCCTGCCCTGCTGTGTGTATCTGACACACACACTCCAGACTACTCCCAGCAACTTGTCGTTTGACACATTACCTTGTTTGTGAGCCTTGTGTAGGCCCAGGAGAGACCCTTCTTACTCCTCTTTCAAGGCATTTTAAGCACGCGTCCTGTGAGGCCTGTGTCAGCACTCTCAGCTAGAATTCACTGTCTCCCGGCAAGTGTCTTTTCTCCCTCTCTGTTCTAGCGCTGGCCACGCTGTTTTGTCTATCTTCCCTACTATTGGGAGAGCTATTTCCGGGGGAGGAATTTTGTCTTCTCTTTGCACCCCCGATGCTAGCGCATAGTAGGTACTCAGCACGTTTTGATGATCAAATGACTCTGGGCTAGCATTCATGTTTTTCCCATAGACCATGTTAGTGGTCAGTGGGGCCCCACAACTCCGGGAACAGTAGAGGGGAATTTCCCTATTTGCTCCGTGAAGGCTAGTGGGCGGCCAGCATCCCGCTCACCCTGACTCCCTTCAGCCTCCGGTACCTGCTTACCCCGCCATGTCATTGCTCTGCATTTTCTCCTTTATCACTTTTTTTTTTTTTCTTTCCTTCGAGGAGTGTAGCAACCCCTCAGGAGTTCGATTATATTGCAACATGAATAAGATATTTGAATTATGCTGTTGAAACGAGTCATCGCACCCCTAGTGTAATTGTTCGCCCCCTGTCCCGCTAAAGGTGATCTGCATTCCCAAAAGAATGCTTTGGGCCTGAATAAGGAATTGCTGAAATTGTGTGTTCCAGTTCTCTGGCTTATCTTGTGCATTGCAGGGTGTGTCATTTGTTTTACCCCTGGGCAGATGTGAACTTTTAAATGGTTACTCAGGGGAGCTGCTGATATTTACAGAAAGACGTTGAATAGTAGGTAGCACCCAATGTTCGTATATGTGTAGTGTGTGTGGAGGGGACAGAGAACAGCAGAGCGCAGGCTGGTGTGGAAGATGGTGTCCGATCTCCGCGAGGCAATTTCTCAACATAGAGGAAAGCTTAAGCGGAACCGATTTAGGTTTTGGATTTGTGGTCTGAAGTCTCCCTGTTCCACATTTCCTTCATACGAATTTTGGTCACTCTAAAATATTAGCCTGCCCTGATGTCCTCACGCTGGATGGATCACCGAGGTAGCTCGCTATGCCTTATGCACTTCTTCATCTCGAAGCTGAGTTATAGGATAGGATTCGTCTACTCCCCAAATGGAGTGGGCACATTTCCCTCCATTGTTCATTTATTTTAATGAAGAGAACATGATTGATTGTCAGACTGTCAAACATAACTAACTCCAGAGCCACCACTCATAGTCTGTGAAGGTCTCAGGAACTGGTGGTTATGTTGTCTCAGACATTTCAATTACTCAGACCTCTGTGCATTTGAGTCGGGGCAAGGCCCACACTGAGATAGACAGGAATTAAACTTTCCAAATTAAGGGTGAGCTCTATTCCTAAAATGATAGGTAAAGTCAGGTGTTATATTCATTCAGCATGCCCATGAGACAGAAATACGCTCAGGGACTGGTAATATAAGAGAAACAGGCCCTGGAGGCCCCTGCCCTCAAGAAGTTCACAGTCTAGTGTGGTCGACTGGCATGCAAATGGTAACAATGTAATGGAGGCATGTACGATACACTGTTGGAAATCGGTACAGCAGGGCCTGCCCGAGGAAGTTAAGCAAAATTTTAAAAAGGAGGAGATACTTTTGTTGGAACTTGAAAGATGAGTAGTGGTGTTTATGAGGGTGCACAATTTGGAGGTGGGCATGCTAGGCAAAGGCTAGGGTGACTAGAGCCTCATGGATGGTGACTGAGATGAGGCAATTAGATCATGAAGGGCTTTGTGTACCAAAAACTATATGCTAGTTTTGCACTGTAGATGTATTAGCATGTGTTCATCTGCACGAATGGAAACCTCCAACACTACTGACTTAAACACTGAAGAACATTGATTAGCATATGTAATGTGCTCAAAGGCAGGGAGGTTCTAAGATGGCTGAATTCAGTGGCTCAACTCTGTCATTAAGGACCTAGGCTCTTTCCACTTTTTCGCTCTGCCATTCTTGGTATGATCCTTTATCCTCAGACTGCTGCTTCTTTGGATCGCAAGATGACTAAAGAGGAAGAGAGGTTGGTTTGTTTGCTTTCTGACTTGATCTGTGTCTTTCTAATCAGGGAGGAAAATCTTTCTTAAGATGATCTCCTGACAGACTAATCCTCATGCCTCAGTGGCCAAAACTGCATTACATGCCCAACCCTAAACCATTCACTGGCAAGGGGAATGCAACCACCATGACTGGCTCAGACCAACCTGGACTCACCCCTTGGAGGGGACAGACCCACTTCTTCTGAAGTACATGGCCAGGTAGAGAATACTGGAACAAATTTGGGCCTCTGAGAAAAAGTAGGGGGAACAGGACAAATGGCTGCTGAGTTGGCAACTGACAGTGTTTGCTACAGTAGGTGATGAAAAACTACCAGATGATTGAGCAGGGGGTGGCATGGTCAGCTTTTCTTATTTATTTATTTATTTATTTATTTATAATTTTTTTTTTTAACGTTTTATTTATTTTTGAGACAGAGAGAGACAGAGCATGAACGAGGGAGGGTCAGAGAGAGGGAGACACAGAATCTGAAACAGGCTCCAGGCTCTGAGCTGTCAGCACAGAGCCCGACGCGGGGCTCGAACTCATGGACCGCGAGATCATGACCTGAGCCGAAGTCGGCTGCCCAACCGACTGAGCCACCCAGGTGCCCCTTTTTCATATTTAAAAAGATCACCCTGTCATTAGTGTAAACTTTGTTTTTATAGACAGAAAACTGAGAACAAGTGGAACAGTCTTATGAGATAGCACGTCATTGATCAATACTTGTGTTGAACTGGAGTTCAAATTTTCCTTGAGTCATGCTCTCCACCTTAAGGGTGGGAGGGGGTGGAGGGGTGGGTTCCGTGCAGAAAAGAAGCTTTCCATTCTGGATTTGCCAAGAAGTCCTTTATGGTATCATGGCAAGCATGCTATCTCTTTTAAATCCAGATAATGTGGTCCACTCAAAAGGGCCATTATAATCCTAGAATCCCAGCATGTTGGAGCTGGAAGTGTCTTCGAAGTGATCTAGTTCAAGACCTTCACTTTACAAATGAGGAAACTGGGGCCTAGACAGTGAAGTGACTTGTTAAGTTCCAGTGTCTGGTGCATGGCTGAGCTGGAATCACGCCCGCAGCTTTTCTTGACTCTAGCCCTGTGCTCTTCGTAATGGTTTCTCAGGGCCACCTTCTATGGAGGCTTATGTATGCACTCAGGAGTGCTAGAAAGGCTCTGCAGGACTTCTTCCTGTGTTTCTATTATCCTTGAAAACTACCCTATTGGATTTTTCTTTTTAAAAATAATGCTTTGGTTTTTATAAAATCGCAAACAATACTGGTATGTATGTTGAAGTTCTCTTATTATTCATTTATGATATGATATTAGTGTGAATGTGTCCCTCTGGTTTTTTCTTTGAAGCAGTTTCAATGGGGAATGAGGAGAGACCTTCTGGGCCCTGGCAACCTCAGAGAGGAAAGGAGACCCTAAGAAGAAGCTTTAAGATGTGAAGTGGGAGGGGCACCTGGGTGGCTTAGTCAGTTAAGGGACCAACTTTGGCTCAAGTCATGATTTCACGGTTCGTGGGTTTGAGCCCTGCATCGGACTCTGTGCTGACAGAGCCTGCTTCGGATTCTGTGTCCCCTCTCTGTCTGCACACTCCATCTTTATTTCTTTTATAAATGTTAACAAAAACAAGAAATGGTTTTTTAAAAAAGATATGAAGCAGGAGACTTGAGGGGCTCATTACTTTGCTGGGACTTTTTAAAAAAAAAAAATTTTTTTTAACGTTTATTTATTTTTTTGAGACAGAGAGAGACAGAGCATGAACGGGGGAGGGTCAGAGAGAGAGGGAGACACAGAATCTGAAAGAGGCTCCAGGCTCTGAGCTGTCAGCACAGAGCCCGATGCGGGGCTCGAACTCACGGACCGCGAGATCATGACCTGAGCCGAAGTCGGACGCTTAACCGACTGAGCCACCCAGGTACCCCTTTTTGCTGGGACTTTTCTTATGACACTAAGCAAAATAAGGCACTAAATAAGATCTTTGATGTCAACTGAGACATTAATACGTGGCAATTGGTTTGCAGGTGTTGGATGGAACCTCTGGCCCATTTTTCTTGGTAACTCAAACATCCATTCACGGTGGCCAATCGCACCCTGCCTCCACTCTTTCCTTTGACCTTCAGGGTGTTATGTGCCCACCCCCCCAGAACATACATATGTCTTGGCTAAAATTTTTACCCAGAAACCTCTGAAAATTCATCCTTGTAGACAGAGTGGTACCAAGAAGGGGGGGGGGGGAACAAGTAAAAACTAGAAATAGTTCCAGAATCAAGATTTTACTGACAACGTGCTACGTGCAAAGCACCAAGCTTAACCAAAGACTGATAAGTCCATCTATCTCAACTTCGCTTTTGAAAATAGTTCTACGGTATATTGGTTTATCTTTCTAGTAGCATGTCGAACATCATACAACTTAGTTCTTGATGTAGAAGGTGGAGAAAGATTAGGCTGAAGCTGTAGAGACCAGGGCATCTTTGGATTTTGTGTAAGGTGGTCTCATTCATAGAAGGATAGATGGAGTTGCTAACCTAAGTTATTTTGTTGAGCAAAGTGGGCGGGAGACAAGGGCTGGCACAGGCCATAATGTAAGAGAAGAAAGGGACTGAAGACGCATGTGTATGGTGCCATTTATATCAATTTATCTTTATAGGTGGGTATGTATACAAAAAAGTAAATAAAATGCTTTTAAAAAGTGACCTGGGTAATCAGGAAACAAGTGACTGTAATCTTCACGTGCATCTAAAGTGATGACATGCTTCAGGTGATTGGCCGGACTGTGGGATTGTTAAGGGGGCCTTGCTCAAACTGGCAACGTTACAATTCTCTAAAATCGGAAGTGTGAGCATGTGGCTGGGGATGCTGCTCCACCTTGATTTACATTTTTGTTCTACTTTCACCTACTGATTATACAGTTTTTCATCTCATTTCATTTTTGCCATCTTTGTATCAGTAAAGGCTGAATTATAATAAAAATATGAATTGCAGATATAATTATATACATAGTTATATCTAAGTTTATTTCAAAATTGGGTATACTTTGTTCTACAGTGTGAATTTGTCCATCGTAAAAATCCTCTAGTATTTTTATAATGTCCTGATTTAAAGGAACCCCTCAAAGTGTTATGGAGAGATCCCTGAACAAGCTGGTATCATCTGACATTTTTAATTGAGCCCTTGTGAACCCCTTTCACAAGGTGTGCCTAATGAACTGAAACTGCCTTTGGGATCACCCAGGACATTCATCTGGCACCGTGATTGGGCAGAGGCTAGAGGCAAACCTCCCTTTCCTCCCAGCCACAGCCTAAAGCACCTCCCAGAACACACAGGAAGGCCAACACCATTTATTAAGCACTTATGTGTCAGATACTTTCTTCAGGGTAAACCAGCAAGGACGTATATTTTATGCCCATTTAATAGATCAGGAACCCGAGGCCCGAGGGGTTTAAGTAATTTATTCAGGGACAAATGAACTGAGCCAGTGTTTAAATCCTTAGCTCTTTAATTGAATAGGACAGTTTTGTTGTTTTCTTTTTCTCTTCCCATACCAACTCAGCCAATCAGGAAAAAAAGCAAACAGGAAGGGTTTCCTTACTCTGAAGACTTCCCCTTTTTTTGAGGTTTTTTTTCCCAGCCACGGCTTTCAAGATGTGGAAGAGGAGATGGGAAGTGAAAGAACAGGTGGGGACAGATGGGAACAATCTCTCTCCATTCAAAGGTTAGGTTTTGCTAGGAGAAATGCCAGTCTAGAAATGACTGTTCTAGAATAGCTCAAACTTGGGGTAACTTCCCTCTGAGAACCACATCCATTCATTTCTGGAACCAATGCCTGGTATCAGTGACCTGGCTTCCAGAGCTTTCTGATCTTACTTAAGACCATTTCATTCTTAGTGTGTTGGACAGGGAGTAGAGCTTCTGAGTGTTCAAAGACAGAAAAATAAGAATAAAACAAGGGGAGGGGGTCTTGATGTGAGCAGACAAACCTTTCCCAAATCTTGGCTTCTTAGAGGTAAGCTTCCTTTTGTTAAGTAGCAAGAGTTGAAAGAAATTTCCACTAAAAGGAACATTCACTATAATCTCCTATGGCCTACAATATATTTTTAAATTTATTTATTGTTTAATTTACATCCAGGTTAGTTAGCATGTGGTGCAACAGTGATTTCAGGAATAGATTCCTTAATGCCCGTTGCCCATTTAGCCCAACCCCCCTTCCCACAACCCCTCCAGCAACCCTCTGTTTATTCTCCATATTTAAGAGTCTCTTATGTTTTTGTCCCCTCCCTGTTTTTATATTATTTTTGCTTCCCTTCTCTTGTGTTTGTCTGTTCTGTGTCCTAAAGTCCTTATATAAGTGAAATCATATGATATTTGTCTTTCTCTGACTAATTTCGCTTAGCATAATACCCTCTAGTTCCATCCATGTAGTTGCAAATAGCAAGATTTCATTCTTTTTGGTTGCTGACTAATACTCCATTGCATATATATACCACATCTTCTTTATCCATTCATCCATCGATGGACATTTGGGCTCTTTCCATACTTTGGCTATTGTTGATAGCACTGCTATAAACATTGGGGTGCATTTGCCCCTTCGAAACAGCAAACCCGTATCCCTTGGATAAATACCTAGTAGTGCAATTGCTGGGTCGTAGGGTAGTTTATTTTTAATTTTTTGAGGAATCTTATGGACTACAATAAAGTGGAAACAGGGCAATATGGATATTTTTTCTCTACCAGTTTGGACCCTCTATCAACCCTCAGGTTCAACTGAGCACGTGTTGATTCCTCTCTGATACATGCACTTTAGGATTAAACTACTCTGAGTTTGTTAACGGGAAAAAATCCATTTAACATTTTAAGTCATTACTTATTGTGTAGGCTTTATCAGTTGTTTTAGCAGAAGCCTTTTGGTTGCTTCCCACATATAGGATTTTTTTTTTTTTAACCTTTAAATAGGACAAAACAGCAGAGGACTAATTTTTACTTCCTGTTGGCTCAAGCAGGAAACCCAAGTCAGACTGATTCCTCCATGTTTGACTTATAACTTCGAGAGTGTCTAGCCAGGTATTCTGAGTGCCATCAAGCAAGTAACAGCTGGAGAACGTGCAGCGAAAGAAACCACACAACAAGGAGCCAAATCACATTTTTCACATATTACCGAACAACTTTAGGATAAATTGACACTTAACACATTGCAGTCCGATGTTTGCCACCGTGTCTGATACACGGTACTGTGTGTATATCATGCAGTTATGTTCTTCACATGACTGTTCACATAAACTTATTACATTTTGGAACAGATACAGCTAAAATAAATCTCTTTTGAATTTTCAGCAGAAAAATGCTATTGGTTAATACCAATTAATATACGATTAGACTATGTGTAGTTGTTTTGGGCATATGACACTAAGGGTTCTGCACCTAGTTCCAACGTGTGAATTTTTCCCCTCACACCAAGCAATGCTCCAACACCCACTAGGCATCCTACAATTCAACTCAATAGGTTTCTCATGCTGTCTCTACAGAGATAGTCCCACAAGACTGCCCTCCACTTCGCATAGCTTTTGGCAAGTCTAGGCTTGCTACTTTTGCTTCTGACAGACTCAGAGGTTCCCATGACACCCTCATTTTTTCATTCTATTTTATTTTAATATTTATTTTTGAGAGAGAGAGAGAGAGTGCACAAGTGAGGGAGAGGCAGAGAGAGAGGGAGACAGAATCTGAAGCAGGCTCTGGGCTCTCAGCTGTCAGCACAGAGCCTGATGCAGGGCTTGATCTCACGAACCGGAAGATCCTGACCTGAGCCGAAGTGGGATGCTTCACCGACTGAGCCACCCAGGTGGCCCCCCTCCTTGGTTTTGATTAATTTGCTGGAGCTGCTCATAGAAGTCAGAAACATTTTACTTACTAGGTTACCACTTTATCAAGAAAGGTACAACTCAGGAGCAGCCAGATGGAAAGACCTACAGGACGAGGTTTGGAAAAAAGGCTTAGAGCTTCCGTGTCCTTCCAGAGCAAGTCACCCACCCCAAACTGCCATGGGTTCACACACCCGGGAGCTCTTCGAACCCAGTCCTTTTGGATTTTTATGGAGGCCTCCCTCATTACACAGGCATGATTGATTAAGTCATTGGCCTTTGGTGATTGAACTCGATCTCCAGCCCCTCCCCCCTCCTGGAGGTGGGGGGTGGGGGGATGGGACTAAAAGATGTAACCCTGGAATCACAGGGTTGATTCCACAGGCAACGAGCCCTAATTCACAGGGCAGTCCAAAAGTCCCTTCATTAATATAACAAAAGGTACCTTTGTCACTGTCCTCACTTATGAAATGCCATGGGTTTTAGGAGCTCGGTGTCAAGAACCAAATATGTATGTCTAATTATAAAATTGCAATATCACAGATACCCATTCTCTGACCATTTCATACTGAAATAACTAAATTATGCAGTAATAAATTATTTGTTCAGACATTTTGAAGGACAAGAGAAAGGTAACCTAAGATATTTTAAAAGGTAGCATCAGAAAAAAAGGTAATTATAAAGTAGAAACATAGTTAGGCTGGTGGTGGTCCGACCTTCAACTGCCTTCTTTTGCTTTCTGATTGAGTAGTTAAGGGACCTTGTAAAGGCATCTCTACCATTTTTATCCAAGGAATTATCAGCTTTTATGTGAATAATATCAAGGTGCTGTGATCTGTTGCCCTCTGCTATGATATGCTCTCAGCAACTCCTAAGACACTGTTAAGCATTAAACGGACCCAGGCTCATTGAAAATAGTGATCTTTATACTTTTTAATTCAAGGAAACGAGTAGCTAATTTGGGGTAGGAAAGCATAACAAGACATATTTACAGTTTCTTCTTGATGATAGGGGCAATTGGTACCAAAATTTATTCAACCACTCTCCTAGTTTCTGAATTTGGGGCTGAGTCACATGCAAAAGTGAAATATTAGAGCCTTTGAATAAATTCCGTATTTAACCTTCCCTTAGAATTTGCTTAATTGGCATGGTTTCTAAATTATAAGCCACAGAAAAGAATATACTTCTAATTTTTTTCTTTAGATGTGATTCACATATAAAATTCACCCCTTTGAAATGCACAATTTAGTGATTTTATGTATATTTACTAAGTTGTACCACTATCACCACTATTTAAGTGTATAATATTTTCTTTACTCCCCAAAGAAATCCCATACCCATTAGCAGCTGGTTTTCGTTTCCCCTTCCCCCGTCTCTGGCAACAATTACTTCACAGTCTATTCCCTATGGATATGGCTATTCTGGACATTCCCACCTTTTTGATAAACCAAGTCATGTTGGTTATTCTTGTCTCACTTCTATCAAGAGTCCTCTGCACTCCCTAGAATGCACTCTTTCTATATGGAAAGCCTTCCCTGTGAAAATATCTGCATAAAGAACTTACGATTTTATTCTTATATCTTATTGTCATATCCAGGTTTTTAGTTCCAGGAGATGAGGGAAAATATCTTAAGGTTTAGCGTTTACTGGGGACTTCTGTGTTATCAGGGCTTAACCGAGCTTACATATTTATCGGGCACCTACTGCATGTTAGGCCCTGTGCTGTGTGCTAAGGATACAGTCTCTGCCTCAGCGTTACCTAAGCCTCATCACAACCTTTGATGTTTTATACTGTTCATGCAATCTTATACACAATGGACTTGAAGTCCAGGTTTTCCCAACAGGCAAGTGAAGAAGAAAGATATGAACCCAGGTTTGGACAGCCTTTCCAACTCACACTCTCCCCATCATGGTCCCCATCACAATCTTCATATGAAGATTCACCACAGGGACCTAATTCAGTACTTATCACTCACTGTGTTGATCCATGTTACTGTTGGTGTTGGTCCTCTTAACACAGCCCTGTGGTAGACAATTTAAGAGTTAATAAACTTGTTTTAAAAAGAAGTAGAAAAATGTTTAACCTCACAAATTATTAGAGAAATGCAAAGCTACAGAAAAAGGAGGTACTATTTTATATGTGCTAATAAACATTTTTAAAGTAACAATATGCAAGTGTTTGCGATATCTTTACATTTGATGAAAACGTGAATTCTTAAAGTCCTTTGGAAGACAATAGCTGTCCAAAACAAACAAACAAACAAAAAAAGTTCAGTCCCCTGACTTAAAGGAATTTAATGTAAAGAAATAATCCAACAGATGAGAAGAGTTTTATGTATGAAGATATTCACTATAGCATTCTTTCCAATGGTAAAGCATTATTTAAATGTCCAAGAATAGTTTAATAAGTGGCATAGTATGGCAGATATTTTTAATGGAACATTCATTATACAGCCACCAAAAGTGATAATTATGAAGACCTGAAAAATGTTTTAAAACAATGAAAAAAAAAATGGTGTTTTAAAAAACATATATATAAAACATATATACTTATATTTAAACCTTGAATACAATTATATAACAATTGCATGTACAAACAAGTTTTAAAAACTGAGGACAATATCTGGCACATGGTAAATAGTAAATATTGGTTGAATGAATGACTGCCTGAACAGAAATAGAGAAACACTCTGCATGGTATGTAATGTCCTTTTCACAAATTACAAAATTTGAATAGTGTATTCTGGTTGAAGAAAGACTTTTAATAAGACTAAAGGCTATGTAGTGACTCAGGAAATGTCAATTATAAAATATCATTGCAGGTCTAGAAAACATGTAATATTTTAAATGATGCATGCATACAAATGATTTATAACAAAACTTTAGAACATGTAGAGAATGTTAGTGAATATATCAACAATCATAATAGTTTTATTAATGTGGTATAATAGTGTTTTTGTATTTTTAAAATAATTTATTATCTAATTCCAAAAATAAGATAGATTGGCTAAGAGTAATAATTAAGAACATAAAGCCTTCTGCTAGTGGAGAAAGGAACCATGTAGGAGAAAGGAACAGAGACAAGCTCTGTTCTGCAAGCTCTGTGTTCTGCAAGCTCTGAAGTTGAGCTTGTTGCTACAATAGACAGTCAGAAGGGAGAGAGATCTGTGGTGGGTTTCATAACAATCCCTACCATTTATTGGATGATGACTCTGCCTGGTTTATGCTAGAAACATTCCATATCCTATCTTGTATCCTCATGGAAGAGTCTGGTAGATATGGAGGCCACCTCCCACTTACTGTATGACCTTGGATAACTTCGTCTGTAAAATGGGAATAATAACAGTATCCACCGCACAGAGTTGTTGTAAAGCCCAGTGCCTGGCAGACAAAGTGTTCAACGGTAGCTATTCCCATCGTAACTCGGAAAGATATTATTATTCCTTTCTTACAGGAGAGTAAACTGAGGTTTATAAATATCAAAAAGAGAAGATTCAAACCCAAACACATCTGCCAAACACAGAACCCAAACATTTTCCACCATACC
The DNA here is from genome assembly GCF_028018385.1 of Neofelis nebulosa. Taxonomy (NCBI): domain Eukaryota; kingdom Metazoa; phylum Chordata; class Mammalia; order Carnivora; family Felidae; genus Neofelis; species Neofelis nebulosa. Next base: position 74,011,996 of record NC_080786.1, read on the forward strand.
TTGTCAAGTATATTGCTGATGGGAGGGAATGTTCATTTCGAGGAGACCTCAAAGGGAAGCACATCCTCCGCTCACAATTTTACACGTTTGACAATCGGAAAATTTCCCACAGACCACGTTCTAGTTTCATAAATTTGAAACTGTGTTACTCCTCCGTTGCACAGCTAATGCTGGGGCCAGCTGCTGCAAGACACATTCATGTAACAATATCTGCCTTGTAACTTTGCTTTGTGAGTCAGCACAGTAGTGGTAGGCATCAACTGGGAAGCCCCTCTTTATACTGTGATGGCCACCAAACCATATAAATACATCCTATTAAAATGAAACAAAATATTTCCCCAGATTAACTTCCCCTTAACTGGATCTCAAAAATACACGTACTCTAAGGCCAGCTGAATGAAACAAGGAGAAGCATGACAGAAAGGAGGTCAGAGTGGAAAGACACCAGGGTGTTAACTGATCAAGATTAGATATCTTTTTTCGAAATTGCCCAAAGCACATGACCACGTGAACACTACCAGGGCCGCTCCCAGAGCCTTCGAAGGGGCCTGTGCAAATGAGGGGTCCTGGAGCTCAAACCTCATTAGCGTCATGATACACCTGCCTTTGACTGTCACTTCCTCAATGAAAGGAAAGAAAGTTTTAGAGAGACAGAGACAAAGCCATGAGTGGGGGAGGGGCAGAGAGAGAGGGAGCCACAAAATCTGAAGCAGGCTCCAGGCTCTGAGCTGTCAGCACAGAGCCTGACATGGGGCTCGAACACAGGAAGGGCGAGATCGTGACCTGAACAGAAGTCAGATGCTTAACCGACCAAACCACCCAAGCGCCCCAATGCTTGTAATTTTGAATGGTATAATCTAAAAACATTTTATTGTATATAAAAAAAGACATGCATGTATAATGCACATTCCAAAAAAAAAGGCCTTATTTCCAGGGTACTGGAAAGGTTATATAGCACATTAACTAGCTCTGGCAGGAGGAGAAGCTTATTGGTCATCACAGCCTCTGGTTCTTCTTTTATCCTACATCTTGGAAGTCCACTCCTGGGCCTCTCCCCACTGTCACCACTGGGGAACATGTCTCCACATCTCTTCAGTTCTCTAGTTGCCATTGCTAGGATGCTCATAACCCAGGGGTGCCTCAGTCACTAGAAACAGCCAGAAAGGGACTCTGCCTTTCTTTGCTGTTGCACTTTTACCTACCCAGATCTATCTCAATCCATAGCTTTGCTTTAGCTTCTTTGCTTCTGACTTTTTGCAGAGTAGAAATTAACTCAAGTTGTTAGAGGGGGAAGAACTGTAAATTGTAGCACAAAAATAGTCTGTCAAATCAAAGGAAAAGGAAGCCGTTCTAATTTTGGCCACTGCAAATACATTAAACCACTTATTGAAGTTTTCTTGGTGCCTTAATATTACATGACCTCATGGCCTTCATTCCAGGCACCCGAGATTAATCAGCTCTGTAAGGAAGGTAGACAGTGTCAGAAACTAAACAGGAAATAGGGCACCCCAAATCTGGGGACAGTCACTGTGATACTAGAACATAACAGCACATCTGAATTTTGTAAGGTCACAGAATAGACGATTCTATTCAGGAATCCTTTAGTAACAAAAGAAGGCTGTGTGCAGCAAGTGGAGGAGGAGGATAAAGTGGATAAGACCCTTCGCCTAAATTAATTGGGAAGATAGGTGGACTCTGGGAGTAAGACATGTCTACAGTAGTTTTTTGAGGGGATTAGTTACCTCTCTAAAGTTATGACTTTGGGAAGAAACCAGTAGGAAGTTTTGGTGACCAAGTGGCAGTTAATTATGACATTTCTTACGTGGCGATAGTTGTTTTTAAGCTTGAATTTTATTTGTACTTAGTTATTTTAAAATGCAAAGTAACTTGCGTTGTTACTTGGAATGTTACAACAGGGACCTTAGTTAAGCAACTATAGGTATTTCACTTTTTAGATATTGTCCGATAACACACACACCATAAAACAAAAACCCTCTGGCTTCAGCTCTCACCTGGGTTAGCAGGGGAGATATTTTCAGTAACTTCTGGTATCTGGCCATACACCTTAGGGCCCCCCACCTCCTCCCCCTCACCCCAGAGGAAAGAATCACCTAGATTTTCCTCTCGGATTTGATATATGGATATGGAACCGAGCAGGTCTCGGGGGCCTGTGGCTTGCTGGGTTTCTAGCAGAGCATGCCATCTTTTCAGTTTGGGGCTCAACATCAAGCTTCAGGTTGATAAGGGTGTCTCCTCCATTGAAGGCAAGTACTTTGCTCTTCTGGCTTTCATTCCATAGCGTGTATACATTCCTGTTCATCTCACCCGGCTTCTGCCCACCGTATAAAACTAAGAACATTTAGTACCATATCCCAAACCAACGTGCGTTTGCAGCAGTTTCAGAATCACTAATGGTTGAATCAGAAATGATGCTAGCACTCCCTATCAGCTATATCCAGAGAGTAGGCTGGTGGTATTCACTGTGCCCTACCGTGGGATTTGATCTTGACATCAGGTCCATTCCTGTTGATCCCAAGTCCAGAAGGAATGCCTAACCTGATGGTAGCTGGTCTAGGACACGCTGTGTATTGGGGCGGTTTCTTTGTAAGGGTCTTTCACCTAATGGATGGTTCTTTTTATCAGTTAAAATATTCCTGTCAGAGGATTAAACTTGGGCCCCAGAACGTGACCTGATCCAACAGAATTTGCTTTTTCTGAATGGGTGCGTTTTTCTACTGAGCCAGCAGAAGGAAGTCAGCCAGAAAAAAAATGTGAAGAAATTAGCCTTTCTCTGTGTGAAGGGGACTTGGCCGTGGGGCTTGGTATCTGAACCACACACTGGACCATGGGTTGTTATCTTTCAAAGACTTGGGACATCATTTGGTGGTTTCAAGGCAGATCGGATCTATGAGTTTAGGCAAAGGTAAAATGGTAAACTGGAAAGACAATGACTCATGAGGAAATGGAGGTGGTGATGGAAATTTTGAACCAAAAGGTAAAGTGGGCTTGTTGTGCTCTTTATTTTCACGATGAAACTTTACACAACACTCTAGTTGTTCCTGTTCAAGGGATCTTATTCTTTCATAAGCTTCATTGCTAAGCTATTCTCCAAAGTCCTCTGAACATTGGGATCAGGATCTAGTAAGGGAAGACAATTGCAACTGTTATGCACGAAAAGAGAGCATCCAGCTCCCACTGAAGGTCAAACCAACAAAGAGCAATCGTGTCCAGAAGATGAAGTGTGTGTTAGTGTGGCAATGTTTCATCATTTCCAACGAAAGCGAAGAGACAGAATGATGATTCAAGGAAGAGAATTTTTGTCCAGGTTATTGTTATCTCAGAAAGAATAGCACAAAGTTGCATCCAATGCTGTTTTTATTTACTAATACTTCTCTTCCTTCTTAAAATCATACTGTCTGATCTGATTCCTTCAGGATTGAGATGGCAGATGTGGATTGAGTCTACCTGCCCACAGTGCCTGGTGGTATTCTTGACTTCAGTGGGACTTTTGTCTCAACCTCCATACTTGCCATAGCAAAGTTGAGAGAGAGAGAGAGAGAGAACTAGACTAATTTGTAAATTTACAATCCTGTGCCCTTTTCAATTTGGGAGAGGGGGGAGGAAAAATTATATACAAATTACCTCATTTTTTGTGTAAATCAGATTTAAAATTTCTGGGTAAAAATGTCACCAATCAAGAATTTGAATTTTTCTGACCACAGTACAATGTTTTATCCTGGCTCTCACCACCCCCAGGATTTTACTACTCTATGAAAGCTCTGAATTTGGGGAAAGGAAACAGAAGGCTCTTGTAGCAGAGCTAAGACCGGGGCTGCTGCATTGACAAAGTAGAAACCACTTTTGTGAGTATGGAGAAAGGAGGACACTAATATGTGGTCAAGACATGGGGGCACAGCACACGATTCTTGTCTGGGACTGAATTTATAGCACGCCTAGTGGAAAGCATATAGGCCTTTAGATCAGACAAACCTTGGTTTTATTGCTTAGATAAAAGCTGTATAGCTTTGGGCAAGTTGATTTATCCATTTGTTCTCAAATTTTAGCATGCATTAGAATCCCCTAGAGAGGGCTATATGCATACAGATTACAGGGACTTGTCCCAAAGTTTCTGATTTAGTGTTGGGTGGGGTCAGGAATTTCCACTTGTAGCAAGTTCCCAGAGGCCCGACTTTGAAAACCATCTGAGTAACCCAAGCTTAGTCTCAATCTTTTCATTTGTGAAATGGTGCTAAGGCTTAAAATAATATCTAACTTGTATTGAGTGCTTAGCATATGCCAGCCAAACACTATGCTAACTATGTCACAAGTTTATATCATTTAGTTCTCAAAGAAACCTCACAAGAGTTGGTTTTCTCTCACAGAAGTGGTAACTGAGACATGGAGAGTTTGCTTAAGGTTAAACACCTAAGAAGCAGTTGAGGCAGAATTTAAACCCAGGAAGTCTTGGGACCAGAGCCTATGCTCTTAACCACACCTCTATGCCAACTTTTGAAATGAAATGAGATCATATGTAAGGTATCTATTATGGTGTTTGGCTGGCTTCATACACGTAGCGACTGGTGGTAATTTCGAATTGTTCTTTCTTGAACTAACCCAGGGGTGGTAATAATAATAATAATAATCAACAGAGTACGAGAAGATGAAGTGCCTGTGTTCTCAGTGGCTTCTTCTATCATAAGGTGCCAGGCTGGTGGCTTGGCTCCCTGAGCCTCTTTTCTTCCTTTGCTTAATAGAAATAGGTATGTCAGAGAGAGACATGGGAGACTCAGCTTTCAGACGTCCACCCTACCGTTTTGTCTGGTGTGATGTGCCACAGTTAAAAAGCCCTAGATTTTACTCTCTTGGGTTGAGACAAACCTACAACCCCAAAGCAGTTTCTACCATCATCCGGATTGGCTCAGGGCTTGGCCAGAAGGGAGTGTGTTATCTAGAGCCAAGCTTTGGCATTCTTACTGGAACCTGAAACCACTCAAGTTCAAATATATCCCCATGAGCCAACTTTGACTATCTGGCTAAAGTAATGATAACATTTAACAAATATCACCAGATAGGGCATGTAACTGCTCTGAAGATAAAAACTGATGAAGAGCATGAGAAGATCCTGCTTATTTGTTGCATCATTTTATCTTTTTTTTTTTTTGAATGTTTATTTTTGAGAGAATGTGAGTAGGGGAGGGGCAGAGAGAGGGGGACCGAGGATTGGAAGAGGGCTCTGCAATGAGCCTGATGTGGGGCTCCACGCCTCAAACCATGAGATCATGACCTGAGCTACAGTTGGACACTCAACTGACTGAGCCACCCCAGATGCCCCTGCATCATTTTGCCTTTAATGAAAGTCAGTGGAATGATTTTTGGGGGAGTGGAAGTCACTTCCAGGACTGGTGCCCCAAGTTGTCACTAACTTTTCTTAAGAAGAAATCATAACCTTGATGTTTCTAAGCTTATAGATCTCAACAAACACCAAACTAAACTTTGAATTAAGAAAAATTTCCCTGGTTCAATGCTTTGTTAATTATCGGCAGCAGCAGGAGAAATGGTGACTTATCATGGGGGATATTGTGATGTATATTTTCTATATTTGGCTCTATTTGGGAAAAAAAGCCTTTTTAAAAAACTGGGTTTTTAAAAATGTTTATTTCTGAGAGAGAGAGAGAGAGTGAGAGAGCAGGTGAGGGGTAGAGAGACAGGGGACAGAGGACCTGAGGCAGGCGCCACACCAACAGCTGAGACCTGGTGCGGGGCTCAAACCCATGAGCCATGAGATCGTGACCTGAGCTGAAGTCGAATGCTCAACCTACTGAGCCACCCAGGTGTCCCTGGAATAGAGTGCCTTTAAAATCAAACCGGGCCTGCTGCTTTGCTTTTCTGATATTTCTTCATTTACATCTTAAAAAAGGTTAGTCATACAGTGCAAACAAATTTAGTGAAACTTATATTGCAAAAATCTGACACGTATAAAAAGAAGGAAATAAACCAAAATCCAATTATTTGTGGTTGTAATTGGAACTAGTCCAGTCACTCAGGATTGAACTACCATTCCCTTGAGAAGCCAATATGGATTACCAAAGATAAGAACGTGATGAATGGGGATGTGGTTTTTATTTCTGTGACTGCGACTATTAAAACAAACATACGTGTACATACATTCATACATACATATGTTTATGTATATCTACAGCACACATTTTTCTTTTGGTTATTACATCTTGAAAACAAAGAGGAGAAATTCAGAATGGAAAATGTAGTTGATAAAATTGGACCCTTTTCATCAAGAAGAACAATGCATCTTTCTGGCTCTGTTACAATGCTCTGAGCGAGTTGTCCTAGTCCTGCACAGACTGCATTTTCCCATCGACACCCCTGACCTCCAGAAGGGGACCTTATGAGGATTATCAGGACAATGTTAGCAAATGCACGCAGAGTTCCCTGGTTAGGAGGCAGCATTGGAAATCAAAGCACCATTATGTTTGGCACTTTTGATAATCTAAGGTCTATCTGACTTCTCTAAGGCTTCCTATACATAAAACCATAAATATCGGATCTTAGTGCCTGTAAAAATTCCATTGCCAGTTACTGCCCTGCATTCATGAGCTGGGGACCTTTGATGTTTTCAGTCTACAGAGTTTCTAATCTTTCTGCGAAGTAAACGGAGCACTCATTCTTTTACCGTTTACATTCGGTGCTTTAATTTTGTAATTCCACCTTCCCTTCCCCCTTCCTTCCTACTTTGCAGATCTCACAGGTGTCTGGTCAGACCTGTCAGGTGGGTCTCTGTTTGCCTGTCATTTGGGAAGCTGATGGTCTTACCTGGGCATGGCTGATTGCACAAAGCGGAACAGGGGTTAGTTTGAATTGCAGGTGTGAGCAATCAGTGTAGATCAGCACTAATCCTTCAGATATTAGAACTGCCAAGCTGTTGCAGACACTGCAGAAAGAGCCAAATGCTGAGTGTGACTGGAGGTGTCTGTGTGTGTAGCCAATGGTTTCCAGTGTTGAGGGATTTTGTGTTTTTAGAGCATGGTCTCCCTGACTCTTATGACGACATACCCTTAGTGGGGCCCCATTCTGTTCATGGCTGCATGAGAAATCATGGTGACCGGAGATAAATAAGAAACTGATTACATCTTTGGGTAGTTTGTAACCCAGGGGAGAGCCAATGATGCACAGCCTAATGGTACAAGCTCAGGCTACAGAATTCTGAGTTCAAACACCCATTCTGTCATTTATTGTCTGCTTGCCCTTGTGCAAATTTCTTGTTCTCACTGGGCTTCATTTCGTCATGTACAAAATAGGGATAATACCTACTTGGAAGAGTTATTGTCTCTGGCACATAGTAAGTGCTAAATGCACGTTAATTGTTGTTATTGCTATTTTTTACTAGTATCATTAGAATGTGGTCAAAAACCTGAGTGGTACATATGGAGTGAGAACAGGAAGATACCACTCCCAGTCCGGGAGCACAAGGAAACTTACAGGAGGGTTGGGATGCCGGGAACCCGAGCCTTGAAGATCTAGACAGGATCACAAGGAATGGCCTTAACAATGCCTGGTGTGTGGGCTCTGGGACCAGCAACAAGTTCATTTGGATTGGTGTGATAGAGACAACTGTCCAAAAGGTCCAGTTTGTCAAGGACTGGCTCATAAGGGGTTTGTCCTTTCAAAACCAGTTCTGAGATATGAGACCTCCAGCAGTCATTTGTCAAAAGGTTTGGTTGTAAATGCTATTGCTATGATACACCTGTTGTCAAAAAGCCAGGGCACATCGGAGGCACACTTTCCTTCTTGCCAGTGACTTTGATTGACTACGTGCGCATTCCTCAGCCAAGGGATGTTAGAAGTAACTGCTCCATCTGGAAGCATTTGCCTTTGATAATTTTAAGACTGCAAACATGAGGGGGAGGTTGCCCTTGGGATCCTTTAGTGCCTTTAAGCTTCATATAAAAATATAGGGTCATAAACCCATGAGGTCCAGGAAGCCAAAGACAGCTTAAGACTGAGATACACGTTATGAGATGATGGATGTTAACCAAACTTATTTTGGTAATCATTTCATAGTACACATAAGTCAAGTCATTGTGCTGCACAGAGTGCTGTATGCTAGTTACAGCTCAACAGAACCAGAAAGAAATGTTTTTAAATAAAAACTTGAGATATGTAGAAAGGTGAGTTGTGAACAGAATGATTGGTCACAGTATCAGGTGGAGAGTAACAGGTGAAGTCAGGAAGTTTCTGTCATTTATTAATGGGGAGACTCTGGGGCAAGTCACCTCACCTTCCAGGGCCTCAGTTGCCTACAGAAAATTAGAGTGTCATCCTGATCATTAGCGGAAATAAATTTTTTACTTTAAGTCTTTCTTAGGCAGCAGCAAAAGCCCTTTTAAAACCGATAAATACCCTCCAGAAGAGCAAGGCATATGTGATATAAATGCAGAGCAGCTCCGGCTGGTGGGTTCAGGGCCCTGCCAACGCCTCAGGGTTCTCTCTTGCAGACTGGGGGCAGCAAAGGACACCTGGGTTTCTGTGCCGATGGACTGCAGGATCAATGAGATTCCTCATACTTCCAGCGTGCTACAAACCTCCCATAGCTTAAATTTATGTGGCAGTGGGGGGGGGGGGAGGGTTGGGGGTTTTAACTGAAAAGTTTTGTAGAAAATAAACTCATAAAAAGCTTCTCTTATAGCAGATTGCATATTTACATATGCAATGGTTTTCATTCACAAGACATATTTTGTTTTATTAATGATGCCAGAGTTCCAACACCAAGTGCCCTGATAAGAAGGGCTTTGAAAAACTGCATCTTATTGCAACTTAGAGATATGCTTATTCATATGGGAAGTAGTCTTTGTTAGGAATGATACCCAAGTGTATGCAGTGAAACTCTTGCCTGGCATTGAAATAGAGGTGAGGATGGGGCGCCTGGGTGGCGCAGTCGGTTAAGCGTCCGACTTCAGCCAGGTCACGATCTCGCGGTCCGTGAGTTCGAGCCCCGCGTCAGGCTCTGGGCTGATGGCTCGGAGCCTGGAGCCTGTTTCCGATTCTGTGTCTCCCTCTCTCTCTGCCCCTCCCCCGTTCATGCTCTGTCTCTCTCTGTCCCAAAAATAAATAAAAACCGTTGGAAAAAAAAAAAAAAAAAAAGAAATAGAGGTGAGGAAACTTAAAGGAAGAGATTTTTTCTTTGCAGCAGAAGAGGCTTCCCCTGGAGTTGGTTGATGCTTGTCTATTGATTATTTGCCAAGCAAGAGTAGCATGGTGGCACAGAAGGGTAAATGCTCTTATCCTGGAGAAGTCTGGGCACAAAGGAGAGTGGCTGAAAGACACGGTCATCTTAAGCATTCAAAAGTTTCCTAGTCCACTCCTGCCTCTGTTGGAACAGTCAACACTCGGCTGGAGAAAATGATGCCTTAAAGCTTGGACATTATGTAGCTCCTGGCACTGTTATCCCCCGGCAGCAAAGCATCCATGGAGAAATCAGATAGTCTACCTATAGTGTCTCTAATGCAACAAAAACTTGGACTGCACGATAAGCAGGATGATTATGTACACACCTGAGGATTAATGCATCATAGAGAGAAATCATATCCGATACTCAGTCACCAACTGCTGTCATAGAATACCCGTGGTCAGTTGGCATGCTCCATCTCAGAGGAGCAGCTGTATAGATCAGAGGATTCCTATGACCTTCCTGAGCCACTCAAACACCTTTGCAGCTGGGAAGCCTCTGTGGCTAGCAAAGGGGTGTCACGTTCTCCTCTGTGCCTCCCTGCCTCATTTCCATCATGTATTCAACGAGTAGGTTTCCTCCTAGAAGATTTTATCTTTAGAAAGTTCCAGGTTTATCAATAATTCCTCGAGAGTTATGTTTGAAATTCTATGCTAATTTCAAATTCTATACTAATATTGAATTACTATGCTAATTTTTTCATGCATCTAAATGCACATTATTATACACATTATAAAAGGAAAGCAAAGAAACAAGTCCTACCAAACAGAAAAGCCAATAATAGCGAGCTGAAGTCTGTGTGTTGGCTCTCCCACAAGGGATAGCTGTATAGCTGTATTATTCCTACTGTGTAAGGATATTTTAATTCGAACCTTAACACTATGGAAAGTCCCTCTCCAGTCTTCCTGTAGGAAGTAATAAACGGTATCTTTATTATTGTCATTTTTAGTCTCTATTGGTTAACTGATTGATCCCGTTGATGATTGTGTCTGAACCATGAACTCATTAAATACAAATTACTTATCTGAAATTCTCTAGAAGAGTTATCTTGTCTAGGACTGGGTATTAGTTGTCCATACCAGGAGCACACACAAGAAGTGGCCCACAGTCAACCAGCTAATGATATATTGACTTTCTGTAAATGAGAACCCATTATAAATGAATTCATTATAAATTTTAAACAAATAATAAATTATTATAATAAATAGCTTAAGATGCTCCTGAGGCATGATTAAGCCTTTTTGGAGGCAATTCCAATATAACTCGGTTCAGACCAATTCCTAAAACACATGGGATTAATATTAAATAAACACACTGGCAAAGTGATAGGAGTTAAGTCACTTTCTAGACTTGCTAGCTTAATGCTAATGTGGACAAAGCTTAAATGGCTAATTCTACCTAGAAAGGAAGGTTTGAAGAGCTATCGCCTCTCTATTCTTTTTGACCCCTTTGCTAGTTAGGGTGTTTTTCTTAGCTTGAGTGGAAAAAAAAAATACCCCCAAAAGATTGCTAGGTATTTCTTTCCTTCGGTTTACTGTTTCAGCCAAAGTATAAGACCTTACTTAGATGACTAGCAATTAAGGAATTTTTGTGGTTTATTTCCTGATCTAACTGCTTACTTCTGAAGAAAGCAATTCTGACAAGTTTGTGTTAACCTGGATCTGACCAAAACTGTAGATCCAACAACATTTTTGAAAGATTTAGTAGAAGAGTTGGCCTGGAATTTTAACAGTAACATCCTTCTTAATGTTGCTCTTCCTTGATCACATGGACTTTATTTTCTCTCCTTAGATACTGATTTTGTAGAAAATGTATTTCCTGTGCATTAACTTAATATTTTAATAACATTGGAGACCTGCAGCTGAACTAGAAGTCAGGTGACTAGTAAATCAATGATGGTAATTCTACTTCAATAGTATTTTGAGCTAATAAAACCCTTCACTTATAAAGATCTCAATACTGTTTTTATAAATTTGATTCATTGTTTTGTTAGCACTAATTGAATATGGACTTAACTTTTCATTATTTTTCAAAGCATTATTATAAGGAAGAAAAAAAAATGTTTTAAAATCCACTTTCCAGGGCCTCCTGGGTGGTTCAGTCAGTTGAGCATCAGATTGCTGATTTCGGCTCAGGTCGTGATCTCACAAACCATGAGATAGAGCCCTGTGTCAAGCTCTGTACTGACAGCACGGAGCCTGCTTGGGATTCTGAATCTCTCTCCCTCCCCTGTTCTTTCACTCTCAAAATACATAAATATTAAAATAAAATCCATTTTCGAGGAGGAGAAACCCAGAGGTGTCACATTCCGTGTCAAGATGCAGAACTACATCTTTCTGATTGTTGGTTATGATGGATAGTTGTAGTGTCAACTGAGGCATGCATCAGCAGCTTGAGAATACCCCAAGGACCAGACACTTTCATGTCTCTGTTTGCTGATAGACGTATTGGCTTCATCCTAGGATGCTTCGCTAACAATTGCAAGATGGCTGCTGGTAACTCCTATAGTTGTTTGCTGCCTGGTTGACACAGCAGATGAGCATGGCCATTTTTGCTTCAGTATTCCCTGCAGAGATTCTGAGGTCACCCTTACTAGACTGGCTTAATCACAGTTTAGGAAGCCTCACGCACCATGTCCACTGGTTATGAGAATGCAAGGTGCTCATTGGCCTTGTTAGAGTCACAGGCTTTATGTCTGTGGTCCCAAGGCAGAGTTAGCAGCATCCAGAGCACATGGTCTAAGACTGGGGGAAGAAGTTCCCCTGGAGCAAATGTCCATGAGATTGATTACCACTTTACACAGCCACACTTTGAGAAACACTGTGGAAGGTGAAGGGGGGTGGGTGTATGTGGAGAGGTGGTAAGAGAGTGAAGGTGCTGGGGGCTCTTGAGCAGGAATGTGGCAGAGTCAAAACGGCAATCTAGGCATTTGAGAATTATGATGATAATGATAATATCTTATATAACTAGTGCTTTGTATTTTCTAAAGTGCTTTCACTTACCTGATTCAGGTCTCAATTTTTGATATACTTTCTTTTTACTGTATTATCATTTACAATAGAAGTTATTGCTACATCAGCTTCATCAAAGAAGACTACTCATTTTGAAGGTCCCTAATTCGCTCACAGAATATTTCTTGAGTGCCTGCTATGTGCCAGGCATCACATTAGATGTAATAAATTCTTTGAATTTATTAAGAGGTAATAACAAACAAGCCACCATGTTGAGTCATTAGTTACATGAAAGCACAGGGTGGCAAATCACTAATCTAGTCTAGAAAGAGAGGAGCTGTCAAGGAAGATTCTCAGAGTAGATGATATCTCAACGAAAATCTCCAAGACAAGTAGGAGTAAGCCAGATGGAAGGATGGAAGGCCAAGAGTGGAGAGAAAGTAAAACCTCCCAAAAGAGGGAACAACATGTGCAAAGTTCCTGGGGTGAGAGCATGGTGTGTAGAAAAACTGCATGCGGTAGAATATGGCTGGAACACCAAGAAGTGGGTGCTTCAGTTGCGGAGATGAAGGAGGCTGGAGAGGTTGGTTATGGACACAGTGTGGAGTGTCTTGAATGCTTTGAGATTTACCCAAGGGAATGCAGGGACATGGAAAGCTTTTAGAAAGGTCAGTCAGCATAGAGAATGGAAGATGGATGGGAGCAGGAGGGTGGGGGGAAAGAAATGGGACAGGAAGACCACCATGCCTGTTTTAGTCACTGAGGAGTGAGGTGATGATGGTCTGATGTAAGCTGGTATTAGAGGAAGGAAAATAAGTATTTTGATTTGTGTGATATTAAAATGGCAAACGCACAAAACATTATTTTACCTCAAGAAATAATAAGTGGTCAGATTCAGAACTTTTCTCTCCTCATTCAAGTTTCTCTTAAAACAAATCCCATGGGACCTCCTTCATTCAGCAAGCATTAATTGAGCACCTGGTGTAAGCAGATTATAGCAAATATTCTACCACTGTTCAGATGTGGGCATTTTTGTCAGTTTAAGTTGTTTAAAATACGTACATTTGCAGCTTTTAGATATATCACAAAGTCAGTTTCTGTCCTGTTTTACTTCATTTCAGATTGTTCTGAATTCATATTATTTTGAGTGCAAGAGAAAAGGTTTTCAAAGGGAGCTGCGGGATAACTTGTTTTTTAGCAACTTTTCCTAAGCTAAAAAAATCTTGTTCATTTTTCTGATAGTATCTGGGAAAGAAAGATAAAGAAGTGTATCCAGAAGATCACTTTATCACTTTGTAAAACTGTGCAAAATCACTACAGAGATCACTCCCAATGCATTTTGTGGGGCTTGCTCGAATTTCAAAATTAGGACAATTCTGTATTCCAACAGATGCAAATGAGGAAAGGTATTTAGCTCCTTCAGGGAATGAAAGGATTTAGGCAAACATGCAGGATGTGTTTACCAATTAATTCAGCTAAATTTTGATGATGTCCGATGCTTAAAAACATTCTATTTACTTACAGAATTAAAAGTCTCTACACTTCTTCATTATCAGCAGTCTGGTATATTCCTCACCCATGTATCAAGCTCCCCTAGTAATCTCTAAGCTGTCGCAATGCTTTACAACTTGGGCTGATAAAGGCAATTCTAATTTAGTGCTCACGTTAATTATCAGTAATATTAAATGAATATATTGGAGCTATTTACATGTGTCATTCATAGTTGCTGTATTCTAAAGAAAATGATTATAATTGTTCTTATTAGTTATCATATTTCATGCTTCTACAGTGAAGTTCTTCTTTTTCTCTCTTTCTTTCTTTGTTTTTGTTTTGGCGGGGGGGGGGGGCGGATATCTTAATGAGGAAAAAGGCTTACAATATTTTGAAATGTTCACAAAGCACCAAATAGCACTTTCTAATTCATTAGTCATAATTTATTGGACAATTCCTTTGTGTTATTTTATTTATTTCTGAGCTCATGTAAACGAGATTAAAAAAGAAAAATGGGGCAGTCAGTCAATCTTCTTTAACTGATAACTGGTAAAGAGATTAGAATACAGAACAAAAAACAGCATACCTCTGAGATTTGAAAAAGTTTATATTTCTCTGCATTTTGTTCTTAGTTTCATTAGAAATCAAAATATGAAACATGAAGCATAACTTTTGTTCCCTAAATATTACCCACTTAGAATCCTGACTCATAGTAAACCTGAGGATAACTTGTTTTGATAGTACCTTTCCCCTAAGCCAAAGCATTTCACTCTACCTATATTGAACAAAAACTTATAATTTCTAATATGTAATTACCTGCCTGCTATAGATGGTTGATTAAATTTCAAAGTTGATTCAATATTCTGAACTTTGCTATGATAATAAAAGTTGCAGGATGTTCACTTGAATTGACTTACATAAAATAAAATCTGTTATTTAGTGCAATTGGGGGAACGAGGTATTTTCAAAAAATGGATTGTTTCCAAATAGCTGAAGTTCAAATCTTTAAATTGTTTTTCACCCTGAGCACTCCTATTTATCATTTAAGGCTCAACTCAACATTGCCTTTTCTGGAAAGCTTTCCCTAATCTCTCTGCCAGCCACAGTCAGAGTTTATGCTCCCTTTTTTGTGACCGCACACCATTTTGTATTGTAAGCATCTGTTTTACTCATCTGTCCTTATCAGCCTCCTTTCTCCTCCCCCTCCATTAACTGTAAACTCTGTGTGAGTTGAGACTGTCCTGCTCATCTTTGTATTTCCAATGCCTCACACCATGTCTCATGTATAGCCGGTAGATTCTTACCATGAGATGAAAGCCATTTGTGAATAGACCATACATTTCCTTACCTTCGTAAACAGAGTTTATAGTGAATAATAATCATAACATTTTTAATTACTTAGACTTGTCACCACAGGCCAAAAGTGTTTGTAAACCCTGCAAATATGTGTCTGTCAGTCTCACAGTACACGGCCGAGCTGCCTCGGGTCTGTGTGCCCTCTACAAGCTCCTGGGATGAGATGGGCTCTTGGTGCCAGATCTCTAGAGTTATCGAAGAATCCTGTGGGGTCTGTTGAGGTAACTCCTAACAGCAGGGTGTCTGCTCCTCAATGCTTTAATTGACCTTCATCTCTGTGTTATGTCTCAGCTTTTTGATAGTGATGCTATGGCTAGAAATGTCCGAGGCACTTGCCAGACCTGTATTTCTGGTAGCCAGCCCCCACAGACATGTTCCTCACAGGCCCTTGTGGTTGCAGGATGCATTTCAGTAAAAACCATGAAGGAACTTTGAGGAATGAGATTTATTATTCACAAGTCCTGGAAGGTATAAGACACACCCAAGGATTGCACAGTGAAGTCTGGGGTAGAGAAAGAGAGAAAGCTTGGACCCAGGGCTCTGCCTTTAGCAGGGCCCCAAGGTAGCAGTCTCAGGTTTCACAGGTACACTCTATTGGCTAGTTTGTTTATCTATCTATCTATCCATCCGTCCATCTATCTATCTATCTATCTATCATCAATTTTTATTTGAGAGAGAGCACATGCACACGCACGAGCAAGGGAGGGACATAGGGGCAGAGAGAGAGAGAGAAAGAGAGAGAGAGAATCTTAAGCAGGCTCCAGCCCTGCACTGAGCCGTGCTCAGTCTCACCATCCTGGGATCATGACTTGAGCCAAAATCAAGAGTCTGATGCTCAACTGACTGAGCCACCCAGGGGTTCTCTATTGGCTAGTTTAAAGCATAAGAGTGGGACTTAGGGCACAGGAAGGGGGAAGTGGGGTCACTTGGGTGGTCAGTTCTGTAGGTCACCCAGGGCTTTCTGAAGGAGGGAACTTCATGGGTGGGGGCAGGCCCATTCCTTAGATGGTTGTTTTGCTAGTAGCTTTATCATACAGCTAGCTATATGTTTATTCAAGATGGATGTCATTTGAGTTGGATGCAATTAAAAGTTTAATGCCAGGTACTTATACTACACTCTGCTACTTCCGATGGTCCCTTTGTTTCTCTTTTCTCTTCTTTTTAGTTTAAGCAATTGTTGGCTCTTGAGCCAAATGTCCTGGTTTTCAGAGCAATCACCATCCTTTTCTCACAATGTGGAAGCCAACAACTCCCATTCCATCTTATGGCATCTTTCTGGTTAGTTTCATTAATGTTTGTTTTTCAAATTTTCAATTACTCGTTTACCTTTTCTTCTCTCCTGATAGAGAAAGCCTAATTAAAAAACAAACAAACAGAAAAGAAATCCAAAGAAACAATCAAAACTCCAGACTCATTTTCATTCTGAATGTTTAAGCTGAATGTTTAATGTTTACAGAAATCTGTTTTCTAGAAGATAGAGGTGTGACTACAACTGATTCCCATCTCAAATGATTCCTTACAATTTAATTTGTATCTAGCAGAAAAATAAATGTAATTCTGCTTGGCAAATGCAAGTAGAATATTCTAAAGGTATCAAATTCATTTCAAGTAATTCTATAAACTTTTTGCTTGGATGAGTTCTTTGTCCATTTCCTTTAAATTCTTTCAAGACTCTCAATGGTCTTTATTTTTGTAACTCATAACTCTTACATCAGAACATGTTTTAGATAGTTAACCCAAATATTTCTTAGAGTGATTTTGCCTTTTCTTTACTGCATGATTCTCAGTGAAAACACAGATTCTTCATTTAGTACCAATCTAGTGCAGCCCTTTAAAAACTTAATGACTCCTCTAGCCTATAATTGTTAGAGCCAAAAAACTCATTAGTTTTTAGCATTTACTTTTAGGACTTACATACAAATCTGCTAATTTTTCCCCTTAATTGTCCCACCTTTCTTAAAATAAGATCCTTAGATCACTTGCATCAGAATCAGACTTACTCAATAGTATTTACTGTAAAGGAAAAGTACCTCAAAATCGCACTCCACATACTCATTTATACAGTATCTCACTTTGTATAAAAATAGAAGTAACAACAACAAGGCGAGTATTCTACTGATAACTAAATCCAGATTGTAGTCTACTGTGAGCCCCTAACCACCACCTCCTTTATCTATTCAAAGCCAGCTTGTTTCATTTTAATTTGTGTTGAAAAGACCCCATAGAGGTCAAGTAATCTTTGTCAGTTCCTTTTGAGGAATTCTCCCCCTTTTCTAATCTCAGTTTTGATTCTCCTTTCTATCCACACTCTCTCTGGTTAGCTGCACCCAGTCTCATGGCTTTCAATAACATCTATAAGCTAATGGCTTCCAAATTTATAACTCTGGCCCAAACTTCCTCCTGGACTCAGGACCATATATTTAATTATCTACTTGTCATCTAATGGGCATCTCACATTTAACATGACTAAAGTTTAATTTTCGATTCCCATCTCAATATCCGGAGCCCATATTTTTCAAGTCTTCCCCATTCCAATGAATGGCATTACATTCATTCATTTTCTCAGCCAAAAACCTAGGAGTCATTTCAGATTATTCTCTTTCTCTTGTCCCTTGCATCCAGTCTTTAGCAAACCCTGTTCGTACAATATCCAACATACATTCTGAATCTGACACTTCTTGCCCCCTTCATGAGTACCATGATGGTCTAAAGCCACTATTATCCTTTGGCTAGCTGTACAACAGCCTCACCACTGTTCTTGTGACTTTCACTCTTACTCTCTACCCAGTGGCAGAATCACTTTTTAGCTTTAGTCAGATTGCATTACTCCACTGCTCAAAACTCTCCTTGGGCTTCCCACTGTACTTAAAACGAAACCTAAAGTCCCTGCTATGGCCCGCAAGGCCTCTCTCCCATCTCATCTCCTGCTACTCTATCCTAACATGTTCCTATGTCAGGGTCTTTGCACTTGCTATTTCTTCTGTCTGGAATGCCCTTGCTCCACAGATCCACCCAAATTCCTCCATCACTTTTCAAGTCTCTGCCCATCTATCACCCTATTCAGGGTGGGGATGGGGGCTTTTCTGTCTAAACTGCCACCCTTCTATCACTCTTCATTGCCTTACCCTGCTTGACTTTCCTGCAAGACATGTATACTACGTGTCATTATATTACATACTTACTTTTTACGTGTCTGTTGTCTGTTTTATTTCTGTCTGTGTGACTCTACTGTATGTACTCCTTGCTCACAACTGTTCAGGGCCTACAGCAGGACCAGCACATAATATCTGTCGAATGTATGAATGTAATCCAGGTCCCTTCTTCCTATAATAAGTCAGATAAACTATGGCTGAGAGTTTGAAAGAAACCATTTTGAAAATGTTCTATGATCTAAAATAACAATGAGATGACTCAGCATTGGCCGATCATTAAAATAGCATGTTAACCTTTCCTTTCTTTTCTTGTTTCAAAGTATTTCCTTAAGTCTGATCAGCTTTGTTCTCTTATTGAGATTCCTCTCTTTATATCAGCTGAGTCTCTTAGGCCCTCTGCCAATCTAACCCAAATCGAAATTATAGCACAGTCATAACTGTTTTTATTCTTTGATCTGGCATGTGAATCTGTGGATATAAGTTATCCACAGCATTTCCTCTAACAAATTTCTTGATCTTGTTTCCTAATTTTATAAGTTACATGTATTTTGGACATGTATAGTCATATTTTTACTCCCGAAGTAGCAAAGACATATGTTAAATTGGTATTAGGGATATTAAAAGCTCTTTTTTCTTAGTTTGGCATTATTAGCCATGCTTATGTAGGTAGTTGAATAATTATGCCCAGAATTTAGTATATGCATTAACTATGATAGAGTTCACCAGGAAATGTAAAAATAGAATAAAATACAACACTTTACTTGCAGATTGGAGGTGAGGTGATTGGTATGTTAATTAAAGGTGACCTCAGCACTCTTAATATTAACCTCCTGATTTTCTCCAGTGTTTCAGGTAGAAAAAAAAATTATTCTTCAATATTCCTAAGAATGAGATTGGATAAAGGACACAAATGAAGTCCAGACCAAGTACAAAAACATGAGCTCCTTCTTCTGGCTGCTCAACTAATGCAGACTTAGTCTGGGGATGAGATAACTATCTCAGCAGCCATTCCATCGCTCAGACTTCAAATTATAGTAATTATGACAATTTGTGCCAATAGCCATGAGGTGGGATTTTTGATGTGGTTAAAAATAACATCTGTAAAACCCAATAAAAATTACATTTTGCTAATTTTCTGATAAGATACTGTTTTAACTATACTGTGTCTTCTGCTGCTGCCAGTTTTCAATTAGAGCATTCCTTTAAAAAAATTTTTTTTAACCCATTTTGTCTCCTGGATCCAGTGCCATCCTCAGCAATGCATTTGTTTTAATGCTCTTAATTAATTGTTTTGTGTGCATTTTCCCTTTCAAACTGATACTAATCTTTGAGACTTTATTAACTGGCTGATTGCTAAATGTTGATACAAAAGGACCAAGCACAGGACCCAGTTTGTTCTTTCTGGCTTAGACAATGGAGTTCCCATAGAGGCCTGCTCAGCCAAGTCAGTGCCAATGATGCAGTGAATAATGGGCCTACTAAGACAGGTTGGGTCTGCGGTTCTGTCCACCTCAGGAATCGCTGGCCTACCCAAGAAACATAGTCATTGGTGATAGCTCACAAGCAGTTCCCCTCAAATGCATTGTAACAGTGCCTTGTGAGTCTTCCTGTGCTGGGTTTCCTTAAACCCTTTTCCTCTTGGTCAACTTCTGATGAACCAATTACATATTTTCTCATCTTCATACTGCATAGATATAAATCTGAGGTTCAGAGAGCTCAAGTGGCCTGTCCAAGCTCGCCCACTTGGAAATGAATACTAAAGGTAGGGCTAGCACAGGGTCCTTTAGATTCTTCTTCCACTGGTCTTTCAATCAAATTGTGTCTTTTCTAAGCTATATAAATGTGTGTGGGTAGGACCCACCACTGGTCTGGTTCCTCAGAAATCATTCCCCTTTACCTTTGCCCTTGTGTCTACTCCTTCTAAACAAGCCAGTGAAACTCTTCCTTGATCCAGCACCTCCTCCAGCCACCACCTCAGCTCTTCTCTTCCCTTTGCTTTCCTTTCTTTTCCTTCACATCTATACTTTTTAAAAAAAAATTTTTTTATTTTTATTTTTTACGTTTATTTATTTTTGAGACAGAGCATGAATGGGGGAGGGTCAGAGAGAGAAGGAGACACAGAATCTGAAACAGACTCCAGGCTCTGAGCTGTCAGCACAGAGCCCAATGCGGGGCTCGAACTCACGGACTGCGAGATCATGACCTGAGCCGAAGTCAGTCGCCCAACCGACTGAGCCACCCAGGCGCCCCACATCTATACTTTTAAAAAGGATCAACTACTCTTGTTGACTCCATGTTCTCGCAATCACTGGACACCATATTTGCTGTTACTACAATTACTAGTCTCAATTGAGACTAGCAGGTGACAACATTTCTCAATTCCAATCTTTCTTCTCTACTTGTACCTTAATTGCTCCATTTCTGGTTCTTATCATATCTCTTCTGATCAAGCGGGAATTGGGTAAGATGGGAAATGGGGGTTTATTCATTCACCCATTTATCAACTGCTGAGGTCATTAAAGTTAGCAAGAGAAACACAGATCCTGTCCTCACTGAGCTTACAATTATCTTGGGTCTGTCCTGAGATGAATGACTAAGATTCCTTCTCATTTTCTTTGATTTTCTGTCTTTCTGCTTCAAGTTGTGTATATAATCCTCTCACTCAAAAAGAAAACTTCATTTTACTATAAAGACCATATAGGTCAATAATTATATTCTCTTATATCAACTTCTGAAATATATCAGCTAAAATAATAGCTTAGTTAGGTATCAAAACTTAAGTCATATTCTCTAGCAAAATTTTTGACCTCCAAGATTGGTGAACATGTATGTGTATATGTGCACACATGTGCATGGTCAGAGTTTACATGTACTATTTCATGTGATAACTTCTCTAGTTGCTATTTATATATGAAGACATTTTCTTTGTCATTACTGACTACTTTCAAACACTCAAGGGTGTCTTTTTAAATATCAATATTCAGGTTTTACCTTTTCATTCACTTTCTCCTACTTGCAATAGGTAATCTCTTGCTGACTGGGAAAAACCTAGATTTTAATACATTGCATTATCATCTAATTCTTCAGCAATCATTTTTGTTACTTTAAACTTTATCATTGGCAACAGATAAACACTTCCAGTTTATTTTAGTTTAAGTCCAAAATACAAATAGTATCTTTGGAGTGACTCAACATTTTGTTATTGCTTCATTTATGTTTTTGCTCACTCTACTTAGAGCTTGAAGATTCAGATATGCTGAGAAATTAGCCCTTCCTGAAGGTTTGAATGGCTTGTTAGGGAACCTGGCTCTGTCTGTGCCTGGCAGATAAATGAATATAGCTTGAACAGTCCTGACAATTTTAGGAACCACTAGAGACCTAAAGGATCCTTCCATATCAATCTAAAAGATACCGAGAAAGAAATAGCCATCTTCCGTTCTTATCTCACTGACCTGCCACACTGAGATTTGATTTCTGGAGGAAGAATGAACATGAGCCATTGTTTTTCAATCTCAGTCAATCCAGGGCTCACCTGAAATCTTTTGAGAGTAGAGTTTAGGGAACAAAAGGAGACAGTGAAGAACAGTGGGAAGAGAGTGCTTAGAGATTCATTCCCCAAAATTTGCCCAGGGGATCAAGACTTAAGGGCAAGTAGGCCACAGAAAAATGAGGACAGGGGCCAAGGGTGCTTTGTTTTCTGTCACATCCTTTCACTTGATGAACATTTACCAGTGAGAGGGGTTTCAGTGCTTTGTGTTGCAAAGTCAATGGGAGATGAAAATGAGGACAATCGTGATCTGTTCTTTAATGATATTTGTTTGAGTAGGAATGAAATGATGGCTAGAGAAGCTGTGGAATCAGATGAGGTATTTGTTTTTGATATGTGTGTGTGTGTGGGGGGGGTTGAAAGCATCTTACACATGTTTCTGAGAGTAGCAAAGAAGTAGAGGAGAGGCTGAAGATAAGGAGAAAATGTTGATAGATCAAGACCCAAGAGGAGCAATGTAGGATATGCTCACACACTCTCTTCCACACACCTTAACAAACATATGCGTCTCTTTCCCGTATGGTGTAAGAGAATTAGACTTTGGAATCTTTTGACTCTCATAGGAAAGTCTTTTCTCTTGCTTTTATTTCTTAAGACATCCTGGTGTAAAATTCCTAATTCTGGAAAAATGAAGGAAAAGGGAAAGAGAATTCCACCAAAGCACCAAACAGAAGAAATAAAGGTAGATGCACATATATATTAATTATATATGAATACGTAATATATATATATAAATTATACATATGAATTACATAGAAATTTATAAAATATATATCTATTAATATGAGTATCTCTAGGCAGAGATATATACTGAAATATTATATTATGCCTGTATTTTGTTTAAAATAATCTAGGTTGGGAGAGACCAGAAGGGGCATAGATGAAACAAGATTGATCATAAGAACCCTCCACTATTGTATATATTTTAAATTTTATGTAATGAAACATTTTTTATAAAGCAAAAGTCAAATGTCCATTATTCACTCATTCCTTGAGATTTATTTTGAAGATACCATATTTTCCTGAAGAAAGTAAAGTGTATTTGCTTGTAAGACCTTGGCTAGTCTATAATGATAGTTCATTGGGTGTTTTGATATCTTTGGTAAAAACTGCACCAGGGGACTTAAAACATTCTCAATCCCTTTAATTTCATGATCTGATAGAAAACAGGTAAGTAAGTTAACTGTTTTTTTTAAAAAATTTTTTTTAACATTCATTCATTTTAACATTATTCATTTTAACAGAGTGAGACAGGGCCTGAGCAAGGGAGCAGCAAAGTGAGAGAGAGAGAGAAAGAGAGAGAGAGAGAAAGAGAGAGAGAGAGAGACAGACAGACAGAATCCAAAGCAGCCTCCAGGCTCTGAGCTGTCAGCACAGAGTTTGACGCAGGACTTGAACCCACGAACCATGAGATCATGACCTGAGCCAAAGTCAGACGCTCAACTGACTGAGCCACCCAGGCACCCCAATTAATTGCTTTAATTGTTTAATTATTAGTAACATTGAATATCTTTCATATGCTTATTGGCTATCTGTATTTCTTCTGCAGTTGGCTCTTTTCTATTTTTTGCCAATCATACTAGTTTCCTGTGGCTGCTCTACCAAATCACCACAACCTGGTGGCTTAAAACAACTCAGAAAGGTATTTTCTCACAGTTCTATAGGCCAGAAGTTAAAATCAGTATCACTGGACAGAAGTCAAGGTGTCAGCATGGTTCACTCCTTTCGGAGACTTTCAGGGCGAATGTGTTCCTTATCTCTTCCAGCTTCCAATGGCTGCAGTACTCCTTGGCTTGTGGCTTCAGTCTTCAAGGTCGACATCTCCAAATCTCTCTCTGCTCTGTCTTCACACCATATTCTCCTGTCTATAAAATTCTTCTGCCTCTTTCTTATAAGAATATATCTGATCAAATTTAGGGTCTACCCAGATATCTATGATAATCTTCCTATTTCAAGATCCTTAATCATACTCTCTGAGAGCATGTCACCCCTCCCCACCAAATAAAGTAACACTCAGTTGTGGATATCTTTGGGTGGCTAGTTTTCAGACTACCACACAGTTTTACATTGTCTTTTAAAAAAAAAATTTTTTTTTTAAATTTTAGACTAATTTTAAGTTTAGAGAAACATTGCAATGATGGTACAGTGTTCCCATACATCTTTACCCCAGCTTCTCTAGGATGGTTTTTAAAATGTTTTCTTTCTTAAAAATTTGTTTTTGCATTAGGTGCTAATAAGACTGGGTACAGTGTTTGTTTTTAGAACAAAATATGTTTAAAAAAGCCTATGTGGTACTTTTTGTTTGTTTCAGATGAGATCCTCATTATCCATATCCTACGTTTCCAAAGAAGGAGGGAGAAGACCATGATTCTGGCTAACAAACGAATTGATTAATACAAGCATGGATCCACACAGTTCCACTTAGAGTAATAATTGGGAAGAGTCATTATTGTCAATTATGAGTAGTAAGATTTATAGTAATTTTAGTAGGGTATACCCCAAATTTATTTTTTTACCTTAATAATAAATTTCCATGAATATTTTGTTTCATATATATCCAAGAACAGCTTCAGATATTTCAAGATTTCTTTTTATTAGAAGAGGAAATGAAAAATAAAAGTTCATTTTGTGAGTCAGTGAACAGTGAGAAAAAAGAACATCTTAAGTGTCCCATTCACCGGGCCGATGCTAGTCAATTAAATTATACATTGAACTGTACATTGAACAGAGTGAATTAAGTATATACTGTTTATTGGGAATTATCCAGTGTGATCTGATCTAAACTCTAAACAATGTTAGTACATCTAGGGAGGTTAGCTAAGTCAGTACAAATTTCATTCAATGTAAGCCATTTGAAGGTGTGGGCAAATGACCCACTGCTTTCAGTTTCCTTTTCATTTGATTTCTGAGACCAGATGTTTGTCACGATACATATTGGCCATGGGGATCTGGGGATCAGATCTTTGATCGGATTTGATAGGATCACAGAAGCAGAAGGTAAAATTCTACCTGAAGACTGGGATTTGGCGATGATGATATTCTTAGCTTCTTTAAGACCATTTAGTTGATACTGTGCAGAATCAAGCTGATGCTCTTATTGTAGGTAGCAAAACACCCCATTTTCATTGGGACATCTGGAGAGAGCTATTGGCTATATTGCATTTTACCCGATATACAGAAGACTAATGAGAGAAGCAAACATTTTATTAAAGTTTGAGATCTCAGGGCTCCTCAGGCCACCACCGTCTTCAGATATTGTTTTCTTGATGGCTTTGGGCCAATTACTTAGCCTCTTTACCTCAGCTTCTCAATTGGTAAAATGGGAACTGTTATAGTGTGATTAATTTATCTCCTAAGGGGGTTGTTTATATTAATTAACTGCTGTTAAGAGCTTTGAAGATGAAAAGTGCTAACTGCTTATGCCATGATTAGCCATGGAAGGGTGGAATATGATAACTGCTTCACTAGATAAATGACTAAACCTGATACACACAAACTGTGAAATCTGTGGGAGGAGTTAAGACCCAGGGCAACGAGACAGGTGATGAATCAACCTCATCAGGGAATATATTAGTTACACTTGAGCCTTGGTTTAAACGGTTTAAACCCGCTTCCGAAATATATGTTTAAAATGTCATAACAGAGGCACCACAGTTTGCTTTCTGAGTGCCTGTTACTGATATTTCTTTCCTGGATACATTTTCTCCACAAACCCAACTAAATCTACCCTCACTCATATTCTAAAGAGTATCGATTATTTTCAAATACCCTTTACTTTTGCACTTAGATACAACCCCAGACAACATGCAAATTCTATGGTTGACAAGGTAGAACATTCTGCCTTTTATTTGTATTGTTCAAACCAACCCAAACATGTTAGTGGATCATAAACTGCCATTCCTTTGAGCCAATGAATATTTAAGGATATTAATTTACTTCCTTTAATAGTCTTTAAGAAATTTTAAAAATAAACATATGGAACAAAGGAATAAGATGTCACTTTAAGCTTGAGCTCTGGCTGAGGACTGTGTGTTTTGCCATTGACCGTATCATTACCTACCTAGTTATGAGGTCATTCCTCTGCACAGTTCATTAGAATTTATCTTTGATTTTATGGCAAACCATAAGTGCAAAGCCAAGATACTTTGGTCAACATTTATTGCATTGGTATATTTATCTCAAAGGTGTATGCTAAAAAAAAAAACAAACGAACAAACAAACCAACAACAACAACAAAAAACTAAAGGTACAGAGTCTCTCCAAAGTTCTTGGCATTAGGATTCTTGGTAATACTCTAAAATGATATTTCATTTGGGATAGCATTTTGGGAACCTCCTCTAGCATTCTCATGATTCACAGATAATATGTAATCCCATTTTGTTTTAAGACAACTTATAAACTTTCATTAATTAAAAAAAAATTATTTCCTTGCTTATTTATGGATATGCCACATTATTTTAAAGGAGGATTTAAAAGAAGTCCCCTTTATTAGGGGAAACACCTTTTCTGTATTATAGTTTAATCTTTAAAGCTTGTATCTGGAGTAGGATATGGGAAAGTGCAGACTCAAGTAATTCTCATTTTAAAAACAACCACTAGAATACTTAATATTCATGTCCAAGGGGTGTCACAGTGTAGTGGAAAGAATACCAAATTTTGAGTCAGAAAACCAAATTTTACATCCTCGTCCCAGCACTTTCTCAGCAGTGCAATTTTGACAAATCATTTACCTTCAGTATTTCTATCTATGAACTGGAAATAATAATGTCTTTGTCATAGATTTACTCTATGGTCGGAATGACCCATGTTTATGAGAGAGTACCTGGTATCTGGTAGGGACTAGGTAACATTTTACTTATCCTCTTTGGCCCGTTAGAATCCAGTAGAGAGTCTTGCCAAAGAGCCATTATAGACTTTTATCTAAAAGCTCACGTTTGCATCATTTCTATTTCTGAGAATAGTTTATTCTTGAAAATTTTCCACAACTATAATGTGGCTAGAGCTTTCTTATGCTGAGTCATAAGATTCATATTAAAAGCTAATTTGCTTTTAAAGAATTTAATCTTAAGAAAAAAAAAAAAAAAACCAGATGTATCCCAAATGATTCTTCAAGTAAGAAATCAAGGATGTGAAATCTCACAGGGTATTTTGTTATTATTAAAAGAAAACAGATACGTTTTCAGAATGGTCTGTTAAAGATTTGACTACGCAATTTGGGTTTAACAATTTAAATTGTTACAACTTTATGTGTCCCCAAATTCACCATTTTCAGGCTCCAGCTACTATTTCAATAAATAAAACATCAGTCCCTTAGGACAAATGACAAGGAAATCCTCATATAACCTTAAACAGAAGTAGAAGGGAACGGGGAAGTGCTTAAACCTAACAGAGGAAGAAGTCTTTTCGGAATACAAGCCCAAATAAATATTTGAACAGGAATGGTATCTTCATGCGTGTGGTGAAAAATAGTCCTTTTCAGGCTGTACAGTTTGGCAGGCTGGCATGTTGACTTTATCACCTCGGGATCTCTGGGGTTTCAGACACCTACCCGCAGGCGTCATCACGAGCATGCGCACACCCCTGCCCAGGGGCCTGAGGCTGCAGGCTGGGGCCTGTGAGCCGCTCCCAGGAACATCCCTGGGGCCCAGCCCTCCAGTGCCAGGGCGAAGTTCTTTATCCCGCCTTGGACACCACCAACGCCATCGAATGCCATTTTAGTTGCGTCTACTTCGTATCCCTGGAATTCAGAACTCTGGTATAATAGGTAGAAGTGACAACCTTTCTATCCCGGGATGAGTTCTGCTTCTCTCATTTCACTTTTATGATAAAACTCCACACATTTGGATTGAGAGGGAAGGCAAGAAGCAGTTAAAATTTTTGACAGTTTGGATGGCAGACTATACTAAAAGGAAGCATAGACCCTAGCAGCCTGGTAAGTAAGGATCTTTAACAAGTTCGGTTTCTTTATGTAATGCAGGGGGCAGGTTCAAATGCCGTTTTGGAGGGAACTTAATATAAAGTGTGGAGACTGCCCAGGTTGTTCTTTTTATTGGTTGGCATTTAAGAAGAAGGTGGGTTCAAGAGATTATTTCTGAGGGTAGAAACTCTGCTTGACGGACAGTATTGAGATGCCCACCAGGAGTGGTCCCAACCCCATGACCTGATGTGACAAATGCCCAAAAGTTAGTTGGAAAATTTCATTATACTCTGCTAGGAAATAAAAATGCCAGAAATAAAATACCGTCCAAATGAAAACCATCAGTTGTTTATAAGTATTTTTAGGTATTTGCTGTGTTTTCAGAAAATAGTTTTGTTTGCTTTTTGAAAGTCATTCCATGATGAAAATGGTTATGTCACATGTTCTAAGCTCAACATCCATTCACTATTAGAGCTTAATATTTCTAATTATTATGATTATTATTTTTAAATAACATAACAAATCATTGTGTATCATTAGTACTTTGATCTCCTTGCCTTCCTTAATGGAATGTCTTTACTCACAGTATACTTTGTTCTTTCAGGTTGGTCTTGGGAGAGTTGGCAAGGCCTGGGTCTTCAAAGTCAAATGATTGTCAAAAAGTGAATATGATGTACCAGTACCTAGTTTATTACTTAGAGTAGAGACTGGAATACATAACTGATTTTAAAATAAGAAGAGTGGTTTAAAAAAAAAAAAAAAGACTCTTAAATACAGAAAACAAACTGATGGTTACCAGAGGGGAGATTGGTGAGGAGATGGATGAAATAGATAAAGGGGATTAAGAGTTACAAACTTTCAGTTATAAAATAAATACGTCACAGGATGAAACGTACAGCGCAGAGAATACGGTCAATAATATTGTAATGACGTTGGTGACAGATGGTGGCTACACTTATTGGGTGAGCACTGTGTAATATATGGAATTGTTGTATCAGTATGTTGTACACCTGAAACCAAGACAACACTGTGTGTTAATTACACTTCAACAAAAATAAAAATTAAAAAAAAAAAAAGAAGAGTGGTTTAATTTTTACAAAGTATTCACCCAGATTTGCAAAGCTAAGCTCTAATGAACCTTTTCTTGACTTCATGGACAAATTCTGAAATAGTTTCCAAAGGCTGATAGAAAGAATCAGATAATGTCCATAAAGTGCGGAGCACAGGGTCAGGCACACATGAAGCGGTAAGTAAATAAAAGCAGTTATGATACTGTTTAGAAAAGCCTCCAGATATCATTCAAATTAGCGCGCGAGAGAGGTAGAAGACCATGTCAACCATTGCTCATGTAGCTCTCTGCTGTGCTCCAGTGTGTAATACACAATGTAGTCTGGAACTTCTTGGGTCACTATGGAAAGATTTCCCTTCTTTATACGATTCCAGCACAGCACTTCTCAAAGGGCATTGGCTTGCCTTGTTCTGGCACCAACTATATGCCAGTAAGAATAGTGGAAGTTTAACTGACAGAAGGGTAAAGTTCAGGGGGCATGTTATCATTCATGTCCTTAAAAAGTCAACATCAGTCTCAGCTGACAGCTTCCCTCCAAGCTTAAGTATACAGTCTGGGTTTTCCAGGATATTGTCATGCGTTCACAGCTTACTTCATTTCCCTGACCCTATCCTTGACCAACCTGCTATGTTAGAACTGTGGCTTCCAGTGGTTGCTCAACACTTGGCAGATGGACTGAACTTTTAAATGGTGTTTAACATGAGGGCAGCCCTTGCTCTGGCTGGATCTGTATGAAGAAGCTTCACTGGGGAGGCAAATTATTTGAACATGTATATGTGTGTGTATAGAGGAGTGGAGGCAGGACTATGGCTGCCCAGCCTGAAACTAGCCCATATCCCAGACTTCCATTAACTTTTCCAAAAGTGAACTCCAATTCAGTGACCAACAACCTCAAGCTGACCTTTAAGACATGACAACAATATCAAAGCTCTAGTTCCCACCAGAACCTGAATCACCGCCAGAGGCATTTGGCCTGCAAAGTACCCATCCATTCCACTTTTGGAGCAATTTTGATTTCAGGAGACCAGTATGCCAAGGTCTGAGGGAGGCAGATGGCTCCAACAGTCTTTTTTTTTTTTTCTTTTTCTTTCTTTTCCTCAGAGAATAACAGCATGAGAGCCATCTTTTATCACTTGTACCTTCTGGTTTTATATCTTCATGGGTAGTGTAGGGCAGTAGTAGGTGAATGTGTGGAATGGAGTGGGAATAGGGAGTAGGGGAAAACAGAGATTAGATAGGGAGAAAATGGGCTTAAATGGAGAGTACAGATTTCATGAGCCTACACCAGGGTAAGTGGGGAAATGAGGCTAACCTAGAAAACTGAAATTGCTGCCTTCCCAACATAGAATTATCATCTTAGTCATGCCTGAGGCCAGTTTGAGGGCAAGTTGTTGGGGGGGGTGGTGACTCTCCCATCCTTTTCCCTAAACCTAAATCCTTTTCTTCCCGCCTGACTTCCTTCACTTCCACTATTCTCTATATATACATATTTTTGTGGTCTTTTAAAAAACTAAAAAGATATGCACCAGCCTGTTAATACTAACTGATGTTGGAGGCAAGAGGGATGATACTCACTTTATTTTTTTTTATTCTTTTTTTTGATATTCACTTTAAAAACTATATATTTTTGGATTATAGTACTTGTTGCTCTACACATTTAATATTTTTAAAATTAAAAAATAAAAACGTTGATAAACACATTTTCCTTCTTCTACTGCTCCCCTTCCCCAAATCTTCTAGTTCAAAAGTGAGTCTTCCTTCCATTCCAGCCCAATCAAAATTTCTTTTTCTTTTATTTTATTTTGTTTTTATTTTTGGAGAGAGAGAGACAGGCTCAAACTCACAAACTGTGAGATCATGACCTGAGCCTAAGTTGGGTGCTCAACTGACTGAGCCACCCAGGGCCCCTCCCCTCAATCAAAATTTCTATTTCCCCAATGTTAGGTAGCTA
The DNA here is from genome assembly GCF_028018385.1 of Neofelis nebulosa. Classification (NCBI taxonomy): domain Eukaryota; kingdom Metazoa; phylum Chordata; class Mammalia; order Carnivora; family Felidae; genus Neofelis; species Neofelis nebulosa. The sequence goes on from NC_080786.1 coordinate 74,042,671, forward strand.
GGCAGTGATCAAACTATTTGGTTAAAGTAATTCCACTAATGTGTGTTCAAGAAGTGCTGTTGGGAGCTATTGACATTGACGATCAGGCAATAAGTGGGTGAGGGTATCAGAAGAGTGGTCGACCTGGGTGATAATCCCATCACCGTGAGCTTCGTCTAAGACTTTGAGCATATCATTTCAAATGCCCATATCTTCGGCCTATTTTTTTTTTTTTTTAATCTTACATGCAGAACTAAGAAAGTAATACTACCATTCTTGTACTCTGAAAATTTTGAAGAGACATTTTGGGCTTCGTCTGTGAGTTTTCACTGCATTGTCTCCTAGGTCCGGTGGCATTGGTGGTGGTGGTGATGAGGTGCAGGGAGATGGAGAGAAGAAAATACCATTTCTCTTTACAAAGGAGAAAAGATACGCCCCCATTGACCTAGATGTCATGAGTCTTTTTTTCTCAAAGAGAAATGCAGGTTCCAGAAGCACCTTGTAGTTGGGAACCACGAAAACTTAAAACACAAACTACTTTGCTTTGTACTCTTTATAGACGGACATGACCTAAAAATGGTTCTGTACTGTCATTGCACTTTCCATAGAACACCATGAGGAAGAACTGGCTTCCTCAAGGACATGCTTTCCTTTGCCACACTGAGTACCTACCTTGTGCTTAGATTGTTCTTATCCTGGGCTCTGTGGACAAAACAGAATTTCTTCACATGAGAAATGCTCAGTTAAATGCTCATTTAAGAAGTGAAATGAGAATGAAATTTCAGTCGCAAGCAAAGCCTATAGTATTTTTAAAAACAATGAATTAAATGAGGGAAATGAAATCATAACCTTTACCTGAACCAGTTCATCCTCTTTTTTTTTTTTTTTTTTTTTTTTTTAACTTTATTTCTCTAGTAGGAAAATAATTCATCTGGCCTGACTGTGTTCGTTACCACATAGCCGGCACGGTTGTCTCATGCCAGCACCAAGACCATATGAAGCTAAATCAACAGACCCTGATTTGTTGGCTCAACCAAGTATAAACTAGCCACTGGAAAATCGAGTTGAAAACATAGGACAAATATATGAAAGAGACAAGCCACAGCTTGCAGGAGAGAAGATGTTTGCAGAAAACTCCAGCATTACAGGTTTATCTAAGGTGTGGTCTCAGGTAAGCTGCAGTAATTACCCAGGATACCACAGCTAGTGGCTGAAAAATGAAGTGCTTCACAAACTTAACCCTTTCATTTCTCCCCAGACAAGCTTTTAGAGGAATTCACTCGATAGCCAGCTTGTAGTAAACTAGAAGAATCGTTTTTATTGTGATTGAAATTGTTTTTAATCATTCCTATATCCAAAGATATTTCTTAACTGTGGCCTTTCATTTGTTCTTTCTACATTTAGCTTTACAAATGTATAGGACTTCATTTTTTGATGCAGCATAGTTGAAGATCTTACACCACCGGAGGCTTTGTGGTTTAAGGATGATGTGGTTAAAGAAGCACAAAGAGGGGCGCCTGGGTGGCTTGGTCGGTTAAGTGTCCGACTTCAGCTCAGGTCATGATCTCACGGTCCGTGGGTTCGAGCCCCGCGTCGGGCTCTGTGCTGACAGCTCAGAGCCTGGAGCCTGTTTCAGATTCTGTGTCTCCCTCTGTCTGTGACCCTCCCCCGTTCATGCTCTGTCTCTCTCTGTCTCAAAAATAAATAAACGTTAAAAAAAAATTTAAAAAAAAAAAAGAAGCACAAAGAAGGTTAAAAATTGCATTCTGGTAAAGGCAAGTCGCTTTACAACTAGGATCTCAGTTTCCTCATCCTATACAAGGCATGACATCACATGGTCTCTGAAGGCCCTTTTTAGCTCTGACCCTTCATTTTTCTATTTTGTAGAAAGTGTGGCATCAAGAAGCAGTTGTCCAATCAATCCACAAGACACATCTAAATTATTGATTAATTATAGCATCTGAATTTAGAAAAGCCATTATGTATTGAAATTGCTTTATTTTTGTTAAGTAATGAGAAAAATTTTAAAGTGCCTGGTTTAGTTTGAATTGTGTACAAGCTAAAGCTCTTCTACCTCCTTAACTTCCCTTGAAAATGATCTGGTTATATTGTGTTTTACTATGTATTTTGGATTTTCACATAACATTAGCACTCTATGTCCCTTGAATATATTTTCATGCTTTTTTTCAGATGGTTTTATCTTTGCATCACATTTAGAATTTAAGAGAGAAGATGCCTATACCTATAGCTATATTCCTTATAGAATCTGTATTTCATTTTGCCTTCGCACAGTAAATAACCCATTCCCAACAGAAACTATGCAAATACCTACGGCTAGTGGTCCATCAAATCCTATAGTTGGAAGAAAAATTAGGCATAATCTTATCCAGCCTCTCACTATTTTTATGATAATAATAGTATTATAATAATGAATAGCTATCATTCTTTCAGTACTTCCTATAAAAATATAAAGCCAGATACTGTGCTGGGTTTGTTATGTTCATTATTCATTCAGTTCTTAAAACAGCATTGTGAAATAGGAGTTATTATTCCCATTTTGCATATTAGAAAGCCAGAGCAAACAGTTTAAGTAACTTGCTCCCAAGTCCATACACTATTGGTACTGAGACTTGAACTCAGGCCTGTCAGACATTAAAGTCCCTTGATTTTCAGCCGTAGAATAGAGGGAGGAAATCGAGGGCAGCCAGAGACATTAAGTATAGCTCAGAGTAAGAAAACTGCACATGCTGCTTCCTTTGTGTGGAGTACTTTTCTCTCCTGCTCTCCACCCCCTTCTTCAAACTTCAACACCCCTTTGGAGAGAATGGTCTTTTTTAAGATTGCTATCCCTTCCTAACAGATGGTGTCAGTCTCCCAGCCACCATTTTGTTGTCTCAGGACTGCTTTACTTTTCCTCCATGACACTTGCCACAGTTTGCAAGGAAACATTTTTATGACTATTTTATTGGTGTCAAGTTCATAGCACTTCTCACCATCTAACATATTATACAGTTATGTGTTTCATTTATTGTCTATATCTCCACTAGAATGTGAGCTAGATATCTCTTGAAGATACTGGGTATCTATCATCTATCTCTCTATCTATCAATCTATCATCTATCTGTTATTTATCTTGAAGTCTCTAAAGATGGGTAGTTCTAAAGAGTCATACTTGATGTATGTTAGGACAACAATGATTATTGCAAAAGAGTCTGCCATTTATTCACTAATCCTTCTTGATAAGAATTTCGTTGAGACATGCAAATGCTGCAAAATATTTCTTATATCTGCTTCTGATTTAAAAAATTCTTCACGTACATAATCTTATTTAATCCTCCAAGACCCTGTCACATAGGCAGGATAAAATGCCCCTGGATGAGGAATTGAGGTTCAGAGAAATTAAATAATGTATCTCAGATCACATGGTTTAAGTGGTGGAAGTTGGGATTCTTCTCTTAGACACTGTATCTCCCTGGAGCATGGACAAAAGGCATCTGGAGTTCATGGAAGCGGGGGTGAGATGGCAATTACTCCAGTGAAGTTAGACATGGCAACCAGGGCCCTGAGGCACCCTGCACCTCAATACACACACACACACACACACACACACACACCCCTGGGAGAATCCCTGCTACTGGACAGAATGAGTATGACTTTGTAAAGAATAAATTCATGTCTTTGATATAATTCACCCCACATCAGTGGCAAGTATGGCTGTGATAAGGACAGAAACAAGAAAAAATTCCATGCCTGTTAGCCATCACCACTGGGGAATCACTCTAGAGCAATTGTCCATAAGCCCACACAGTTTGGCCTTCTTCTCTTTTAGGCAGATGAGAGAGTATAAGCGGGGTCCAGATACCACTGGAGGGCCCCTCATGAGCAAATTCATGCAAGGGGAGGGTATGGAGAGAAGCAAAGGGGGAAGATCAAGTGATGTTAAGGGGGCTTTACTTTTAAGGACTATTAGGTGAACTGTTCTGTGGGTGTTGGAGAGCAGGGTTAGGGAGTAAGTGATAGGGTAATCTGACTGGCAGTGTGTATTCAAATATGCATAACGATAGATTATCTTGCCTGTTATAAGGAAAATTTAGATTCAACTTTATAAAACACATTAATTAATAAATATAACTTTGTTCAGACTTCCAGTATGTAAATATTCAAATGATTCTTGAATCAGTTCCAATGAGATTATGAGTTGTCCTTAAAAGCCCAGAGTGCAAATTAAAATTGTATCTCCCCAACTTCCACAACACCTGCCACCCTCCTACCACGAATGCCTTTAAATAAGTTTATAACTATTGTACTTGGAAACGTTTTGGAGGATTTTCAGGGACATTTTAGCTTGGCCCAGAAGTTGCTGTGGTCTTGACAAAGTTTAGACCACTGATTTTGACAGAACTAAGCTGCCTATTTTCTTAAGTATCTTCCTATAATTTTGTTCTCTTCAAGATGATGTGAATGGAATGATTTGCCAGCCAGAAGAGGCTATAGTGAGAGAAACTGGGTTAATATTGAACACACATGGCACAATATATTCCCATCTATATTTACTACACACATAACACAAGTTTCTTTGGTAGAAATAGGGGGGTTAGGGTAGATGATAAAGAAGGGGAAAAATGAGAAAGAAGATTAAGGATTGACATTTCTGAGTCTTGGAGTTTTAGTTATCTATTATTACAGAATGATTTGTCCCCAAACTTAGCAGCCTAAAACAATAAACATGTATTATCTCAGTGTTGGTAAATCAAGAATTCAGGAGCTTATCAGGGTAGTTGTGGCTCAGGCTTTCTTACAAGGTAGTAACCAAGGTGTTATCCAGGACTGGAGTCATCTGAAGGCTGGATTGGGGCTGAAGAATCTATTTCCAAGATTCTACTTACATGGTTGGTATGAGGCTGCTGACAGGCAGCCTCAGTTTTTCCCACAGGCTTCCCAGGGCTGATTGAGTGTCCTCATGGCATGGCAGTTTGTTATCCCCAGTGTGAGTGATCTAAGGTGAGACAGAAGCCTCAATGTCTTTAATGATCTCACCTTGGAAGACACACTTCGTCATTTTGGCCCTATCTTATTAGTTGTATATGTCAGTACTATTTGATGTGGGAGGAGACTACACCCAGTGGGACTACCAGGACCTCAGTTACCCCACTTAGTTTCTGTGCTCAAAGATAATATTTGCCCAGCCTGCCTCATAGTGCGGTTGTGAGAATCACATGACATAGTCGATAGAACACCTAGACACAAAAGAGCATAAAAGTATCATGTGTCATTATAAATGTTATTTTAAATGATGGAGAAAAGATTTACTGAGCACCTGCCATATTCCAGGCCCTTGGTAAATGGTAGTGAATAAGATGGACATGGCCCTGGCTTTAGAGCTTACCTTCTAGGAGGAAGAAAAGAGTGTAAGAAATAAAAGAACAAACAATACTTATGCTATCGTGTTGTTTCTATGGAAGAAGAAACAGCATTCTCTGATGGAGAGAAGTTGGGCACCAAAGCTAATGGGGCACTATGGAATGCTCCCTCAGGATTTGACCTTTTAGGTGAGATTGGAAGGATAAGATGGACACAGTCATACAGTGAGGGCTCAGATATCCCTGGAATAGGGCTCACCAGCTGAACAGATTTGTAGAGCTCCTAGGGTGCATCCCATAAAACACCAAATGAGCATGAGTTGCCCATAATGCAGGGTATTAGTCATCGTCTCAAACGCTAAAATTATAAAGTATACTCATTGTGTTTCCCATTTAGGGAGAACTGTCGCCTGCCCTGTCAACTAGAGGGGTGGCACCTAAAAGAAACAACCCCAAAGATGGTATTTACGTAGCTTAAGAAACATCTGAGTATCGGGACCCCCCCCCCCCCCACCTCACCCCTGCCCCACTGCAATGTTGCCAGCTTTAGAGCTTGCAGAAAAATAGATTACAATATAATAAGCACAACAGTGCTGGTTTCTGGGTTCTTTCCTAGTTGATTTTTAAAAACCATGCTCTTGCTTTAATTGTTTTGTTATTTTTGATCAGAGCAATAGAAGTAATTCTTCCAATTCTCAGCCTCACTAAGTAAACACAGACCTGAGTGGAGAGAAGGCTACCTGTAGTTTTGGGGGAGAATAAAAGATAAAATGAAGTATTTCTATCAAGTCTTGGCTCAGAATTGTTTTTGTTTTTTTTAAAGGTTTGTTTATTTATTTTAAGAGAGAGAGAGAGGGAAAGAGAGAGAAGGAATCCCAAGCAGACTCTGTGCTGTCAGTGCAGAGACCTACACAGGACTCAGTCTCACCAACCACGAGATCAGGACCTGAGCTGAAATCAAGAGTCGGATGTTCAAATGGCAGCCACCCATTTGGCCAAGGCCCCCCTTGGCTTGGAATTGTTCTGACTGAAGTCTCACAGAATTGTCTTTTGCATAGGAAGATTTCACAAATGGATCACTCAAAGCAGAAACCATTTTGGGGTTCCTTGTGAATGTTTGTCCAACAATTCACCCCACCTGTATCAGAACAAGCTGAATGATAATATAAAACAACACCTGAGCAGCTGGTAAAAGGTGGGCTTTGGGCCCACAGAGGCTTTAAAAAAGAAACGCAAAACCTTACAAAACAATTTTGTTTTAAATATGTTTTTCATGTTAATCTCAGTCACAAAAGATCCAAATCAAAAGAACGCACTATGGAAAATTGCTGTAAAGCACAATGCAACAAGGTGCTGCTTGGCCAAGAAACATACCTGACAAATTGTTTCAGGATCATGCTGGATGAAGCCTCATGATGGTTTTTAGACATACGATTTAGGGTCCATGTACCACTTTTGATCTAGCCTACCACTGTCACTGTTTGCAAACAGAAGTCCCGGTTACTGCCACCCAGATCCCAGAGCTCACACTCATCAGAAGCCTGGCAGTCTGGCATCGTGTCATGGGCATGGACATTGATGTCAAAGGGGCTGGAATCTCAGCTTTGCTGCTTCCTATCTTTGGAACTTTGGGCAACTGAAATGTCTCTGAGACTCACTTTCCAATGGGAAAAGATATAATATATACTGCCCGGGCATGTTGAAGATTCAGTAAGATAATGTTGATAAAACATCTTTCATAGTAAGCGTTGGATTACTATTATTTTTATTATTTTTTGTGCATTATTTATTATGTAGAATTGTTAATACCACATATTTATTATTCACCGTCTTTCTGTTCACCGTCCTACATTTCGAGGGGCCAGTTATGGCCTCTGGCAGATAAATTCTACATCTGCTATCATTTGCATCTCTAACACTCCTTTTCCAAGTGAGTTTCATTGTTTTCTTTTTAGAGTTGATAATAACAAATCTATCCAGCAGAAGACTATAGTTTTGCCTCAAACCTCTATTCTATAGGCCGTAGTGCTGGAGTTATACTGCTATTATGTATTTGGACAACCTCAATAAAACTGTTAATGAATGAATATAGACCAGTGCTGAAGTCCAGTGCTAAGAATTCCATTCAGGTGGGATGTTTTTCAGGCAAATAGTGTACAATTTTGCAGTCATTTCAGCTGTGTGACACTCTTCCTATGAGCTATTTTATTAGTGTAGCCATCATTTTTAGAGACATTACCAAAAGATTTTGTATTATTTAAAATTCACCTTAGACTATCTAGGAATGGTTGAGCTGATTGGAAAGGCAATGGGCTCTTCAAGTTCAATGTAAATTGGCAATGTGGTTTAGACAAATTAAAGACCTCTTTAACTTCCCTGTGCTTAATAGGAAAAGCATCCAGACTAATACAATAGGTCACACTTAAATGATTCTCTCCTTAAGAATTAAACTGTCTTTGCACTATGCATTGGTGGCAGAAGATAATAAGATGCAGCTCCCCTAACTGAATCTTTCTTAAAGGAACTGACCAGGTAAAAGAATGGAGTTACTGTGCATGAAAAAAGAAAAATACAAAAATAATTTGACCTGCTAAAAGAATCAATTTTTCTGTGTACTGGAGCAAGACGCTAACAAGCATGACAGTAGCCCTTCGGCTATTGAAACACTCTGTAAAGGCTTCGCTTCAGCACGGAAGGTATCCGCAGACCCGATTTCAATGTGGGTGCTTCTAGCTGCCTAGGTCTGAATTCATAAAAGAGTCTTAGATAGAATGTGTCTGTAACTGCCAGGGGTTGGGGTTAGTTGCAAGATTTTATGTGGTGGGGAGAGGGGTTATTAGGATACTGAGGATTTAACCCCGTAGAGAAGCAGACTATCACTTCTATCGGAGCCTGCCAACCGCTCCTGAACACTTAAAAAAATGTTTTTAAAAAGTGGGCATGTTTGTTAGCATTAACATAGAAAGAGCGCAGTACTAAATGGGGTTAAAACATTTAATTTCTTCTGAATCAGGTAGTATTTCACCTGTGTCAGGTGATAGTGGGTGGGGACGGAGTTGGGAAGGGACTCTATTTTTGTAATGGGATTGCAGAAAGCTTTCTGAAAAATTGTATCATATTCTTTGGTGAATGAGCCTCTTAAGTTCTTTATAAATTTGAAATTATTTCATTCCAGCAAATAAATTATAGCTATAGGTTTGCATTGACTGTGTGAGGGGCACTCTTCTTCTTTTTTTAAAAATTTTTAAAAATTTTATTTTAGGGAGAGAGAGTGTGCATACAAACGTGGGAGAGGCACAGAAAGAGAGAGAGAGAGAGAGAGAGAGAGAGAGAGAGAGAGAGAGAGTCTTAAGCAGGCTCCAAGCTCAGCGTGGAGCCATCCCCAGGCTGGATCTCACACCCTGGGATCCTGATCTGAGGGGAAATCAGAAAAGTCTGGAGCTTAATGTTTAACCAGCTGAGTCACCTAGGTGTCCTGAGGCTCTGTTCTTTTATCCACATTTTTAGACAATGCCCATAATAAGGCCCTTCTGCCCTAAGGCAGAAGTAGGTTTTCCCAAACAACAGATCACCAAACAAAGCCACAGTAAGTAACAAGGCCGTAGAGATATGAACCCAGGTCCTCCAATTCTAAGATGCTTTTGTGATGCTCCTCACCATGATGTAATTATTTCAATTCCTTCTGGTCCTCTGTGTTCCATGGTGAACTCAGGATCCCCGTAATTGTTTCTCAAGGGAGAGGACTTCCTTCATGTTATGGCACTACTCAATTTAAAGAGCTAAAGTGTGTGTCATTTTTGTATGTTTTGAAATGTTAATCATAAAAGTGCTTATGGAGACACAGAATAAACTATTTTAAATTGGAACTAGCAGACAATACTGAATGCCTGGTCACTCTAATTTCAAGACATGTAACACAATGCTCAGTGAATGGTACTGCAGTTCCTGGGACCACAGCAGCCAAAGTGGGATAGGTGGTTGAGGACATATTGAGTATTAGATGAATCTCTTTTCTTGTATATGGTCAGCACCACTTAAGATTTGAGTCTGGAACAAGGGACTCCGAGCCTTAATAAGGCCTGTCCACCCTCAAAGACCTTTAGACAGCATTGTCCCTGGCTTCTTGGCTTTAATGGCAGTGCGTGACTGAAATCAGACAATGTGAAAATGCCGATTGACAAAATAAATACTGTGAGCCCATCAGAGAAACTGCCAGATCCGCAGAGTGACCCAGGCAACTGAGACGTGCCCGCACGAAGCCTCCTGAGTTTAGCCCCTCCCTCCACATCAGTACCTGAGGGCCTCCCCTCTGGGGCCAAGTTTTCCTCATTTCCCATCCCTGAATGAAATGTCTACGATCTAGTTAGCTAGACTCCATCTGAAAAATGAATTCATCTATTTCTACCAAGAATATTTTAAATCCAACCGGTTCCAATGAACCCAAATTCTCCTTGCAAAGAAGAAAAAAAAAGTATAAAAAAAATATGTTTATTTAAAATCTTTCACATAAGGGCTGAGTGGCAGAAGGAATAGAAAGCAGAAGCCAAAATGAATACTATCGAGCTCAGTATCTTATTAGGACCATTTGTTTGGAGAAGTGCAGTAGGGAAAAAGCCTAGACCTAGATGGTGATAATAACTTTTTACTAAGTGTTAAAAAATAAAGAAAAAAGAGAGGAGAAGGAAGGAGAGAAAGGAGAGTAAGGAAGGGAGGGAGGGAGGAAGGGAGGAAGGAAAAGGAACAAGAAAACATGTCAATACAGTAGGTGCCACGAACCATGTACTTGTAGCAAGTTAGTACAAAACATGCATTGGATTAAATCTAGGTTGGCACCTAAAAATGTAAACTCACCATACACTCAAATGCCTTCAAACTTTGTGAGCTTCATGGCAGAATCTTGGAGGGAGAAGGAAATTAACCAAAGTTGTTATTGTCATTTATAGTAAGTCTGATGTTAGAGACCAGCACAAACTCTGAAAATAGACTGGATTTGCTTAAAAGCAAATGGTTTTTGTTAGGGGTTATTTTTCTCATGTCAAAAATATGAAGTCACACCATAAAAGGAAGTGGTAAAACCTATATCACTCAAAGCCTTGAGGATGTATCCACGTGTTCCCACATGCTCAACAGTTATTGAAAGTGTGATTCTCATTTTACCTGTTAATCCAATACTTGGAAGTATTCAACAAGCAGCTTAGCTTTCTCCTCAGTTCTGATTTCTGAGCAATTGCAGAGAACACATTCGCCTTGGGGCGCCTGGGTGGCGCAGTCGGTTAAGCGTCCGACTTCAGCCAGGTCACGATCTCACGGTCCGTGAGTTCGAGCCCCGCGTCAGGCTCTGGGCTGATGGCTCGGAGCCTGGAGCCTGTTTCCGATTCTGTGTCTCCCTCTCTCTCTTCCCCTCCCCCGTTCATGCTCTGTCTCTCTCTGTCCCAAAAATAAATAAAAAACGTTGAAAAAAAAAAAACTTTTAAGAACACATTCGCCTGTAAAAAAAAATCTCAAAAGTTCACAATCCCGGAAATCGTTTTTATGACCAACAGTGTGTTACGTGACTCATCCACTGTGAGAACAAAGCACCAATTTCCAATTAATATCCAATTAATATTATACATAATATAATATTAATATCCAATTAATAAACCTGACTTCAGGTTTCTCTGAAGGGAATTCAGGAAATAGCCAATGAATTTATTCATTTATCTATATGCATCTGTTGAGAGGCTCTGTGATATAGGGTAGTAATGAAAACAGATTTTTCTGGATGAAATCAATCATGGGGACAGGTGTGAGAAATAAGAGAGAAGCAACTCTGTTCTGAAATTTTCCAGATAACTGAGTCAAGTCTACATTTCTTTTCTGTGATCTCACACAGCTTTTTGGACTTTTGAATGAAAGATGGGGAGAAACATGCACATTTTCATTTAGATCATGAAAGATCTCAAAATAGAAATTGATCTTTAATTTTTTAATGGTACTCCTTAAGAAGTTTAAACGTATTAGCATTTAAAACTATTTAAATATAGGGGCGCCTGGGTGGCTCAGTCGGTTAAGTGTCCGACTTGGGCTCAGGTCATGATCTCACGGTTAGCGGGTTTGACAGTGGGTTTGAGCCCTGTGTCATGGGGCTCTGTACTGACAGCTCGGAGCCTGGAGCCTGCCACGGATTCTGTCTCCCTCTCTCTCTGCCCCTCCCCTGTTCACGCTGTCTCTCTCTGTCTCTCAAAAATAAGTAAATAAATGTAAAAAAAAATTTTAAATATAAAAAAGATATCAATTACTTCTGCTGTATAAGGAGAGCAGGAATATTGAGTCACTCTTTATGAAGCCACTTTTCTCACTATATATGTACTCACACATGTATACATATATACATATATATTAGTTTTTTCATTAAAAAAATTTTTTTAGTGTTTATTTTTGAGAGAGAGAGAGAGACAGGGCATGAGTAGGGGAGGGGCAGAGCGAGAGGGAGACAGAATCCGAAGCGGGCTCCAGGCTTTGAGCTGTCAGCACAGAGCCTGACATGGGGCTCAAACTTATGAATTGCAAGGTCATTACCTGAGCCGAAGTCAGACGCTCAACTGACTGAGCCACCCAGGTGCCCCTTATATATATTATTTTTAAGGCAGTATCAGGGAGCAGTTGATATCCTTTGAAATTTCTATATAGGCAAAACTCATTGACTTCAAAAGTCATAGTTGTCCCTTGCTGATTCCTGGGTCTGGGATTTAAGGGCTAAGTGGAGCCTGGAGAAATGGAAGCACCAGTAAGACAGGGCTGACCTGGCTCTTAACATGACTCTTCTATACTGATTTGGAAGGGAACCTCAAGGTCTTTGGAGAAAAGTAGCAATGGTATTAGTTACAATAAAAGGCATTGACTATGCTTTACATGGATGGAGTACCCAGAATTTCTGTGGGCTTGCATTTGTGTTACCTAATTTCTGAATTCAAGTGGTGGGTAGTGTGCCTTGAACTGTCTACCTAGCTGCGAGACTAAAACAAAAAGAAAAAAAAATAATCCGTCAATTGTCTTGAACCAAATAGCCATTCTAACTGAATTCTAGTTTTCTTCTAGTACTAAGAAACACTGGTGAATGGATCATGCTTTTTGCATACAATTTCCCTAAAAGATAAAATAAAGATGGCTATTTCTGCTTATTTGGAGCTTTGTCATGGAAACATGCTATAAAAATAGGCCCTAACCTCTTGGGACCAATCTTCCCAAATGGATATACTGAACATACTGTGGATTCAGGCTGAAGCATTCACTCAGCTTAGTGATTATCTAGCATTATCTCAGTGGATAATGATTTTAATACTTCATAACACTCATTATGGCATTAGTGGTTTCATATTAATAAGATATTAGTTTTGTTATTCAGGGAATCTAATACATGAAAGTGAAAAAATAAAAATCACCTTAAAGCCTTTGTTACCCAATGGGATTTTTATTTGTTTGCTAATATCAAAATGCCTTTCCTTTTTGAAACAATTATTTGAGCTTTCCGTAATTCTATCTCACTATTCTTAGCATTAATATATTTTGTTCTTTGACAATTTGATCCTTGTGACTGCCATACTTTGCATTTGGCTATAGTTGATCTGGGGGAACATGTTTAGATTATCTCATTTTAACTTTTTACTTAGTTTTTTTTTTTTTTTTTAATGTGAAATGACTTGATCTTAATGCTTATCTTTCATTCTGTGCAGATTAATTATAAAATATACTGTAGACCAAAAAGCAACGTTTTAATGATAAATATCATTCTATTTGGGACCCAGTGGATTTCAGAGGTTATGAATTAACAGAAAGTCTTTTAATATAACATCACCCATCTTGTTCTCATGATGAAGCATGAAAATTGACACAGAAGAGTGCCATGTCAAGGTTTATGAAAGGTCTGGTGATGTGGATGAGGACTTTTACTATAAAGACTTGGGAAAATTGCCTGAGGAGAAGTCTTCCTTTAAAACCATAATGTTTTCCAAGGATTTTGAGAGTTTTGAATTTAATTCCAAATCAAGAAAATGTGAGATCTGTATAAAATCTTGGAAGAAAAACATAAATATATGTAGCTCAAATAAGAGGTTAGCTCTAATAATTAGGTTAAGATGTCTAATACACACTTATAAATAAAAATGGGACTGACTCATTCAACAAGTATCTCTTGCGGGCTTACTGCATGTCTGATACCAGGCTAAAAGTTAGGGATAGGATTACAGTTATGAATAAAACAGAGTTCCTGCCCCAAGGAAATGTTTATTCATATAGTTGTTTGTCGGATGCCACTGGCGTAAACCTCATTTTTCAGTACACATGGTAATTACAGAATCTGTTTTATTCATGATATGTCATCATCCCACAATGAGCACACACACACACACACACACAAAGAATTTGAGTGGAAGAAAAGGAAGTCTAACATAAAAAACAATATTGTTAATAACACCTTCAAATTATGAAGTCATATGAAGGATATACTAGATGTATTATTTCTCATGTAATGGAAAGTAAAGAACTTATGCTTCCTGCAAAAGTTTTGGAAATGCATTCTAAAAAATTTATGGTTTCATAAAACTAATTTCAGTTATTCTGATTGCCCCCTGCAATGTCTTATTTTACCCATTTCTCCCAAGAACAATGGAGAAAATACACTCTCAGGGAAATTGATTCTGTTTCAAGTGACTCATGACGGAGCCTAAGGGGATTTATAAAAAGGACTTATTTTTTCAATGCATTTTTTGGGCAACTAAACCAAAAGCTTTGAAAATGCAGAGTGAGCAACAAATTTAAAACTATGAGAGTTGAAGGGAATGCCACCAACTCAGAAATTATGGTTTTTAATTTCTTGCATTTGGGGAAATTCTAATTTTTAGGAGATTTTAATGTGTTCAAATGACAAAACCATTGTTGATGGTGATGTTTTTACTAAAGAACACAAAATAGATATTTTAAATCTTGAATTTTGTGGAAAGTAATGACTTAAAATTTAAATTGTAAGTGTGGGATGTGTGGGAATAAGGGATGGGGCTCAGAAGAATCTCATAGGAAGAACCCATTTCATGGAAGCTCTAAAAAGAGGCTGAAGCTTCTAAATGTAATGTCAGATAACTTTTGATATATTGAATGCACTTTGGAGATCACATGAAATAAAGGCAAAAGGTGGGTCTTAAATGTTTTCTGTAGCATTTTTGCTGTTTTTCTCAGTCTAGTCACTGAAGACATTATAAAGATCATACCGTTTCAAGAGCGTACGAGAGCATTTATATACCCCAAGGTGAGCCCCAGAATGAATACAATTCACTTCTTTTGCAAGTTTAAAGTTACATATATCAGACGTTGACTTTTGGACCTTTTGCCACTAGACACAAGTGATCTTTGAGATGAACTGATGCCACTCAGTACTTCAAAGAATATTGGACAGTTTCTCAGAATTCTCGAACAAAGCCAGCCCAGTAACACCAACAAAAGTGCACCATGTTCTTCAGTATCTAGTAGACCAAACAACAGGATTTGACAATTCTGTGTGAGTAGTGGAGATCACAACTCAGCTTCATTTCTATTTGTAACTTAGCCTCTAATTTTGAGTTTACTTTTTCCAGACTATAACAGATTTCTCTGTTGGCAGAGAAAGGGTGCATATATATTTCAGCAATATTAACTCTTTTAGTGATCTCAAAACTTTTGTGAATGAACACACACACACACACACACACACACACACACACAAATGATCCTACAATTCCTGCCACCTGGAAGTCTCCCAAAATGTCTCAACACTAAAGTAAATGGCAAGTTTAAAGAATTGCACCTTCTTACTACAAATGTGACAAAAACCATCTTTGAAAATATCATACATGCTCTCGTCTCTGGCACTTAATAAAGTTTTCTGCATAAAAGAGGATGATGTAATGGTTTATATTAAAACTCCATATTAATACCAAATCATTCTTTGGCCTAAATTATCATACCAAAGCCTCAGAATTAAATATGTGGAGATTCATATAGTTTTCCATTTTTGGAAAGCAAAAACATCCTAAAGGGCAATTTGGATGGCACACGCATGAACAGATATTCTCTTATTTTCTTGTAGTTATTTTTCATATAAGTCTTCTCTATTAGGTATACTAGACATATATAAGTGAGCCCTGAAATCTAAAAATTGGGTTGTCCTTTGCGATTGGAAATCAGTTATGATAATGTGGGAATTATACCACAGGAAGGTAAGGTTTCAGTGAACAACCCTGGCTGTTGAATTCTGATCTAGTTGCAACCTGAGCTCAATGGCTTGGAAAATAACAAACCAGTAATTGCGTGAATCCAATCAGGGAACAAAATCGCAGAATATTTCAGTAAGTAAGAAAATGGAGTTGTAAATATCAGCCTTGTTTATTTCCCATTACCACAGCTGGAAGCAAGAAAAGAACATGGTTTAATAGAATACAGTCAGGTAGGAATTATCACATAAAATGGAGTTGAAAATTCTAGAGAAATACTGGAAAAAGAAAGCACAGCACCTTCATGAAACATACTTGGGTGTGGTTACCCTGTCCCACTTCCCCATTTAAAAATCACATCTGGTTTAAGACAAAATTAGTTTGAAGTTTATAGCAGTAACAAACCTGCCCCTTTTTACCAAGAATAAATTATCAGAACATTCCTGTGAGTCAATACATATATATTTTTAAACAAGAATATCTTTTTCACACTGTATGCCTTGATTATAGTTTTTTTCAGAATACTAATGGCTGGGTTGTTAGTAATAAACAGCAATAGCTGTTCGGAGGAGAACTTTTATATTACTCAGCAAATACCTTGGGACCGAATTTGTGTAACAGCACATAAAAAATATGCTCCACATAGATCTCTGTACTTGCTAAGGGTATGTATTAGTCAAGGTTCTCCAAACAAATAGAACCATTAGGCTCTACTCTTTTTTTTTTTTTTTTTTCAACGTTTTTTATTTATTTTTGGGACAGAGAGAGACAGAGCATGAACGGGGGAGGGGCAGAGAGAGAGGGAGACACAGAATCGGAAACAGGCTCCAGGCTCCGAGCCATCAGCCCAGAGCCTGACGCGGGGCTCGAACTCACGGACCGCGAGATCGTGACCTGGCTGAAGTCGGAAGCTTAACCGACTGCGCCACCCAGGCGCCCCTAGGCTCTACTCTTATCAGTTATCTATTTGAAGGAATTGGCTAGCATGACTATGGAGTCCGAAGTTTTCAGGGTGAGCCATCAGGCTGGACACCTAAGGAAAATCTGATGCTGCAGCTGGAGTCCAATAGACTTCCTTCACTCTGTCCCATCTCTGCCCCCTTTAGTACAGGCTGACAGTGTTTCCGCAGGTGTATCCCGTCTCTGTTCCTGACAGCTGCAGAGGTGGCCGATTGAATCCATGCATCACACCCTTAGTCTCTACGGAGTCTACTAACACTCCGGTGTTCCCCCCAAAACACACTTTCTTTTTTTTTTTTTTTTTTAATTTTTTTTTCAACGTTTTTTAATTTATTTTTGGGACAGAGAGAGAGCATGAACAGAGGAGGGGCAGAGAGAGAGGGAGACACAGAATCGGAAGCAGGCTCCAGGCTCTGAGCCATCAGCCCAGAGCCCGACGCGGGGCTCGAACTCACAGACCGCGAGATCGTGACCTGGCTGAAGTCGGACGCTTAACCGACTGCGCCACCCAGGCGCCCCAAACACTTTGAAACAACACAAGAAACACAGTTCCTTCCATCTGTCTCTCTCCGTTTGCATTTTGCTATAGGTAGTAAGGAGGACCCAGGCCACACCTTCAGTACCTTATATAGGTCTCCTCAGCTACATAATCAGCTTTGTCACTCACAAATCCTACCTTCCACAACACATGGGAGAACAATTCAGCTAAGTTCTTTGCCATGTTGTAACATGAATAACTTTTCCTCCAGTGCCCAGTAACATGGTCCTCACTTCTGTCTGAGACCTCACCACAGTCACCTTTAGTGCCTACATATCCAGTAATAATAATCTCTTCAAGGCAGTCTTGGCTTTTCTAGCATGCAGCTCAAAACTCTTCCAACTTCTGAACATCATCCGTTTCTAAAACCACTTCCACATTTTTAGGCGTTTGTTACCAGCAGTGCCCCACTTCTTAGAACCAAAATTTGTATTAATTTGCTAGAGCAGCTATCACAAAACGCCACACACTGGGTGGGTTAAGCAACAGACATTTATTCTCTTAACAGTGCTAGAGGCTGGAAGTAGAAGATCAAGATGCCAACAAGGTTGGTTTCCTCTGGAGACCACTCTCTGTGGTTTGCAGATGGCACTCTCTTGCTATCTCTTCACGTGGTCTTTTCTCTGGGCACGAAGAGCCCGTATCTCTCTACATGGGTCTTTATCACCTCTTCTTGTAAGGACACTGGTCAGATCGGATTAAGGCCAACCTTAATGGCCTTATTTTAATTTTCTGTTTAGAAGCACTCTTTCCAAACTCGGTCACATTCTGAAGTACTGGGGTTTAGGCTTCAACATATGAATTTGGGGGAAACACAGTTCAGTTCATAACATGGGGGCTGGGAGAAAATTTGGTCTGAGTTTTCCTCCTACAAAAATGAACAGGAAAAGCTCATCTACTGCACGATTCATATGTCCATGAGACAAAAACAGAACAATTTCTGAGGAGACCACAACGCTTTCTGACTTTAAGACGTGGCAGTCTTGAAGTCTTGACATGGAGCAATCTGCAGGGCTGCCTCAATGGACAGAAGATGGGAGCAAACTGGGATAATTTTACTGAGGAGCAAACTCTCCCCAAATCACTGTGGTATCTGGGTGTGTTTAGGAAACTCGAGGCAGAGAAAAGTGGAATTTTAATTAGATGCAGATGTGCTAATATTCTAGTTAAGGTTCTCTGAGAAAAAATAATGGGTTAGAGACCCAGGCAAAGAAATGGGTCTCTGTGAGAAAAAGGGACAGAGGAGACCTCCCCGTAGGAACAGAGCCTCTCCCTCTAGGAGAGGAGTCAGATTTCAAAGACAGAGGCTTTTGAAGGATGCATGAGGAACCTCAAAGACCAGAGAGAGGTTCTGCTCAGACAGCTGAGATTCCCAAGATGGAAAATTCTGCAGATGAAGTCTGGGTCGAGCGGCTGAGATGGTGGTTCAGGAGATGAGAGGACAAGTAAGTGTGGCCAGAAGCTGAAGTTAAAGTCCTTTACAAGGTCAGAAAAATGTACTCTTTTTTACTCTTTTTTTTTTCTTTTTAGTGAAATGGTGCATGTGTGAGAGAGAGTGGGGGAGAGAGAGAGAGAGAGAGAGAGAGAAAGAGAGAGAGAGAGATTGAGATTGGTTAGGTCTGGAGTCATCCTTCAAATAATAGAGTCCAGAATATTGGATAGCAGGTGACTGGGAGATTGATTAGCACTTCAATTTGGAATTTCTAGAGAAAACCGCAGAAACCACAATAACAATACTTTGGGTTTAGCAATTTTGAGCATGCGGCATACACATTAGCTCATTTGAGTCATGCCAAAATTTTTTGAGGTCTGGTGGGCAGAGAATATTCTGTTTGATTTACATGCAAAGAGACTGAGACTCAGAGGAGTTAAATGACTTGCCCAGGATCGTAACAGTGATGGTGCAATGGACCTCCATGCAGACTAGGTCTTCCAAGGCCACACCAGGCCCTCGTTCTTCTGTGCTCAGCTGCGGTTCTCTTGAACGGATCGTTGACCATAGTGTGACATATCACGAGAGCATGCTAGGAAGCTAGTGAGTGTGCCTTTTGGGAGAAAACTAGCTCTTTTACTATCTATCCCTACCCCCGCTTCGATGCATATGTTCTTTTTCGATACTTGCTGGCAGCAGAAAATAACCCAGAGTGAGTGGCATTTGGAGAATGGCTGGAGGGTGACTGTCTGAGGGGTCCTTGCTTCATCACAGTGACCACACTGAAAAATAAATGAAACTAATCAGATGAAAAAAAATTTTTTTTTTGGCCTGAAAGGCAGAAGTAAGGAGAAGCTGATTCAACTGTTTAATAGTGATTTACAGTAGATGCATGTAAGAGTAAATTCCCCTCTTGCCTTAACAATAACAATAAAGTAGAAATGAATATCCTCAGGGATATTTTAAATTCAGTACTCTATTTTCAAATGGAACTCTTCTTTTCTCAGGGCTCAAGGCTCAGGCCACCATGACAGAAGTCCACTGTCAAGCACTAAGGAGATCATATTTAAAGTGCAGAGGGTTTTTTTTGTTTTTGTTTTTGTTTTTTTCATTATTAGAGCTTATGTAAACCCACAATCAGAAATATATTGTGTCTTTGGAGAAGAGGAAAAAGGCAGACTTTAAAACTATTACTTAATTTAGTTCAGACTCAGATAAAGCAATTCATATTTAAAAGATTTGTAGAGATAAGAGGTAGTAAAATCATCTAGAATGTCACACATAGAGCATAGATTAGATTAATTTCATGGAATTAGTTCCAGGTTCTGCCATTCTTCTTAAAGGGTGGGTCTTTATACATTCAATGGAGATTTCACAACCTAGGAATGAAACTGAATATCTGGATACAGAATACACCATCCTCAGTTTGTCCATTCTTTTTTTTCTTTTTTTAAAGTTTGTTTGTTTATTTATTTAGAGTCAGAGCATGAGTTTGTGAGTTGAGAAGGGGCAGAGAGAGAGAGGGAAAGAGAGGATCCCAAGCAGGTTCCGCACTGTCAGTGCAGAGCCCTACCTGGGGCTTGAACTCATCACCTGTGACATCATGACCCAAACTGACATCAAGAGTCGGATACTTAACCAACTGAGCGACCCACGTGCCCCAGTTTGTCCATTCTTATTGACGTGAATGAAAATGACTACGCCAGGTATAAACAAAATCTTAATGGCATTACAAAAATTAGAAATGTGTACGCTTCGGGGCGCCTGGGTGGTGCAGTCGGTTAAGCATCCGACTTCAGCCAGGTCACGATCTCGCGGTCCGTGAGTTCGAGCCCCGCGTCGGGCTCTGGGCTGATGGCTCGGAGCCTGGAGCCTGTTTCCGATTCTGTGTCTCCCTCTCTCTCTGCCCCTCCCCCGTCCATGCTCTGTCTCTCTCTGTCCCAAAAATAAATAAAAAACGTTGAAAAAATTAAAAAATAAATTAAAAAAAAATGTGTACGCTTCATCTCTATTTTAGTCATATTTTCTCTCACCTTCTGTGACAAAATCATGGCAGGTTAAGTAAGTCAAGGATTTGTGACTGTGTCCAACCTAGGAGCACTTCACTTCTCCAGGGTTCTCTGGCCTGGTTTATCAGTGAGTGTCCCAAAAGGAAACATAGGTCTCATCCATAAAGGGTAATTAAGGAGAATGTAACAAAGAGAATATTCACAAAGGCGTGGACAGGTCTAAATAGGGAGGCCAACAAAGTATGGTGAAGAATCCTGGGGCTAACCACAGTGGGGAGCTCTTACCAGCAACCCTAAGCATGAAGAGGTAAGCAGAGAGAGCAATTCCAGGAGTCCAGAGAAAGCTGTGGCCGTATCAGTAGCCTGTACACATGCCTCAGGCAGCCTGGGCAATAGGAAAAGCAAAACTTTCGTATTTAATGCATTATCTAAAATACGTGTGCAAATTAAACGTATAAAATCCAAACAATGGGCTTAAATGTTATAGGAGAGTTTCCATTCTCCAAGAGCTCAAAAATAAATGTGGACACAAATTGTAGGTGTAATTTCTAGCATTTCACATATAGTTTTAATTTTGTTCATTTCCTTCACAGTTGAGTGCCTTAACTCCTTTAAGTATTCAATTGATGCCAAAGCTTCCCTCTCTTTGACATGCCTAATGATTTCTACCTTTTTATCATCTGAATTGCACTTATGAAATCTACACATCTTATCACTAGCATCAGCACTTTCACTCTCCCATTTTCAGACGTCTAAATGAAATCATAAGTGCCAAACACAATAAAATTTTCAAATAATTGAATAAGCCCCTACCATACAAAGATGGCAATGCTGCAGAAACTCCGTTCTTTCTCAGTAGGTAATACCACCACATGGAAATAGTTCGCTACCTGAGGTATAAAAGTCCAGATTAAGCATACGGTCAGCGTATACTGATGGAAGATAGTAACTGGAGAAACAATAAGCATAACAAAACTGGAGGGCCACCAAGATTTGCTACTCAGGTTCACAGTAGATTAAAAATCAAAAGTGAAAGCTGACAGACAGCCTAATATCAGGGGATGAAAGAGAGAAGCTACAAAAATCAAACACAAAAACGCAAAAATCCTATCAGTCTAGACAAATTCTCCTACAGATCTGAACCAACCCTGAGGGCAACTCTAATATTCACTATTTATAAGAAGGGTTCTGTTATATGAAAGCACTGTTAATTTTTGTTTGTTTAGCCTAAAATAGCACAGTATGTTGAAGAAATTCCTGTTTAATACTCTGTTTAAAATGCCCTTAGAAAGTTGCTATCAAAAGAATAAATTAATGAGATTGATCACCTAAAAAGGTAAACTCCAGTTACTAAGAAAATTCATGTAGACAGGAGGAGGAAGAGAAGGATAAGAAGTAATTTCCAGAACTGCTAATTCTACCTTCTGCATACAGAAGGTACTTTCTAACAAATTGATTTCCTATACTTCAAATGCCCCAAAGATACAGGGAATCTAGTAAGAAAACATTAGTTTGGGACGACTCACCGAGGGTTATGAGAGCTGACTTTGTCAATCATGATTTTGCCCATCACAGAAATTAGCCAACACTGCAAATCAGTCAGCTAAAAATTTACTAGTACGTTGTTGATTAGGATTTCTTTGTATTTTTTTTCTGATCTTACCTCACATAATGATTTTATTAAAAGAAATTTTGGGGGGGGGGGTGCCTACGTGGCTTGGTTGGTTGAGCATTGCACTCTTGATTTTGGATCAGGTCATGATCCCAGGGTTGTGAAATCAAGTCCTGTGTCAAACACGGGATCTCTCTCTTTCTCTCTCCCTCTTCCCCCTCACCGCATCCCCACTTGCTCTCCCTCGCTTTAAAAAAAATTAAAAAAGGAAGCTTTTTGATTTTGGAAAATTTCAAATATATATATGCAAAAATAAGTAGAAAAGTGTAATAAAATCCAGGTATCCATCAACCAAATTTTAATCATTGTTAATTCATAATCAATTTTATTTCATTTTAGTCCCTACTTCTCCCTCCTTCAAATTATTTTGAAATAAATCCTAAATATTGTATCATTTCATCTGTGAATATATCAGTGTATATCTCTAAAAGATAAAAACATTTTATTTTAAATTTTAATTTTTTTACAGGTTTATTGAAATAAAATTGACCTACAATATTGTGTAAGTATAAGGGGAATAATATGTTGATTTGATACACTTATATATTGTGAAATGATTACCACAGTAGGGTTAGTTAGCACCTCCATCACCTCACATAATTATCTTTGTGTGTGTGTGTGTGTGTGTGTGTGTGTGGTGAAAACATGTAAGAACTACTCTCTTAGAAATTTTCAAGTGCATAATACAGTAATGCTAACTATAATCACCACACTGTACCTTAGATTTCCAGAACTTACTTATCATATAACTGGAAGTTTGTACCTTGACTACCATCTCCCAATTTCCCTCACTTTCTAGCTTCTGGCAACCACCATTATACTCTGTTCCTATAAATTTGGCTTTTTTACATTCCACGTGTAAGGGATAAGATACAGTATTTGTCTTTCTCAGTCTGACATTTCACTTAGCATGCCCTTAATGTTCATTTATATTTATGCAAAAGACAGAATTTCCTTCTTTCTCATGGTTGAAAAATATACCATTGTGTGTGTGTGTGTGTGTGTGTGTGTGTGCATGGATATCATATACATCATTTGGATATATAACCAGAAGTGGGATTTTTTGATTATATGGTTGTTCTATTTTTAATTTTTTAGAAAACCCCTTATTGTTTTCCATAGTGACTGAACAAATTACACTCCCACCAACAGTGCACAAGTGTTTCTTATTCTCCACATCTTCACCGATACTTGTTATTTCTTGTCTTTTTGATAATCAAGTCATTGTAGCAGGTGTGAGGTCATGTCTCACTGTGGTTTTGATTTGCATTTCCCTGATGGCCAGTAATGTTCAGTGCTTTTTCATGTACCTGTTGACCATTTGCATGCTTTTGAAAAAAAAAATCTGTTCAGTTCCTCTGCCCATTTCTTAATTGTATTTGTTTTTGTTTTGTTTTGTTTTGTTTTGTTTTGTTGGATTGTAAGCCCTTATCTGATATATGATTTGTGAATATTTTCTACCATTCCATAGTTACCTTTTCACTTTGTTGATTATTTCTTTTTTGCTTTTGTTGCTTGTGCTTTTGGTGTCATATCTAAAAAAAATCATTGTCAAGATTAATGTCAAGAAGTGTTTTATGGTGTCAGATCTTATGTTTAAGGTTTTAGTCGTTTTGTTTCGTTTTGTTTTTTTGCTTTTGAGAGAGAGAGAGTGTATGAGGGGGGGAGAGGGGAAGAAAGGGAGAGAGAGAGAGAATTTTTTTTGAAGTTTATTTATTTATCTTGAGAGAGATCACAAGAGAGTATGAGTGGAGGAAGGGTAGAAAGAGAGAGGGAGAGGGAGAGAGAATCCCGAGCAGTCTGTCACTGACAGAGCCAAGCCTGATGTGGGGCTCAAACTCATGAACCATGAGATCATGGCCTGAGCTGAAGTCAGACACTTAACCAACTGAGCCACCCAGATGCCCCAAGGTTTTAATCCATTTGAGTTAATTTTGGTGATTGATATAAGACAGGGGTTCAATTTCATTCTTGTACATGTGTTTTTCCTGTTTTCCTAATACCGGTTATTGAAGATACTATCCTTTACCTATTGAGTGTTCTTGGCTCCCATGTCAAGTATTAGTTGACCATATATGCCAGGGTTTTATTTCTGGGCTCTCAATATGTCCCATTGGTCTATTTGTTTATTTTTATACCAGCTCCATACTGTTTTGGTACTACTGATTTGTAGTAAGTTTGAAATCAGAAGTGTGAAGCCTCCAGCTTTATTCTTTCTCAAGATTGCTTTGGCTTTTTGGAGTCGTTTGTGGTTCCACACAAGTTTGAGGATTGTTTGTTCTATATCTGTGAAAAATGCCATTGGGATGTTGGTAGGAATTGCGTTGAATCTGTAGATGGTTTTGGATAGTATGGACATTTTATCAATATTAGTTCTTTCCATTCATGAACGTGAATATCTTTACATTTATTTATGTCTTCTTCAGTTTCTTTCATCAAAGCCTTAGAGCTTTTAATGTACAGATCTTTTTACCTCCTTGGTTTAATTTATTTCTACATATGTTATTGTTTTTGATTCTACTGGGAGTAGAATTGTTTTATTTTTCTTTCAGGTATTTCATTGGTAGTGTATAGAAGTGCAACTTATTTCTGTATGTTGATTTTGTATCTTGCAAATTTACTG
Organism: Neofelis nebulosa; assembly: GCF_028018385.1. Classification (NCBI taxonomy): domain Eukaryota; kingdom Metazoa; phylum Chordata; class Mammalia; order Carnivora; family Felidae; genus Neofelis; species Neofelis nebulosa. The sequence goes on from NC_080786.1 coordinate 74,067,467, forward strand.
AATTTATTAACTAGTTCTAATAGTTTTTTTTCCCCATGGCATCTTTAGGATATGTATATTCATACATATTTTATATATAAGATCATATCATCTGCAAGCACAATTTTACTTCTTTTATTTCTTTTTCTTGCTTGATTGCTCTGCCTAGGATTTCTAGTACTATATTAAATATGAGTGGTGAGAGTGGGCACCCTTGTCTTATTTATGATCTTAGAAGAAAAGCTTTCAACCTTTTACCATTGAGTAGGATATTAGCTGTGGGCATTTTATATATGGCCTTTAATATATTGAGATATGTTCCTTCTGCACCCAATTTGTTGAAAGTTGTTATCATCAAGGAATATTGTAATTTGTCAAATGATTTTTCTATCTATTTAGATGATCATAATTTTTATCTTTCATACTATTAATGTGGTATATCCCTTTTATTAATTTGCATGTGTTGAACCACCCTTGCATGCCAGGGATAAATCCCATTTGATCATGGTATATGATCCTTTTAATGTGCCATTGAATTCAGTTTGCTATTATTTTGTCAAGGATTTTTACATCTATACTCCTCTGGGATATTGACTTGTAGTTTTGTTTGTTTGTTTTTTCTTGTAGTATCCTTATCTAACTTTGGTATCAGGGTAATATTGGCCTAATAAAATTAGTTTGGGAGCAATCCTTCTTCTTCAAATGTTTGAAAGAGCATGAGAAGGATTGGAGTTCTTTTTTAACTAGCTGATAGAATTCACCAAGGAAACTATCTAGTCCTGGGCTTTTCTTTGTTGGGAGATTTTTGATTCCTGTTATAATCTCTTAATACGTTACTGGTCTTTTCAGATTTTCTATTTCTTTGTCATTCAGTATTGGTAGGTTGTCTGTTTCTAGGAATTTATCCATTTCTTCTAGATTATCCAATTTATTGGTGTCTGTTCATAGTAGTCTTTTATGATCCTTTGTATTTTTGTGGTATCAATTATTATGTCTCCTCTTTCATTTCTGACTTTATTTATTTGCATGTTTTTTCTCTTTTTCTTAGCATAGCTAAAGATTTATCAGTTTTGTTTACCTTTTTTTTTTTTTAATTAGCTCATGGTTTTGTTGATCTTTTCTATTATTCTTCTGGTCTCTGTTTCTTCTATTTCTGCTCTGATGTTTGTCATTTTCTTCATTTTGTTAATTTGGGGCTTAGTTTGTTCTTCTAGTTTTTTAAGGTTTAAAATTATATATGATATTTCTTCTTTTTCTTAATGTAGGTGTTTATTGCTGCAAACTTCCCTCTTACAACTGCTTTTGCTGTACCTCAGAACTTTTACATGATATGTTTCCATCTTTGTTTGTTTTAAGATATTTTTTGATTTCCCTTTTCATTTCTTTTTTGACTGATGGTTGTTCAGAAAGTATGCTGTCTAATTTTCACATATTTGTGAACTTTACAATTTTTCTCCTCTTACTGACTTCTAGTTTCATACCGTTATTGCTGGAAAAGATACTTCATATAATTTCAATCTTCTTAAATTTGCTTAGATTTGTCTTATGACTTATCATATGATCTATCTTGGAGAATGCTTCTTTTGTGTTTGAGAATATGTATTCCACGGCTATTGAATGAAATGTTTTGTATATGTCTGTTAGGTCCATTTGTTCTAAAGTTTAGTTCAAGTCAAATGTTTCCTTATTGATTTTCTGGTAGGATTATCTATCCATTGTTGGAAGTGGTGTATTAACATCACCTATTATTATTTTATTCTTGTCTGTCTCCTCCCTTCAGATTTCTTAGTATTAACTTAATATATTTTGGTGCTCTGATATTGGGTGGATATGTATGCATGATTGTTATATCCTTTTGATCACTTAATCTTGTTTTATTATATAATGACCTTCTTTGTTTCTTATTACTGCTTTTGGCTTAGTCTATTTTGCCTGATATAAGTATAGGTACCCTTTCCTCCTTTTTGTTTCCCATGCACGGAACATTTTTTTTTGCATCTCTGTGCTTTGAACCTATGTGTGTCCTTGAAGCTGAAGTGTCTCATGCAGGCAGTATATAGTTGGCTCTTGTGGGGTTTTTTGTTTGTTTGTTTTTTTGTTTGTTTTGTTTGTTTGTTTGGTTTTTTTGTCCATCCAGCTGCTCTATACCTATTGATTGGAGATTTAATCTATTTACATTCAGAGTAATTATTGATAGGTAAGGACTTACTAATGACTTCGTATTAATTGTATTCTGGCTGTCTTATATTTCCCTTGTTCCTTTGTCCCTCTTGTTGCCTTCCTTTGTGAATGTGGTATGCTTCGAATCTCTTTGTATTCTTTTGTGTGTCTACTGTAGGTTTTTGCTTTGTGATTACCATAAGCCTTCCACAAAACATCTTACAATGATTTGTTTTACACTAATAACTTCCCTTGCATATAAACACTCATCTTATTACTCCCCTCCTTATATGTTTTTGATATCATAATTTATCTTGGTTTTTATTGTGTATTCATTAACAAATTATTGCAGCAATAGTTTTTTTAATACTTTTGTCCTTTAACCTTTATAGTAAAGTAGTTAACCGTACTATAATTTTATATGACACCATATTACAATTTTACACAATTCTGAATTTGTCTACATACTTCCCTTTACCAGCATGTTTTTTCATATGTTTTCATGTTACTAATAGTGTCCTTTCATTTCAACTTGAAGAACTCATTTCAACATTTCTTATAAAACAGATCTACATGTGATGAACTCCCTTAGCTTTTGCTTATCAGGAAAAGTCTTTATCCTTCCCTTGTTTCTGAAGGACAACTTTGTTAAATGAAGTATTCTTGGTTGTTATAGTTTTTCCCTTTTTTCTTTTTTTTTCTTTTTTTTTTTAGCGTTTACTTATTTTTGACGGAGAGAGACACAGAGTGTGATCAGGGGAAGGGCAGAGAGAAGGGGATACACAGAATCTGAAGCAGGCTCCAGGCTCTGGGCTGTCAGCACAGAGCCTCATGCAGGGCTTGAACTCCTGAACCCTAAGATCATGACCTGAGCCAAAATCAGATGCTCAACTGACTGAGCCACCCAGGAGCCCCTGTTGTAGTTTTTTTTTTTCTTTTAGCATTTTGAATATATCATCCTACTCTCTCCTAGCCTGTAAAGTTTCTGTTGAACAATTCACTGATAGCCCTATAGGGGTTCCCTTGTAAGTTTACAAGCTTGTTTTCTCTTGCTGATTTTAATATTCTCTCTTTATCTTTGATTTTTGACAGGTTTATTATAATTTATCTTATAGAAGGTCTCTAAGTTGAATTTGTAAGCTTTGGGAACTTGGGTATCCAGAATTGTCCCCAGATTTGAGAAGTTCTCAGCCATTATTTCTTTAAATAAGCTGTTTACACTTGTCTTCCTCTCATCTCCTTCTGGAACTCCAATAAATCACAAATTGCTCCTTTCATGGTGTCCTATAGATCATATAAGCTTTCTTCACACTTATTTATTCTTTTTCCTTTGTTCTCTTCTAATTGCATAATTTCAAACTTTCTGTCTTCTAACTCACAGATTCTTCTGTTTGATTCATTCTAATGTGGATGCTGTCTATTGAATTCTTAATTTTATTCACTGTATTCTTCAGCTCTAGGATTTCTATTTGTTTCTTCCTTTATGATTTCTATCTCTTTGTTATACTTCTTATTTTATTCTTGTATTGTTTTTCTGATTTCACTGAATTTTCTTTCTGTGTTTTCTTGTAACTCTTTGAGCCTCTTTAAAACAGTCATTTTGATTTCTTTATTGGATAAAGATTTCTATGTCTTTAGAATCAGTTATTGGAAGATTTTCAGGATCCTTTAGTGATGTTTCCTTGCTTTCTCATGTTTCTTGAAGTTTTGCATTGCTCTGTTTGCATTTGAAGTGACAGTCACCTCCTTCTGTTTCTACTAACTGCCCTTCCCAAAATCATGTGGGCTACTTTTTTTTTTTTTTTTCCTATTGATATGCTGAAACTTCTTTGTTGGATACCTGAATGTCACAATGGGTCTTTCATTCCTGGTGATTGTCTAAGATACTATTTTCTAAGGGCTCTAGGACCATGGCTGAGAGTCAGTACATGGGGCACAGTAGTGCCCATAGTTTGGACTGAGAGTTCTGTATGTTTATTACCCAACACGTAGGTGGGTGAAATTCCTCTTGGGTCCCTTGGTGTATGGTTCTGGATCCCACAGCTCACACAAATGCATTTCTGTCCAGGGATGGATGATAAGATTTTCATTGTTGAGATAGAGGTGGGAGCATGATGAATGACGTCTTATTTAGCCATATTGCTCAGATAAAGACTTTTTATAAATCCTAAGTACATGCCATTATTAACGTAAAAAAATGACAATTTTTAATATGATTGAATATCTCTTCATCAAATTCACAAATGTTGCATAAATGTCAATTTTTATGAACTATTTTCTATTTAATCAGGAATTAAAAATAATGTCTACATGTTGTGATGTGTTGTATGTATTTAAGGTCCCTTTAAATCCATAGGTTTCCTCTCTATGCTACTTTTTTTTTTTAACCTTCTTTGCATTTCTTTGTTGAAGAAGGGTTGTTTGTTCTGCAGTTTCCCACACTCAGGATTTTGCTGATTGTATCTCCAGAATTCTCTGTATTTGCTCCAAAATGGTAGTTGTATCTAGAGGTTTGAAAAGGTGTCGTGTAGATTTTTATAGCAAGGATACTTCAGAGAATGGCATGTGCTTCCATCAGGAGGCATGTAATACCCAGTCCCATCTCTTTCTGATTTTAATATGAATTAATGTGCATCACTTAGATTTGTTATTTAATTAGGGATTGCAAAGTGGATATTATAATTATCTTATTCCTTCTCCATTTAGTAGTAGCTGAAATACCCCCATACACAGAAATCTGTTCTCACTTGGTTAGGAAAGGGAGGATTCTACTCAATACTTTTATTCCTAGTGCTTTTTAAAGTGAGTAAACCACTGCCCTTTTCATTTACTTGTTCTGATCAAAGTATTCCATGCTTCTTTTGTTCTAAGCATCCTTTTAAAAAACAATTTAGTCATATAATTATATTCTCCAAGACACTTACCAGTCCTCTTTATTAGAAGAACACACCCAATTTTGAAGTGTATTGGATGATATGAAGAAAAGAATTGTGACTTCAGAAAATACCCCAAAATTCAATTACTTATCTAAAACCTATGAAAATTATTTGGTTACAGCAGAGGACCAGAAACCACATGAGAACAGAGAGGAGAAATTTGGAATTGATTTAACCTGTTTTGTCATTATTGATATATTGGACAGCAAAATTTAAATATAATAAATAACTTATATTTCAACTTAGATCTCTAAGAAAATTTGGTTTTGTCAGAAATATGTAAATGAAATTTATTATTGTCAAAAAACCTGAGGTGTGTTTGTTTGAATTGGCTTTCTAATTCCTAACAATACTCCAGAGACAACTTATTGTTTTTGAGAAGGGGCCATTGTTCTTGCTCCAATCTCTTTAACATCCCCTTATTTGCAAGCCTTGTACAGGATACTGACCAATTTGGTCACTTGAGACCCTTCCTTCTTCTGAATGTTGATTCTTTATACTTATGGTCCAGAAGTAATGTCCTTGAACTTGGAATGTATGAGTAGATTACTCTAAGCGTCAACTTCAATGTCAAATATTTTATCCTATTATTTCATGAATTTGCTTTCCAAGTAAAAGGTATAATTTATGGGAGAGATAGTTTTGTCAATATTATAAACATTCAGCAAATAGTAAACAGGTCATCATTGCTGTTTGTCAAATTACAATGTATCTTTCTCGTGTTTCTATATGTATTTGTATGTATGTCTGTACATTTTTTTTCAAGGTTTTTCCCTTAATCTCACCAATTTGCTTATTTTTAAGAACTGTAACTGGTGTCAGACCCTTTAAATTTACTGAGACCAGATAAATTATTAACCTTGTATTAACCTTTCCAAGATCCACAGCCCTCAGATGAAGAAGACTTATGTGATAAAAGGAAAGGTTTTTGAGCTTTGTAATGTCCATTTTGACACAGAATAAATGCTCAAGAAATATTTGTTGATTGAATACAATTTAGAATCTTACTGATTCTTGTATAATATTTGAAGCCACTACAGCTGCACAAGTGTCATAATAGACATTCAGTTTTCAAGCAAACGATTCCATCCGTCTCTTTCCCTCTCTAACAACCTCTACCCATCCCCCTCTCAATTCTATCTTTTTCTTTTAATAAAAGATACACAGTAAGAAGAAAAACAGCCAATGGCCAAATGCAATTTGAGTCCTTCTCCACCCCTACTGTCAGTTGGTATTTTGTTAAATGTTACTACTTTTCACTTTCAAAAAGGTTTAGCCCACAGTATTCAATCTTCTTTCTACCAGGTAAACCTCACCTACCCCCTAACCTTCAGGTCATTCTGATCACGTTATTTCTCCCATAACGCTAGAAGTAATGGAGTACGCAGGAAGGGAAAGTAGAAGTTATATAGCTTTGCTTGCCTGTCTTTTGTTTGCTTGTCTCTAACTGTCTTAAACTACTTCCTTCTCACCTTTATAACAATAAGACAAAATGGTTCCATTTAAATTGCCCCAAAGCCAGCCCAGACTTCTGTAGCCCATTATTATGACCTTTCTTTCATAAGTAATTGTTCAGCAATTTGTACCTAGAGAAGCCTTATGGTCAACAATGTCCACATAAGATGGTGAAAGTAGCTTGGAGGACAGCTATGGCAATTATCACCTACCAGGATATTACAGATCACCCCAACACAAGAAGCTTAAAATACTTTAAAATACTTGAAGAGTGAATTGTTGAGCACATTTTTAGAGTGATCTTTAATTTCATTTTAATAAGTATCTATGCATGTATTTCTAAACTCAGCTTTACATCGATTATGAAGGTGTCTCTTTGATAAGAAAGCCCAAGAGGTTTAATGTATGTTTGACAGAATGTGAGAAATAGCCTTTAAAAAAATAATAAATTAGTAAAAGAAGAATAAGAGGAAAAGAAGTGAAAGAAGAGGCAGAAGAAGTGGAGGAGAAAATACCAATGTGAAAACATCTACTTGTATTCATCAGTTGATTATAAATCACATGCTGTCATTTGCCCATGTGTGGTGGCAATGGGGAGCGGGCACCAGAGAGTAGCAGATATAATAGTTATAAAAGAAATGATTTCTGGGGCGCCTGGCTGGCTCAGTCAGTAGAGCATGTGACTCCTGAGATCAGGGTCATTGACTTCAAGCCTCACGTTAGATATAGAGCTTACTTAACAAAAAAAAAAAAAAAAAAAAGGAATAATTTCTTCTTTATAGTCTTTGAGTGCCTCTTTTGTATTTCCTCTTTCCACATACCCCTTATTGCCATCGCTTTCTCTCACAGTCAGAATGTTAGTAATCATTATGTTTGGAGTAGTTTTATGAACTAAATCGGCATTCAATTAATATTAATTAATGATTGTGATGTACTGTGTATTATGGACCATTGTGCTTTTCTTGGATCACAACTCATTAACCTGATCAGGAGTCAGAGAGACCTTGTACAAGGTATAACATTAGTAATGACAACGACACTTTAAAAAATTGCTTTTGGTTTTATTATCCTAAACTTAGGAGAATTCCCATATAGTAGTAGGAAACACTTAAAAAGCATTTTGTAAAGGAAAGTGAGAGGAGTTAAGAGACAGTTGGGTGATTAGTATTAGTATTAGTAAAGTTTACTTTTTATAGGAGAATTTGGGATTATTCTTTGGTTTTTATACTAAGTATTCTGCCACCATTCACCATTCCTCAATGCTCTTTGCAGGCTCCTCTTAATTCATTCTATTTGTGCCTATTGATTATGGTTATTTACCCTCAGGTAGTGAAAAAGGCAAAAGAAGCCAGAACATTCTCTTTGAGGCTATAGAGCTTTACCCACCAGTGACTGCTAATGTAGGCTATGCACTACATGGATATGTAAAATGGTAAAGTAGTGACCTTTGTACACTTGGTTTGTGTTAACTCTCTTTATTTTTTATTTTTATCTTTTGTGTACATTTTCTGTTGCATATAATATATTAATAATGGAGTATATGTATTTGATTTATCATCAAGCAATCAATCAACAGACCCAAAGGTTTTGAGACTTCAGGGCAAAACAACACAGTGAGATGGGAAGTGAATAGGTAATAATGGTAATGAGGCTCAGGAGATGATGGGATGGGCTTGTTGGGTCCACAATAGACGATCCTTGTTCTCTTAAAACTCAGGGGTGACTTGCATTGTATTTATACTCATCAAAAGAGGGAAAGAAGGCAGCTAACAGGAGCAATCTTCCTCACTCTGATTCTGGCTAGTTTCGTACCTGCTTTTTTTCTGCTTTCTTCACAGAGATTGGAATGTGAGGGAGTACTTCCTCTTTGCAGGCTGAAGAACAATCTTTAGCAATTAGGTTTGGCTAAGCTGGGTGCATTATATTTATAAATGTAATTTTTCATAGACCCTCGGAGCTCTTTGAATATGTAGAAAGTGCTTTACCTAAGAATTTCCAATCTAAAAGCATTCACAGACAGGAGCCAAGCCATGCTTCCTATGTAGGATTTCAACTTTGATGGCCCTAATGGCCCTGTCAAAGCAGGACACTTTATCTTAGTCTATTATTCACAATGTTTGTGCATAGCTTTGAGATGTTTTACCAGAATTATTTAGCCCATCACATTCAACTACGTTTAAGAGCGACGGGATTGTGGAAAGTACTCATAGGACAAGGTATATAAAAAGTTTTGAAAATAAAGTAGAGCTAGTTAAACAATCAAAAGTGGGGAGAAAGTGGTGATTGTTGCATGTGAACATGGAATGAATGAATGATTCAAATGAATCATTCTGAAGGGACAGACGGTAAATCACTTAAAATGTAGAACCAATACAGGGGCGCCTAGGTGGCTCAGTCGGTTAAGTGTCCGACTTCAGCTCAGGTCATGATGTCACCACTCTTGGGTTTGAGCCCCGTGTCAGGCTCTGTGCTGTCAGCTCAGAGCCTGGAGCCTGCTTCAGAATCTGTGTCTCCCTCTCTCTCTGCCCCTCCCCTGCTCCTGCTCTGTCTCTCTCTCAGAAATAAATCAATAAACATTAAAAATTAAAAAAAATAGATGGTACCTATCTGAGTTACAATAAGAGAAAATAATTATGTGTGTGGCGGGGGGGGGGGGGGAGAATCTTGAAGTGCCTAAGCAGTAGGTTTCAAACTATTTCAAACAATATACAATGTTAGCTATGTATTTCAATACATTTGTATTTGTTTATTGTACAGAATATACATGTACAACTATCAGTTAATATCTCAGGGAAAAATATGCTTAAGGCAAGATGATTCATAATTGTGACTGCAAATTCAGTTTACAAAATAATCTTGAATTTTTTTGGAGAAGGACAATATCTTGACAGATCTAATAAGATCATCATTATTCTTTTCGTCATTATTTAATGTGCTCAATAAAGAGCCTATACTAGGAGCAGGACAAATGTCAATGTCATGTCTGCCATTTTCTTGTTGGTCATATGTGCTTGCATAATTAATATACCTTCTGATCCATAACTTCTTTGCAGCAAAACTTTAAAAGCCACATGTCCATTTAGAGAGGATTGCTTTAACCCAGAAAACATAATTTGAAAATGCACGGAGCTGAGCATACATATTACAGAAAGTTGTAGTGTGCCAAAGGGAGAGAATGGGAGGGTACCGCTATTAATCTCTCCAAACTATAGGCCCTCTTTCCTCAGCACATGCAGGCCAAGTTTGGATGCAAGCGCCAATTTTTATACTAAATTCTAGTAAATATTAATTCCTTTTGATTTTTAAGATAAAAATATTTTTAAATAAAAGTTCTAATAATTTCTTCCCTTTTTGCATGCCAAGAGGTATGCACATAACATTTAAAAAATTTTTGACCTAGAACAGCAACATCAATTTTAGACATCTATTAGCTATTAATTCTGAGGAGGAATAAATTCGGTTAAGACATTAAAGGCTGAAATGGTGATAAAACCTTTGGTAAACCTTTATTCCAGAAGTTCTAAGATTGTTTGAATTTGTTCAACATCAAAGTGTTTGGATAATGAATAATAAAGATACTGTGAGATTTTCTATAACACAAACAGAGACATGACATCTGCCTTAATGTATTTTTATATATTTAGATTAAAAAAATTTTCAGGGGTGCCTGGCTGGCTCAGTCAGTAGAGCATGTGACTCTTGATCTCAGGTTTGTAAGTTTGTTCATTTTTGGAAGACAGAGAGACAGAGCACAAACAGGGGTGGGCGGAAAGAGAGGGAGACACAGAATCGCAAGCAGGCTCCAGGCTCTGAGCTGTCATCACAGAGCCCGATGCAGGGCTCCAGCTCACAAATGGCAAGATCATGACCTGAGCGGAAGTTGGGCGTTCAACCAACTGAGCCACCCAGGTGCCCTACAGGTTTGTAAGTTTGAACTCCATGTTGGGTATAGAGATTACTTAAAAAAAATCTTAAAAAAATTTAAAAATAATATTTTTTTTTTCAGACAATAGGAATCAAAGAAGAGAAGTTCATGACTAGTTTTAGAGTTTCAGGACAGATTAATGGAGGACAGATTTAATCTCCTACTTGGTGGAAATTCATCGTAATTTCCATATCCAGCAGTATGGCCAGCTAGAGATCCTGGCTAACTCTGCTATTGAACTGGATAAATGTTATATAAAATATACAAAAGATATTTTTAAAGGTGCTGGTGAGCTGGCAAGAAGGTAACTATTCCTGAGAGGTCAAATACTAAGTGAAAGTGAAACCCACAGGGGCAAACTGAACACACGGAAGCTAGTTGAACTTCAGTGACTTTGAGTTTCAATTTTCATACTGTGGACAGGAAGTAAAACATAGAACCTACTCAAGGAGAGGAATTTAATTAAGAGACCTTGATATGGAGTTAAAAGTGTAAAGGGTTATAGCCTCAGAGTAAAGATAAAAATATAAAAACCTCAATTCCCCAGAGAAAGTAAGAAAAATGGCCTGGTTTCAGTCTTGGTGGTAGGAAGATGAGAAAAAAAAAAAAAATCTCCTGAGTATTCTCAGCTACTAGTGAGTCCTTGCCTAGGTTTGTAGTCCAAAAACATACTTACTATCTGGGTGGGTTGAAAATCCTAAAGCCAATAGTTAGTTGTAAAGAAATATTAGGTAAGCCATGCTCATGTGTCTAAGATAGGGAAACACAAATGTATAGAAAAACCCATGTAACACCCGGCTCCCCCAAATTCCTCCAGGTTGAACTTCCAATAAACATGAGCTCATAGTCAAAAATCAAATAATACCCATGCAAACAAGATACCATGAACAAGAACCAACAGACTCAGAACTGGAAAAACCTTCAGATTTAATTGAAAGTGTCTCACACAAATGTAAAATGAATATGTTTATATATTTAAAGGAATACAGGGAGAGAATATAGAAAACTAAAACATTTTGAAACAGATTAAAAAGAGGCAGATACAGTAATTGAAATAACAAACTCAATGGATAAAATTAAGTGCAGATTGGAAATAGCTGAAAACTCAGTAATGCACCAGTAGAAAGTTCCAATGAAATTATGTGGAATGAAGCACAGAGAGTTATAACAATAATGAGTAGTTAAGAACATGTAGATAGAATTTCAGAAGCATGGAGAGAATGTGTGGAAGAAGCAATACATGAAGAAACAGTGACTGAAATGAAAAATACACTTCTTAGATAGAAGTCCAAAGAATCCAAAGAATAATAATTAAAAAGTATTAATAGCTAGCCCAGTTTTAGTGAAACTGCAGAACAATGAAGACAAAGAGGATCTTAAAGGTAGCTAGAGACAAAAGAAGGGCTACCTATAAAGGCATGACAATTATATTGTCAGCCAACTTCTCAGCAGCAACAATGGAACATAAAAAATACTAGAATGATCCTGATAAGGTGTTGAGAAAACCTAGAATTATATACTCTTGAAAATATTTCCTGGAAGCAAGGATGGAAAAAGTCATTTTTTATTGGGTGAGTTTGTCAACTACAGAATATACCTCAGGCAGGAAAGTGATCCCAAATGGGAAGTTCGAGATGCATCAGGCAGGATTTTTTTTTTAAAGTAGTAAATTATAAGCAAATTTAAGCAAACATTGACTGCATAAAACAATAATGATCAATTTGTGAGGTTAAAAATGAGAAATGAAATGTGAGGCAGTAAGAATATAGAAGCTGGAAAGCTGTTATTAGACTTAGTGTTCTATGATTTACATAGTTACAGTTTAGGAGAAGTATGTTATTATTTGGTTACATAGTCTAAGAGAAGGATAAGGTTATTAGCTACCGGCTTGATAAAGTACAAATGCATGTTTAACTTACTAGGGTAATCACCGATAACAGAATAGAAATAAAATATGTTAGAAGAGGGAAAAATGGAAGGAAAAACACTTAACCTAAGAAAAGTCAAGAAAGAAGAAACAAAAAGGAGAAAGGAGCATGAAAGAAAATAAAAAGAACAGATGATATGGTAGAAATAAATCTAAATATATTAGCAGCATGAACAAAAATGCTAATTTAAAGATTGTTAGACTGGATTAAAAAAAAAAAACCAATTGTATGGTATTTACAAGCCCCTTACAAAGCTATAGGGATATAGAAAAATTGAAAGTGACAGGATTCAAAATGAAACTCCCTGCAAATATTAACTAAAAGGAAGAAGTGCCAGACTTGTGTTGGTGGATACACAGATGTTCATTCCAGTGATGCTCTTTTACCTTACACTCTACACACATATGTCATCAAGGCAACAAAGCGTTTTGGCATCTATAAGCTTCCAGACTCGGTTAAACTGGAGCTTAAAAAAAAAAACCTGGATTTCACCCACAGGTCTTATAACCTGTCTGGAAGTAGAGTTGCTTTGTAACCAAAGCAAATGTTCCATGCTGAACTGGGAAGCCCTCAAGATACAGAGTGACCATAGGGCTATACCTCTCAATCTCTAAATCTCTAAATCTCTGGACTTCGTAGGAACTGATGCACTTTGGCGTCACAAAACCTGAATAATTCAAGTTCCAGCTCTAATACTAAACAGTTAATGCTATGTTGGTAGGAGGCACTTTACATAGAGAAGGTGTACTAAATCTTAGAGATCCTACTATGACATAGTACTATTATGCCCACATAACAGACAAGGAAATTGAGACAGAAGGACTGAAACTCTTGTCCAATACTCATAGCTGTTAAATTGTAGAACTGAAGTTCCTGCCAAGGTGTGTCTGACTCCAGGTATGCTTTTGTCCCTATCACTGTGTCCTCTTAGCGCCCTTAGCCTTTGCTCTTTCAGTTAATATTCTCCCTCTGTACCTCTCAGTAACTTTCCACATATAAAATGTTTTACGAACGTGATTCAGAGCAAGAAATTGGGTAGAGAGGAAATTTCACTGTTCCGCGGGAGATGGGCTACAGCACACACCCATCTGTTGTTTACCGAGGCTGAGAGTGCTGAACGGTTCCCAGCAAGCAGTGTCTGCCTCCTGCATTTTGCCTATTTGGAAGATGTTTCTTGTCCTGCCCCTCGCCACCCACTCACTTCTGTCTGGTTTCTCTTCTGCTGGCCCTTTTCCCATAGCAGTTAATGTTTGCCCTGCAAGTGCCAGAGCATTCATCCTTTCTTCCTTGAATGATGTGCCCATTTGCATATCATGCAAACAGCCCAGCTGCTGGAGTCCCAGTTAGTAAATAACGGTCACAGTGTTTGTGCTGATTCCTCCTGGGGGCTTGTGGAGCCTGCTGCACGACTCCAGGGAGAAAATCGTTTATTGCTTAGTTGGAATCTCTGCTCCAATCTTCTGACATCATGAATGAACACTTGTGCTAAAAATGCACATGTAATCCTCTCCATGTAAATATGTGCTCTGGAGTCTAATGGCCAAGGGAGATGTGTAGATGGAGAGAAGTGCTCACTATTACATTTATCTTGTCTAATCCCATTTATTAGTTTTCTAAGTATACCTTCACTCCTTAAAACACAAGTCAGTGGCCAACTCGGTATTTAACATATTCCACAAACAAGTTGTTTTCAGACATGATCAATAAATTCTTTATAACTCTAATGTATTAGTTTTATAACATCTTAAGTAGAGAAATGGTGAATAAAGAACCAATCCATCAACTTATACTGGGACAGACTACAAGGATTCGAACGTCATGGATTTATTTTTTCTTCATTTTCTTTATTCTTTTTAACCATTGTTTTTTTTTTTTTGTTTTTTTTGTTTTTTTGTTTTTTTGTTTTTGTTTGTTTGTTTTTCCCTTATTTCTTCCTAGGAGTACAATGTACACGCCAAACCCAGAGTCAGAGTTAGTGTTTCTGGACCAGCTGAGGCTGTAGATCAAACAGGAAGACACATCCCCTTTTGTACTTCGTCCGTGACAATGTAACTGCTCCACTTATTGGCCCTGAGCCAGTCAAATAGATTTTCTTTTCTGTGACCCTAATAAGTACTCCCTAAATGAGGTTTATAGTGACTCTTATTTTTATAATATTTTTGCAATTTTTTTCATGAGCCAACTAAGACCTACAGTTTCTTGATATTCACATATATATGAATGCATGACTATTCCTATACTATCAGGTCATGTGTGCTTTTTTAGAAAAACAATTCATTTGATAGGGCTTCTAAAAATCTGATGGTAAGTCATTTAGGATCCACCTAAGCAAAGCCCTGATACAAAAATAGACAGTGGTCAGATTGTAGCGGCTGCTAAATCCCTAAGGAAAATATCTAAAGCGTAACAGCCTAATGAATATATCTAATTATTTGACACTTTAATGTTTTGGTGTATGTAATTGTCATTGCACTAGAGTGATTTTACCAACGATGGCTTTGAATTCTAGGACTTGAAATGTAGGAATTTTAGGCAGAAAGAAGCAAAGTTAGATCATAAAACTATATGACATTTCTTCCAGCCAATTCAATTCTCGCTTTAATGCTTACCGCGTCTCTATGCTGGACCCCATGGAGGACACACCTGAGGCAGATTGACTGCCTTATGCACAGCATACAGTCTGGTTAACTCTTCTGAGAAACATTCAAACTTGGTACATGTGCCAGCCAACAAACCCATATGTGCACGAAAAATACCTTTTGTTGTTGTTTTTTACCACTTAGCTTCTGACTTCACTCTAATATTGGTGTGTCCTCCTTGGTGATCTTTTCCATCTAAGCTCATTCTTGTGATAGTCTCATCAAGTCTAATGGCTTTACATACTATCCATATGCTGATGGTTCCCAAACGCACGCCCGCAGTCTGGACTGCTGCCCTGAATTCCAGACCTGTGTGCTCAACTGCCCGATTGGAGTCTCCACTTGGATGATCAGCAGGCATCTCACAACAAATTAGTGCATAACACAGCTCCTGCTCGTCACTTCCAAATCGCCTCGTCTTGTGGTCTTTATCTCAGCTGATGGCAATCCCATTCGTAGCAATTCAAGAAAGAAACCTCGGCGTCGTCCTTGACTCCTCTCCCTTTCTCTCACCCCATATCTGATCCGTCAGCAAATTGTCTTGGCCCCATTTTCAGAACAGATCCAACATTCAGGCACTTCTCACCACCTCCACTGCCACCATCTTGTGCAAATTTCCATCACCTTTCATCTGGTTGCCTTGCAAATAACCTTCTAGCTGGTTTCTCTGCTTCTGCCATCCCTCTTCACCTCCCGACCTCCTTTCCTCCCACCATCCCACACCCATCAAGTCTATTCTCAAAGCAGAGAGTAATTCAGTATAAGTCAAATCCCTCCTCCACTCAAAATCTTCAAGCTGCTCCACTAAAAATCCTGTTGTGCGTTCAGTATAAAGACCAAACATCTTTCTGATGGCCTAGAAAATCGCCCCCGCCCTTCTGATCTTATCTTGCTTTGCCACACTGGCCTGGCAATTCCCTGAACACCCAAGGCACCTTCTACCCCAGGAACTGTGCTCTTTCTATGGTCTCTTCCAGAAATTCTCTTTCCTGAGATACTCACGTTGCTATGTGTTTCCTTCAGCTGTTTATTCAAAAGTCATTTTCTCTGGAAACTCTAACTAGAATTTCAACTCCCATTTTTCATATTATTCTTCCTTGTTTGATTTTTTTCTCCTTAGCACTTACTTATCACTAGCGTCTTAAATATTTTACTTACTCATCTTTGTAAAATAACCCATCCCCCTTACTAGAATGTAGTCTTCAGGGAGACTGTGATTTTAGTTTATTTACTCATCCGTTTCTATTGCCTTGAACAGTGTCTGGCAATAGTTGGTATATATATATTTATTTATTGAGGTATAATTGACATATGACAATATATTAGTATCCAGTATACAGCATAATGATTCAATATTGGGATATTTTGTAAAACAATGTTATTCAACAAATATCAATTGAAGGAAACAATAAATAAATAGTGAATGATTGATCACATTCTTATCTCAATATTGGGGACTTCAGCTACTTACATGTGGATCTCCCTCTCATTAACTGGTTGCATAAAGCACAGTGTCTCATTTGTCCTCGTTCTATTTTACCCTCATCCTTCTAGAGAACATCTCATACTGACTTTTCTGTGACAATAGAATCCCATCTCCAGTAATTGGCGAGACGAAGGTGAGTGACAAGTCTCTATGTTAGTTCAGGGCCGATCCAACCATTTCTTCATGTTCCTCTGTTCCATCTGAAGTAAAGGAACAGGAGCTACCAGGTATGTAACTCAGTATCAGGCAGCAACTCAGACATCTTGCTGTTGTTCTAAAATCAAGACAGATATTTCTGATGTTGCAGATTTTAGCAGAAATATCTGAATTTCATGTTTCAGTCATATATTCTTTTTTTAATTTAAATGTTTTATATTATTTTTTAAAAATTTGATTTAAATCCAAGTTAGGTAACATATAGTGTAATAATGGTTTCAGGAGTAGAATTTAGTGATTCATCACTTACATACAACACCCAGTGCTCATCCCAACAAGTGCCCTCCTTAATGCCCATCATCCATCTAGCCCTTCCCCTGCCCCCAACACCCTTCCAGCAACCCTCGGTTTGTTCTCTTTTTAAGAATCTCTTATGGGGGCACCTGGTGGCTTAGTTGGTTAAGTATCCAACTTCGGTTCAGGTCATGATCTTATGGCTGGTGAGTTCAAGCCACATGTCGGGCTCTGGGCTGACAGCTTAGAGCCTGGATCCTGCTTTGGATCCTGTGTTTCCCTCTGGGTCTCTGCCCCTCCCCCACTCACCCTCTGTCTCTCTCTCTCTGTCTCTCCAAAATAATAAATAAACATTAAAAAAATTTTCTTAAAAAAAAAAAAGGAGTCTCTTATGGTTTGCCTCCCTCTCTGTTTTTATCTTATTTTTCCTTCCCTTCCCTTATGTTCATCTGTTTTGTTTCTTATATTCCACATGTGAGTGAAATCTTACATGTCTTTCTCTGACTCATTTATTTTGCTTAGAATAATGCATTCTAGTTCCTTTCATGTTGTTGCAAATGGCAAGATTTCATTCTATTTGATAGCTGAGTAATTTCCATTGTGTATATGTATATATACCACATCTTCTTTATATATTCATCAGTTGATGGACATATGGGTTCTTTTCATAATTTGGCTATTGTTTTTTTTTTTTAATATATGAAATTTATTGTCAAATTCGTTTCCATACAACACCCAGTGCTCATCCCAAAAGATGAATTTGGCTATTGTTGATAGCACTGCTATAAACATTGGGGTTCTTGTGCCCTTTCGAATCAGCATTCTGGTATCCTTTGGATAAATACTTAGTAGTGCAATTGCTGGGTGGTAGGGTAGCTCTATTTTTAATTTTTTGAGGAACCTCAAAAAAATACTGTTCTCCAGAGTGGCAGCAACTGTTTACATTCATTCCCACCAGCAGTGCAAATGTGTTCCCCCTTCTCTGCATCCTCACCAACATCTTTTGTTTCCTGAGTTGTTAATTTTAGCCATTCTGACAGGTTGTGTCTCATCTTATTGTGGTTTTGATTTGTATTTCCCTGGTGATGAGTGATGTTGAGCACCTTTTCATGTGTCTGTTAGCCATTTGGATGTGTTCTTTGGGAAACTGTCTGTCCATGTCTTTTGCCCATTTCTTCACTGGATTATTTATTTTCTGGGTTAGAGTTTGATAAATTCTTTATAGATTTTTGATACTAATTTTTTATCTGATATATCATTTGCAAATATCTTTTCCCAATCTGTTGGTTGCCTTTTAGTTTTGTTGATTGTTTCCTTCACTGTGCCAAAGATTTTTATCTTGATGAGGTCCCAATAGTTCATTTTTGCTTTTGTTTCCCTTGCCTCCAGAGACATATCTAGTAAGAAGTTGCTGTCAAAGAGGTTATTGCCCATTTTCTCCTCTAGGATTTTGATGGTTTACTGTCTTATATTTAGGTCTTTCATCCATTTTGAGTTTATTTTTGTGTATGGTATGAGAAAGTGGTCCAGGTTCATTCTTCTGCTGTCAAGTTCTCCTAGCACCATTTGCTGAAGAGGCTGCCTTTTTTCCATTGGATATTCCTTCCTACTTTGTCAAAGATTAGTTGAGCATACATTTGGGGGTCCATTTCTGGGTTCTCTATTCTGTTCCATTGATCTGAGAGTCTGTTTTTGTGCCAGTATCATACTGTCTTGATAATTACAGCTTTGTAATACAGCTTGAAGTCCAGGATTGTGATGCCTCTAGCTTTCATTTTCTTTTTTCAAGATTGCTTTGGCTATTCAGGGTCTTTTCTGGTTACATACACATTTTAGAATTGTTTGTTCTAGCTCTGTGAAGAATGTTGGTGTTATTTTGATAGGGATTGCATTAAATATGTAGATTGATTGGGGTAGCATAGGCATTTTAACAATATTTTTTCTTCCAATCCATGAGCATGGAATGTTTTTTTCATTTCTTTGCGTCTTCTTCAATTTCTTTCATAAGCTTTCTGTAGTTTTCAGCATAAAGATTTTTTACCTCTTTGGTTAGGCTTATTCCTAGGTATTTTGTGTTTTTAGGTGCAATGGTAAATGTGTTCGATTCCTTAATTTCTCTTTCTGTTGTTTCATTATTGGTGTACAGAAATGCAACTGATTTCTGTACATTGATTTTATATCCTGCGACTTTGTTGAATTCACTTATCAGTTTTAGCAGTTTTTGGGTGGAGTCTTTTGAGTTTTCCACATAGATTATCATGTCATCTGTGAAGAGTGAAAGCTTGACTTCTTCCTTGCTGATTTGGATGCATTTTATTTCATTTTGTTATCTGATTGCTAAGGCTAGGACTTCCAACACTATGTTAAACAACAGTGGTGAGAGTGGACATCTCTGTTGTGTTCCTAATCTCAGGGGGAAAGCTCTCAGTTTTTCCCCATTGAGGATGATATTAGCCGTGGATCTTTCATATATGGCCTTTATAATGTTGAGATATGTTCCTTGTATTCCTACTTTATTGAGGGTTTTTATCAAAAAAGAATGCTGTATTTTGTCAAATGCTTTTTCTGTATCTATTGAGAGGATCATGTGGTTCTTATCCTTTCTTTTATTACTGTGGTGTATCATGTTGATTGATTTGTGGATATTGAGCCAGACTTGCAGTCCAGGAATAAATCCCACTTGATCATGATGAATAATTCTTTTAGTGTATTGTTGGATTTAATTTGCTAGTATCTTGTTGAGAAGTTTTGCATCCACGTTCATCAAGGATATTGGCCTGTAATTCTTCTTTTTAGTTGGGTTTTTGTCTGGTTTTGGAATGAAGGTAATGGTGGCCTCATAGAATGTATTTGGAAGTTTTCCTTCCATTTCTATTTTTTGGAACAGTTTGAGAAGAATAGGTATTAACTTTTCTTTAAATGTCTGGTAGACTTCCTCTGGGAAGCCATCTGGCCCCAGACTCTAGTTTGTTGGAAGATTTTTGATTACTGATTCCATTTCTTTACTGGTTATGGGTCTGTTTAAATTTTCTATTTCTTCCTGTTTCAATTTTGGTAGTTTATGTTTCTAGGAATTTGTCCATTTTTTCCAGATTGCCCGATTTGTTGGCATATAATTGTTTATAATATTCTCTTATTATTGTTTGTATTTCTGTGGTGTTGGTTGTGATCTCTCTTTCATTTGTGACTTTATTTATTTGGGTCCTCCTTTCATTTTTCTTTTTGATCAGTCTGGCTAGGGGTTTATCAATTTTGTTAATTCTTTCTAAGATCCAGTTCCTGGTTTCATTGATCTGCTCTACTTTTTTTTTTTTTTTTTTTTTTTTTTTTTATCATTAATTTCTGCTCTAATCTTTATTATTTCCCTTCTTCTGCTGGTTTTGGGCTTCATTTGCTGTACTTTTTCTAGCTCCTTTAAGTGTAAGGTTAAGTTGTATGTTTGAGACATTTCTTCCTTCTTTAGGAAGGCCTGGGTTGCTGTATACTTCCCTATTATAACCACCTTTGCTGCATCCCAAAAATTTTGGTCTGTCATGTTTTCTTTTTCCTTGGCTTCCATATACTTTTTTTAATTTCCTCTTTAATTTCTTGGTTAACCCATTCATTCCTTAGTAGGATGTTCTTTAATCTCCAAGTATTTGTGGTCTTTGCAAATTTTTTTCTTGTGGTTGATTTCAATTTTCATAGTGTTATGGTCTAAAAATATGCATGATATGATATCGATCTTTTTGTACTTGTTGAGGGCTGATTTGTAGCCAGTATGTGATCTGTTCTGGAGAATGTTCTATGTGTACTCAAGAAGAATGTGTATTCTGCTGCTTTAAGATGAAATGTTCTGAATGTATCTGTTTAGTCCATCTGGTCCAGTGTGTCTTTCAAAGCCATTGTTTCCTTGATTTTCTGCTTAGATGATCTGTCCATTGCTGTTAAGTGGGGAGTTAAAGTTCCCTATTATTATGATACTATTATCAATGAGTTTCTTTATATTTGTGATTCATTGATTTATATATTTGGGTGTCTCCAAGTGGGGATATAAATATTTAGGACTGTTAGAACTTTTTGGTGGACAAACCCCTTAATTATGACATAATGCCTTTCTTCATCTCTTGTTATAGTCTTTCTCTTAAAATCTAGTTTGTCTGATATAAGTATGGCTGCTCTAACTTTCTTTTAGCATCTATTAGCATAATAGATGGTTCTTCATCCCTTACTTTCAACCTGCAAGTGTCTTTATGTCTAAAATGAGTCTTTTGTAGACAACATATAGATAGGTCTTTTTTTTTTTTTTTTAATCCATTCTGATACCCTATGTCTTTTGATTGGAACATTTAGTCCATTTATATTTAAAGTGATTATTGAAAGATATGAATTTAGTGCCATTGTGTTCCCTGTAAATTTGGTGTTTATGGTGATATTCTCTGGTCCTTTGTAGTCTTTGTTGCTTTTGGTATTTTTTTGTTTTGTTTTGTTTTGTTTTGTTTTCTCCACCCAAAGAGTCCCCCCTATACCTTCTTGCAGGGCTGGTTTATTGGTCATGAACTCCTTTGTTTTTTATTTGTCTGGGAAACTCTTTATCTCTCCTTTTATTCTGAATGACAAACTTACTGGATAAAGAATTCTTGACTACTTATTTTTCTGATTCGGCATATTGAATATATCCTGTCACTTCTTTTTAGTCTGCCATGTTTCTGTGGATAGATCTTCTGCAAACTTGAACTGTCTTCCCTTGTAGGTTAAGAACTGTTTTTCCCTTGCTACTCTCATGATTCTTTCCTTGTCAGTGTATTTTGTGAATTTGATTATAATATGCCTTGGCGACAGTGGGTTTTTATTTAAGCTAATAGGGATTCTCTGTGTTTCTTGGATTTTGATGTCTGTGTCCTTCTCCAGAGTAGGAGAGTTCTCAGTTATAACTTGCTCACATAAACCTTCTTCCCCCTTTTCTCTCTCTTCTTCTGGGACTCCTATGATATGAATGTTATTCCTCTTTAATAAGTCGCTGAGTTCTCTAACTCTTGTATTGTCATCTTTTGCCTTTGTTTCCCTTTTTTTTTTTCCTGCTTCATTGTTTTCCATAATTTTATCTTCTATATCACTGATTCACTGCTCTGCTTCATTCATCCTTGCAATCACAGCAAATATTCAAGATTGCATCTCAGTTATAGCATTTTCAATTTTGGCCTGACTACAGTTTATTTCTTTAACTCTGCAGAAAGGGATACTCTGGGGTCTTCTATGCTTTTTTCAACCCCAGCTAGTATTCTTATAATCATGGTTTTAAATTCTAATTTGGATATCTTATGTATTCTTGCAGTAATTAAATCCTTGGTTGTTATTTCTTCCAGTTGTTTCTTTTGGGGTGAATTCCTCCATCTTGTGATTTTGGAGGAAGAAAAAAATTAATAAAATAAAAAAGAAAAATTAAAAAATTAAAAACAAAACAAAACAAAGAAATTGAAGGAAAGTAGATCCTAAGTGTGTTTCAGTCTGCTTGTTGAAAGAAGCTTGATAGAAAAGAGGGAAAAAAGAAAGGAAAAAAAATATTTTTTTAATTAAAAAAACTTTAAAATAATAAAATAGAATAAAATAAATAGAATAGAATAGATTAAAAAATTGCTCTTTCCGTACCCAACAAAGAGAAAGAAAAGAAAAAAGAAAGCAACAGAAGCAGAAATGAACAAACAGAATGAAACTCAAATGAAGTTACATGCAGTAGCCCCTATAACTGAAACTTTGTAGCACACTATAGTCCATAGACTATGGCAGGTGGAAGGGATTTATGCTGGTCTTCTGGTGAATCTGCCTGGAGGGCACAGGGGGATGGGACTTGGTTTTAGGAACTGTTCTTAACTTGGTGGTGCCTCTTAGTTGGGCCGATCTGTGTGCACATGTGCATACATGCTTGTGTTCTAGAAGTGAAAATAGCTTCACCCAGCTGTCTAGTCTCTGGTGTAGGAATTTTGTGCCCTCATGGACATGCAATCAAGCACCCTTCCTTTGTCTCAAGCTTCTGTCTGCTCCCTGCCTTTACTCTGTTTCCAAGCTGTCTGCCTGCCAAGAGGTGCCTCCCTCCAGAGTTTTATACCAGGTGGGGCTGTGTTTCAAAACCCAACACTTTAGAGACCCCATGGCTTGGACCATCGCTGATTCTCTGGGGGAGGGTCTTGCCAAGCAATGATGGGGTTCTGGCTTGTCCCAGAAAATGTTCATGTGATTCCGCAGTGGAAAAGGCTCAGAGTTTATGGTAAATCACAACACACAGCCAGAACCAGGTTTTGCTGCACTCTGGCATCTTTTTCCAGTATCAGTAAATGTGGCAGCTCTCTGGGGTCCGCTGGGACTTTTGCTGAGAAGGAGGCCATACAACCTCTACCAAATGCACTCCAAACAGGGGAACTACTTCTCCCTGTGTGGCACATGTACCCCTCAGACTGTGCTTCCTGCTTCTGAGGGTTCACCCTACTTCCTCAACAGTCTTTGTGCTTCACTGTTCATAGAATCCTGGTGGCATTGAAACCCTCCCTTCTCTCCCTGCCAATGGTTTTGGGAAACAGATTTCCTGTCCAGTCCCCTGCAAGTGTTTTCACTTTTTCTCTCTTTCCCTCCAGCTACTTTTGGGGGGAGTGCTTTTCTTGAGCGATCCTGATGCCTTGCTGTCTACCCTTTTCTTTTTCTCTCTCTGTCCTCTTTTCATGAAAACGTCTCCCTACTCTCCGTGGCTCCATGACTTTTCTCTCCCCCAATTCACGCCTCCACACCATGTACCTGCCAAGTTCTCTGGCTCAAATTATGCACACTGTAGTATTAATCTTCAGATCAACTTTTTATGTGTTAAAAATGGTTTGATGTTGGGGCACCTGGGTGGCTCAGTCGGTTAAGCGGCCGACTTCGGCTCAGGTCATGATCTCGCGGTCCATGGGTTTGAGCCCCGCGTCGGGCTCTGTGCTGACAGCTCAGAGCCTGGAGCCTGTTTCAGATTCTGTGTCTCCCTCTCTCTGACCCTCCCCCATTCATGCTCTGTCTCTCTCTGTCTCAAAAATAAATAAACGTTAAAAAAAAATGGTTTGGGGCGCCTGGGTGGCGCAGTCGGTTAAGCGTCCAACTTCAGCCAGGTCACGATCTCGCGGTCCGTGAGTTCGAGCCCCGCGTCAGGCTCTGGGCTGATGGCTCGGAGCCTGGAGCCTGTTTCCGATTCTGTGTCTCCCTCTCTCTCTGCCCCTCCCTGTTCATGCTCTGTCTCTCTCTGTCCCAAAAATAAATAAAAAACGTTGAAAAAAAAAATTAAAAAAAAAAATGGTTTGATGCTGATCTAGCTATGCTTCAGGCTCAAGGTCCCCATACACTTCACCATCTTAAATCCATCTTCAGTCATATATTCTTAAGCACAACCAATGAGAGAGTGGCTTTTAACACTTAAGTGTTGCAGGCTATTCCCATTAATTTTTTCTTGAATTCTTTGTAACTATCATTTATTTTTAAAAACGGGGACCTTGGGGCGCCTGGGTGGCGCAGTCGGTTAAGCGTCCGACTTCAGCCAGGTCACGATCTCACGGTCTGTGAGTTCGAGCCCCGCGTCAGGCTCTGGGCTGATGGCTCAGAGCCTGGAGCCTGTTTCCGATTCTGTGTCTCCCTCTCTCTCTGTCCCTCCCCCGTTCATGCTCTGTCTCTCTCTGTCCCAAAAAATAAAATAAACGTTGAAAAAAAAATTAAAAAAAAACAAACAAACAAAAAAAAAAAAACGGGGACCTAACTTTGAAGCCAGGCAACTCCAGTTCAACACCTAATTTTGTAAATAACATTTTATTGGAACACACACACAAACAATAAAATAAAATAAAATAAAATAAAATAAAATAGGGGGGTTCTTTTGAGGAAGAAGAGTTACTTTAAATATCATGGCTAACTTTTAGAACACTACCCTAAAGAAATAATGACTAATAATCCATGAATAGAGATATTAATCACAATTATATTTATCATAGTGAAAATTAAGAAGCTCGTTGTCTATAATAAGTAAATATTAAATGGATTCTTTTACAGTAATTAAAATGCTATTTTTGCAGAACTTTTTGTGGCAGAGTGTTTAGAAGATTTCTTAAAAGGAGAGCACACCTTAACAAGTTTATGAACTTCCAGAGCTTTGAGAAAAATGGCAAAATAATAACCTTTAATTGGCCAGAAAGACCTCACCATGGGAATGGTTTGGTTCTCAGTTTTATTTAACATTGTTCTTCTATGCAAGAGAGCAGTTGATTCATTAATAAGATCTCCACTTTGGAAAAAAAAAAAAAAGGTTTTGGACATGAAGGATCCAATGAGAAGGAAGCCTCCTTTCTGTTATATGGATCAGAGAAGAAGGTGGAAATGACCCTATAAGTTAGCACCCATGGATTTATTTTCTAACCTGGGACACTCCTGAAAGTGAAAGAAGGCATTATTATTAACAATATATGCCAGAACTACAGGTATAGCCTGGGAGGGAATAGGCAAACTGGCACAAATGATCAGTTCCTCATATAAGGAGATTGATTTTGCCCAGAGAATTTCTGTAGAGTTCCCCGAGTCTGGTTTCAAGGGACATTACTAACATTATCTCTGGCCCATTCCAACCTGATGGGGAATATCTGGGTCACTAGATAATTCTTGCTCATGGCCAGGGTCAGGACGTTAAGGAGAGTTGGGGCATTGGGAGCATTTTCTTGCTTGTTCAGTGCACTCAATTTTCCAGTTTTATACTATAACTGCATTTGATCCACACAGCGGAGAAGGCTGAGAGAATTAGGTTAAACTGTTTTCCTTTGTTCAGAAATCACCTGAATACCTTTGGACATGCTTATGAAATCACTGTTTCTCAAACTTGCCTGAAAATAAAAATTACATCGCGGTGGGTAGCTGTTAAAAATACCAATTCTTGGGATCCACCTCAAACTTAGTGAATTGGTTCTCTTATGGAAAATTCTGAAAGGTCTATATTTTAAACAAGTTCTTCAGGTTATTCTGTTCAATAGGCAAGTTTGAGAAAGGCTTTATTATATAATGTTAAGTTTCAAGAAGTAGCATGGAGAGCATATTCTCAAGTATGCAGATACATACTTTCATATGTGCATATAGGTGGACCACAAGGAAATACGATACAGAGGTTAAGAGAGTGATAATCTCTGAGATAAAGACTTTTAGTCTCTGAGATAAGGATTTATATTCTTCTCACTTTCCTGTACTTTCTACAATGTTTACAGTGAGTTATAATCAACCATAACAAAAAGCATTATTTTAATATTATCAAGCCATTTCATGTATATAATTAGAAGCCCAGCTTATTATTTTTCCTTGGAATATGAGTGAAAATACTCTGACTTATAGGTATGTACTCAAGTTGTTTCTCTGAGGTTTCTCCACCTCAGGGAACTTCATGCAGCCATGCAGACTGTGTGTTGCACAGCACCAGGAGTGTCCTTTATATTAGGCTCTCTTCACTGGCGCCTCCTAGCGTTGTGCAATGTGCATGTCTGCCCCATTACCTGAAAAGTCATTTACCTTGGATTAATTCTTGACTTAGAGATTATGTGTAGAAAAGCAAGGAGATTTGTCAAAGCTTGTGCATATGTAGCTACTTTTATAGGAGGAATTAGAGAAGATAGCACTAATGTGAGTAGATGTTAATAATCATACAGGGAAAATTCTTTTACCATGGATTTCAAGTTAAAACATGTTGATTATCTTAATAATGGAATTGGCCAAAGCAAATACATTGCTGTAAACCATATTCTCAAGCAACCCAGGGCCTAAAGAAGAAATGGGATTGATGTTAAAAAAGAATCTCAAGCCTCAGCATTTAAATTGCCATCATGTCCACCTTACATGCCTTTCCTCCTCCTGGATATATTGTGTGGTTATGGTTTTGTCCACTTAAGCATATGAAGTTTAAATATTTGAAGTGAAAAAGAATGAGGGGAATTTATTCATTTATTCAAGTAACTAAGAAATACAGAGAGATGTTAAACTCTACATGAAAAACAAAAATGAATCTGACCTGAATCCTGCTACCAAGGAGTTGACAATACAGGGGAAAAAATAAGGCTTGTAAGTAACTGATTATACTGCATGGAAAAAAAATAACAAGTGCCATATTAGGGAGAATTCAAATGAGGGAGAGATTTACCCCCCTCATTTGAGCTCGGGACAGGTGTACTGAGAATCAGGGAACCCCCTTTCTGAAGGGGACCATTGTAACAGGATCCTTAAAGCATAGATGGAGTTTGATGGCTTTGGTCATTTAGAGGCATGAAAGATCCAGTATGTCAGGCTGCCGCCATGAATAAAGAACCAGAGGTGGGGAAACGCAAAGGACGACATAAATGGCTCTACTGGTGGAAGTGAAGGGCAGGTGCATTGGGTGGTAAATCTGAGCTAGCAGGTTCAAGTCACCTGGCATAGGAGGGAAGAAGCCAAAGCTGAAGCATTAGTTCCTCTATGGAAAGGTCAACGTTGCTCTCCTCATGCTTTCAAAAAGGGACGTCGCTAATTCCAGAAAGCAGGTCTTATGGTCAGAGCTCAGTTGCTTATCTAGCCTCATAGAAAGTAAAGCCCCATTACCTTCTTAGTCATTGGAAGTGAAAGCTAAACACCTTACATTATACAGTGACTGTGACATGAAGTAACCAGACAATTCTGTGTTGCATATGGTTATTTTATTATTTATGTACAATTGGTAACATTATGACTTAAAAAGAACATATTGTTGGGGTTCCTGGGTGTCTCAGTCAGTTAGGTGTCCAACTCTTGATTTTGGCTCAGGTCATGATCTTGCAAGGTTTTGTGGGTTCAAGCCCTGCTTTGGGCTCTGCACACTGACTTCACAGACTCTGCTTGGGATTCTCTGTTTCTGTCTCTCTCTGCCCCTCCCCTGCTCACACTCTATCTCTCTAGAAAGAAATAATAAAAAAAAATTAAAAATAAATAAAATATAAAAAGAATACATTGTTGACGTAGGCCATTGGCTGGGACATGGAAATGCCTTTTACACAGAATCCTCCTTTGTGGTTTATTTGTTGTAAAAGTATCTTACCTGCCTGTCAAAGAAAGGTTTTTTCCTTGTCTTCCTTATATCTTCAAAGAACAAGATAATTTAAGTCCAGTGTGCATATGCATTTGTGTTGTTGTTGTTGTTTTTGGTGGTGGTGGTGTGGTAAGTGTTGTGGCGTCCATTTATTGATCTTTACAAACATCCAAGGAATATGGAAATATTGATGAAGTGTAAGTAGGTAATGATTAAGGCTGATTCTAAATGTGAGGGATAGAGGCCTCTGAAGACATCGAATTTGGGGGTCT
Source organism: Neofelis nebulosa (assembly GCF_028018385.1). Classification (NCBI taxonomy): domain Eukaryota; kingdom Metazoa; phylum Chordata; class Mammalia; order Carnivora; family Felidae; genus Neofelis; species Neofelis nebulosa. The sequence continues at coordinate 74,095,753 of NC_080786.1, forward strand.
GAATGGAAAAAATAAATTAAGAGGCTTTCAGTTGTTTGGTCATCTCGCAAAGAGGTATTTGGCAATAGCTGAATATCACCCTAGTCCTAGAATTGGAAGATGACATCTTATTCTAACCTCAATAATCCCATACCCACTGATCCTTTGTTTTACAATTCTGAGCACCACTTTTTCCCCAGTACAGTAGTCATTATACTTTACTTCACAGAATTAATTAGAGGAAAATAATTAGTCTAAATATAAAAGTGCTTTATAATGCAAACTAGTCATAAGAATACGTGGTGTAATCGGTGGAAATAACCTACCACATGTTGGGAATTGTGTTGGGTGCTCTAAGTTATCTTAAATCTTCAAAATATCTTTTAATTTTTACTTATTTAGTTTTTTTAAAAAGTTTATTTATTTTTGAAAGAGAGAGAGTACCAGTGGGACAGGGACAGAGAGAGAGGGAGGCAGAGGACCTGAAGCAGGCTCTGTGCTGACAGCAGACAGCCTGATCCGGGGCTCGAACTCACCAACCATGAGATCATGACCTGAGCCAAAGTCAGATGCTTAACCAACTGAACCATCCAGGTTCCCCCAAAATATCTTTTTTTAAAATTTTTTAATGTTTTTTTTTAAATTTATTTTTGAGACAGAGAGAGACAGAGCATGAGCAGGGGAGGGGCAGAGAGAGGGGGAGACACAGAATCTGAAGCAGGCTCCAGGCTCTGAGCTGTCAGCACAGAGCCTGACATGAGGCTCGAACTCACAGACCGCGAGATCGTGACCTGAGCCGAAGTCGGACGCTCAACCGAACGAGCCACCCAGGCGCCCCGACCAAAATATCTTTTAAAGACAAGTATTAGCTCTTTTGCAGACAAAGTAAAAAGGTTCAGAGAGGTTAAGTGACTTGACCAAAGTTACAAATCCTGGTTATGGCTGAAAGATTTATACTCAGGCCTGTGTAATGCCCACAACTTTGCTCTTTGGCATTTGCACTGTTCTTGATTTATTTTCTTGCTTTCATTAATCACTAAAGTTCTCCTTCGAAATCTACTACTACTACCACTAGTAATAATAATATTTATTGACCTCTAATTATGTGATATACCAGGCACTGTTCTACACACTCAGAGAGTGATAACCCATTTAATCCTTATAGCTCTATGAGGTAGCTTATGTTATTTACCTACATTTTATAGATGAGAAAATAAAGGCTGAAAAAGGTTAACTAACTTACCTAAGCTAGTAAGTGGCTGAGCTAAAATTTAAACTCAGGTAGTCAGGTGACGAAATTATTTGGAAGATAAATGATTGCAAATAGCAAGGGACTTCCTGACTTTTCATTATTAAGGCATGATATAAAGTTTTCCTAGAAGGTATGAATTTACACAGAGGTTAATGTACAATACACATTTATATTCCAAAACCTTGTTTATGTTGTGTGTTTCTATCTTGGGCTTATTTTTGTCTATCATGAAATTAAGTTCAAGAATAAGCCATGTCTATGAGCATTTGTATATATTTAACTGTGTAAAAATTACTTTCCCGAATATCAGTATAAATGTATAGTTACAGAAATGGTAAATTGACAAAACATCTCCTTTTTATTTTCAACTTAGAAAGCTATACAAACCCCCCCCCCCTTTTTTTTTCCTTATTAATTATCCAAAGAGTTTAAGGTTAGGTGGTTTGTTGAAACAAATCTTTTTAGCAAGATTAATTTTAAAGTTAGACATTATGAGTATCAAATTAAGCTGTCAGCCTGTGGAATGATACTGAGAGATGGGTTACAACCACCCCTCCCCCAACCTCTGCAGGGATTGGTAAGTATGAACAGGGATACCAGAGGCCAGGAATCACATTTTAGTAATTCTTTTCTAGTTATGTCAGATTTCTAGCATGCTATTAGAGACACATGTGTCATCCTCACCATCAACCAACATATCATTGCTGTTTCAAACTGTTACTAGAGCTGTTGACACAGAATATTGTGTCTGTCGACAGCTCCAATTAGCTGGCGTGTCTGACTGGTGACAGCATGGTCTACTTTTGTTTATGGGGACGGTGGGAGCTGTGTCTCCGTCTCCCAACCTCCAGTGGCAGACAGATGGATAGAGCTATATAATCATCAACGGAAGCGTGTGATATTCTGTCTTCACAAACCATCATGCCGAGCAGAACCAACGGCCTTTTGTCTGCTTTTAGAAATGACTGCAAGCTCCCTCCCATCTGTCAAGTTATGAGGCGAATATATACAAAATGCATCATATATATGTACATGTGGACCACAATGGATTGGGATGTGAGAAGGAAATAAACATTAAAATAAAGGCCAATGTGATATTTAACTTTGTATCATGTCAGCATTGAAGATATCTTTGCCTTAGTACTAAGTTTCTAAAATGTCTTCAGCAAAAAGCTTTGAAAAATAAATCAATCATAGTTTTATTATTATTTACATCCTACCAGTAAGAATTGATAAATTAAATTTTGTAACATTTGACATTCTCTACTGTGAATGACCTTTCCTTTGACATGTGGAAGAATCATCAGCTTGGAATTCCCTATATGTCATCTTCTCCACTAGTTCCCAACCTCTCATCGAAGACAGACATGTGAGAGATGATGTTCATACAAAATAAACCCATCTTAGTAAGCATATCTGGATGTGTACAAGCAGAGTACATGGCTCAGAACTCCACTTTTTCCAATAGGGGAAGAGGAATGGAAAGCAGGTGATTGAGAACGATGCAATTATAGGACAAGTCTGGAATTTATTTTGCCTAAGAAATGTAAACCATTCCTAAATTTTATTAGTTCTATTGTTTGATGTGACTCATAAGTAGCCATTATGTGGCTGGAAACCACTGACCTAGTTCATCAACCCACCTCCCAACCTCAGTTACTATAACTCACCCCTCAGGTTCCAGCTCAAATGCCACTCCCCTGAGAAAACCTTCCTAGGACTTTTTTTTTTTTTTTACACAAATTGATTTTATTTATGATAACATTAACAAGTGATGGCAAGTGAAATGAAATACACTTATCTAAACTGCCCCTTCATAGTCTTATTTATCCAGTTGAGATACTTCTGTGAGAGAAGAGTATAGATGCCAGGTCCTCAAGGGTTTCCGCATTTCCCTAGAAGGCCAAAGGCAGTAATAACTCTAAAAGTACCCTCACATATCAAAGGGCTTCTAGAATCTCCATTGCATGAGTCTTTTCCACCCTTGAGGCTGCCGGCATAAATCATATTCAGCCCAATCACGCGATGATAATCATAGTGCTTTTGATCATTGCAGATTCTACTGTTTATGATGGTGATATTGACTTCTCTCAGAGTATCTGACTGAGGTGAGTTATTATGAATTTTCCCCCAGCCTGTAACTTGGCACATGGTTCCTGGTTTCACATCATCCCCTTTTTTAGGAAGATGGAGGGTGCTCACATTTTTATTAATTTTTGCCTTTTTTGGTCAGCTGTAAAAGTTTAAGATCACCCTCATGTGTGTCCTGGTCAAATATACATACATATTCACAATGTGAATGAATATACATATTCACAACACTCTGTTCTTTCCCTTCTTAGCACTTACTGCAGTTGGTAAAATCCATTTGTGTAACTGTTTGATTAACGTCTTCCTCTGCACTGAGTTCCAGGAGGGCAAGAACAGGTTGGTGTTGCTCACCATTGAATCTCTTATGTCCAGTAAAGTGCCTGGTACCTACTTGGGGCCCAGTACAGATGTGTTGGATGAATGTTGTTCAGGTGGACTCATACCAGAACTTTTCACATAAAAAAAATACTACTCTTCTGGCTTTCTTTCTTTCTTTCTTTCTTTCTTTCTAGAGCCTGCATGCATGAGTGAGGAGGGGCAGAAGGAGAGGGAGAGAGAGAGAATTTTAAACAGCTTCATGTCCAGTGCAGAGCCCAATGTAGGGCTTGATCTCATGAGCCGTGAGATCATTCATGACCTGAGTTGAAATCAAGAGTTGGGCACTTAACTGACTGAGCCACCCAGGCACCCCTCTTCTGGTTTTCTAAGGCTAGAACTGCTTTTAAGGAAGTGCTTCTTTGTGTCTGATTTATACCTGTCAATTTAGCCCAGAACTAATATTAGGTAAATGCTGGTGGTGGTGGTGGGGAACAGGTTATGCTCTAGGCAGAAGGAGCAGCATCATGATGTTTCTAAAAGCCAAGTACTACACGTGGCAGAATTGGAAGAGAGGTCTGAGGAGAGTAGGACTGAGAGAAAGGCCTTTAAATAATAGACTACCTATAGCTATCAGAGACCAAGCTGAAACTCTGACTTGGAAGCTCTGAACGGAAGAGTTCTTCTCACTCTCTTTTCATGGATAGTAAATATATCCATATTGGTCCTATCCACACTGTGTCCCAGCAGACATGGAAAAGACACTCACCCTTTTGAAACAGGTTTGATAGTGATACCCCACATATCAAGTAGATAAGTGGCATGAATGAAAAATAAACATTTGTTGTTTTATGTGATTGAAATTTTGGGATTGCTTGTTATGACAGCATAACTGAACCCATTCTGACTGAGGTAGAAATCATTACATTATACTGAGTGATTTACATTTGCCTATATGTCAATTCATATGGTGAAAATAAATCATGTTTTTATTCTACTGTTCTGCATCCAAAAGTTGGCTACACTTTAGGAGAAACTTGAAACCTTTTCCTGAATTCATGTTTGGAGTTTGAATATCAGTGTTTACTCAGTTGATAGCTCATTGAGGACAGAGGCTGTCTTTTACATTTTTGTACCTCCCACTAAGCCCTACACACTTCACACATATAAGCATTGACAATTAAGTGAATGGATCACCTCTTAAACACTTCTTTTCCTGACTGAAGCCTGTCAGTCAATTTCATTTTTCTGCATAGGTTCCATTTCCCAAAATTTGCAACCTTAAATTGTAGGACTAACGACACATGATGGTATGAACACCTATAAGCAACAGCCTTTCATTTCTGAGTTAAGTCAGGAATTTTCCAGCCCCTGGATTCAGTTTTGTTGCCTTTGCTTAGCCAGGCAATGCTGGTCTATTGTTTCTATGGTTCTTTCTTGATGGACTTTGGATCTTGGGAAAGATATTTAAAAACTCTGTTTATTTAGCATTTGCTTTCCAAGACATTTTCATATTTTTCTCATCTGATCCTCCCTAGAAACCTTAAGAAAAGGGGCTAAGGTAGATATTTCCCCCATTTGATAGATGGGTGAAGTAAGATTCAGAGAGGCCATCCAAGTAGCAAATGGAACATGTACCATTGAGTCTTTGGCAGGAAGTCTTACTGTGCCAAAGTCAGGAAATCAGATAAATATTTACCTTGCTGTGCTTTACCAGCACTTTGATTTTCCAAGAGGTAGAGGTTACTGCCCCTCTCAACTTATTTCTCATTAGGAAGGCAATGTCTGTGAAGGTGATGGGGATTGTGGGAGAAAATGTGTGCATTTTTCTGACTTAAAGATGGTCGAAGGAGCAAAGATAAGCACAAATATGCTCTTCAGGCATTCAGAATGCCTTTTTCCCCTCTAAATCAAAGAAATGACTCTCAAGAAATGGCATCCTTCTATGGACAGAGACTTTAAAAGGGAACATAGCTCAAAGGAGACAGGGGGTCTGAAAAATGTAATTCTGATCATATATTCATGAATAATCCCCATGTGAATAAAGGTAGGCACATCTAAGGAAGCTTTTGTGACTGTCAAGGGGCTCTCTGATGAGCTTATATTTAAAAGGACTCAGAAGAGAGATGGAAGAAGGGAAGTACAATGATGGATGAGACTGGCTGGGCAGTGCCTGATAGTGGGAGGAATAGACCATAAGCTGCTCAGCTACAGGTGACCTTGGATGGGCCATTCTTTGCTTATGTGGGCCTTATAGTAGACATTCTTTCTCCCAAATTTAAGATTTAAGATTTACAAACACTAAACATGCAAAAGCGTGATCCTAAACAAAGTGTATTCAAGTAAGACCAGCCCAGAATGAGTGAAAGCTGATAAAAAAAAAAAAATGCTAAAGAATATAAAGTTGCTTTCAAGCAAGGAAAATTAGAAAGAGAGCTATAAAAGTGAAGGTGGATGGCATGGGTAAACATATCCTATAAACTGTGGGGAGATACAGAATGTGAGGAGGCCTGGTTCTGATTAGTGTTAGGCCCCTTGCTTTGGGAATCTTTTGCTTTGTTACCAGGAATCACTTCTATTTGCCTGTGGAGTGATCTAACAAGAAGAATAATCTTCAAACTGAGAGGGCAGAACAAACAATGCAAGGAGGAAACAGAGCCAAGAGAGATGAAGAGAGAGAGTATCAAGTGCCCTTAATGAGAAAACTTTCTATGGTTGAAAGAACTGCATCCCAGGATGCTGAAACACCTTAAAGATATGATCAAAGGACGAGTCTTGCTGCTCTTAAGAAACCACAGAGAACAGGAGAAGAGTCAGAAGACTGAAGAATAAACACCATCCCAGTTTTCTAAAAAGATAGAAGGATAAAGCATTTGTCTGATGAACACAATATTGTTCTCTAGCAAAAATAGAATACATTTTTCAATTAGAGAGTTTGTGAGCACATTGTGATAAAAGCAGCGCATGTTAAGAGTCAACATGGTTCTCATGTTCGGATTCTCGCTCAGAACAAATCCTGATTATTAAACACACACACACACACGCACAGGCACAGGCACAGGCACACAGACAACAGCACTGGGTTGGTAGTTATAAGCAGAATGATAGCCCCCAAAATGTTCTCATTCTCATTCCTGAACCTATAAATAAGTTAGGTTACATGGCAAAGAAGAATTAAGGTTGTAGTTGCTAATCAACTGAATTTGAACGGGGAGATTACCCTGGTTTATCTGGATGGGCCCAATGTAATCACAAGACTCCTTAAATGTGGAAGAGGGAGGCAGAAGAGTGATGCCCTGAATGAAAGACTGCACTGGCCATTGCTACCTTTGAAGATAGAAGACTTCCATGAGCCAAGGAATGTTAGTGGTCCCTAACAGCTAGAAGAGGCAAAAAACAATTCTTGAGAGCCCCCAGAAGGAACACCAACTCTGCAGACACCTTGATTTTATTTTAGTGAGTTCTGATCTCCAGAAATGTAAAATAAATAATCTGCTCTTTTAAGCCACTAAATTGGTGGTAGTCTGTTACAGCGCTAAGACACTAAGACACTAGGCATGGGGAGTATCTTGACTCCACGAGGTCTTCTTGAGAGATTTTCTTACAAACCTGATGGGAAAATTATTAGCAATATTGTCTAGATGAATTTCCATTTTCCTGACCAATCATCCCATGTCACCCTGAGAGAAATTGTCTCGCATCCTGACACAAGACTCTGACCTGGGTGTAATCACTCATTCATTCATTCAACATATATTTGTTGAGCACATTTTATGCCACAGGCACTGTTGTGAGAGCTGAGAATTCAAAAGAGAACAAGAAAATAAGGTCCCCACACTTAGAATTTACATTCCAATGGAACAAACAGACAAAAAACAAAAAACAGTTTCTAGTAATGTATTTGTGCTTTGAAGGAAAATCAAACAGAAGCAGACTAAGGGAATGAAAGAATGCAGAGGAAGCCTTTTTTTTTTTTACAGAATGGTCAAGAAATATATCTTTGGGGTGATATTTGAGCAGACAACTGAAAGCCATAAGAAGGTCTGATGAAAGAACCTCTCTAGGAGACAGGAGCAGACAGTGCAAAGACCCTGATAGGAGAAAGAGCTTGTCTTGTTCTGAAGACAGCAAGAAGGTCAGAGGGGCCAAAATTAAACAAGCAAGACTCAGAGTAATAGAAGATAAGACAGGAGAGGAAGTAGATCATACAGTGTTTGAGCAGAGACTGGGTGATTACCCATGAGGCATGGTTGGTCTCCATCTTTGATTCCTAACCTCAGATGCTTAGACAAGAGAGAAAAAAAGCATATTGCTTTGAACCTGATACCTTCTTCATCTGTGGCCACTGTTGCTATGGCTTAGTATCTCCTACTTTAATACTGCTCACTCTTCTCTCTCTGACTTGAGAGGTAAAGGATATAGAATAGTTTACTCCTCTGCAGTATAATTTTAGTTAAGGGTCATCCGGCCATTCCATTTGGCCATATCAAACTTCTAAGGCCTCTTTAATCTTTAGGGTCGTATGGTCAGTAATTTGTTCTCTTACAGGACAACATTGTTACTGGGCCATAGCATCTCAGAGATGAGAGTAGTATCTACTCTCCTTTTCTCAAAATGTTACTCTGGGGACAGACTGTGATGAAATATCTGAGTGCCTATAATAAGGACCAGGGCTGCACAAATATAAGTTGCCATTATTAATAAGTTATAATTTTTTTGTTTCTTATTGTCTCTTTATAACATTTTGAACACTTACCTAATCCTCTCAGTGTACACTTTTCCACTTAATAACACTTAGGAAATTAAATAAAATTTGAATAATCAGAGGAACAACAACCAATGATTTCAGGGAAATTCCCACTGAATACCATGTATTATTTCTTTGTATACTGTGGGTCAATTGACAATTCCGACCTCAACCTTCTAAGTAGTTGGTATTGGTGTAATAACTAGGCAGACTGAGCAGCACTGTAGTGTAGTGGCTAAGACTTTGCGTTTGGATCACAGCCCTTTCACTTCCTAGGTATAACTGTAGGCAAGTAGCTTTATTGCTTTGTGACTCAGCTTTCTCATCTGTAAAATGGTACTAATAATAAATAAATCAAATTATGTAAAATACTTAAAGCAGCACCTGGCACAGGGAAAACAATTAATATAAGCTATTACTTATTTTCTGTATTAATTATTTACCCCTGCATAACAATATTACCACAAACTTAGTGCTTCAAACAACACATTCATTATTTCATGATTTCTATGAGTCAGGAGTGCAGGCATGGCTTAGCTAGGTCCTTTGCTTCAGGAGATCACAGGCTGTAATCAAGATGTCTGCTGGGCTGCAATTTCATCTGATGCTTGACTGAGGAAGCATCTGCTTCCAAACTTCCATGGTTATTTGCAACATTCAGTTCATTGCAGGTCAAGGACTAAGGACCTCAGTTTCTTTCTGGTTTAATGGATTAATGCCATCCTCACCTCCTTGCTGCATGGATGTCTCCATGTAGAAACTCACACCGTAGCAGCTTGCCTCTTCAAAGCAGCAAGGGAAAGAGAATCATATACATGCACTCTTGTATCTCTTGTCACCTCTGCCATATTCTATCAGCCAAAAGTGAGTCACAGATCCTGTTCACACTCGGGGGGGGGGGGGGGAAGGGGAACCACACAAAGGTATGAATACTAGGAGCATGGGGGCAATAATAGAGTGCATCCACCATATCACCTTATTTTCTCAGTTCCCTAATAAATGGACTTCAGACAGGGGAGACATAACATATGTGCAAATGATCCCCTGGGAAGTAGAGAACTTGATCCAAGTATTTAATCGAAATCGGTTATTAGAGATGGTAAAACACCTTGCTAGACTTTTTGTCCCATCAGATCATAAACTCTTCAAGGGCAATAAACCTTCTGTGAATACCAATGTTGCTGAAATATTAATCACAGGTTTGCTTTTACTATAAATTATATATGACACAAACTCATGATGAGACAATCCTAAATACCTTCCCCCACCCAGGAGCTCATAGTTCTGTTGTTACCTTACAAGTGAATTGAAATAAAATAATTCATTTAGTTATATAAATTTTGTGTTTTATTATGTATGCAAACAGCAGGTAAATGAAGAGAGAAATAAAGGCTCACGTTTAGAGAAAACCCTCATCTTTTAAGTACAGAGTAAAACTCTTCCTGAGTATAGTTTTTGATGATTTGTTCTTTAAGACTACATGCTGTCCCCTTTTTGATTCTTGCTTTTTCTTACAGACACTTGCAAACCATCTACTACATGATGTGCCCTGCTTGCCTCTTCAACGTGATCTCATGCACTCTCTCCCTTTCTCAAGATGTGCCAGCTACATTGGCCTTCTTCTTGTGTCTCACACTCATCAAGATTTTCTGCCTCAAGGTCTTCGCAGTACTGCCTTCTCTTCATGGAAAATGCCTCCCCAAATTGCTCAAATGGCGAGTTCCTTCTCAATATTCAGACCTCAGCCCAAACATGCTCAGAGAGGCCTTTCCAGAGTTCTCAGGCTAAAGTTCCCTTTTGTCCTGCCACAATGCCATCTATCACAGGAGTTCTTGAGCTTTGCTGTGCGTCAGATCCCCTGCAGAACTTGTTAAAAACAGAATGCTGTGCCAGAGTTTCTGGTTCAGTGGGGCCCAACAACTTGCATTTCTAACAAGTTCCCAGGTGATGCCCAAGGGCCACACTGAGAACCGCTGATCTATCTATCACATTATCTTATTTTATTTTTTTTCCTTGCACTCATCACTTATTTTCTCAGTATTTTGTTTACTTATGTATTAAACTTTAGGTCCTATGAACATCCAGGACAATGTAACAAGTTACCAGATCAGTGTCTGGCTGCCTCCTGTATAGTTTCTATTAGATGAAAGAACAAGTAATAAATAGATTGATATATGGAAGAAAATTCTACTAGAAGGCATATTAGTTTTGGGAATTAAATTGGAGGATCCATTTCTACTTGTGGTTTCACAAATAGATGTTAAAGATTGCCTGGAAAATGTATATTTTAAGCTTTAAAATACAATAATTAAAAAGTAAACACTTGTGATTCTATCCACATATAACACTGGGTTGCCCTAATGGCTGTTTGAGGGCTCAGGACAAGTGTAACATTAAACAGGTTAATTTTATTAGTAGTATGTAGGAGTGAAAACATTCCAATGAAAAATGTAAACTCAATGTATTTTATTATTTTTTTTTTTTCAACGTTTTTTTTTTTTTTTTTTTTTTTTTATTTTTGGACAGAGAGAGACAGAGCATGAACGGGGGAGGGGCAGAGAGAGAGGGAGACACAGAATCGGAAGCAGGCTCCAGGCTCCGAGCCATCAGCCCAGAGCCTGACGCGGGGCTCGAACTCACGGACCGCGAGATCTTGACCTGGCTGAAGTCGGACGCTTAACCGACTGCGCCACCCAGGCGCCCCTACTCAATGTATTTTAAACTAAACAGGGTACGTTTTAATTTTATCTGGAAAACATCTTTTTCTCTCATTTTATACTTTTTCCTTTTTCCTGTCTCACAAGAATACCAAGAGTTGTTTTTGCCCTGACTGTAAATTGATGTATCTATTCTTCTATCCCCAGAGTGTTTCTGTCTCTTTTTTTCATTATATTACAACTGTGACATTTTTGTTAACATACATTCATTATCAATTGCCCACGGCACCTGTGGATACCACATGCAGCATGGAAATCTCTTTAAATAAGCAGTCAAATTAAATAGAGTTAATATAAGCTAATTATGAGACATATGTCTTCCAAAAAAGAGAAGTCAGGAAAATTCCCAATAGAATTATTTTATTTAAAAATATTTAAAATTACATACACACACATACACACAGACTCAAAGTCACTGTGAAATTGGTTTTCACCAAAGGAAGTGTTACTTACGGAAGTTGTGCACAAATGTCATCAAATGAAGTGGAGATTTGGCAGTTATCCCCCTGATTTTAACCCTGACTGATACCAGTAAATAGCTTCAGCAGTCTAAGTTGACTGTGGTGACCAGGGGAACCTGGTACCTTCCAGATCTCACTTCCATCTTATATTGAAGAGATATTGCCATTGAGCATAATGCAAATATTTATGCTCAGGTCTAAGCAATTGCAGCATGTAGCCAGTGTTTAAAACCTTCTTCATCCCTGAATGAATAGCTTTTGATTAACTAAATTGTAAAGCAAAGTCACAAAATCATAGGTGTTACAGTAGAAATAGCTCTAGAGATTATTATTTTTTAAGGCCTCTCCTTTAAGAGATAAGGATATTGACACATAGATAAGTAAAGTGATTTTTCCAAGGTCACACAGGAAGTTAATGGCTGAACTAGGACCACACTCATGTATCTGCAGGGCTCTTTGCCTCTGGCATACTTTTCCTGCATTGTTCCATATTCTATTTATTGTAAGGTGACTTAGAGAAAACCTACTTGACATAAGCTATCACAAATTTTAAACAATGTGAGCAATTAATAATAATTGTATACATATATGTAGTATTTCTATAATTTCGTATTTCCATTTAAATTGTATTAGGGTTTGTTATGGACTGAATTGGGTTCCCAACCTCCAAAAAAACTTATATACATAGGAGCTCTAACTCCCGATGTGACTATATTTAGAGATAGGGATTTTAAGGAGGTTACTAAGGTTAAATGGGGTCATAAGGGTGGGACCTTGACTAATAGGACTGGTGTCCTTATAAGATGAGGAAGAGATACCAGCAGTGTGCATACATAGAAGAAAGGCCATGTGAGGACACAGCAAGAAAGTAGCCATTTGAAAGCCAAGGAGAAAGGTCTCAGAAGAAACCAAACCTACCTCCAGAACTGTGAAGAAATAAATTTTTGTTGTTTAAGCCCCCCAGTTGGTGGTGTTTTGTTATGGCAGCTCTAGCAGACTGAGACAGGACTGGCTCAAGGTCAAGTGTGATACCTAGAGAAAGCTTTAGAAATGAGCCCATTCCCCACCCCTTGTTTCTGCCACTAGCTAGAACTAAAGGTACCACATCTTGCCCACAGTAGGACTGTTCCTTTAGTAAATAACTAGAACTCTCAAACATTCTTTCTGAATAAGAAATATGATTCTATTTGGTTGGACTTACATATTACAAGTAAATCGATGCCACCATGGCAGGAAGGCCACACCCAGAACCTTGTCTCTTGGGACCAGTTCTGTCTTCCTTCACTTTCTTTCCTTAATCTTCTCCATGGTGCAGTCATTTTTACAGTCACTTTTTTTGCTGATGAGGAATAGAAGGTAAGAACAGATAAAGAATGTTTGTCAAGGAGAAATTGTAGTTGTGGGTAAAAAGTGAGTGAGCAGAACTCTACTCAAAGTCTGGTTTGGAAGGTGACCACCGATTTCAGAGACTTGGTGAGCAGAATATTGGATTTGTAACATTATCCTGTTCACACCCTTATCATCATACACACAGCCCATACCTTAATTTCATGAGTGATTCACCAGAATGAATGTGGTAGGAGAAAGTTTTGAGATGGGCCACCAGCTGGCTGCAGTCTTCCCTCTTGGCTGTGAGTAAAAAGAAACATAATGACTGAGGCTGCTTTGAGTTAGAGTCTCCATGTGATTCTGGCTCCCTTTTTCCTGCCCCATGATGCCTAACTCTTTGGCCTGGCTTTTGATATTCCTCTGCTTGTCTGTCCCACCCAATTCACCCAGAATGATGTCACAGGCCTCCTCAACACCAGTTCCACCCTTGGGGCTCACCCCTGCTGATTCCCTTCCCAGAAATAGCCTTCCTCTTATCTAAATCCTGCCAGTTTTCAAAGCTCACCCCCTCGAAGACACCCATGAAGATACTCAATCCTCTCAATTTTGCTTATCCCAAACCACATTTGCAATTTGTCATTACCACACAATTAGTATCTTAGTACACATCTTTGACCTATAAATTGTCTCTTTTTAACTCTATGAAATGCTAGTGGCTACATAGTGCAGCCCTGCATGGAAAAACAGTATGGGTTTTAGAAATGGACAGATCTGGGTTAAAATTGCAGACCTACATTCATGAACTGAGTGACCTGAAAAGTTACTTAGCCTTTCTAAGTCCTAATGGCTTTGTCTGTAAACAAGGGTAACAATAACTACTTTCTAGTGTTTTTGTAAGAATTAAGTTAAATGAGATCATGTATATGGTGTGTTTCTTTCATGAATATTAGTCTTCTTTTCTCCATGGTTAATTATATTAACAGTTACACAGACTTTTGCAATTTACAAAGTACTTTTCATACATGATTTAAGAGCGCTTTCCTTTGTGGGATTATTCTAAGATTCTCTGTGGATGGGAATTAAGTTATCTATGTTTTCCATAGATAACTTAACTGGAACCATTGGGAACATACAGGAGACACTGTCCTAACTGGGGCAGTTTCAAGTACAAGGCAGGCTGAGACATCAACCACCTTCTACAGAAGAGAGAAGGAGGAAGCTAGCAGCAGTAGAAGGGAGCTGGGAAGCTAATGGGCTATAACATTGGCTCCTTCGAGGACCTTCATTTGTCCAATACATAGTGTGCACAAAGTCACCATTTGATCAAGGGCCAATGTCCTAGCAAGTCTAATCTTGCAGGTGGAAATCAGAAATTAGAGTCTTAAGGAAAGCAAAGTCATATCTGTGACAACACACTTTTGGGACATCGGTCCACTTAAAACAGATGTCATGAAGAGAAGACTCAAGCAACAGAGTCATTAGGGCCATCCCCTGGAAGATGTAAGAAGGGAATCATCGGAGCTCCAGCCAAGGGCTCTGGAATCCAGAATAGGGTCCGTTTCTAAGAGAATAGAAGCAGAAGGCATGGCCAAGATGATGAAGACCAGAAAAGGCTAGACCTCAGAGTCCAGATGTGTGCCCATGCTCTTGGTAGGCAAACCAGAGAGCAGATCCATGGTAACAGGACTAATTTCAGGTCCCACCAGATGGTCACCTGGGCCCTGTTCTCTTCCTTCTGCTTGTATTCCTTTGAAAACAGCTGACCACCTGGTACTCTTGGCTTAAAGTACCAGCCAAGGTAATAGGCAATAGCCCTTGACTCAAGAATGTACCAGACTTCTCTTATTTATCCATTTGTTTTCCCTGTCTCTACATGCCTGATAGATCCAACTCTGTATACCTATTTCTCTTCCGTCTTTGGGAAATGCATTTGAACTGCCTTTTCAGGCTTAATGCCTTCACATGGATGCACATCCAAACTTGACTTTTTTTTTTTTTTTTTTTTTTTGCCAAACTTGACTTTTGACCCTGCATATACTCACTTAATTTAAAACAGTGTCTGCCATTCTTGGAAAAGGTGTCTGCTGCATTTGCTTCCAGCCCTGGCCATGATGCCCTCACTCTTTAATTACAGCCAGCCTCCTGGACAGGCCAAGACTTGCCCTTTTCTGGTTTGGCCCCGGGACTAGACAGGGGGTGGGATGGGGACTGGCTGAGCCTGCTATATAGAACATCAGTGACTCCATCTGGAAGAGCCAGGGCAAGGTCACAACTGACAGACACATAAAAAGCCATCTTGATTCTTTTGTTGGGAGACAACCATGAACTTTGGGATAATTCTGCCCTTGAGAATGGGGGTGTTTAATTTTTAACTCCAGTCTCTTGCCTTGGCTAGCTCCCTTAGCAGCTAAAATAAACCATCTGCTTAACTTCCTATGCCCACTTGCTTGCTGGAAGAATTGTCTGTCTACCCTCCCACCTGGCTAAAGCTCACAGAGGAAAGAAATAAAGATGCCCAGAGGCTATTCCCAATCTCTCCTGAAAGCATCACAAAATTTCTCTACCTGGAAATGCATTTCCTGTCTTATTCCTTAGTCATTTTTGGAAGACTTTTTAATTTTCATCGGCTTTATTTTCCATTCAGTAAACTGGAGATGGTTTCCTTGGTACCGCAGTATAATAAAAAGATACATTTCCAGTTACCTTGAGCTCAAATTTATGGCACAACTGAGAGGTATATATCCCCACAGATAAGGAATAGCTCTGTACTAAAACACCTAAAGAATTGCCCCCCCTTCTGATCTGTACTGAAATAGCAGTACTCCTGTGCTTCCTGGAATGCTAACCACATTGCCATTTCACAGAGAGTGCAACTAGTACGTTTCTACTGTGTCCCAAGTCTTTAATTCTACAAATCTCGGGAGAGAGGTACTACCTGGGGCTTGGTCACAAACAGTATAATTCTACAAATTCTAAATAAAAGCAAGGACCTTTTAAAAAAAATACAGCTGGAAGAGCTCAAGAAAAATGGATTTTTGGGACAAACACCTTCAATGGCTCCCCATTTACCATGGTATAATAGGAATCAAAATTTCCTCCTCAAGCACACAATGTCCTTGACAGTGTTTCCCCAAGGTAACTTTCCAGCTTTATCCTTTCCTCTCTCCTCCAAGTGACTTTGTATCCACATAACATACCAACCTGACAGAAAGAAAGGTGCACTCCCTGCCCCAAATCACACATTTAAGTATAGTGGTTCATTTCTTATTAATGAGATCTTAACATATCTATACCGACTAGGTAAACTTCACTTTGAAACCAAGAATTGCTTGAGTGAGAAGTTCTGGCATGGAGTTTAGTCTAAGATGTTCTGCATCAAGGAAAGGTCTTGCCCTGAAACAGAAAGGCAGCTATGCATGAAACCCTGCAAACATACTTTCAGTTTTCACGGAGAAAAGTCTATGAACATCACTTTCCAGAATTCTGTGACCATAATATAGAGCTGCTTCTTCTGACATCAACCTTCCCTTTCCCTCACCAAGATCAAAACTCGGAATTAAAATATACTAAAGTATTTAATAAGTTTCTAAGGCCCTGATAATATTAGGTGCTTGGAGTCTGAGTTCCTCTAAGGGTATAATCACAGGTGTGTGCGTATCTGTGCATCTGTGCCTGTGTGTGTGTGTCTGACCTGGTGTTTGTGGGTGTGTGTGTGTGTGTGTGCACATGCGTGCGCATATTTGGATGGTTGGTGGGTACATTTTCAAGCATTTGGCCATACCTTCATGATCTGTATATGCCATACTGCCTGCTGCTGCTAATCCTGGGACTTACCCTAATTCTTGGAGTTCTTGCCCCATTTTTCATTGTAGGATAACAAGTATCTTGACTGTAATCTATTAATTGAATAATTGAATAAACTTGTTTCCCTCCAGTGCGAGCATATTGTTTGCACACAGTGTCATCCTGGGCCCTCCAGCTATGGAAGGCCTGCCAGATATGTTTATTAAACCCCCTGTGCTTGGAAAGAACACAGAAAACTGTCATCTAGAGCAATACAAAAGTGCCTATCTCAGCTGGAGATCTCGCTGTTATGAATAAAGGAAGAGTTTGTGGTACAGTTTTGAGATGTAAAGAGAAAAAGCTTCCCCATGGTGCAAATGTGTTGTAACCCTCAGGCGAGAAAAAAATATTGAATTGTTGCTGGCAGTACAATGTAATCATTGAGTTAGTGGCAGCTATATTTCTAAGCTTCTTAAAGGTAAAAATCATATTAATTTGGCCTTCTCCAAAGGACATTCCAGGTTGTTAAATGGAACTGTTGAAACATTTTTCACTAATGAACCTCGCCAATGAACAGCCATTTCCACTTAAGTCAAATACTGGGCAAGTTGGCAGTGAAAGAGGAGATGTGCTACTGTGGAGATGTGCTAAGCTTTTGTTAGCTTGAGGCCACACTGCCTTAGGATGTGTTTTCCAAACTCCTGAGGTGCAGGCATTTGACCTAGGTGGTAACTAAGTGAGGGGCATGATGGAAACCACAGTTATGTACTCAGAAAATCCAGTGAGTCAGAACTTGGCCTCTTTCTTTAGAAGAACAGAACTCATGGTGCACCCCCTGAGGGGTGATGGGCATGAGGCCGGGAGCTTTCCAAGATGCTATCTTCTGGACAAACAAAACACTCAGCTCCTGAAAAATGGTGGCTTTTGTCCCTTCAGTCTGATTCCTCAGGGCTTAAATCATTTCTGAGTCACTGTAGACCTCACCCTTGAATGGCATCACCTATGCCAGGCAGGGAAAAGAGCCAGTGTGTGCTCTGTGATCCAAACTGAGATTTGAGGTTATCTTGCGGTGGTCAGGTCTTACTGCACATTATGCAGGAACATATACTGTTGTGGGGGGCGGGGGGTCCTCCTTGAAATATCGATGGGAAAACATCTGTATTTCCTGTTGCTAACATGGGGCCAGGCTACGGGAGCCTGGTAGGTTCCCCTGGTGTGCTTGGTCTGTCGGATACTGAGAGGATAATTTTCTTGGCAACCAGGTCAAACTCCTCTGTTGCTTCCTCCTCCTTACTTTACTGGGCAGGATCAGGGCGATGCACTCAACAAAGGGGATTAGTGGTTGAAGAAGTAAGATTGAGGATCCCTTGACTGACTATGCTTCAATATAATGTACTAATTGATTCAAGGAGGCAATGTAGTGTAGTGAAAAGAGCTGAATTTGAAGCCACACCGAACTAGATTTTGATTCCTTAGATTTGTAGACACGGGCAAGCCACTTATCTTCTCTGAGCCTCAATTTCAAAATCTATTGACTGAGTTTAAAAGTGCCTGATTTTTGAGGATTAGATATTATGTCTGTAAAGAGAATAGAATCATACCTGGCAAACAGCAGAAACAACGAATTTAGCTATTGCTGTTGGTTTTTTTTTTTAATTGAATTTTTTAAAAAGTACCTAAAAGACACAAAAGAGTGAATCTAGTTTGCAAGGGTGTTTATCATGCAAGGAGCCTCACAGGCATGTGTTTGGGGGAGTCCAGGAGGTCCTGCCTCAGTTTGGAGCAACTGAAACCTTGTTTTTAAAGCTCCTTCTGTAGTCTGGCATGGTGCTGATACTTAACCTTAGCATGAGTTGGCAGAAGGACATTTCAACAGACCTTGGGTCTCAAAGCCAGGCATGAATCCAATGCTTATACAGATTTTTCTGTGGACTTTGATGAGAGGTTACTCATTTACATATATATATATATATGTATATATATATATAAACAAATAATGTATAAATGATCTCTCTCTCTCTCTCTGTCTCTCTCTGGAGAAGAAGAGCTTAGTGGCAAGTTTTAAAAAGTGCTTTCAAAATGCAAAGTCTTTAACACTAATGTTGGACTAGATAGTGGCTTTATTCAGGAGGTGCCCCATATATTTAGGACATTCCTCTGGGCAGGAGGAAGAAGATTTTCAGAGTTCTGAGAGATGATAGGAGAAAGACAGTGAGAATAGCAAAGGATGAATTGTCCATTCGTGA
Source organism: Neofelis nebulosa (assembly GCF_028018385.1). Classification (NCBI taxonomy): domain Eukaryota; kingdom Metazoa; phylum Chordata; class Mammalia; order Carnivora; family Felidae; genus Neofelis; species Neofelis nebulosa. Next base: position 74,114,673 of record NC_080786.1, read on the forward strand.
AACCAGCTTCTACAGAACTCCAGAAAATTGATTTTCTACACTCAGCCAATTTTCCTAAAGGGAGACAGAAGCTCTCCAGGACTCGTGAGAGACACAGTACTTTGGTGTTTTAGTACTACATGATACATTCTTGGAAGGTAGCACCCTGAATAACATAAACTGTCCATCATGTGGCAGACCATTTAGAGATGTTGCCTATTTATTGATCTCAATGACCCTGCAGGGAGGTAGGAGAACATTCTTATTTTAACGATGGACAAACGGTGTTTCAGAGAGTTGAAATCATCTGGTCACTTTCACACAGCTCCTGATGTTTGACTCCAAATTATGACCTTTCCTTAACATCATACTGCTTCTAATAGAACACAAAAGCAAGTATTTTTCCTCCTTACATCTTGGTTGGAGCTTCCCAGCATGCTCTGCAGCATGGAGTGTAACAATAGTCCACCCTCAAGGGAACAAAAGCTGGGATAACTGTGTTACGTACCTTGGTATTATTTGCGTGGCCAAATAAAGCTATCTTGCTACAGATGTAACCTTCGATAATTTATTGATGTAAAAGTGGCCTCAGGTACCAGGTTTTTGGCAGCTGTTACACTGTCAGAGTACACTGTAGAACATGGCATCCATGAATATTTTATGTGGAGAAGAAATGGAAAAATACACCTTTCAATATATCAGTTCCCTGCCCTGATCTTCATTACTGAAATATGAATCGAATCACATCTCTGAATTTGATCAACCAAAACTATGCAAACTGAGCACTCCTTAAATTGGGTTTCAGCAGTGAATTGATTTGAGACCTAATTTTTGTTGAGTACATCAGCTGTTTATGTCAGCTTGTCCTGTAGTGATGGGTTAGTGACCTCAGTGATATGTTGGAAGCTACAGACTGAACTGTCAATAGGATTGGCTTGGCCCTTTATCCGTCAGCGGCAGATAAATAGAGCCCCATTCAGTAGGTTCATTGTGTGGGGATTTGTTGGAGTTCTATTTATGCAGATTTGGAAGCAGTTGGAGATCATCAACATCCAATACACCCTCTGTCAAATATTTCTCTTCTATTGTTGGGTTATTAAAATATGGGTTGGGAGGTTGGGGGATTCTGTCCTTTTTAGAAGCAAATACTTTAAAAAAATAATCAAAGGGGCATTTTTTTTATTTGTATTTTTTGGTATCCAGGGTACCTCTGAGTAGTAGATTTTTGATCTCTAGCCCATCCTCAAAACTGAAAACCAATCCTCCATTTCTCCAGGGTTTACCTTTTCATCACTTGAAGACCAGTGGTTACATGATTTGGACCCACTGAGGAAGGTTAGAATGATACCAGTTCAAAAGTATTGGATACCTGTGGAGCACTTTGCAAGATATTACAGGATTTTCTGGGCTTTCTATACAACTACACAGAAGTATTGCTGAGTACTTTGCAATATGAATTCTTGCAATTTGCAGGAATTTGTCACGCTTTTCAGGTGATCACACTAGGTAAGTGCTTCATTTTTATCTCAATTGGTTTGATTTTGTGCTTTCATTATATTATTGCATTTAAGTTTTACATACTTGGGGGTTTACGTTTTTTAACCGATCTTTAATCCCATCTCTTCTGATGAGCACCTGACTCAGCCTAGCTATATCTTTAATTGATGCTCTCTTCAACTCTATCTACGAAATTGCAATTCCATGATCTGCCTAAAGAGATAGGCAGTTTAATCAATGTACAAGTTACTCTACTTATTTTAAATAAATGCCTTTCAGACTTAGTAAACACCATTAAGGGAAACATGGATGGTTTAAAATAAGGTAAGTGATTTATGTTTCCTTAAATGAAGTCCTTAAATTCATTTAACAAAAGAAATACTTATTTACATGACACTTAGAAAATTTATTTTTGTGTAAAACATGCTTTTGTTTTCAGAATTCCATAATTAAGCAAAATTCCTTTAAGACAGATTGAAAGTACACCCTTGTTGGCAGTTGTTAGATCTTCCGGTAAAATTCTAGGGTTCTAAATTTAGAAGAAGGCTAAGATAGCAACCCCCGTCCCCCCATAATATTTTCTATAACCTAAAATTTAATTAGCAAAAGGGAATAGTTTGATTATTATGGCACTTAACATTTGAAAACTAAAGTTCCCTAGCTCTTTAAATTTTAAGACATATAAGTGAATGGGTGCCAAACAATTACTGGGTTTTATGAATCAGCGTAAAAATTTTAATTAAACTTTCAGAGCTACCTAACTTGCAGCCATAAATGAATGCAAGTGTTGGGAGAATAAGGTTCATCACACTTCATTTCTAAGAAATGAAGCTCCTGGGGACTCCCCCTGCTCCATCCCAGTGAGAAGATGATAGCTGTCTGCTTCACTTTGTTTATGCCCAACTCCTAATAACTAGTTGGTACAGAGTCAGAATTAAAACTCAAGTCTTTAGCCCAAAGATCTTTCCACAATTGCGCCTCTCTTGCATGCTCTGTTTTAGCACTGATAGATAACTGAAATCTATCAAACACAAATATCTAGTCTACTCAGTTTTGGAGAAGAGTAAAAACATGACCTCTCTCCTACCAACTGGTGAGCTTGGCTTTTCGCACTAGAGTACGAGAGTACTTGGTTGGTCCCAAGCAATAAAGCTTCAGGGTGTTATAAAACATCATTAATTGCCAGAGCTGCTTACCCATGGACCGCATTTTTCGTGGGAGTCTCACCTTCGATATTCTTTTCTCTTGTTCCTATAAATTTACTGATACTGATCAGGTAGTGGATGCAAATTTCTTATCTCAGAAATTCAGTTATGTAACTATAGGATTCCTTTAAATGGCAAGAATCCTTAGTGAATTTAAACTATTGTTTGATTCAGAAAATTATCAATACTTAAAAAAAAATCTCCCTCTCCAATAGCCCCAAACTCCCACCATTAGTCAAAATTTGAGTTAAGTCACTGAAAAGCTCTCCTTTAAATGTCAATATAATCATAATAATAATTACCATTTGTTGAATGCCTACAGAGGGGCAGACTAGGTGCTTTACATACATTACATCTTTAATCCCCAAGTCTGTCATTCAAAGTCTGCATTATTATCCTTATTCTAAAGATCAGGATAAGCAACTTGCCCAAGGCCACACAGCTAGTAAGTCCTAGGGCCAAGGCTTGAATCCAGGTCTCTGTGTTTCTTTTCATTTCTCCCTGTAAGATGGAGTAATGAATGCATAAAGCTATGCTGATCAATGACACCAAGTCCACACTACTTTAAGATAAATGCAGGTCCTAAAATAATGGCCCCGGGAAACATGCCACAAGACAGACATTTATGGTAGAGTGTAAAGACTTGAGTTCATTTCCTTCATGGTTTTACTTCAAATCCAATGGCTTTGCTCGCTTCACTTAATATTTTGCATGTTTTGGCAAGCCAGGGTAGAATTGGCTTTTTTTGGTTACTCAGTCTATTTCTCTTCATTCAAATGTATGCTGTGATGCAGAACCGAAGTCTAAGAATTCCAGCGGCATCTAGTGACAAAGAAGGAATAGCCAATGACCACCTGTTAGGCAGTCAAAGACAGCAGAAGGACCACAGCTGAGCCTGTATTGGCCATGTGTCAGCATATTCTCCTCCCAAGTTGTACCGCCCTGGGGTAACCAGGACTCCACTGCTTCTGTGCAGTGATTCAGTGTAAAGAGTAGGGTTTCCTACCAAACTTATATCAGGTTTCACAAACATGAACAGAGTCCTCATGTGCCCTCATGTGGTATCCCAGCAGGGGAGAGGTATTTGTTTGAAAGCATTTTGCAACTTGTGTCACATGGTGGCTGGATGGTTACTGATGATCATAACCTCAGTACCTGCAGTTCCCCAGAACTGCCTCTGTATCTTTGTACATATTGTTCCCCTTCTTAGATGGTCTTCCCTTCCTGTCTTTATGAGGCTAATGTCTGCACACCCTTCAGGATTTGGCTTCACTGTTGCCTCCTCTGACCCTCAAAGCTGGATTTTATGATTTCCCATGTGTCCCCATAGTAACCCAATGCCTGCTGTACTGGTAGCCGTTATCGCTAATCTGAAAATGGCACTTTAAGTGATCTTTCTCTCCTAGAAGACTAAGATCGTTGAAGGCAGGGACTCAGAGACAATGCTGCATCTAATTAGCATGGACTTTGGAATCAGACAAAACTAGTTTTAAATCCTGACTTCAGCATTTACTCACCTGCCTTACTCTGGGTAAGGTTTACCTTGGATTAAAGAACCACCCAGAGCTTTGGCTTCCACATCATCACGGCCGTGATAATAATAAAAACTCTCTTGTTGAGTTGTTTTGAGGATTAATGGCAATAACGAACATAAGGTACTTAAGTCAGGGCTTGGTATATAATACATGTGCAATGAAGGGTACAGATATTTATTCATTGTTAAAGGACAGTTTCTACCATACTACTTGCTTAATCAATATATTTGGAATTTACATTGTGTCAGAGAGCTTGAAAAACATAGCAGTTGACTACGCCTAATCTGAAGCTCCACTATTGGCTCTTACAGGGGCCTCAGGTCTTTCTGTTGTCTTTTTGTGCCACTGTGAATAGTTGATCATTGCTTGTTTGGTGCTAAATCCCGCTCCCCCCCCCCCCCCCCGCCCCCACCGTCATTCAACATCAACACTCCCTGCATTTTTGCTCAAAGTTAGCAGGAGGGAGAAAAGCAAGACATATAGAAGTTTTAATTGAAGATCAAACCCAAGGTCTATACAGGGCCCAAAGGACTTATCAATAAGCCCATCATTTTCACACATGTCAACCAGACTGCAAGCTCCAAGAGACTGAGAATTGCAATTTTTGTTCACTATGGCATTGCTGGCACTTTGTATGGGTCTGACACATAGTTCATACTCAATAAATATTTGAAGAATGAAGGAGTAAATATATCTGAAAGGTATGAATCAGTTCGATTTCTGTTAGGAACGATTTATCCCTGTGTTTCACCAGTTTGGGCCAACTTCTGAAACATTTTACTTACATGTACATAAGAAATACGTGGAGTGATGCAGAGGGGACTTCTTACAGAACCTGTATTCATCTTACTCAACTTCTAAAAGATTCCCTCTTGTTCTATTATTTTCAGGATTTTGTGAACATGTTTACATTAACCATACTATTTGTGATTTGTAGGTTTTGTCCATGTGACTCTCTGTTTTGGCCTTTCTGGGCTCAAAGGACTGAAACATTGAGACCTTCCCATGTAAAGCATCCCTTTACTCATTTCAATCATAGTGGTTCAAATCTACACTTACAAGGTACATTCAATACTGTCAAAGCTAAGCACTATGCAAAGTGCTGAGAATACCAAGACCCTTCTCTGGTCCAATCACAATCTTCCTTGGGTTTGGGTTGGGATTCAAATTCCCCTCCACATGGAGCACATTGTAGAATAAGGTCATAGTTTGTTTGGGGTTTGTTCCCTTTTTTTTTTAAATATTTATTTATTTTTTAGACAGAAAGACAAAGTATGAGTGGGGGAGGGGCAGAGAGAGAGAGAGAGGGAGACACAGAATCTGAACCAGACTCCAGGCTCTGAGCTGTCAGCACAGAGCCCAACGTGGGGCTTGAAATCACGAACCTTGAGATCATGACCTGAACTGAAGTCAGATGATTAACCAACTGAGCCACCCAGGTGCCCCTGGGGTTTTGTTCCTAATCACCTTGCTGGAGATGCTGCATTTGTACTGGCTTCTTGGATGCTTCTCTATTGACTTCTTGTGCTGGCTTTTCTCTCCACATGCACGATCCACTCCATTGTTCAAGACTTTACTCCATCTCTAAAACCCTTACCAGGGGGGAGGCAGCATTATCTCAAGAGTCTCATTGTATTTCCACCTGTGTTATTGTACAGAGCCTGTTGTTTGTTTGTTTTTCCTAAGTTTGCAGGAGCCCAGTTCTTATTCTCTTTCTGCATGGCGCTAAGGAGAGCACTGGATTTGGAGTCAAAAGACATGGGTTCCATACTTAATTCAGCTACATCTTAGCTGCATGACCTTGTGCAGAGTATTTAACCGTTTGAGTTTCTTTACCTGAAAACAAAGTTAAAACCTATCTCACAAGTGTTCTGTGAGAATTAAAACCTACTACATATGAAACTAACATACAATTGTACACAGATCACAAATATAAATTGTTATTCATTATCATCTGCAGTGACTTTTAGAGGATTTCTATAGATATACAGGGATATATACTCTTTTAGAAGCTCAAAGAGTGGGTCCACCAGAGCATAAATTTCCCAATGTCTACATGAGAACTTCACTTAACAGAGTGGATTTGCTTAAAGATTAATGAAATTGTCTTTGTAAAAGCAATGTCACTTTCTTGAAGGCAAGAAACTTTTTCATGAGTTTATAGTTAGCAGAGAAGAAATATTAGAGAAACAAAGGAAGAGACAGTTTTTTTTTGTTTTTGTTTTTGTTTTTGTTTTTGTTTTTGTTTTCTTGTTTTTGGACTTCTCCAGCTTGTGCTGTAGCTGAACTAGGAAAGAATAAAGAATGTTCTCTTTCAACAATTCACTCCATAAATGTGTAATTTAGCCAACAGTCCAATCAACAAACAGTTATTGGATGTTTGTTCTGTGGGTAGCATGATGTTTATCTAGAAGTAGTTTTCCAGTTGTTAAATTTAGACTTTTGTATTTATTAATGCAAAAACATTAAATTCTCAGTCTTTAGCCAAAATACAGAGTAAAATGCAGCTGTGGATATGGAAAAAAATGAGTAAGACATGATTTCTGTCTTCAAGGCACTTACAATTTAGTTGGGGAGAGAGATAAGTAAGGAATTCACCATAATTTGAGCTACAATAAAACAAAAACATAAATAAAAAATAAAGAACCACTAGGAGGTAGGAAAGAAAGGTGAGGAGAACACTGAAGAGCAGCATGCCTGTGGGAGAGTTAGACAAAGAAATTCCCATCTTATAAACTCTCCTATGCCTCAATCTTGAATTGGAGCAGACTATATGGTGCTTTCTAAAGAAAGTTTTATGTGGAAAATATAAGCCATTCATTTCAGTAGTCTCATCTTAAAAAAGCTGACTTTATACCGGAAACATTAAAATGTAAACAATACAAAAATCCAAGGAATTGAGGTGACTGGGGGGCTCCGTCGGTCAAGTGTCTTGGACTCTTGATCTCTGCTCAGGTCATGACCTCATTGTTGGAGAGATTGAACCCCGAGTCAGTCTCTGTGCTGACAGGGTGGAGTCTGCTTGGGATTCTCTCTCTCTCTGCTCCTCCCCTGCTCCCATGCGCTCTTTTTCTCTCTCAAAGGCAAACAAACATTTTTTTTTAATCGAAAAAATTATTTTGAGGATACTGGGAGCCACACATAAGCGTGTGCACATGGAGCCAACGCTCCTCACTAGATATGGAGGTTGTAGCGATGCCAATGAGGACAGAATAAGACTCAGTATAGAAGACTCTATAGAACATCTTGCCTAAATCATCCAAAATTGATACTTAGCATAGAGTGAAATCTACTTATTTTTTATCTTTCTACAATATTCTGTACATTAGAGATAACCCTACAGTAACTATATAATTAAATTAAATGTTCTATAACATTAATTTCAAGTAGCAATGCATAGAAGGAATTAGTTGGGTAATATCAATCGACAATATAAATAATGCCCTCAAAGTCCTTTTAATTACTTTTGTTTTACTTTTTGACAAGTATCTATATCTTATGGATGAAAATAGATACCTAAAAGAACTATCTTGACATAATTCAAATATTTAAAGCAAATATCTTTAAAAAGATTTTTTTAATGTTTATTTTCAAGAGACAGAGAGAGAGAGAGAGAGAGAGAGTGAGAGAGAGATGGAGACAGAACGTGAGCAAGGGAGGGACAGAGAAAGAAGGAGACACAGAATCCAAAGCAGGCTCCAGGCTCTGAGACGTCAGCACAGAGTCTGACATTGGGCCCAAATCCACGGACCGCAAGATCATGACCTGAGCCAAAGTCAGAAGTGCAACTGGTTGAGTCACCCAGGCATCCCTAAAACAAATATCTTATAGTTGATTTGCTTAACCATAGGTTTTCACTTATAAAAGTCAAGAGTGTGTTTTCTTACAACTGTCAATTTTCTGTTCTTCAAACTCCATTTCAAACCCCACTTGTTACAAGAAGCTTCTCCATTACATAAAGGCAGAATAGACCTGCTTGTCCTCTGGCTTTCAGAGCAAAATTCTGGACTTTAACCTTACCTAAGATCCTATCTCCTCTTGGGCATAAAGAAGACACATCAATCTAAAGTTAGTTCATTCTACCAACAATGCCATGGCTGAATGGACCATACACAGTAATATCACAGGTAAGATAGGACCATCAACAAAAAAAATCAGAGAGTCCATCCAGCACTAAGACTTGGCAGCCTCTGGATGGGGCTTGGAAAGCATGGAATATGTATGAAAAAATACTGCAACACCTTGGTTTTCTTTTTATGACAAAGAGAAGATTGTAGATGTTGTCAATACATGTTAATCAAAAACGTTCCAATCCTGTTCAGTGTGACTTAGTAATAGTAGGCCATTAGCACTGAGGGTACAAGAATAGAATGGAAGAAGGGAGTCCTAGCCTGCCAGTAACAGATTTTATGATATTGAGTCACCAGAACCTCAGTTTTCCCATCTATGAGATGGCGATGATGCTGTCTCGCTCACAAAGTTGAGGGATCCAAAGGAATAATCCATGTAAAACACTAAGATCCCAAAGCATTTAACAGATATTACATATAGAAAGGTGCTTTGAAAATAGTACAGCACTGTAGATATCAAACCATTACCATTATTAAATGGGATAATTACCCAGTAGAAAATCCTAGTAACTTATATTTGGGGAAGGTAGCTTGAGTTAAAATGGTTACAGTCTGTATATGACTGTAATAATATTTTTACTATATTAACAGTTGATCTTCTAAATCTTTGGTTTCTCTTTTTCTAGTAGGGATGTTATAGATGTTAAATACTTTAATAAATCATAAAATTCATAAATAATTATTTTCATAGGTATCCTCTAGCCAGGACTTTCTCCCAAAGACGTGTAATAGGTTTTGTGGTTGATTTTAACCCCCAAATGATAAGATATTCTCCTTGCTGCTCTTTCACATACAGCTCAGTTGTAGGATACGGTGCCTGTCATGACAGACCGGACACCGGCAGCCCTGTGTCATGTGCCTTTTCTAACCATTTACCCATGGGCACTCATGCTCTCTGGGCTGAGTGTTCCCTGTGGCCCTTGTCAGGGGGACCTTGCTCTCCGGTTACCGCAAGCTGGTGTGACCTTCAGATCAGGGGAGCTTAGCTCACTTTTAGGTTTCATCAGTTGTTTATCTGAAAAATGTAAATGGGGAAAAGGGGTGGGTTCAGTGGGAATTTGGGTCAGGTAAGGATGGAGGACAAGAAACATTAGTGAAGTAATTGCCCTAAATTAATTGCACATCGTCTGCTGAGTGGCCATGAGGAAGGACGCATAGACTAAGCTGGAGGCAGTGGGGTGTTTCTTGGGCATGGGGAAGGGGGCAAGGGGCTCACCTGCCCTGCTACTGCTGGACAGAAATACTCCCCTACAATCCACAGGGGTTCTCTGAAGATGTAGTTTGAGGGGTTATTCGTTGAGATCTTTGAGGTATAGAAAAGAAGAAGAATTAATTTGGCAAACTTATTCCCTCCAACTTCCGTTCATTAAGGGAAACTGACACCTTTTGCATATCGGAGGTATTAACACGGAAAGATACATTTTTAAATAAGCTGAACTTGTACTAAATTCCATTAAGCTTCTTTTCCCCATCATATCTGTAAAAAGAAGAAAAGAAACACGCTTCACTTGCAAAAATATCCTTTTATTTCTGCTCCAAGAGCATGATATCTGCCAAAGCCATACATTTCCAGTATGACAAAGGGAAAACGTGGTTGGTCTCCACCCAAGTTAATTCGGAGATATGAGCTCCAGTTTTATAACAAAGTGGAGCTGTCTGATCCCAGTTATGCTTCCGTCTGAGAAGGAGGAAGAAATATTGGGGAGAGCAGGAGTTTTAAAGACTAACAGACCTGGGTTTGAATCTTTCCTCGGCCACTCACTGTGTGTGTGACTTGATGCTCTGGGCCTCACTTACTTTGCCTTTAAAATGGGCATATTTGTAATATTAAATTTAGGGATTAGCTAATGTAAAGCCCTAAACTCTGTGCCTTGTCTGGCCCATGGGAGGCATGTAATAGATAATCCTCACTATCTTAAGAGTGAAGCTGGCATGAGTTCAGTTGTAATAAATATGTTATCATCATTGGAATCTCAAATATAATGCAGACATTTTTAAAATATGGAAATCCCATGCTGTAAGCGATGTAGAAAAGCTTGAACACACAGGCCATGATGTCTTTACAACCTGTTCAAATCTTTATTTGCTTTAACTGAGGTTTATTTGAGTTTGGATGAAGAGAGGACCTATTTGGGCAAATTTGACAATAGGAGACGCACCGTGCTTTGTTTCAGTTTCCCACTCTGGATTCCTGAAGAGATCATCCTAGTCAAAACCTTCTGAGTTTAGCACAAAGCAGGTTCTGTTTCTGACGAAAGCGCGCAGCCTGTTTAACCTGCACAAAAATATTTCAAGGGTAACTGGAAAATACGTAAGAGGATTCAGATGTTTCGTGACATACATTTAAAATTCTTCCACTTGTAAATGAGAGCTCCATAAGATGCGGAAGCAAAAATGCATCCAAAAAGGAGGGTCCTTTGAGGCAGGCATTTGGAGAGCTAGTAAGTTATTATTTGAAAAATAATCCTCAAAGGAGGATCAGGAGAAGAAAGCATGTAAGTGAGGGGTCCAGAGGCTGAGAGTCTGCATTTGCAAATGAGACTTGCAGTAGGGACTTGACCTGTTCAGATAATTTTACCACATTCTAGACTGGCGTGTGGACTACCAGTTACCAAGCCTCTTACAGAATGTCTGTGAGAGCATGCTCCCCTACAAGCAGTGCAAATGCCAGGGAGCCATGAACCTGCTTTCGGCGTGTGTGGGTTGCACGCGTAGGGTGAGGAACTTCCTGCAGGTGCTGCTCTAGTGGGGGGGCATTCTGCAGAAAGATCTACAGAGATAGACTCATCAGTCTACTTAGAAAGCAAAGTGTCAGCAAGACTGCAGCTGAGTCAACAGTAGCAAAATGCCAAGCTACCAAGCAAGGAAGGGCAATAATAATAATAATAATAATAACAGTTTCCTATTCAAAGACAGCCCAGTATGTACCCGGTATGTGCCAGTATGTACCACTTCAGCTTATATATTATTTGGATTTTTGCCACAACTCTGTAAGGAAGTATCTATTATTACTCCCGATTTATAGATGAGGAAACTGAGGCTTGGGTGGTTTAGTGACTTGCCCAATGTCATAGCTAGGCAATGGTGAATGTGTAATTTGAATTCATGTGTGCCTGGCTGCAAAACCTCTGTTTACTTATGGGCATAAGAATGTAATAACAAAGGGGGCACCTGGCTGGCTCAGTCAGTAGAGCAAGCAACTCTTGATCTCAGGGTCCTGAGTTCCAGCCCCATATTGGGTGTGAAGCCCACTTAAAAAAAAGAATATAATAACACAAAGAGAGCAAAATAAAATGTATGCTCATAAGTTTTTGCCTCTGACATCCAAGAGACTCCTTTGTGTTGTAAGCCTCGGCTGGCCCAAGAGCCTGCCTGACTTTACAGAGATCCTTAAACGTACCTCATCATTTTTTCCTAACTTTTCTGACACCCTCCTGTTTGGAATATACTTGAAAGGCAGTACAATCTATCATCCCTTTACCTTCCTCCCAAGTGTTATTTTAAAAATATTTAACAATTGGATCTCCTTCTAAATCTGTTTTCTTTTGTTAACCCCAGAACTAAGGGGGTGTCAGTTAGGGTAGAGGCTAAGCCGTTGTAACAAAGCATCTGTGATAGACAATGGCAGAAAGATGATGAGAAGTTTATTTAGCTCTCCTGACCGTCTAGAGGACAGTGGTTCATGCCTGATGGGCAGCTTTGGCACCCTTAATGATTCTTTCCAAGGTTGTTTGAGCTGTCGCTCTCCCAGACAGCAGCAAGGATGAAAGGGAAAATGCATGGCAAGTGGCTTCATCTTTGAAGAGATGACCCAGCATGGCACACATTGCTTCAGCTCTCATCTCTTGGCTCAAATGCAGCCCTCAAGGGATGTACCTAGTTGCAAGGAAGTCTGGGAAACACAGACTTTAGTTGGGCAGTCAAGTGCTTATCTGAAACCCAGGTCTTCTCCTACTAAAGGGAATAGCAAGAGAGTGGACGCTGGGGACAAACAGCTGACTCTGTGACAATCTGTTTTTAGTCTGGTCACCAGTCTGGTTCTGACTGTTACATGAGGCGATAGAAGTGTTAAGTACCAATCTTAAATGCTCTACTTCTAAACAGTGAGCTCAGTGCCAGGAATCTTAAAACGATAAGCAAATAAAACTAAAGCAATCTGAGGATCACGTTTGTGGGCTTCTAGGACACTTAGACCCCTTCACCGGCAAAATGTCTGTGGTCTGACCTTCATCAAGCTGGTTGGGTTGCCAGTTAGGGAGAGTTGTTTATAAAGAGCTGCCAAATATTTATTTGTTTCTCAGCATGCATGAATAATATATTGATACAAATGTCCATGTCATGAATTGGGGGTTTGTTTAGAAATTATAGAATGAAATTGATGAAAGAGATCCTGTCTAATTCCATATTCTAACAGATGAGGAAATGGGAATGCAAAGTAGTTAAATGATTTATTTAAAATAACAGTTGACTAATGAAAAAGTATTTTGTGAAAGAGTTATATTTGCAGTAGTGTCTATTCAGGGCTAATAGGGTGAATGAATGAATGAATGAATGAATGTTTGACTGTATATTAAATAAATCTGAAAGGTAGAGCGAGAAGTCACTGAGAACCTCGAAGTAAGCAAAGAAATTGTCATTTTCAGGTAAATGAATGGATGGCAGATTAAAAGGTCACATGGCAGTCAGACTTAAATTTTGTGAGACTTAAATTTTAAATGGGCCACCCTGAACTAGACATTTACATTTAATTTTTCCTGGGAACTGTTTTGGCTTTGCCTATAAACACAGCATCATGACAGCATGCAGGTTTCCTCTTCTAAAGCTCTGCTCATTCCAGAATTCAATCAGGTTAGGTCAGATACCTTGAAAACCATGAACAGAATCTTCAAAAGAAACCCAGCACAACTTTTTGAAAATGTATTTTTCCTATTATTAAGACAGGGCACTGTCTTGCTGAGCTGTTTTTTCCTGGACCTCGACAAGTGTTTCATGAGTCACCTTTGCTCAGCCTGACAGCGGAATGGTTCAGAAGGTCACAGCCTTCTTCGTGGCTCTAAAAACCTGTACATTCCTGGAACGAGGGGCATTGTTTCATTGGAAGAAAGCTAATTAGGTTAAAGGATACATTAATGAGCTCTGCAGTCGTCCATACACAGTAAATAAAGAGGAGAAAGGATAACAAGGAAAAGAAAGTCAAAACACATAATGAAAGCCTTAGAAAGTTGAGTTTTCACACATAAAACTATCTGAAGAAAACCAGAAAGAAAAATTAATTTGCTTCTTTAGTCCTTAGAACCTTGGTTTTGTGACACTCCAGGATGTCCCCAATTATCTCAACGAATGTCATGAAATGTTCCAAAGGATTCTCAAAATGAAATTAGTTTTATTTCATTTAAAAATAGATGGCCAGTAGCTCTTTCAAGAGTAAGGGAATCAAATGAGCATTTGGCTGCCACCAGCTCTAAAGGTTTCCAAGCACCAGGTTAGGGCTGATGAAAGAGGCACAGCCATTTTGGAATGGAAATTTTTAATACTTCTCTAGACATTTTAATCCCCCAAATCCCTTGAGTTTTCTTTAAAAAAAAAAAAAAAAAAAAAACAAGAGTAACAATAATAATGATGACACTGTTCAGATGTTTACTTCACAAATTGACCTCATGGGGGAGGGCAGGAGATTCTTAGAACATAAGAGCATCAGAAGGGAACTTTGAGGTCAATTTTATTTGACTCCCTCCCTTAAGGAACAGGAAACCTGAACCAAGAGGATGTGGTGGCTTATCCCAACCCACCCAGCGAGTTAAGGACCATGGTTTCCCATTCAGCCATACTGCTGTCCTCTGCCTTGTGGGATGTGCAATACTCAGAATTAGAAGTGAATTTTACCAGCCTTAATAAGCATCCTTGGTTTGACTTTCACTGAGATAAGTGTCAAATATCATCCCAATTTTCAAATGGAGAAACTGAGTTCTAGATGGGTAAAGTCTTCTACCTAACAAATAGAACATTTAAGAAATGGATTTTGTTTTCAAGTCAGCCTTGAAGGCATGGTGAGTAGAGGGCTGTAATGAGACATGAGCATAAAGAAAAGTCATAAACACAACCAACCATTAAGACATGACTGAGCAATTAGATATATATGGAACTCCATTCAACCTTTACTTGAAATCTGACTACACTGAGAAAAGTCCATAGTGCTCTATAATACATGGAAACCCAAGTTCATGATGGAAGCTGAGTAGATCAAAGGTGCTAATTAACACCACTAGTAAATTGTTTGCTTAGAAAAATTTGTATAGTTCTACTTCATGCTATTTTATAAACCTTTGCCAAAGCAACCTGTTTTAGAATTATTTAAGTGCCATAAATATCTTCTTCTTTACCCTCTTTGTAGAAGCATAGAACCCCAGGATTTAAAAGGTCATTTAGTTCAATCTCTGACTCAAAACAAAAGTCCTTTCTTCAGCATTCCAGCAAGCCAGGCTCTGTTTGGCCACCCTCCGTAACAAGGTAATGCCTGATCACGGAACCATCTCTAATGGAAAAGAATGCACAGAAATCGGGCTGGGAGAAAGTAGGCATTCATGTGCACCTTAAAGATGTGTTTTTGCCAAATCAGGATCCACAGACTATTAACGAAAATAGCACTCTCACTTCAAGTCTACACACTGAGCAGCACTTGTAAGAATCCCCTTCCCGGATGCTGTTTTTGTGCCAGACGAGAGGCCGGGCTAGCACTGGGGTTTTATCTGTGTTCAGCGCAAATACAGCAAGGTGTGCAAAACAAACAACAGGATAACAGAGGAGAGTGCAAGCAAACAGCATGGGCTGCACATTTCTGAGAGAAATGCCCCAGGTATGGAAGCGCCTGAGAGGTTAAAAAAAATCACATGTCAGCCACATGTGCCCCATCCTGTGAAAGGGTAATTATGACAGGTGTTGGAGTAAATTTGCTTTTCAAGGAAGAAGCTACACCTTGCTCTTTTTTTTTTTTTTGAGATATCTTTTTAAACAATCCCTACACATAACGTGAGGCTCGAACTCACAACCTTGAGATCAAGAGTCGCATTCTCTAGAGACTGAGCCAACCAGGCACCCCAAAAGCTATACCTTACTTAATGCATATACTGAATTAATCAAGATGTGGCTGAGCCATCCAAACCGTTAAAACTAATTACTTGATTAAACTTAACATCTTTCTATGCCTCACTCGCAAATGTGACCCAGAAATCTGGGTTTCATGGAGAAGCCTCCTGAAGATCCGGCAGTCTGGTCATCTTTCAGGTGTGGCTAAAGGAGATATTAAGAACTGGTAACCAAAGAAAGCAAGCATGTTTATGCCTTGAACCTCTCGAACATTAGGAACATGTTTAACAATATTTTTCTTCGTTTATTTACCCCTCAACACTCTAGGATATGTTTGGATATTTAGCAATCCCTTAGGGAGTAGTGTAGCAATGTGTTTGAATTCACAATTCACAGTTCATAACATGTCCTGGTTTTAAAAACTCTTATTATGTGCCGGGTGCAAGCATATAAATATAAGTAAAAATGATCTCTGCTCTCAAATACTCTGGAGAAAGTAGAAATGAAGAGATGAAAACAAAATTACATTTCGTCCTCTTTTCATTAAAAAATAATCAAATACTCCCAAGTAGATTATGTGTATTTGCCATAACACTTCACATTTTTTCAGACACACTAATACTAAATAGTTTTATGTATTATAGTAACCGCTTTCGTTTGTATTTATAGAAGAAAATAGACGGGCTTAAATGTGGCTTTACTGTTGACTCGCTGTGACTCTCAACCAGCTCTTTAACATCTTTGAATCTGCAAAATGGAGTTTCTAACATTCACCTGGGAGGTTTGCCAAGCTCTGAAGTGCATGGAGAACCTAGCGCTGTGTCAGACATCAAGCAGCTGTTCAATAAATGGCAGCTATTACTTAACAGTTATTTTGTGTTGATAGTTCGGAGACTCATCCAGTTTCAAGCACAAGGCATTTCGGCATCATTTCAGATAACTTTTGGCCATTCAAAAATCTGTCTACTGAGAATTTTTCTAATTTTTTTGGTACCACTTTATAATGATCATCATGTAAACATATAAAGGGACTTAGAAAACATATGTATGTTATAAAACCGGTAAAACATGTGACCCAAACATCCAAGATAGAGAATTAAAACGTCACCAATGGTATTAAGTCTTTTTTGAGAGCTCTTAATGTTAAGATAAGTAGCAACACTTACTGGGGTGCCTGGGTGGTTCAGTGGCCTGACTTGTGGTTTCGGCTCAGGTTATGATCTCACGGTGCCCAGACCACTTGGGATTCTTTCTTCCTTCTCTCCTCTTTCTCTGTCCCTCCCCCGTTCTCGCTCTCTCTCTCTCAATAATAAATAAAAATTAAAGAGATAAATAAATAAACATACCCTGGATCCCATTTATTGGAAGGTTAGGCTGAATCCATTGTTTCTGTTGGAACCATGCTCTTGCATAAAATAGAGTAAGATTGCATTTATTAGCACTTTGTAAATTTAGGTACGCCAGGGAATATTGTCTTATTTAACATTACTTAGTTACCTGAAAGATATAATGTTAGAAACTAATATTTTTACAGAAGACTGACATTAATGACTGGTTATACTTCCCTTAAGAGCTTAACAATCTTGATGAATAAAAAATTCTCTTCTGAAGAAGAAATAAGAAAACACTTTAGAAGGCAAACAGTTGACAGAGGACTCTTTCCCTGTCTAGTAACCCAAAGCGACCATCATAATCACCAATTAATATCTATACAAGTATCTATCACAGAAGAGAGTTCCAGGTAATGACAAAGACTTGTTATGTTCAAGGAGAACAAAAATTTCCTCCAAACAGTCCCAAAAGAAACTTCTTACATAAGGTTGACAAATGCTGGAGTAAAAACATGAAGTAAAAAAATGCTGAAGTAAAAACATGTGAGTATTGGAAAGGAAGCTTACACCTTATTTAGCTTCAATGTTAAAAATGCAGAGAAACATCAGGTTTGAGTATAATATAATGCATGTATTTTTGGTTGCCTATTGTGGCCACTAATTAAAATTTTTGTATTTAGCTGTCCTCTTCCTGAATTCTTTTAAAACCTTCCCGAAAAAGCATTTTTTTGTTTTGTTCGTTTGTTTTTCCATTCCAACACACACATAGCCATAGTGTACCCTTCCTGAAACCATAAGCTTAGGGACAATAAAAGTGATGTGTTCTCTGTAGTCGTGTAAATGACAAATAGTGCCATGCCGGAGCAACAGTAATAATCAGATGTTCAAATCGTGTGATCGGGAGTGAATCCCTGTGAATTTGGTGCTCTCTAAAGGAGTAATGAACTGCACACAGATGAGAGCACTATTTGTGTTTTTTATCTTAAGCATTACTCATTTTATTATTTTGATAAGAGATGTAATGATAGATAGAGATGTTAAAGAAAGCTCTTGGGGCACCTGGGTGGCTCCTTTGGTTAAACATCTGACTCTTGATTTTGGCTCAGGTCATGATTTCATGGTTTGTGAGTTTGAGCCCTGGGTCAGTAGTGCAGAGCCTGCTTGGGATTCTCTCTCTCTCCCTCTCTGTCTGCCCCTCCCCCACTGGCTCTTGCATTCTCTCTTAAAATAAACAAAATTTGAAGGAAAAAATAAAAAATGAAAAGCTCTTAGCAGATAGGAAAATCTTTTTGCTTTTATTTTTTGTTAGAAATCTTTCGTGTAGTTCCTCTCCTGGCCATCCCCAAACACCCCCATCCCATTCCATAAACACACACACACTGGTGCCTCTTCAGTCTGGCCTGTGCTGCCTGGGGGGCTTTTGGGTCAGCTGTGATATCCTGAAGGGTGTGTGAAATTGAAGACAAACATTTTTACTAGGAGTTTATAGCCTTAACAAAGTAAACTGTAAGCCCTGCAGGTGTCCTTAATGGTAGGAACAAAGGCCTGTGGTGTAGCAAAAAGAGACCTGGATTTTGAATTAGAAGGAGCTGTCCTTGCATTCCAAGTTCAAGAGATGGGTGAACTTCGGCAATCGTTTTCTCTCTCAGAGTCTAGGTTCACCATGAGTCAGATTAGGGGACAAGGGAGGCTTAACCCGATTACCTCTAAAAGTCTTAAATGCCTAGAAATCAAAGAATGAAATTATATCTCCAATGAAGTCATAATTGCTTTGGGTGATTTTTTCCTTTTATTTTTAATAATTAAGTTGCCTTTAAAAACAAACCAAAAAGAGAGCAAGAGCCAGTACAAAAGAGAGAGAGGGAGAAAGAGAGAAAGAGAAAGAGAAATTATCTAAGTCCAAATATTTCTCTTTTCAAGACGCCAAAAGATGATGGTGGCATTTTGTTGCCTCTTCAGAGCAAAGGAATTCTTAGTTCCTTATTACTCTAAAATAATTCATTTTTAAAATATTTAATAAAAACTTTCCTAAACCACTGAGATTTTATACATGAATCATTATTAATTATGAAATTTTATATCATGCATTTTAGTTTACATGCAAGATCACACTTCCTTACCCAGCACTGATCTCACTCTATTAGAAAAGTCTAATAGACTGACTGACTGACTGTCTGACTGACCAGTGGGGAAAGGAGGCTCCGAGAGGTTATGACTTGGCCAAGGCTTTAGAGACTCACAGAGCCATGCCTGAACACAGACATCTCCTAATGTTGGGTCTTATGTAAATGTCAGTGTAATTAAACTGAAATTATTTAATTCAAGACTGCCGTATCATCAAGTGACATTTCACCTTGGAAGGAGTCAAGAAGTTTATTTCATTTGTAGTTTGAAGTTTAGATTCCTTGAGTCTATAAAATGGTTCGATAACTGGTCATCATGTGAGCTGAAAGATCGGTACATCAATTCGAAGGTTGGGAGTGTCCTTTGATGAGTAGTATAGAACCCAAGAAATTCATAGAAAAAAAGAAAGGAAAAGGAAAGGAAATAAAGCACATTTCTTCAGAATTTTGGAGCCCTTGTCTCCTAATTGAAGAATGAGAATCCCGGAATTAATATGAATATTTAACTTGCAAGTTTGTTTGTAAGCGTTAAAAGTAATTATATAAAGCTCCTGCTATGTAGTGCTTTACAATATAAGCACTTCAATAAACAGTGACAATGGCTAATAGGGTTCACTTCCTTTCAAGTTATTGCTAGGTCTATACTGTGATACATTGTACTATTTAATATAAGAAACTTAATGTAAGTATAGGGAGAGTTCTGTCAGTGGCAGAGCAGAGATCCGTTGTAACTCTGAGCTCCTATTATTGTAATTGATATTTTCCAATGTGTTCTACCTATTAGAGATTCTAATTATGGGAGTGAAATAGACACTATTGTCTTCATACATGTGATCTGTTATCTGAATATATACATGTGCTGCAAACAAGTTTCAAAACAGAACCTTCCCACGGGCATAAAGGAAAATGCTGGTCTTTCCGATGCTAAACAATGCCAGAAGGAGCCCCGCACTGGTAACAATAGTAACAATAGCAGTAATAACAGCAATCCTTTTTAAAGCATCTACTGTATTCCAGGCACTGTAAGCCACACTGTGGAAAGTTGCCTATAACCTTAGGACACTGGAGATCATGGCCCTGTGAAGGTGCCAAGGCTGGGTGACACAGCACTGTGTTGTGTAGCTGAAGTATCCATGAAAGACTGCAAAACTTTTCTACGTGGCAGGTGTATCATGGAAAATATACCGCTATTGGCATCATAGGACCAGAATCTGTCTTTCATTAGTCCTGAGTGACAAGTCACAGTCTTTGTAGACCTCAGTTTTCTTAAACAAACAAACAAACAAACAAACAAACAAATAAAAAGCTGAGATCTCCTTCCAAGTCTAACATCCTATGCCCTGATGTGGTATTCGATTATTTAATTTGCCTGAACCTTTTGGGTTCTTATAAGTATAAACAATTCTATAGGTGTATACATTTCACTAATTGTTTTTTTCTTTTTGCCTCCTTAGAACAACATTAATATCTAATTTTTTAGCCGGAATAACCTGGAACATTACACACATTTGTATGTCTATCTAAATTGACTCTCAAATATGTTTCCTAATTAATTTTTATTTTTTTTAAATTTTTTTTTTTCAACATTTTTTGTTTATTTTTGGGACAGAGAGAGACAGAGCATGAACGGGGGAGGGGCAGAGAGAGAGGGAGACACAGAATCGGAAACAGGCTCCAGGCTCCGAGCCATCAGCCCAGAGCCTGACGCGGGGCTCGAACTCACAGACCGCGAGATCGTGACCTGGCTGAAGTCGGACGCTTAACCGACTGCGCCACCCAGGCGCCCCCCTAATTAATTTTTAATTATTAAAGTTTCATTGCAGAAACAGTTCCATCAATTTTCTGATGTTTAAATAGTATCAGAAAATCAGAGCTTTCTCTTGAGGACAGACACTGGAGCAGATTTTTTTTTTTTGTCAAGTGTGCATTAATTTCCTATTAAGCAATATTGTAACAGAGTAATCAGACCCGTAGGATTTTAAAGTGAAGTGGGTGTCAGAGAGCCAATTACTATGTCATAAAAATGTTTACATGAGATTTTGCACTCTTGGCTCAGTCCTTTTCCATCTCCCTCAATGGCCCCTATGGACAGTGACATATTTAGGAAAAACCTAGAAATTAGATTGATATAAGAAAGGGGGGAAAAAAAAACAACAGTACCAGGCAACAGGGGTAAAACCGTCTCTATAAATGTGACAGACATAAAAGAAAGTGAAGAAAAGTTAAAAATTACCATAGGGCAGGCGGGACACCTGTTAAAGGACCTACTGCTGCCGGTCACAGCTGGAAAGAAAAATGAAAGAGATGCAAACAACTATCCCGGAAGCATGAAATCATTCTTTTGTCTTTTTTTTTTCTCTTATGAACAATTACAGTATGCAAAAATTAAGGGAGATCTCAAAGTATTGGGATGAAAATTTCAGCAGGCTCTGCATATAAATAGCAGAGGCATGGAAGTGTGCCTCTTTGAAAACAGGCCGTGTTGGGAGCTCCCTAGCCTTGAAGAAAGTGGTAATTAATGCAGAGAGAA
The DNA here is from genome assembly GCF_028018385.1 of Neofelis nebulosa. NCBI lineage: Eukaryota > Metazoa > Chordata > Mammalia > Carnivora > Felidae > Neofelis > Neofelis nebulosa. The sequence goes on from NC_080786.1 coordinate 74,136,086, forward strand.
TGACTTTGAATGAAGGATCAATAGGGGGCATAACAATGGGTAGGTTTTTTTCCTTCTTTTCTTTTCTTTTTCTTTCTTTCTTATTCTTTCTTTTTTTCCTTTCTTTCTTTTTCTTTCTCTTTCTCTTTTTCTTTTTTTCTCTCTTTCTTTCTTTTTCTTTTTCTTTCTTTTTTTTTTAGGTTAAAGCATTGAAGAAAGCAAGCTGTCAAAAGATGGCCACTGTGAGGCCACAACTTCAATGTGTCTTGTGTGGCTCTCCTTTCCAGGCTGTGGTGGGAGTTTGTTTTGTACCGCTGTCCCACCACAATGGAGTTAATTTGCACCAATTTCATTTTTGTGCGTGCTCCTCGATGTTTTCCTTTCTGCTGGATGTTTTTTTAAAAAATATTATTTTGGCAGGGCTTGGTCCTTTGATGATCCTTTTGAGCAAATGGTTTGCCCAAAGTTCAGATGGCGCTGGCTCCGTCTTCTTTTTCATTTACAACATCAAGAGGATTACAGAGAATAACTTTGTTGCCCCACATCAATGATATTTCTTCAGGCTACTAGAAAGGTAGTTCTCAGAAAGTGTGTCTTCTAATAGTTTAGAACCTCCACAGGCTTCAGATAAAACAAGTATTAAATACAGAAAGCTCACAAGGATACCAAGGAAGGTTAAACTCACGCAACCTCCTTCATCTCAAACACCTGAAATATATCTTTTTTTTTTTTTTTGACTGTCGAAGTGTGATCATGGTGAAGACAGCAGTAAGATCTTATATAACAGAAGACAGAAAAAGACAGAGAAAGAGTCACGTGGAGATGCACACACATATTAGTGAGAGAACGCAAAAACAATCTTGTCAAAAAGCAAGTAATTTATAAAGGGCCAAAAATACGTGTCAGTTCAAAAGATAATATAAATGGGGTACTCACAGTGTGATTTTTCTCTCAGTGAAACCGGCTGACATAACTCCAAATTTGGTGTTAAGGACATTTTTGGAATTGTCACAATTTTTACAATTAGGAATATGCATAGGAATTCCCAAATAGGGCAGGCAACGTGAACCTCTCTCCCCTGGGTCCCAGTAAGCATTCAGCCGTGGCTGGACATGGAAGGTGGATGACTCACTAGCTCCTTCAAAAACTGTCCTTTCCTCTGCCCCTTCCCCTTGAACTAGCTTCTCTCATCTTCTGTCGGGAAATTCTGTGAACAGCTGAAAGGGTCCAGAGGAGGGACCGCTATCATGACTTGGTAACTAAATATCCCAGAATTTGGCTGCAGTCTCAATGTCGGGTAATTGTATTCTTTTTAATAGACTCTGCTTTATTGACTGCATAACTAAATATGATTTTGATTTTATACCTTTATATAAGCTTTTTTTTTTAATGTTTATTTATTTTGAGAGAGATAGAAAGAGAGAGTGAGTGCACACATGAGCCGGGGAGGGGCAGAGAGAGAATCCCAAGCAGGCTCCACACTGTCAGCACAGAGCCGGAAGTGGGGCTCGATCTCATGAACCGAACTGTGAGATCATAACCTGATGGGAAATCAAGAGTCAGACACTCAGCTGACTGAGCCACCCAAGGGCCCCTCGACTTCACGCCTTTACAAAGCTTCTCATATGAATAAATTCAAAACTGGAACAATTTCTTGGTGAGCTTATGAGCACATAAAGATTCTTGGCTGGCTTAAAAATTACTGTGAATTTCAAATGCCCCTAAAAGCCTTTGCCTAAAGATGTCCTCCCTAACTTGTCGCATTACCTGAAATTCCAAAATGAAAAAGAAATTCCTTTTTGTTTTGTGACCTCCAATCCCCATATTAAAGCAACAGTCCCTAAGTGGGGAATTCCTGTCAGCTGGGGATGTAGAAGAGTCTGAGAGAAAGCTGTTGGGGATAGGAAGGTGTAAAGAGGCCACAGAAATTCTAGAACATCACTTGGCACCTGCTCTTTATGTCACCCTTCCCTCTTCATTTCCATTGTTGGTTCCTTAAAACAATCAGTTTTACCGACCCAACTATTTCCATATCTCTAAACAGGTTCCCCTAATTCCTTAACATCCATCTCCAGTTTTACCCTTATGCTGCCCCCAAAATGACCTGACAAGAACATGGCTTTGTTCATGACCCTATTCAAAAATCTTTGGGCTTCTTGGCCTTCTCTTTTGTCTCCCCAAGGTATTTAATCCTCCAGTTGAGCATCAAGGACCTTCATAATCTCAATGAAATCTGCCTTTCAGACCTCAACTCACACTGCTTCCCACCATGCTTCCCTGTACTTAAACCTCACTAGCATACTTGATTGTTTGAACATGGTTGTGCTTACCCACCTTCAAACCTTTGTTCGTGCTATTTTTATCATCAGATGCTTTCTCCCTTTCCTTACTCCTATCGACTCTGGTAATGTAAACATTGTTTACAAGGATGTTCCCCTGCTTTTAAGAGGTGAGGAGAAATGAGTAGTTTCTTGTCCAGTTTCTCCACTCCGGGGGAATGGAGATTGTTGTAGACTTTCAGGAGCAGAGTTTGGTTATCACTATCGAAAGCTGGGAAATTACATACACCGTGCAATGCCACAATTACAGTTCTAGAATTTTTTCCCCTAAAAACATATATGTATGGAAACTGGGGCACCTGGCTGGCTCAGTCAGTGACTGAGCAACTCTTGATCTTGGGGTCGTGAGTTCGAGCCCCATGTTGGGCATAGAGTTTACTTAATAAAAAATTAAATCATTATGTATGGAAATAAATATTTGGCAAGAAGGCTAGTGCTGTATACAATAGCAGGAAATTTGCAGCAATCTTAAGGCCCTGAATGGGGACTTAGTTAAATAAATGATGATACATCTAGAAACAAAATAATCTTTAGCCATTACAGGTACCTTTACAAACTGATGTTTAACAATATAATATTCTTTTTTTTTTTTAATTTTTTTTAACGTTTATTTATTTTTGAGACAGAGAGAGACAGAGCATGAACGGGGGAGGGTCAGAGAGAGGGAGACACAGAATCTGAAACAGGCTCCAGGCTCTGAGCTGTCAGCACAGAGCCCGACACGGGGCTCGAACTCACGGACCATGAGATCATGACCTGAGCCGAAGTCGGCCGCTTAACCGACCAAGCCACCCAGGCACCCCTAACAATATAATATTCTTAATAAATTATTGAGTAACAGAAAGGACTTCTGAATTAGTTAGGCAGTACGATCATTTGATACATATATGCTTATCCGTCTATCTATGAAAAAAAGTGAAAACAAAAATGCACCACGCTGCTCATAGTTTTATCTCTGGATTATGAATGATGCTTTTTTTTTCTGTTTGTGAAAACATGAACATGGCTATCCAGTAATGGAAAGTCATGGAAGACCCTTAAATGCATATTGTTAAGTGAAAGAAGCCAGCCTGAAAAAGCTATCTACTGTATGATTCTAACTATATGACATTCTGGAAGAGTCAAGGCTACTGAGTCAGTGAAAAGATCAGTGGTTTCTGGGAGTTTGGGGAAAGGCAGGGAGGTATGAAAAGGTGGAGCACAGGAAATTTTTAGGGCATTGAAACTATTCTGTATGATATTATAATGATGGACACATCATACCAGGCATTTTATCAAAACCCGTAGAAGTGTACAACAGAAGAAGAGAACCCTAATGTGAACTGGGGTCTTTAGTTAACAATAATAGTGCATCAACACTGATTCATCGATTATAGTGAGTGTACCATATTAATGCAAGATATTAATAATAGGGGAAACTGTATGGGGAGGAAGGAACTATATGAGAACTCTCTGTTCTATCTCCTCAATTTTCTGTGAACCTAAAACTGCTCTAAGAGGTAAAGCTTATTAATTAGAAAAAAAAAAAAAAAAGAACATAATGCACTTTGTAGGAGGAAAGTATTCTCAAAATACTGCCTAAAATTCCTTCAGAGCCCAATTTAAGTGCTCACTCCTCTGTTAAGTTTTCTCTTATCTTCCAGGCTCTGTGCCCTCTCCAGCCTGATGGTTCATTGTGCTCTCACGGCTCGGCTCATACACTGGCCTCTGTGATGTTAGGAACAGTGTTCTGCCTGAGGGAAGAGACCATGCCATGTCTTTTCCCCTGGTGCCCAATACAATGTCTGTCACAGAGCAGACTGCCCGTAAATTTGTAAGCACAGGTGCAGACACACACACGAACACACACAGAAAGGCAAAACTGAAAAAAAATATATATAACAAAATATATCCATAACGTACATTATGCATATCGACTTACTCAGTTTTGAGAAGGTTAATTCAACCTTAGAAAGAGCTACTGATCTACTTGTGTGGGATTAATGGTGATTTAAATCATTTGAAGAAAAGGTATTCACATAATTAATCTTTCCCATCATGTCTCGTAGGTACTATCAATTAAAAGTGCTACTGCTTTAAAGCTTAGATAATCGTCAGTATCTTACCAAGTATATGATTCTTTTTTTATTAGCATGATCTTGGTATAGTCATACAATTTTGCTCCAATATTTCCCTAAATATATAATCTGATGTTTTCAACATGAATAAAAGTAATAACCTCTTAGAGTGATTTCAAATGTTTAATCTCTTCAATTCAAGAGATTAAAAAGTCACATCTTCATTCTTCATGTAATTTTTGGGCCCCAATGGTGTTTTTGACCCACCCACATTACTTCTGGAAGTTATATACATAAAGAATATGAATTTTATAGAAGGGAGTAGCAATGGGAAATAAAACAAAGGAAGTCACTTTCTGTTGTGCTTTAAAAAAAAAAAAAGGGAATGTGTAACATACCCCAATAGTCCTTAAATAAGCCATTGCCTCTTAAGAAGAAAAGACATGTTATTAAATGCATCACTTCTTTGCTTCCTCCCATGACAACGAATGCAGATACTCTTAAACACAAGGCATATAGTGTTGGCTGCAAAGATGGTCCAGCATCTGGGCTCTTTTCATTATTTTGCTTCTAGTGGCACTTTAAGTCTCTGGTGTCTTACCTCTACTGAGACCTGGCATTTCTTTGTGTTGGAGAGGCAATTTAATCCATTTTTACTGTCTGCAAACAGACTTTCAAACAAAACCTCAAACTCTTTGAATGTGCCCCAAGGATTCCACCAAACCTATAATCCTCCACTCTCTTCTGGGGCTGTGGAGGGTGGTGACAGGAATAGAGCTGGCACCAACTAGGGAGCCTCATTAGTGTTTGTGATTTTGATTTTTGTTACCATTCTGCTTTGTGGCCATTTCAAAGTTGGAGCAATAACTATCCTCACATCTCACTGCACCCTTCCCCCAACTCCCCCGAATTCAAGCCACCTGGAATGATCTGGAGCAGCGTCTCCAGACCATGGAGAAGGCCAGCAGACAGGCTTTCTCTCATGGAGTCAGGGGGCCTGATTATAAATAGATGAGTGTTCAGCATCTGGATGTTGACGGTTCGAGTGAGCAGCAGAAAGCCAACCCCACGACAGCGATCAATTATCAAGTTCTACACGGTTAGGACTACCTCCAGACATAGGGAGGTGAGGCCAGTATGCCAGGCCACATAGACAAAGCTTGGACAAAGATGAATTAGGAAGGAGAGGTAAAAAAGAAATGATCCTAGGTGTCTCTCTCTTTGTGGGAAATCACACTTAACGCCTGGGAAAACACTACTGTCTGAAGGTAGTCTTTTGAAAAAGCTGCGACCAGGGCAGTGGCAGGTACCACGGGCAAACAACACTCAACTAGTGATTGCCATGCGCCAGGCAAGCGACGTCACTTAACTCTCATAACCATCTAGGCATTATTATTCCGCTTTACAGGTGAGGGAACTGAAGTTCAGAAAGATTCAGTAGCTTCCACATTCTGTGTGGAAACTAAGCTCCTCTGATCCAGAATGCCTGCTCTTATCTGACTTCCGGTGGGGGCGTGCAGGGATTTATGATGACCAGCTCTAAGATGTTCTTCCCACCTCTCCAAAGATCTTGTACACTCTCCCTTTCTCTGTTGAATTTGGGATTAACTGATAATTTTAAATGCAAGTAAAGTGTTTATTTTTATTTTTTTTTTAATTTTATTTTTTAATATATGAAATTTACTGTCAAATTGGTTTCCATACAACACCCAGTGCTCATCCCAAAAGGTGCCCTCCTCAATACCCATCACCCACCCTGCCCTCCCTCCCACCCCCCATCAACCCTCAGTTTGTTCTCAGTTTTTAACAGTCTCTTATGCTTTGGCTCTCTCCCACTCTAACCTCTTTTTTTTTTTTTTTTCCTTCCCCTCCCCCATGGGTTCCTGTTAAGTTTCTCAGGATCCACATAAGAGTGAAACCATGTGGTATCTGTCTTTCTCTGTATGGCTTATTTCACGTAGCATCACACTCTCCAGTTCCATCCATGTTGCTACAAAAGGCCATATTTCATTCTTTCTCATTGCCACGTAGTATTCCATTGTGTATATAAACCACAATTTATCCATTCATCAGTTGATGGACATTTAGGCTCTTTCCATAATTTGGCTATTGTTGAGAGTGCTGCTATAAACATTGGGGTACAAGTGCCCCTATGCATCAGTACTCCTGTATCCCTTGGATAAATTCCTAGCAGTGCTATTGCTGGGTCATAGGGTAGGTCTATTTTTAATTTTCTGAGGAACCTCCACACTGCTTTCCAGAGCGGCTGCACCAATTTGCATTCCCACCAACAGTGCAAAAGGGTTCCTGTTTCTCCACATGCAAGTAAAGTGTTTAGAGTAATGAAATGTATACATTTAATATTTATATGTGCAATTTAATCCTTTGAGTTTGTGGGAACAGTCTTTGTAATGCACGTTTGAATTTAAACATTAAGAGTTACATCTTGGGACAAACATGTTTCTGTTTATGAAGACAAAAAATATAACAAAAGCATCGCTCGAATAAATTCTTTCAGTTCAACTGCAGCTTCTGGTAGAAGCTTCAAACTCCTATTGGCTAATGTTGGCAAATATTGATATTTCGACCATTGCCATATCTCACATTCACATTACCTAGAAAACCACGAGAATAGAAGTCACCACAAAGAAAAGGGCTCCTAAAGTTTTGGAACGATAAGAGACTTCACACCAACAAGCTCTTGGTTTGAATCCTAGTGCCCTTGTCACTGAGTGTATAACCAGTTACATATCTCTCTAAGCTTCACTCAGGCATATTAATGTGAGAATACAAGGACACCTTTAACCTGTACTTTTATTTATTTTATTTATTTATCAGTGGAGAGGTCATCTGAGTGAGTCTTGTACTGACACAAGAACATGACTTTCACAATCAAGACGTGGACACTTACGACCTTTATCAGATGTGGTAACGCTGGTCTGAGCCAACACACCTGGCTTTTTACGTGTCAATTTCCATAACTGTAAAACAAAAATATGTGTAAGGATGCAGGGTTAAGAGATGTAAGTATGTAAAATTGCTTTGCTATTGTGCATGATTCAAACTGGAGGAATTCATCTCGACCTCCTTAAAGATTCAAGTAGGTAGGGACAACTAATGCCAGGTTCCAATCCTTTGGAAAGACGGGGACTGGATGTATGTCAGTGGTAGCACAGCCATGAAATAGGCTGTCTAGTGAGTCATAAGCCTGAACAGTTTATCTATCTATTTATAAAGCATTCATATTAGCCAATTCCTTTCTTTTACATTTCACACCAGTTCCTTTTGGGAGATTTAAGGGTACCTGAATTTTTTTCTACAAATGTTATAGGTGCACATATAAGGTTTCTTTAGGGCAGAAATATATTATGGTAATTTTTAGAAATTTATCTCATATACAGGAATAATAATCCTAATAGTCAACGAGTGCTTACTAAGTCTCAAGTATTGTTTTAACCACTGGATACAGGCTATGCCAATTAATCTACAATTCCATTTTATAGATGTGGCAGCTGAGGCCTGGGGAGGCTAAATAATATACTCTGGCCTTGCTACCTAAGTCAAAGAGCAACAAAGTGGTGGAGCTGAAGTTCAAGTCCAAGAGGTTTGGACCCAAGTGGATGCTTTTAGCTACTTCATTGTACAGTGTCCTTGGAATTGCTCACAAAGTATTTACAAATAAATTAATTAATGGATACAGTAGTTGATATCTAGGACAAGGAGTTGGTCCCTTAAACTCTTCTTTCCCTTTCCTCCTATTTAAAATAAAAAAAAAATTGGGGCACCTGGGTGGCTCAGTCGGTTAAGCGTCCGACTCTTGGTTTCAGCTCAAGTCATGATCTCATGGTTCTTGAGTTTGAGCCCCACATCGGGCTCCATGCTACAGTGGGGAGCCTCCTTGTAATTCTCTCTCTCCCTCTCTCTCTGCCCCTTCCCACTCATGCTTGTGCTCTCTCTCTCTCAAAAATAAATAAATAAACTTAAAAAGATAAAACAAATAATTTTATTTTAGTATTATTTTTATTCTTTTCTTCTTTTGGGGAGGCATTTCCCTCCAGAGGCAGGAATGTGATAGACAACCAGATATAAAGTTCAGGAATCTAGTGGAAGCACTCATTGCCTACCAATAACTGGGAATGGATTTGTGTTCCAAATTGGGAAGTGTCAGTTCCACCCCTTTGCTCTGCCTTGGCATTATTATTATTTCTCAAGAGAATAAACCAGGGGCTGGGGAAGGAACCACATAACAGGAGATGGGGCTACATCTTGCCTTCAGTGATATAATTTACTCTATTTGAAATTGTAAGTGGCATAATTATTTTTACATTAACACACCTTTTATTGACAACTTTCTATCTAGACACAGAACATTTTACCACTTTTTAATAAGAATTTCCAGAAAAAGCTTTAGTGTCCAAAGATTCCCACAAGACACTCAACATTTGGAGTCCCTGTTGCCCCCTGTGCTTCTCAGTCATCCATTGTTTCCCTTATTATCTGGATCTTGTATGCTTTCATAACTCATGCTTAATACTGAAGGACACAAAATGAAATTATGCGTGTCTCATTATTTAAATAGGACAAGAATTTAAACGGCTGGTGGTCTGTACTTACCACAACTTCTGAAATATATAGGTGATACCATGAACTGCTGTTTTTCATTTCTCTCCTAAACTATTTTGGAATATTTAGCCCATTCAATCAGAAGAGTTAGGCAGCTTCAGACCAGGTTACAAGTGGAAAGACATTTGTCAAGGCTGCTTTCACTGGCAATATACTTTAATGAGATGGCATTGAGAGAAGATGGTTAAAAGAACAAAGTCAGGTTTGTTGTGAGGCCATCAGTAACCCAAGAAGCCACACTGCTCGGGGGCAGAGGCTGTGGAAAGGGTAATTGCAGGGAGTGCCAATCACACATACACGCTACACAGAAACAACTGGCCATTGATGGCCCACACCAATGGAGGGGCACAGAGGCAGGGAGATGGAAAACAGCAGAATTTCTTTCTGTTTGCCTTTCAGTCGCATTATATATCTTCCATTGCTAGGAGAAAAACAAGAAAGAAAATGGTGGCAGGAGCAAGGAAAATGTATCAAGAGATCACACAGCCAGAACTGTGGAATGAAAAGGAAAAGAGGTGAGTCCTGTTTCAGTTCCGTTGAGTTTATGCAAGCCACAGAAAGTTTTGAATTTGGTCTAGGTGTTCCTACTGGGGATATTTGGAGGTTTATGAATTTAGAGAAAAAGGTCTGCCATCTACCAATATGTATTTAAAGGATGCCCATGGATATGGATGAGGAATCCCTGCAGTCAGTGCTGGGTTACAAATCTGCTCAAACATTTATAGTGCCAGCTCTGCAATTTTAGCAAGTATACCTACAAGGTCATGAGAATTATGGACTCTAGTGCCATTGTCAGTGATAGTCTTTTCACTTCTTCCTAGGGACCTCAGAAAGACTGCAGTAAAACCCAAAAGTCATATTGCATTACAAGAGAGATTAAGATGAAACCTTGGGAGTCCAGGAGCTAAAAGACAGACAAGCAGGGCGAAGTGACCATCTTTCAGATAGATGCCATTAGTATGCTTGATTCAAAGGGAGAGAGAATAGAGAGAGAAACTGAAGAAGCACGTTCAATGGTGCGGGCACTGGCGTCGTTAGGTGGCAACTGCTATTGAGGGGAAGCCTCCTCTTTGTCAAGCCACTGAGCAGGAAGAGTTGGAAGTTGTTCTCGTGGCAAAAATACTCCAGAAATAGGATAAAGTTGCAATACTTATTAGGGCTTAAATGGAGATAACGAGGAATAATTTTGATGAGCACAATCATATGTGATTGATTTTTTTTTTTTTTTTACACAAAATCCTCTGATCTTGATTACACACTTTGGTATATAAACCACCTTCCCTTTTTAGAAAACTTAACCCCTCTGAATAAATTCAGCTCATGTTTCAAATTAAGTTATAATGCCAGATGGATTTCAAATCAAACATAAAATATCAAATTTATGCTCTTAGTGCTCAGGACCTGTAGCATGATTTTTATTGTTGTTTCTCTATTCGCTTGGTGTGGTGTCTTTCACCTAGCAGGTGATCAATAAACATGTTGATTTTCTTGATTTAATCAGGGCTTGTGATTCTTTTTGACACCCAACTGTTGAAGACATGGATTCTACCATTGACTTGGTTTGATAATGCTTTCTTGGTTTGCTACATCCTGTGGGCATTTTTTAGTCTCTTAGTTAATTTCACCTAGAATTTTACACTTTTACTCCTCTTCCTTCTTTGTTTTTTTGTGGAAATTGTCTCTTGGTTCTTCTACTCCTTTTGGTTTTCTTTACAGACCTTTCCTCTTTCTCTTTCAAAACCTGTGAATGCTGCTATTACTTGGTGGTCCATATGATCTGAGGAGACCCAAATCCATATCTGCAGCTCAGAGTATTTTTTCTTGGCTTTAGATGAGCTACTAGAAATCTATACCTGAATGCTCCAGAGTTCATTCAAAACTAAATTTATCTATCTTTTCCTACTAAACCTCTTGCATATCTATCTTAAAATTTTTTTTAATCTTTATTTATTTTTGAGAGAGTGAGAGAGACACATAGTGAGAGCAGGGGAGGAACAGAGAGAGAAGGAGACACAGAATCCGAAGCAGACTCCAAGCTCTGAGTTGTCAGCACAGAGCCAGACGTGGGGCTTGAACCCATGAACCATGAGATCATGACCTGAGCCGAAGTCAGACACTTAACAGACTGAGCCACCCAGGTGCCCCATCTCTTGTATTTCTATCTTGATGAAAGGCTCAATTTTTTTTTCCAGTTACCCAAGGCAGGAAGTTAATAACCATTTTAGACCTCTCCCTCCCTGCACCCCTGATGTACAATCACCAGACCTCCTTAATGTCCTTTTCTTACCTACTATCTCTGTCAGAGTACAGCCACTAATCGTCCTTTCCTGGACTAGAGCAAGAGTTGCCCTTTCAGATAGCTGAGCTTCTAATTTTCTATCTGTAATCCAGTCTCAAGTCTGCCTCCAAGGTTATTCCACCAAAACAAAATTAGAGGCTTGACCAACAGAAAGAACACCCTTGCATTGCTAAGAGGGGAATCCTAGGGCACCATTTCAGCCCCAAACCAGGTGGCTCTGTGGACTTTTCAGTTATGTGAGCCAATGGCACCTTCAGCCTTTACTCCCACCCCTTAAACCTGTTCCAGTTGTTCTTTCTGACACTTGCAACCCAAAGTTGGCATGCATACAGAATAACAATTAAACTGCCCCTGAAGGTTCAGCCTTGTTCCCGTTTTTTACTCCCCACTCCCCACTGGCACACGCTCATCCTTTACAATTCAGATTTCTCCCCTCATTCAAAATCTCATTCTTGTTCAAGCCTCCTCTGTAAAATTTTCTTTGACTCTTTCACACTGAAATAGCATTATTAAGATGTTCTGTGCTCAGTAGGACCACTTACAAAGGAATCCCAATCAATGGATGATACCATCCATGGAGTGAACTGCTGAATACCTTCAACAGCATTTGAGTGAAAAGCGTGGCCAGAATGAATTCAGGAGAAACTTCCCTCGTTGTCAGGAGACCCTCTGAACCCTTAGAACCTAAGTGCTGCCTTTCAAGAAAGGGATGAATGGAACAGTGTTTTGAAGTGAGAAGACCCTTGATAAATATCTTATCAGGTCAAATAAAAAGAAATCTCAGTGTCTCTATGTCTCTATGACAAGGGAACCATGAGAAAGTGGGTAGGAGTAAGAAGTTCCATCTCTTATATAGTAAAGTCAGTAAATCAGTAGCTTTAGAATATTACCATCGAATAAATGTAAAGCATCTCACTAAATTTTCCTAAATGATGAATGATTTCTCTTCATTTTTTTGCCTTCTCCAAATCATTGATTGTATTCTTTTATTTGATTTCAACACTGGCATTTTTAATAAAAATTTACCTTATATGCAGTATTAAAAATACTTTTTTTTTTTGTACAGAGAACATGTCTTCTTGATTTTCTCCTGGATTCACATATTTGCAATCTTCCTTATAGGGAAAGGCAGAGTAGAAGGCAGGGGCTTAGATTACATATGTACTCAATGTGCCAGATCTTTTGTATGTATTATGTAATTTGATTCTCACAGCATCATTACTCTGGTATTGGTAGTATTGGTTGAGGGCAACCTCTTCTCTAGTCAAGAATGCCCCCGAGATGGATCAGGCATCATAGAGTTTCTATGGCTTATTGAAGAAGAATAGTGGTTGAGAACTTCATTGAAGAGTGGAAAGATGGGTTTAAATCTCAGCCCTACCCTTGACTAGCTGTGTGGCCATGGATAAGTTGCTTAACCTGCCTGAACTTTGGCTTCATCATCTGTAAAATGAGGATACTAATGATATCTCCATCATAAGGTTATTTAATGATTAAATGATTTAATAGTTGAAGTGTGTTTATAAAGGAGCATGGCACTTGGTAGGTGCTATAATGTTTAATGAAATTAATATAATATTCAAGCTTGTCCTTCATCTTTGCAGTAAGATAGTAAGACAATTCCCTCAGTTGAACCAGCATTTAAACACAAGATTTCCACATTAATCTAATTAGAATGGCACCAAACTCACCAAACCCTCTGGGTATTTGACTCTCTTTACAAATTCCATCAGGATAATTGGCACAAGTCTAGGCCATTAGGGAAGCTTTCTAAGAGTGCCAATCATTGGTGCTCCCTTTATTCTCCTCTAGAAGTCTGAAATCCAAAACCCAAATATCCTCTAAAAGAGTCTAACTAGGATAGAGAAATTTTGAGAAGGGAAAGTATCCCTAAAAGTTATTTTAATGATATGTCATCTACATGTGTATATAGAGGATGTTGTATTGAGATCTTATAGCTATTTCTGGGCTCATCAGGAAAGAGTTTGGTGTTCAACTTGTGATATCTTCCATGAGCACAGGAGGGCAGTGACAAGAAGCATGCCTCTGTCAGAACTGTACCTTCTGGAGAAGGAAGTGGAGACCAAGAGGAAGGGAGTTGCTTGTTGAATATCACATACGGGTTTGGTCAAGGGTATAAGCCTAGGACCAGTGATGGAATGTGTGTGTGTGTTGGGGTGGGGGGGTGAAGGTGACTTAGAGATCACATGTAAATTTTGTTAGCCATTTTCCTAAAGTTAGGACTTTCTCATAGGCCAGGCTTTATGCAAAGGACGACACAGTTTACATCTTGACTTAGGACTGACATGAGTAGGTATCTCCAAATTAGTAAAAAGCAAACACCCCCCAACCCCCTGCAGCAACATAATCAAAGTAGATTCACCCAATAGGATTGTCTGATATGACAGAAAAAGAGATCTGGAGTTTTACCCCAAGAAGCTTTGGTGGCAATATGGCGATGACTCACCTGAAGTGCAAAGACAAGAATGAAGAAGGATGAGCAAGAAATGCTGGCCAAAATCTTGGCAATGAGAAAATTCAGGCATAACTGTAAACTTGTCATGGAGCTACCAAAAACAAACAGGTCGTGCAGGATCTGGTACCTGGGTGATCCTACTGTTACTATACATGTTCTCCAAACATCGAGAAGCAGAATCAAGAGATACACACAAGTTCATCTCCCCCTGGTGGATCTCAAACAGCTTTAGAAATGAATGGATAGGTTCATGCCGATATTTAAATATTAACAATGCTGCTATCTGATAATGATGTGTCACTTCATCTGGAAGAATTAGGGAAGACTTTCTGCTTGAGTTGCTGAAGTGCCACCACTTTTCAAAAGATATCAAGTATAAATAAGTTCTATTACTTACAACAAGATGCAGGCTTTGTTTAACTACAAAGAAGCATAGTGAAATTCCAATTTAAGTCAAATAGCTTACTGAAGAGGGCATGGCAGATGTTATCGTCTCCAAGTTGTTGTTAACCAGTTTTATACTGGCTATGGTGACACAGGAGAAAACTTTTGGTAATAACTGGATAATTTTGGCTTTTTTAATTTTAATTCTATAGGGTTGCTGCAGAAAAATGCAAATAGGCATTTGTTAAGGATGGTTACGATGGTAACAGACAAAGGGTGTATGCCACAGCCCAAAGGGAAAAGTGTACTGTTGATTTCAGGAGTCCTTTAGGCTCCCCTGTGTATTCCTGGGAAGTCACAAGTCAATCAGAATATCTTCACCAGCAGTGTGATACCAAGGGGAGAGCACAAGTCCATGAGTCATAGAAGTAGGATTCATGTCCTGGCTCTGATGCCCTTAGTTGATTAACTGTGGACAAATCACTCTTAGTCTCTCTACCAAACTTCAGTTTTCCCATCTGTATATGAGACTAGCATAATGTATTTTACTGGATTATTTTGGGACCCAAATAAGAAAAATATAGGTTAAAATGCATAGCACAAGAGAGGATGCATGGTATGTGTTTTATAAAAATGTGTTGAACATGAATCTAAAGATGTTTTATTTTCACTTTGAACATGGTACCTTCCAATAAATACTTTAAATTGTCCTACCCTTGCATACTTTCTGGTTTGTGAATTATCTGTAATCCAATTCAACTGTAAATTCCACTTGGCAGTAATCGTAATGCTAATGGCCACCTCTAAATTTAATTGATATGAATTCAGATTGTGATTATCAAATAACCTGAAAGAAGATGTCTCTGCGTACAATTAACCAAATGGCAAGAATATTTTATCATTAGAAAATGTTAATAAGAAACTAAATCATTCTGTTAACTGTTTTGAAAATATTTCAAACATCTAATCCCAGATCCTTTAAAACTGAGTATATATTTTTTCTTCATTGTTTTTTTGACATACATTTTTTGTTGCATAAATAATTTTTCTAAAAAAATCAAAATAACACTCCAGTTCAGTTAAGTAAAAAATAAAAATCCCTTATTTATTCTTTTATTATTACTATTATTTTTTTTTTTAGAGAGAGAGAGAGTGCAAGCCGGGCAGAGGGGCAGAGGGAGAAAGAGAGAATCTTAAGCAGGTTCTACACTCAGCGCAGAGACTGATGCGGGGCTAGAGCCCATGACCGTGAGATCATTACCTGAACCAAAATCGAGAGTCCAACGCTCAACCAACTGAGCCACTCAGGCACCCCTAAAATCCTTACCTCCCAATCCTACTCATTAAAAGTAAGCACTATTCATTTTGGTGTGATTATCCTCAATTTTTTTTTTCTATGTATGTACAAACACATAGATTAGAGAGACACTTTACAACTCAAAATGAAATTATATTGAACATATCGTCTTGCAATTTGCTTTCCTTTTTGTAATAACATAGTGTGAGCATTTGCATTCATGGCCCTCCCTTAATAGTGACTGTGGCTAAGTACTGGAAGTCACTAGAAGAGACCCCCAAGGGAACCCAGTTTCCTTTAGGACATATGTAATAAGCTCTTACAGATTTTAATGGTAGAAGCATCCATCTACGGAGGATGAGGAGCAAGCATAAAGCTGGCAAGCTAAAGAATAGGTTGGGCTGGCCAACCAAGGCTTCCTGGAAGATGAGGGCCTTGAACTTTGTGTGAGGTGAGGCAGGAAGAGGAAATCGAAGTCAGATTGCAAACCGAACCTCTGGAACCAGGTAGAAATAAGCAGTTTGAAAGAAAGAGGGGAGGGAAAAGAAGAATTAATGTGTTCTAAATAACTACCACAAATCAGGCATGGGGCTTGGCCCTCTCTCAAACAACCCCATGTATAATTCTCACCATAACACTGAGGGGAGGTGTTACTGTCCCCAATATACAGATAACCTGGGGCTTAGGCCCGTTGTTGAGAACACACTTAATTAATGTCAAGGCAGGGATCTAAGCCTTGGTCCCTAACCCCAAAATTCCAGCTCCTTCTATGGTATCAGGGGGAGATTAAGTTAAACAACATGCAAATCACCAATGCCTAACAGAAGAAGTTGCTTAGGAAAATGTAGTCTTTCTTCTGTAATATATAAATCTGTTTTAGAATGCTTGTGTATTAAAATTAGGTACCTATGGCAGAGGGAAGCTTTTCCTTTACACTTATTACCAAATATGGTATTGTATATAGTACTCTCATCAACCTTTGCAAAGTTGGAGGACAAAACTGGTACTGGCTAGAATGTGATAAGTTTGTCTTGGGTGTCTGGGTGGCTCAGTTGGTTAAGCGTTCAACTCTTGATTTCGGCTCGGGTTACAATCTCACGGTATGTGAGTTAGAGCCCCGCATTGGGCTCTGTGCTGACAGTACAGAGCCTGCTTGGAATTCTCTGTCTCTCTGCTTCTCCCCAACTTGTGCTTGCTCACTCTCTCTCTCTCTCTTTGTCTCTCGAAATAAATAAATAAACTTAAAATAAAATATGATATGTTTGAATTTAAAAAAGAGAATCTATTATAATTCTACTTATTTATTAGTAGAATGTGAGGGTCTTTACCCTTTCCAGTCATAGCTATGACAGAAAGATCTTGGATATCCAGTTTTCCTGTCATAACAGCCGCATAGGTATTTACACTCTCAGTGAGTCAGAAACACATGGGTTGAAATTCCCCTGAAATCTCCAGTGAGAAAGTACTTATGTCAGCTCCTGTTAAGCTCCCACTAAGCATTCTGATGATTGTAATTAATCAGGAAGTTTGTTCACTGCCATGTCCTGCAGGTCAGTCAGGTTCTTGCGCAGTGATCTGGGGAACGGCTCTTGACCCACACAGCTACGACAAAGTGATCAACAGTGACACTGACATAGGCTCTTTATTCATGACTGCATCCCAAAACTACAAAGACAGCCTGGAACCCAGGAGACCTTCCATGAGTATTTGATGAATGAATGAATGAATGAATGAACTAAAAACCAATATGGAGGGGCGCCCGGGGGGCTCAGTCGGTTGAACGTCTGACTTCGGCTCAGCTCGTAGCCTGCCTCAGATCCTGTGCCTCCTTCCCTCTCTGCCCCTCCCCTGCTCATGCTCTGTCTCTCTCACTCCCTCAAAAATAAATAACATTAAAAAAAATTTAAAAACCAATATG
This sequence comes from Neofelis nebulosa, assembly GCF_028018385.1. Classification (NCBI taxonomy): domain Eukaryota; kingdom Metazoa; phylum Chordata; class Mammalia; order Carnivora; family Felidae; genus Neofelis; species Neofelis nebulosa. The sequence continues at coordinate 74,153,458 of NC_080786.1, forward strand.
GAGATTTGAACGTTGGTCTCATTTCCGCTACTAACAGCTGTATGTCGACAAGCAAGTATTCAACTTCTCTGGCCTTAGCTTTTTTTTTTTTTTTTTTTAAGTTTGTTTATTTATTTTGAAAGGCAGAGAGTGATGGGGAGGGGCAGAGACAGAGGCAGGAAAAGAGAAAGAGAATTCCAAGCATGCTCTGCACTGTCAGCACAGAGCCCAACATGGGGCTAGAACTCATGAACTGTGAGATCATAACCTGAGCTGAAACCCAGTGAGACGCTTAACTGACTGAGCCACCCAGGTGCCCTTCTCAGGCCTTAGTTTTATTATTAGTGAAATGAGAATGTTTGGTGTGGTGATTTCAATGCTCCTTTCAGCTCTTAGCCTCCTTGCTTGTCTTACTCTTAACATCCTACTTGAAAGGATGTGCTTCCTAAGGATCTTTGTATCTTTCTTTACATTCTCTTGGCAACATTTCCTGGGGAAGATTCTTAAACCTGAATTTCTTTCTTTTTAATTCTTCCTTGTTAAATAAATTTATAGTGGGTGTGCTAACCATTATCATGGCTCCATACACCTAAGCAAAATACTTTAATTGATTAAAGAGGTGATTGACCAAGCACTGTTAGTATTAACAAAAGAGTAAGCTTTTGGGGGGGGGGAATTCTAGCTCTAGAATAATTCTGTTTGGAATCTATTGGTAAGGATAATAAACTGCATTCCATAATAACTATTAGTAGCTTGAATACAAATATTTTGGAGAAAAAATGGTGAAAATTCATACTAAACTGTGAGTGACTGGTAGCATCTTTTTTATTTTGGGGAGGGTTTTATTGTGGAATGGAGAGAAGAGAAGAGCTTTTGAAGGAGGTGATAGAAAATTCAAGGTACCTGAATGAGGAAAGGAAGAAAAAGGTGACTTAGAGATAAGACAGAAAATAAATGTGACCCACTGAAGGTCTGCCCTTTGTCTCAGTTTCCTAAAAGAAAAGTTCTACTAATTAGGGGCAGAATTCTTTAGGAAACTGCAAATACATGTATATGTGTGTGTGTGTGTGTATATATATATATATATATATATATACACACCTATATAGTGTATATATATATATATATATATACACTATATAGGTGTGTATATATATATAAACACACATATATATGTATATATATAGTGTATATATATATAAACACACATATATATGTATATATATATTTATATATATAAATATAAATATAACCATTTTTGTTTCAGCTATCCTTTTTCTTTCCTGATTATTATTTTTTTATCTTTGAAATTCTAAGTAAATCAACTAATACTACTGGGAGTCGCAATTCTGCTTTTAAAAAGACATTTTGTAAGACAACCTAAAATTTGTCATTGCATCTGTTAACGGTTAAGCTCCTAATTGAATGATCCTTAATAGAAGAGTGCCATGTTCTTGTTGAGCACAAAAGCCTTAACTGCAATTAGCAGACCCTCGAGTTCCAATTTTGTTCAGTAAATATTTCTAAAATCATTTTCTCCATCATGTTTAAATGGTTTAGGCAAAAGACTGATTTGGGGGCCAGAGAATCTATTTTTTTTCCAATCTCTAAAATTTGTGGTTCTAACAGTTAAAAAAAATCCATTAGTAAGAGGCCTGAATACATGGACAAAATCAGAGGTCAATTGAAAATAATTACTCAAAAGGAATGAACATGCAAATCATGATCCCTGCTAGGTCAAGGCTTTGTAAATACCAGTTCATTTTCATTTCTCGGTAGGCACAGAAATATATCTGGTTCCATTTGCACTGAGGGAGAGACTTATAATCTGAATTATTTAACAAATGTTCCTTGAACATTATAGGACCTCAAGAAGTGGTTTCATAGCTGGGTGAACCATCTTATCCAAGACCTTCAAATTAATATAAATGGAATGGCAATGAGGTAAGTCTCAGTGTCACAGATTCAAAAATGTTTTGACAGCGTGAAGTATTGGGAAGAACTAATTCAATTTATTAGGAATACATGTGAAACCTACTACTTGAGTTTTTAAAAAATCTGTACCAGTATAGTATAACAGAGGGTGTCCAAGAAATTGGAGATTTTGGTTGACCTTAAATTTAATAAATTGACAGTAGTTTCCCTAAATAGAAAGATAGAAGGTCAGTTTGCATTATTAGCAATGCAATGTCCAAAATAAAGCAGGTGATATTTCCATTCACCTTTTCACTTAGATACAATCTGTAATATGATGTTTAGATCTAACCATCCTTTAAAAACTACGGTCAATTTTTTTTAAGTTTAATAAATCAAAGTGTCTCTGCTGGTGGGCACCTAGACTGTGGATGGGTCTTGGATCCTATCATTTGAGTAGAGATGAAATAAACTAGAATCATCTAGTGAAGATCAAGACTTGAGGGAAGACAAGAGCTCCCACTGAAAGATAGTAAGAGAGTGACCAGATCAAGGGAAATACTAGCTACAAACTGCATTCTGCACATATTAGACAATATCTGGGTTATAGTGCTTAGATCTAGGTGTAACTTTTAAATTAACTCATTTTCTTATAGAAATAATGTATTCCTATAGTAAAAAAAAAAAAAAAAAAAGAGAGAGAGAAAAAGAAAAAGAAAAAGAAAAAAAGAAAATACCTGCACAGGTATAAGGTGAAATATAAGTCTTTGTACCAACATCCTAACACCCTAATCTCATTTCTTGGAGAAAACTAATGTAAATAATTCAATATGCATACTCCAGATTTTTCCATACTAACACACGCTGTTATATTGCTTTATGTACACATAGGATCAAGTTTTTAAAGTTTGACATTTTTTACATAAATATACTTTATGTTTCCATATTATCCATACCTGTACTTCATTCATTGTTGCATAGTATTCTATAAAATGTATCATAGTTTAATAATTCCTTTTTGCTAATCATGGTATATTTAATGATGTTCTCTTGATAAACATTTAGGTTGTTCCCATTTTTTTATGACAAGTAGTGCAGCAATAAACGTTTTGATCATTCATTGTACATCTGTACAAGAATATCCACACTTTAAATTCCTGCAAGTGGTGTTACTGGGTCAAAGGGCACATGCATGTTTGTTCTTCTTCCTATTAACAATTTCCAAATGGCACCTCTTGAATTGTCTGTTTCTTCACCCCTTCATGAGGGGTGTAAATTTTAAAATATTTTATAGGTGAAAACTGTTTCTCAGTTGGATTATTTATCTTTTCCTTTGTCTTAATGACCTCTGGGAGTCTTTTGCATATTAAGAAAAGCAGTCTTTTGCCTTAGATATTACAGATATTATTTTCTCGTTTCTAGTTTGTCTTTGAACTTTTTCATGGGATATTTTCATAAGGTAGTATTTTTATTTCAATAGTTTAATTTTTGTAAGCTTTAATTTTTATTATAAATTTTAATTATACATTATTTGTTATAAATTATAATTATATTAATTTATATACTATAATTATAAATTAATAAATTTAATTATAAATTAATTTAAGTATAAATTGAATTTTATTATAAAAATTAAATATTATTTACTTCATTTTAACCCATTTCTTTATGATCCTGATTTTTGCATCATGCTTTCACCACACCCAAACTATATTTTAAAAATTCCTTATTTAAATAATATTTTATGGCATTTTCTATATTTGAGTGTTTGATCCATTTGGAATTAATTGCTTTAAAGACTGGAGCAGAAATCAAACCTCCTATTCCTCCAAATAGCCAGACATGTGTCTCAATGTCATTTACTGATAAGTCCATCTTTATCCTGGTGATTTAAAAGGCTACTTTTATCAGACACTAAATTCTCATATACACTGTGCACTATTTCTGGATTTTCTATTCAGTGCTTATATAGCACCAACTGTTTTAATTTCTGGTAGAGTTCATACCTCCACCACTATTTTCATTCCACCACATTTTTCTTAGGCATGTTTATTTTTCCTGGTAAAATTATATCAGATGATGTGATCAGATAGATAAACATAACATCACCCCTCCACCAAAAACACCAAAACCCAAAACCTTTTGGCCTTTCTTCCTGTTACAGCAAAGGATAGTCCCTGTGCCTCTTCCTGTGCCCCCCTCTGGTGTGGTCCTGATCCTCATCCCTCTTTTGTCTTGGAATTATGCTTCTCTCTCATTTATCCTTTCTTACTTGCTAACTATGCCTCTAAATATACCTTTAAAATTACTCATTTACAAAAAATGAAGGAAGGAAGGAAGGAAGGAAGGAAGGAGGGAAGGAGGGAAGGAAGGAAGGAAGGAAGGAAGGAAGGCAGGCAGAAAAGCAGGAAGGCAGGAAGGCAGGAAGGCAGGAAGGAAGGAAGGAAGAAAAAGAGAAAACTCTGTTTCCTGTGCTTCTGCCCCATTTCTTTGGTCACCTTTTCAGCAGGAATCCTTTGAGTGGTCTCGGTTTGCTTTCTTATCCCATCCCTTCCTCAACCACTGCCCTAGGCTTTCCACTCCACCACTACCCTGAAGCAGCTTTTATCAAGGTCACAGATGTCTTTCATTTGGCAAACCCATGGTCAGTTCTCTGCTCTTATTCTACTTGACTCTCAATATCATTTGACACAAGGGAGTATTCTTTCTTGATACATTTTCTTCTGAGACTTTGGGGCCAGCACATTCTCCTGCATTTCCTCCAACCTCAACAGTCACTTTCTTAGTCCCCTCTGCTATCTAACCTCTTACATCTAATCTCTACACATTAGAGTACCTCATATCCCTCCTCCCCTCTTCCCCTCATCTCACCTCTTGTTCTCTCTTCTTCCCTCGCCTCCCCTTCCTCCTTCCATGCTCTGCTCTTTCTTCTTTTCCTCCATCTATTTGATCTTATCCAGTCCTACAGCTTTTAATACCTTATTCCTTCAACATCAATCTCTCTTCTGGGCTTCAGTTCCCTGTCTAATGGTCTATACACAATCTCTGCCTGGATGTCTGATAGACACTGTACACTTAATACATCCAAGACAGAACTCTTATTTCCTGCGCCCAATGTCCATTTGCTGCTCCCCTACTCTTAACCAGATGTGCAAATGGCAGCACTACCCTCCCCACCTTGCTAAGTTTGGCATTGTCCTTGGCTCCTTTCCTCCCTTCACACTCCTGATTCAAGCCATCAGCAAGATCAGGAGCACTACTTCCAAAATGCAAGGCATGGCCTTATCTCCTCTGCTACAGCCATAGCTTAAGCCTTTATTCTATCTTTGAGTCCTGGGCTCCAACTGGTCTGTTTCCACTCTTGCTTCCCCTCTCCCTAGCAGTTGGTTCTGTAGACAGTAGACAGGGCGATCTCTTCAAATCAGAGCCTGTCACTGACCAGCTTAAGATTTTCTGATGAAATTCAGCCACTTACATGAAGTGTAAGCTCTCCATGACCTGACAGTTGGTTGACTGACCACCCACTCATCATCCTCTCCCTCACTCTCTCTACTCCAGCAAGTCTGGCCTCCTTTAAGTCCCTTGAACACAACGAGCTACCTCAGGGCCTCTGTTTTTGCTGGTCCCTCTGTTGGGAGGATCCATCTGCCTGTGGGTTATAGGCCTGACTCTCTCTCATCCTCAAGGTTTGAACTCAAATACTATCTCTCCAAGAGGTTTCCCCACCTAACCTAGCTAAACATACCTACCCACACATCTACAACCCCACCCATTCTCTACTCTACTACTCTATTATATTTTCTCCGTCTCACCTAAAACTTTTTAAAATGATAGTATGTATTTTCCGTCTTTCCCACTGGAAATGTAAACCCTACAAATAAGTGATTTTATTTGTCACATTGATGTATGCACAGGCCCAGCCAGATTAGTGTCTGATACGTGGTAAGCCCATAGTAAGTGGAATGAGTTTTGATGGTTCCAGAAAAAGGAGCACATATTGTTTATAATGTGTATATTTATACACTGGGATCACATAGAATTTTCAGATTACCATAGGGAGACATGACACCGTTAACATATTTAATCCTACCCGAGAATATTGAATGCCTTTCCAATTACCCAAGTGTTTATTTTTTAAATCAAAGTTCTAGTAGCCCCATTCTAGGGGAAACTTTTTATACTTTAGAGGGCTATTTATCTAAGAGAAGCAAACTGAATGTCAATGTCATATTTGTCTTCAAATGTGATGTCAAATGGAAGAGGAATTAATTTTGTTTCCATATTCCAAAGGCCCAAACTAGATGGGAGTTAAAAGGCAAGAAAATTCCAGCTCAAGGAAGAAGTTTTTAAAAATTTAGAGCTTGGGGAAGGTGCCTATGAGGGCGTGAGCTGTCCATCATGGGAGATGTCTAAGCAGAGACTGTGGGCTACTACAGGAAACTTCTGTATTATCCAGTAGGTTGGACTAGAAGGCACCTACAGACCCTCTTAACTTTGAGACTGTGATTCATATTTCTCCTACAAGTCCTTACCAGTTTGTTGCATTCCAAGAAATTAAATCAACCCAAATTTTCCCCAGCCACAGATACTTAGGGGGTTCTGAAACTGAGTGATTTCGTGGTGAAGTCCAGACTCTATTCATGTACTTCTATCTCTGCCCCGTAAATTATATCTCCTTTCACTAAATAAATCTTTAAGACTGGATTCTCCTAGGACCTAACTTTTCTGAAATATTTTACGCTACTAAGGCATCATGAAGCAGAGGGTGTTAAAATCCAAAACTACTTGGTATTTTCCTTAAGAAATCAGATGACAAAGCTGAACAGCCAGCCAACAGGTTTTGCAAGATGTTACTTGTCTCTGCAAGTTATTGCTTTCAAATAGGCTAAATCAAATAGTGTGAATCTTTATTGAAGAAGTTTTGTCCAACGTTGTTACTACTGACCTGCAAACCTGGATTTTTTTTTTCCTGCCTCGAAAACCTTGAAACATTCACGGAGGAAAAAAAGACTAAGTAAGAGAGAAAGTAATAACGATAGTAGCCTTGCTGGCTATTATCCTCATTTGAAAGAAATGATATTGTTTGCAAAAGGTCCAAGGCTGTGGAGCTAAACCACAATTCTAGATAGCTCAGCAAGGCTTTACCAGAAAGCAGAGTGAGCTTCTTTGTTCCAGTGCTTCATGGAAAGGAATCATTTCACAGCTTGTATGGATTCTGCAAAAGCCTCAAGCTAGGAAGTGTAAGGTGACCTGCGGGAGGTGTGCAGGGGTCACTCGAATGATATGAGATGTCTCTTCTGGTTGTTGGATTATACTCACAAGCTCTTACAATGTGACTGCCACTCTGACCTTCTTGCCACTCAAGTCCAGGGGTCTTAGGAGATAGGAAAGAGATTCCAAACCAACTTAGACTCATGCTTCACGATGTCACTCATTTGTCAATCCAAAATTCAAGCAGAAAAGACTACCCACTCTCAAAAAAGTTTTTAGACATTTCAGTGCATCAAAGGCATGTTTTATACAACAGAATCTTCTCTTTGGAAGCCCATAGTGATTTTAGTCCCTGTCAGCAGCCTGAAAAATCCACCAGGCTGGCTTCATGGAATTTCTAGAAACTCATTCAGAGCTTTGGATCACATGTTCTTATGTGTATACTACAGGCTGTAGTTGTTAGCAATAGTCAGGATTATAAGAAATCCCCTTTAAAATTCTATGAAACAGAGAGACCATGGATGCCTGACAGCCTGCAGGAGCCCTGTGAGACCCAAGGAGCTTGACTTTAAGATTTGTTTCATGACTTTTCATTTCAGGAAAAGCAAGGCCAAGGCAATGTTCCCTAAATGCCAACATGTCTTCAGAAGGAAATCCCATTTGATGGTACTCTGGCTTCAATACCAGATCCTAGGGGCTGTGTCTCCTTTTCCTTTTTAAGTTTTATTGCCTGACTTTCATTTCTTCACTTGTAAAATAGAGATAACATTGTCCTCCTCTGTACTTCACAGGGGTGATGGGAGAAGCTGGTAAAATAATTTACGTAAAAATGCTTCAAAGGTTTTAAAGCCCCATTCAAAAATGAAATGATGTTATTACTTAAGACTTGAATTTAATTGTAGAAATATTTTGTTTGTTTGTTTTTTACTTCCTTTCTTTGTAGATGACAAGATGGCAAGGGTTTATGGAATAAATGACTTATTAAATTCTATCCATTCTTGAAATACAGCATTTATGTGGAAAGGAGAACATGTTGTATGACACACACCATGAGACTTCTTAGGGTGTGTCTTTTAGAAAGTAGTCTCACTACTTTTTAGGCATACTTAGATATGATAAATATGTTCCTAAAACAAGTAAATTTCTCAGAATTTAGTTATGAAGATTGTGAAATGCATGGGTTGCTTCAAAACATTTCCTAAGACAAAAAAATGTAGTGTGTTTACATAAAAAATGTTGCTTGAATTCCTGCTTCCTCTCGAACATTACCAGTTCCTGTAAATGGGCAGGCAAAATGCAAAACTCAAAATTACCTTATGGAGGAAACCTCAACAGATCAACATCAGATAGCCTGATTTTAACCACCTTCACTTGGTATTTAGACTATTTTTTCCATCATTATTTGAGCATAAATTATAGCTATAGAATTTTTTAAAAATCAGCCCCAGGAGGAATTTCAGAAATAATCCAATCTATTCTCTGGTTTTATAGAAGAAAACACCAAGCCTCAGAGATAGTAAGAGATTTGGCTAACAACACACAGCTCCTACATGTGGAAGAGAGATTAAGGTTCATCTCTTCTGGCTTGCAGCCCTTGGCTTGTTCCACCCCAAGCTACCTTAGCCCAGGGTAGGAAATATTTAATTGAAGGCTAATGATGAAAGACAATGAAGACATATTGTGTTTCTTCTTTGGATTTCTTCACATATCACAGCCGCACCTAGGAACTCAGATAATTATACCATGAGGAGACACGTGACAGGAGAGCAAAACACCTCCTCTAATTCCTAGCCCTCTGTCAAATGCAGAGGATGTGGCAAATTGCTACCTGTAGGCTTCTGGAGGCAGGCGGGAGGGATGTATTGTGCAAAGAAGGGGTCTTGGCATCTGCCTTTGTGAGATGTAAATCTGAGATTTGGGTAGATTTCAGGGATGGGGGTTTCCCAGGAGAGGGAAAGCCCTTAGCCTCATGTCTTGGACTCAAAATAGCCTTTCCTCAGTTCCTATCAAAGTAACTTGAGCCACAAACAACTACCCCAATGGGGATGTAGAGCTGGATGGGGAATGTGAGGTTGATCCCTTGTTACTTAAACTCTTCAAGTCTTCTATTATCTGATTCGGCTCCCCTCTTCGTAATGAAGATCAAATTATATCCAGGATTCGGGTTTGCTGAAAAGAGAGAGAGATCATGGGGACATATCATTTTACAGAAGACAATACCAGCGATTTCTGAATGAATCTGGCAGCTAAGCCCAACAATTATTTGGATCTGCAATCACCGGTTCTTTGGGGATGGACTGTGTCAGGGGGGCTTTAGGAAGGGGCAACGCTGTGGTGGCATTCAGTCTCCAGGTAGCAGAGATCATTGGTTTTCACTGTTCACTCTAGCACGTTCTATTAAATCACAATATTTTCCTAAAATTCCAACACGTTATCATGAAAAGGAATAAAAAATCACTATGTTCAGAAAAATGTTAATTTTCTCTTTAGAGCCATTACAAGGAAACTTGCCTTGTCAGAACAAGGAACCATTGGAAAATTTTCTACATTAAAATTTTGGTGAATATTTGAATTTTAGGTGAACATGTGTTTTTTTAATTATAAAGAAATTTGGAGCCAGTTAGCAGAAAAGACTTGTGGAGTAAGTAATTCAAACCAGAAACCTAGAGAACTTGAGTTCACTGTTTCTTCCTCAACAGTATTTCAGTAGAGTAAGTGTCTGTACTGTCCTGTACAGATGAGATGTGCAACCAATGGTTAGAAAATAAAGGTGGATTTTGGTTCCATGTTAGGAAGAACTTTCTAATGATTTGAGCCATCCAAATATGTAATGGGTTACATCAGAAGATCCCTATGGCTGGAGATGCTTATAAAGAAGAGAGGATGAAGCTGAGACAAGGCAATGCAATATATGACCTCTCACTGCCATTGTAGAATTTTCTAAAACCTTTTCCTTTATCACTAAGAAACACTTCCCCATGTCCATGGCTTTTGTAATTTAAAAATCATGGGTTCTTAGAAATGCATATTCAACATCTATCCAAATACAATAAGGGAAAAAATGAGTCCTAAAACAATGGCTATCGAGAAAGGTTTTTATTAAAAAAAAAAAAAAAAAAAAAAAAAAAAAGCCTAATCCATGCATCTATTCTTTCAAAGTATTTTTCTAAAATGATTCAAAGTTGCAAATAACTACTGAGCATTTCATCCCTTTGTCTTTGATTGGTCATGGCCTTGATGTGGGGATGGTCCCCTTTGCTTGAAAGTGGCAGAATCACATTTTCCTACAATGGAAGTAGTTGATGTAGGCAACCAACCCCTCCGCCATGTTTCTGCAATGCAGTGTAAATGTTAGTAGGTCACAGTGGAACAGACAAAGAGAATTTGACAGATAATCTGTTTATTATTCAGATTATAAAACTGCTTTCAGGGCCACATTAAAGGAGCACTCTCTTGGCCAAGAGAAAGAAGTCATTCCTTGGTACAGGCAGAATAGCAGCTTTATGACAATCAAGAGAGTGAAACCAAGCTGTCTTGCAATCACTTCTCAAGGTGGTGACACAAAGCAGGAGTTCTGCTTCAAAGGCGGGACTGCAAATTCAAAGCACAAAATTGGTACAGGGCAAAAGCAAAGATAGGCCAAAGGTGGGGCCTTCAATGTTTAAACCAGTTAATACATAAACGGGTGCAAACTACACAGAAGAAAACTTTCTGATTGTTGCACTGCACAGGTCTTCATAAAGAAGCCATCCATTAAATTGCAAACACCCAAAGAAACTTAAAATATCCCAAATGCAACTTTATCCTTGAATCAGTTGGTATTTGATTTAGACTTCTGTGAAATACCACTAATAACTGCCATTTCAGGTGTACTTTTTAGCTGTCTGTCTTTCTCTGTCTCTCTGTCCTTCTCTTTTTTGTACCTGTCTGCACCTGTTCCCTCTGCCTGGAAAGGTTGTCCTCTTTTGATTTACCTGCATGAACTGCATCTTATTCTTCACATCTCAGCCCACTTGTCACTTTTCCTTCAGAGAGGCCTTACTTGATGCACATTTCATTCTTTTCCTGGGTCTTTTCCTTATTCATTCATGTGTTTGCTTCGTGTCTGACTGTAATAAGCTCCTGAGACCGGGGACCTCATCCTTCATGTTTCCTGTTTGGTCTCCAGTGTCCTGCATTGTGCCCCAAGGAAGGTGTTTTTTTTTTTTTAATTTTTTTTTCAATGTTTTTTATTTATTTTTGGGACAGAGAGAGACAGAGCATGAACGGGGGAGGGGCAGAGAGAGAGGGAGACACAGAATCGGAAACAGGCTCCAGGCTCCGAGCCATCAGCCCAGAGCCTGACGCGGGGCTCGAACTCACGGACCGCGAGATCGTGACCTGGCTGAAGTCGGACGTTTAACCGACTGCGCCACCCAGGCGCCCCCCAAGGAAGGTGTTTTGATAAATAAATGAATAAACATGTTTTGATAAATAAATAATAAATAAATGACAGAATAAGATCAGAGTGTCAATAAGCAAGGAAGGTCCTCAGCACCAAGTGTTAAGTGCCCTTCTGTTTTGTGTGTCAGCAGGTAGGGGCTGTGGAACGTGGTGCTCTAGGTAAAGAGTACAGATTTAAGGGTGCCTGGGTGGCTCAGTAGGTGAACCATCCAACTCTTGGTTTTGGTTTCAGGTCATTATCTCCTGGTTCGTGAGATCGAGCCCCAGAACCCAGGCTCCGTGTTGATAGTGGAGCCTGCTTGGGATTCTCTCTCTCTCTCACCTCCCCCACTCATTCTCTCTCTCTCTCTCTCAAAAATAAATAAATAAGCTTAAAAAAAAAGAGTGCAGGTTTAGATGGCAAACTTTTCTGATGGTAATGATTTCCAAGAGCAAAACCGTCTAATATTTCTAAATTCTCTGGTAGACCCATGTAACTCAGCCTGCTTTACCGTAGTATACTCCCCTGATGAAACATTAGTGTCGATAATGGCTAAAAGCAAAGAAGATCTAAAGTTGCTTATATCTACTCAATGAAATAAATTGCTTTGCTTTCAAAGAAATCATTTGTATATTAAAGTATCACATAAACAGGCAAATAAATAAAAGCCTCTAAACACAATTACCTCTTGCGTTTTTCAAAGAAGCAGCTTGATCAGGGCACTTCCTGACCAGTCTAAACCTGGCCCTGAGTGCCTCTTCTTCCTAACACTTAACACGAGTGAAACTTTACATTTATTATTGTGATTATTTGTTTAATATCCTTTTTTTCCTGGGATGCCTGGGTGGCTCAGTTGGTTGAGTGTCCAACTCTTGATTTTGGCTCAGGTCGTGATCCCGGGATCAGGGGATTGAGCCCCACGTCAGGGCCCTGTGCTCAATGTGGAGCCTGTGTGGGTTTCTCTCTCTCTCCCTCTGCCCCTGTCCCTCACTCACACTCTCTCTTTATGTCTCTAAAATTTAAATAAGTAAATAAATAAATAAAAATTCAAATATCTGTGTTTCCCAAATAGACTGCAAGATGCCTAAAGTTAGTGACATTGTCTGCTTTTGTCACCAGTGTCTCCCTAGCACAAGCCCAGTAGAGATTAGATGAACTAGTGAATGAATGGATGAATGAATGAATGAAACTTACATTCTCCTTACGCCTGGCTTGTCACCAGCTTGTGGAGTACCCTTGAATAAGTCACTTCCTCTTGCTAGTGGTCATTCTCTCATTTGAGAAAATAATGATATCATTTTTTTTTTTTTAATTTTTTTTTTTAATGTTTTTTATTTTATTTTTGGGACAGAGAGAGACAGAGCATGAACGGGGGAGGGGCAGAGAGAGAGGGAGACACAGAATCGGAAACAGGCTCCAGGCTCCGAGCCATCAGCCCAGAGCCTGACGCGGGGCTCGAACTCACGGACCGCGAGATCGTGACCTGGCTGAAGTCGGACGCTTAACCGACTGCGCCACCCAGGCGCCCCGAGAAAATAATGATATCATTTGGCCCCTTCTGAATATAGTTTCAAGGATCACATGGCATGGAAGTGACCTGAATGCCCTGAAAAGGATCAAATTCTATTAAAATGTAAGCCACTATACAAGAAGTACCGCCACTGGGGCTTTAGCTGCATGAAATGGAGCAAAAGCGGATCTGAGATCGAGTGTGTCCTGAAAGCAAGAGTGGAGCCAGGACAGGGAAGGGGCTGTACTTAAATACGAAATTCATGAATTTCGTAGTCATCGGGTAGGAGTTCTATTGGCAAAGGGACTCCGTATCACCTGGGGAAGGAAGGAAGGCAACATAGCAGTGTCAGGTAACCCCTGGGTTGACACTCCAGAAAAACTGGGAAGAAAAAGATCAGCCCAGCCTTCATGGAGAGGACATCAGGGAGACATACTGAGTCCAGATGGCTATGATTATTGAACAACAGTAATAAAATAGTATTATTTCTTGTCTGGTACATATCGGAAGCTTTATGTGTGTTCCTCTCTAACATCATCTCTGTAGAATAGGTGACTCTATACCTATTTTACAGATGGGGAAATTAAGACTCAGAGATCAAAGAACTTGATCCCACAGCTAGGTGGTAGAGCTGAGGATTCAAACATGGGACTGCCTACCTTCAAATACCATGCTTTTTCCACTCTGCCTGTCCAAACAAGGAAATTAAGATTTGTTAAAAAAATTGTCTTTAATGTTTATTTATTTTTGAGACAGAGACAGACAGAGCATGAACAGGGGAGGGTCAGAGAGAGGGAGACACAGAATCCAAAACAGGCTCCAGGCTTCGAGCTGTCAGCACAGAGCCCGACGTGGGGCTCGAACTCACGGACCATGAGATCATGACCTGAGCTGAAGCAGGACGCTCAACCGACTGAGCCACTCAGGCGCCCTGGAAATTAAGATTTTTAAGAGCAGAGGAATGAGCTAAGCATGACGTCCTCCTGAATGTCGGGCCCTGTGTGCACAGATCATAGGCCCATGAAGCTGGTCCTGCAAACCATTCAAAGTTGGTTAAAAGGGATCAAATAATAAAGGCACCCCACTTCTTTCCAGTTCTGAGAACCCCTCAGAACTCCATATGGTTGGAGCCTTGGCCAGTTGTGGTGAGGCAGGGCAAAGACAGAGCCAGGGGGAGATCATGGGGGAAGGGCCAGAGAAGCCAAGCAGGTCATTACTACTATGCCTTCCAGGGATCAAAGCCTCCTGGGACTGGTCCCAATGGGACGGCCCTGAGAGCCCAACATCCTGGGAACATCCCTGGGCCCAGGCCATAGTCAGGCACCATAGCCATCACCATCTACATCCTGGTTATCCCCAAGACAGGTGCCCTGGGGAAACAAGGTTGGCAACTATGACATAAACATACAAATATTTAAACAGAACAAAGAGAAAAAATTCCCATGAAAAACCAAATAAGAAATACTGCTAAAAAGTCAAATTACATGGAGGCAGAACCAGCAAAGCAAGGATTTTCCAGTCTGATTTCAGTCGGTGTCAGAGCCAAGAGAGCAGGGCGATCCAAAGGGAGGAAGCTTCTCAAGAACAAATGAGATCAATCTAGTGAAATTGCTATTACTGACTAACTAGTCTGTGGGCTTTGAGAATGCAATTTTGGGGAAGGATGGATATACTGGCTTTTTCTCAAAATTTACTTTTAATGCTAATACAAAGGTCATACATGCTTATTCAGAAAACTTGGGAAACATAGGGAATCACAGTGAAAAAAATTACTCATAATTCTGCCACTCAGGGATAACTAATTTGATCTCTTGGTATATATGCTTCCAAGCTTTTATTACATAACAACAGGGATATAAATATATATATATATATATATATTTATATATATATATATATATATATATATATATAAAATAACATATGTGTGTTGATATATGTATATGTACATATACAACATACATATAATTGTTTTCAAGCATGAAAACCTTAGTAATATATCATGATTTTTCCACCTGTTAAATATTATTCTATGTAGGTTTTTGATAGATAGCTGCATAGTAGCTCAATCAAAGAAATCATCTCTGTTCAGTTTCTGTTTTGGGGGGTTAGTATTTATGAACATTGCTGGTATAAACATCTTTGGCACCCACATACACTTTCACCAATATAGTACTTATTCCTGGGTTGTTGAGAAAACATTTTCATCTGGTGTGGCATTTTCTGTTTCCATCCTTAGGACAAACCACGGAAAGAAAGTGTTAACGACAGTACAACAGAACCTGGACAGATTGCCTACTCTGTGCTCCTAATGTCCCCCCAGCATCTCCCTTGCACATTTTTTATGGCACCTAATACCCTCTCCCTTCTTGTTATTTATGTTGCAACTAGATACTCCTGGAGAGAGAGGGCATGTGAGACTCATCTATGCAACCCCCTGGGCCTTGACCACATTAGGTGCTCCATAAGTGTTTATGCTATAGCTGAACAAGTTCCCCAAGTCCTCTGGCCGGTCCTAATTCCAGTCCCCTGCCAACATCCCTCCATAATTGATGTGACATTTCCTTCTCAGCTGAGGGATTGAAGTTTGGGGATATGTCCTAAGGGGTCAATTAGTTCCTTTGATGTGTCTACCACCAGGTGACCAGCGGTGGGTCTTTTGAAAAACTTAGCATGCAGATAGTTTGGAATTTCCTAGGTAGGTATAAAAGAATCAAGAAGCCGAGGTTTATACCAGAGTCTATGCTCTCCAGAAATGACTTGATATTTTGTACCCAAAATAAATTATAGTTTTTATATTCAGGAAAATATTGCTAAATTTACTTCTATAGACCATTCAATATTGTATAAAAGAAAGAGATGGCATACTGTGGCATACTGACTGTTTTTAAATGTGATGCACCTCTAAGTATAAAACATTTGCTTGGCTCATTCTACCCCTCTCAAAAGGCTGCCTTAGGCTGTTCCCTATGTTAGCTTTAAAATAGTCTCAGTTCTCATCTGTTAAAAGTGTTAAATCACATTCTATCTCTCAGGAGTAAAATCAACTCTCATGAATGTTCTGTAGTGATTAATTATGACAAAACCTCCTTCCCTGTACTGGCTTCCTTCTAGGTGCTACACTGTATGCTAAGCTTATGTTAGGAGCCAGGGTGCAAACATGGATGGGTGAGGGGAGAGACAGATTCAGAACAAATACCAGAGCTTTTTTTAAAAAAAATTTTAAACATTTTAAAAAAATTTTTGAGATACAACAAGAGACAGAGCACGAGTGGGGAGGGGCAGAGATAGAGGGAGACACAGAAGCCGAAGCAGGCTCCAGGCTCTGAGCTGTCAGCACAGAGCCCGATGTGGGGCTGGAACCTACCAGCTGTGAGATCATGACCTGAGCCAAAGTTGGATGGTTAACCGACTGAGCCACCCAGGCACCCCAAAGACCAGAGCTTCTGAGGGAATCCCAAGGGTTAGAACATCAAATGACTCAAACCGACATTCCTGGGTACTCGGTTATTTTTCTCCCCTTAACCCTGAACACCCCTTCCCCCAAACTTCCAAACTGCAGAGGTATCCTAGCGCAAGGAAAACAGCTGGGGAAAATCTAGCTTTGAATTTTAGCTCAACTCTTTATTAGCTTTGGGTCTTGGGTAAGTCACTTCACCTTTGAGCATCCACAAACAGGATAGAGTAATAATGTGATTTGCTATAGCAAGTTAAGAGCAAGTGATGCAGAGCAAGTGGTGTGCAGCCAGACTGCTTGGGGTCAAATCTCTCCCGGCATTGTATGTCGTGTGACCTTAGGTGGGTTATTTAGTTCTCTGGGTTTCAATTCCATCAGCTGTAAAATGGGAATGAAAATAGTACCTACTTCATACGGTTGTAAAGGTTAAGCATACTAATCTACATAAAGTGCTTAGAATAATGTCAACTCATTACAGTGATTATAGTTATCGCTAGTAGAAGTCATAATGATGGCGGTGGTGTGAGAGTTTTGACAATCTGTGCCCAATCACAGCCCCAGATCTTGTCTGGTTATATTTAATCGCCTCTGGTTACTTCTGTCAGGATTTGAAGAACCTAAATTATTTGCACCTTTCCCACCTTAGTAGTTATATCAACATTCATCGAGCACTTTTCATGTGTCAGACAAAATATAAGAACATTGGAAGCATTGGCTCACCTAATTCTCACTCTAAGGCCAGGTACTATTATTAGCTCCATTTCACAGATGGGACAACTGAGTTATAGGGAGAGTCAGTGGCTTGTTCCAGAATAAATGGTGAACAAGAGGCTTGGATCTGGGCCCAAAGACTCTCTCAACTGATAAGACAAACCCCACCATGCTCATTGCCAAATCCCACTGGGGCTTGATTTCCTCCTGTGACTAGCCAAGAATGCAATATTATTTAAGTTTCTAAGTGCCAGCTGTTCTGTATACTCGGCAAGGCACTATTCTAAAAAGTACTCACAAAAGTGACTGGTTCTTGCTGGTGGAGATCATGGTATTTTGAGAATTTGGCTGAGCATTTCTGTCTGGCCGTTGTAGTGGGATAAGAGGGAGTGCTCCTGTTTGCATTAGTCAGAGAAGGACTGTGAACTATTATCTTACCTTGTTATCTGAGCTGCTGGTGCACAAGGAAGTTTCCTTTGCTAATGGTTGAACTACTCTTCAGATAAAGGCCTCCCCTAGATCTCCGCGGCACTAATTAATCAGCTGTTAAAACAGTAGTTGATAAAGACAGGCTTACTTAAAGTTCGAATTGCCTGCAATCAGAGATAACCAGCGAGTCCCTTTTGGCAGGGAGATATGAAAACAGGAGAATCATCTCTTATCAAAGTGAACAGGGGACTCAAATGAAAAATGCAGTTCAGAAAATAGTTAAAGCAACTTCAAATTGGAAAAAAAAATAAACATATAATTATTTCTTTTAACCTGTGTAGACAAAGTGAAAAGGGCACAAAATACACACACACACATATGTGATCCACACTAACGCTTCCGTGTAAATTGGGTGAGCAGAGCCAGAGCAGGCTTCATGAATGTGGTTACACAAGAATATGTGACATGTGGCCACCATTTCCATTTGACAGCTCCTTATTTGCTAACATTGCTTATTTTAGAAAATTAAATTAAAAATTTGATTTCCTTAGAGGCAAGGACATGATTTCAAAAATATATTTATTAAAGGAATCACCTGGAAAAAATGAGCATATGGTGAATGTAAAATCAACTTCCGTGAGAAAATGCTTAGATGAAACGGAGAAATAAAGCATGTGAACTGCTTTCCAATGGGGTTAAAGGAGAGAAAGAACCTAACTGGAAGGGAAGGATGATTCCAGCCCCTGGGAATGAGGTTCAGGGAGGCTTAGACAGGTAGAACTATAAAGTGTGACCCAGGAGGTAGGTAGTCTAAGACCCTAATATTTGCAGAAACACAGAATTCAAGTCCTAAATATAATGCCTACGGTTCAAAGATCTTCACAAAACCTTAAATTCTATTTTTGGAGAAGCAGAAGCAAATATAATTGTCTGAAGGATTGGATTAGAAGGCAACTTTAGTTTGAATGAACTCTAAAATGTTGAATGGACCATAAACATGCAGTGAATGAATGTGGAAAGTCTCCCAGACGTATACGCTTGGAAAATAAATTATAGTATGGAGGTGAGCTTTGCTAAGCGATGCTGTTGTTAGCTGTATTGCTAACATTTTAATTTACTTGACTCCAAAAACTGAGAATAATGAAATAAAAAGATCAATGGATTTGGAATCTGGCAACCCGATTATGGAATAATAGTTACTATAAAAACTAATAATTGATACAAACTTGGATAAATAATCTCTCTGACCCTCGGTTTCCTCCCTGTAAAAATGGGGTGAGCAGGGTGTGGAGGTCACCAAACTATATTACCTCTAAAATCTCTTTTAAGTCTCACATTCTATAATTCTAGATTTCACCACGTATCACATGTGTCTAAATGCCATACATTTTATGGTCAATTTCAAGTCACAAACCCAAGAACAAATCAAAAGCTTCTAGATGCTTGGGTTCTAAGAAAACATTGTTAAGCTGTAAGATAACCACAAAAGTGCAAGGCTTTCCCAAAAACGTCTTGGAAATTTTGATCTTAAATATGCAATAGTAATTTGTAATAATTAAGAACTGCTTTAACAAAATTCCTCCTACCTATGTATTTACATAATGCCAGCACAATGGGGATTAGATATCACTGAATTTCCATGTGAGTAACTCCATTTTGCATGCTTGAAATTACCTTCTGCCTTCTGGATGCTTTTTTCTTATTCCAATTGATATGTATGTAACATTATCACCACAGTATCCAAGCGCTTTACAAAATAGAATAGAAATCAGTCATTATTATTATTGTTTTAGACTGTGACGGTTCAGGCCATGGCAAGCGTGGATGGTGAATACAATTGGTATGTGTCCAGTGGTGAGGCAGGCTCTAAAGTCTGAACAACCTCAGTGCTCCGTGCAACTCTGGCCATTGCATTCCACTTGCTGTCTGTGAGTCATATTCCTCTCACATGAAAATGCAGACAATAACCCAGCCACTGTCACCATGCGCCGCTGGCTGAGGTTCAGATGTGGTTCACCTGATCTAAAAAGCCACAGGGATTCAGAGAAAGCTGGTGTATAAATTCAAGGAACTATTATTAATCTACAGGATGATTCTCTGCAACCTAAGAAAGAACCAACTATGGCAAAAAATAAATAAGGAAGGATATAAATATCCCTTAACTGGTTACCAAGAAATACTTTTTGAGAAAAAATAGGTCCTCAAAACTATTTCTCTAAGGCTGACGACAGAGAACCTATAAAGTAGGATTATTATGCCTAAAAACAGTTCAAAACGAAACAAGAAAAAAACTTGGAGCACTTACTGTATGCCAGGTATTGTCCTACCCTTTTATATGCAGGATATCCTGCAGTCTTCATGAGGAAGATATTATCACCCCCATTTCGTGGATAAGAAAATGAGGCAAAGAGGTTGAGTAAATTCCTCCAAGGTCATATAGCTAATAAATTGCAGAGTCTGAATTTAAATCCAGGTGGTTTGGCTCTGGAATCTGTGCTTTTAACCCCTCCCCTAAGGTTCAGAATGACAACAGCAACGAAACAATAACTTGTCCCTGATTCCATGGCCTGGATGTGGCAGGCCTAGCAGCCAAAAGCAGGTGTCCCTCAAGCAGAGCTCTCAGGTGACCAGCATTCTCTCCTCAATATCCATTCCTCTGACAGCTTGGGTTTTCCTCTCACCTCAGTGGATTGGGGAGGTGAAGCGGGCAGGACCATCACCGTCTCCTCAGCTGCCATGAGACTAAATCTGTCAGAGCCTGAGACAGATGTGACAAGCTAACTCCAGATGTCGAAGAGAAAGGGAAGGAGGGGGGGGGAAAGTGTAAGGGGACAGCAGCAGTTCCAGGCAAGAAACTAGGAACAGGAACTCACCTCTGTCAAAAGCCTCACCATCCTCACTTCCCTCCTCCCTTTCGCGCCCTCCCAGCCAGTGGCCCGCCAGCACCCAGTGCTGTAGGTATAGGCATGAGGCAGGTGTTTAATAAATGTTAGTGCCCTTCCTTTCTTTCTTCCCTCCCTCTCTGCTTCCTGTGAGCACAAGGACTGAATACTCACAGATGGACTCGTGTAGATTTTTAATATGACCACTAGTGGTGGTGGACAGGCACCCTCAGCCCAACAAATTGAAAGCTTAAAGCTAAATAACATCTCCCCCTCCCTTTTTATCCCTGCCACACACCTGTTGAGATGGGTAATCTTCACCAAGGAGTGCCCATCTATTCCCTGTCTATTTTTAATTCCCATTCATATTTGCAGATGGAAGTCTCTCATCTGAATGCCATGCTCCATTTTGTTGTATTGTGATGCATGCGGGCATTCAAGAAATGCCATCTACTCTGTTGTGATTGCTGTGAGCAATTGCTGTGAGCAATTCAATATCTTTTCTGGACTGCCCATGACTTCCCAGGGACTAAAAAGTAAAATGTTTTCTTCTTAAATTCAATGTGCAGATTCCACCCATTCACTAATTAAATACCAAAGCAATCCGCCCTTATAAAACTACAGAGACACAAGTCATACTTGCCTGGATTAGTTTCTGGGCCCAGATCTCTTAGAAGGATTTTCTTTGCCTTATTTGCTACATTTTTGCTCCCGGTGCTCAACAACGAGCGATGAGTGAAGCCAGATCCTCACACGATGCCCTGAATCTGGCTGATGTCTGCTTGTTCCCAAGCACCTGCTTAAACAAAAAAGCATAAGCTCCTCTGGCCTTCCACACTATTCACCGCGGCATGCTTTTCTAATTGGTTTGGGGTTGGGTATGTGTGCACGTGTGTATCTGCTCATGTTCAACAAAATATTTGCTTGGTTCCTTTTTTTTTTTTTTTTTTTTTTTTTTTTTGCGTCCGTCTAAATGCTGAACTCAGAAAGAAAAGAGAACCAAGGTGCGTGTTTTATGTCACGGTCGAGAGGAAAGAGGACTTAGAAAGGTCCTATTGAGAACAAAAGCCTTTTGTCATGGAGGTGTCTTAATATTAGTGTAATGACTTCAGAGGATGAGATAAGGTAAGGAAAGGTAAGATGGGGTGAGATAAGATAAGAGGAAGTGGCAACATCAATAAGTAATATAGCCTTAAGAGTGTAAAAGTGAACACACTAACAGAGTTTCAATCTGAAGAGAAACTGTAAATTCAACCCTGCTTCTAAAAGGGCTCAATGTTATTCTAATCTATGCTGTAGTAATTCAATGACTGACTCTATAATCTCCAGCAAGACTCGTTCTTCAGAATGCTCCTTGACAAAGCATGGGTTTGGAATCGCCAGTTCTGTAGACATTATGATAAAGGGGCTGGTGCCACTGGTAGGAAATGCACCATTATGATAAAGGGGCTGGTGCCACTGGTAGGAAATGCACCAACTCCCACTTTGAGGTGGTGTCATTAATTCTTCCAAATGCTGTGTCCTCTTAGTAAATGCCTTCTCCTAGTTGGATTTAGAAGATCGGTGGCACATTGCACAAGTGAAATCAGACCATGTTAGTGTTTTCTTCTCTCTTCCCTGGTGGACAAGTCTAAATAACAGGAAAAAATGTCTTTGGGAGTTACATTGATATAATCACTTTCACTTTATTTATTACATTACAATGCTCATTACAGTCATAATGATTTAAAGCTATCTTATTCCAACCTCCTCATTTTACAGGTGAGGACACTGAGCGCCAGAGAGAGGCATGACTTCCTGAAGGCTATCTGAAATAGTTGGAACTGGAACCTAGCTCCTAGGCCCGGAGAGGTTCCTTAAACATACCACACTGTCTACCATGTCTTTGGATTTTTATTGTTAATGGTGAAAGTTTTGTCTTTTGGCCATGTTATATTCCAAGGTGCTGCACAGAAAGCTTAAGATGCAGTTCTCTTTCATTCTATATAGAACACTTTTTCAGTGCGAAAGAACTTGAATTTGAATATTACAAGAGGGGAATCATTTACAGCAATTATTGGCCAAATTCCTCTGGTGGCTGGGGGAACATTCTGAGAGTCTTGTGAGCTTGATTCTAAATTTCAATTTGCACTGCTTTATGCTTCTAATCTGAAGTCTGAACTCAATGGGTGAGAACCTGGCTACACTTCAACAAGCCCACAAGCCTCTCCAAAGAGGGTAGGAGGGGAGGTAGGGAAGGAGATGAGCAGAAAGCCAAGAAAGCCTTCCCAAATGATCTTTCTTTTATTATTATTATTTTTTCATAAACAAGATTACTTTAGTAAATTTCCTTCTAGTCTCTGTCCTTCATTCTGTGGCCCTCTTTTCATGCCCACAACTGGAGGAAAGAGAGGTCTAGGGCAAGCAAAACAGCCTTTTTAAAGAAAGAGGAATTTTCATTCTCTTTCCTTTGCAATGAGGAACACCTTGGACTGATAGTTTGGAACATTTCCATTTCCAAGTCTTCCTTCTGCTGGTCCTTTTTAGTCTTACAGCCTGTTTGGTTTCCCAAAATACAATTGTGATTTTACGAATCCTTAAAAAACTATCCAATTTCTAAATGTTCATTTAACAGTGGAAAACATGAAGGCATGGTATTCATTCAATAGCTGATTAAATTATTAAGAGTTTAGGAGCAGATTTACATGAAAAGAAGAAAAAAAAAACCTTTATGCAGTTACACATGATGAAAAAGAGATCCAAAAGCTCAAAGGAAAGGTAGATTTTTAATTTGTAAAGTTGGTAGTAAGCATGGACCTTGGTATTCTCAGCTACATTTCAAACAATCTGTTACGTGGGAAATGGGCAGACCACAGCTATCAGAAAGGCCGTGAAAATTGGCATCAGACCGGCATGGATTCAACACCTGACTCTTTTACTTAAAAGCTGCTGGTCTTGGAATGCACGTGTTGATCAGTGTTTTGCTGACTAGGAGAGACGTCCTCTGCAGATATCCAGAGTTTTCTCTCTCAACAACCTCGTCCTCTCTTGTACTCTGTCCTGTGAATTCTAGCCACCTTGCACTTCCCTGGTGCTCAGCATTGTTTCTTCAACTTAGGGAGTCTGCTAGACGACACCTGGGTTCTCATTCTCTGTACCATAGCCTGGAGACTCTCTCCAAGCAGTAAGATAGGGCAATAGTAGAGCTCACCCCATTTGTTTTTCATCTCTCAGGGATCACTGCCCTTCATTGCCTGATGCCTGTGTCTTGAAAATTGTTTTTTCATATATTGTATCTCGTATTTGGTTCTTTCAGGTGGGAGACTAGTCCAGTTTCTGTTACTCCACCTTGGCCAGAAGCAGAAATGCGAAGGAAGTTTTGGGGAATTATCCTCACTCTAGACAGAACTCTTTATAAATCCAGATATGGAAAAACCACAGTTTCTTTTCTTCTTTACTCCTTTGCTCTATAGACCAATGAGATAAAAGAAAGAACTGTATCATTCCATCATTCTAACACTCTTTTTATGATACTCCGTGTGAATTGAAGACTAACATTTACTTACGATTAACTAGAATATGTTTAATGTCTTACGCCACTTGCCTCTTAAATCTTTGAAACCACTCACCGTAACAAATATATATATCGTTATACCTAATTTCCATTGAAGCACAGAAAAGATAGATTAGCTTATCCAAGTTCTCACAACTAGTAGTGGTGGAGGGAAGATTCAAAATCAGAACTGACTCCAAAGTCCACATTCTTTACAAAGTGTCATGCTACCTTCATGGATCAAGTTATCCCTCACAAACATAGTTCCGGTGTTATTTTCTCTATTTTACAGATTAAAACAATAGCAACAATAACAAAACAAGGCTCAGAGAGATGAAATATTTGGCTTCAGGAGGCCTAATTGCAATAGATCCCAGTCTGCATCCACAGCTCAAGTTCTTTCTAGTTTGCTTGACAAATTAGAGTTCTGACAATGCAGAAGTGACCTGCCCTTTGTCTAATACTGTGTAAGCTCTGGATCTTATTTAAAGCAACTTTTAAATAAAATCTTTCTTGTAAAATTGTAAGGTAATTTGTAAAGAATGGTGAAAATCAGTTATACTGAGACTAGAAACCCACTATCCTTTCTGTTTTATTTGAGAGAATTATTATAATTAACTTTTGATCCTAATTTCACAAATTCAAACATATAAACAAAAAGGCTGCCCCCTGACAAATTTGATGAATATCCATTTATATTCTTCTTTAATTATTCCTATAGTATTCATATCTATGTATGAAATATATAGTAAAATTATGAAAAAATGTTTTTTGTCTTTGTTCATAATTTTTTTCCCAAAAACTGTATACCAATAAATTTCCTTGTCTCTTTCTGAAATGAATTTTTGCAAAGACAGGAAGTTCATTTTTATGGCCCATTTTTTAAGCTTGTTTTAAAATTATAACAGCAATGCATATACTCCTTACAAAAACAAAAATTCAATGGGACAGAATATAAAGTGAAAATATGACAGGCCCTTTTCGCCTTCCCCCTATTACCATCCTCCAAGGGTAACAACTGGTAACAGTTTCTTCTGTATGCTTTTAGAAAATTTTAATGCATAAACATGTTATAGGCATAAATATATATTCCTTATTTTTATAAATTGAGATCATTCTAGAAAGTATGATCTATATTCTGTATCTGTATAATTTTACTTAATGTATCTTGGATAGCTTTTTGTATCAGCTTATATAGCTTTTTACATTTCTTTTATCACCTATGTAATATGCATTGTACATATATGATATGTATAAAAATAACATGATGTATTTAACCACTGTCTCCTATTGGAGGACACTTATATTGTTTTCAATTTGGTTTTTTTTTTTTGCTATTAAAGTATTGCAGCAATAAATTCATTGTGTAGATACACGCTAAATCAAAAGATGTGTGCGTTTAAAAATTTTGTGAAATATTTCTAAATTGCTCTTCTTAAAGATTGCACCACTTTTGGGGTGCCTGGGTGGCTCAGTCAGTTAAGCGGCTGACTTTGGCTCAGGTCATGATCTCGTGGTCCATGAGTTCGAACCCCCCGTCAGGCTCTGTGCTGACAGCTCAGAGCCTGGAGCCTGTTTCAGATTCTGCGTCTCCTTCTCTCTGACCCTCCCCCGTTCATGCTCTGTCTCGCTCTGTCTCTCTCTGTCTCAAAAATAAATAAACGTTAAAAAAAAATTTTTTTTAAAAGATTGCACCACTTTGCAATCCCATAGTCAGTGTTCCAGAGTAGAATTCACTAAATATTTACTTAATATTTTTGTGGGTGAGCACCCACTTTTCCACATTCTTATCAATAATAACATTGTTGAATTTTTAGAATCCTTCTCTGATAGATGAAAAGTGATACATTATTACTTTAACTTGCATTTCTATAATTATGAGAGAATATGAACACTTATTTATTTACTGGTCACTTTATTTTATTTTCTAAAAGTTGCCTATTTGTGTCCTTTGTCCATATTATATTGTATGATTTATATTTTTCTAAATAATTTTATAAAGATTGTGTGTGTATTTATTAAATTGGCTCCTTTTCTAGCATTTATAGTGGAAAAATTTCTTCCCACTATCTTATTTTTTAACTTTAGTTTTTGTTTTTACAAGCATTTATTATTTAATTTAATTTAATTTAATTTAATTTATTTGTGTGTGTGTGTGTGTGTGTGTGTGTCCCCTCCCTCTCTGCCCCTCCTCTGCTCATGCTTTCTCTCTCTCTTTCAAAAATAAATAAACCTTAAAAAAAAAACCAAAGACTGAGAAAGGTATCTAGTGAAGGTCCAGAAGAAGTATAAGAGGGGAAGCCCCCAGGAAAATACCTCTCTTTCCTTTAGTTTCTCAGAGATGCCTTCTTTCCTACCTCTATGGCTCTGCAGGCAGGCCTGTAGGTGAAAATCAGCTCCAAGTCAGCATTACCCACCACTGTCACCATTTTCAGATGCACAACTCGTTTCTTTCTTTCTTTTTTTTTTTTTAAATAAGAGAAGCAAAGTCCTTTATCCCATAGGCCTCCAGGAAGGCCATCTTCAAGGAGGCAACACTCAGACTAGATAATTATCTGGCTTCCCCCACCCCGCCCCGCCCTGCCTGCCCATCCCAGGTAAGGAAAATTGGAGACAGAAAAATGGTGACTTGATATGAGTTTTTCAGAACCAGAAGTAAAATTTTGTTCATTCTCTCATCCATATTCTTCTGGGCATCACTGGGCCAATTTTCATTTGTAAAATGAACCAGCACAAATCAGCATTTTCATACGAAACTATTTTATAAAAGATTCTTGTAATACATTCTGGTATAGAAAAATCAAATGGTTAGAAATCAGCCCTCTGATTTGTTCCATTCTTTAAAAGTTATAATTAATTTAATATTTTAGCATTCAGAGGAAAGCTTTTCATTCCCCAATGTCATCTGATCATATATATAAAGCAAAAAGGAATCTCACTAGTGAAGTTTGGCTAGACCTAGCATTAGTTTGTTACAATAGGATAAGCTCTCCCTCTTTTAAAAATGGAAATAGTCTGTTCCTCCAATTCTTTCACATCCTCCCCTGTCCCCTTCTTTCCTATTTTTTTTTTTTGAACTCTGTGTATTAGACGCTATAAATATATCAACTTCCCTATTTCTCTGGGGTTCAGGATTTATGCAGTCTAGTCTTTCAACTTTATGCGATTTTTGAGATTCTATTTTACTCTTGTCCTCTGTGCACGTCCAAGTACGTCTATTTCTTAGCTAGCGATACCTACAAAATATGACTAGTTTCAGAACTATTTCCAACTTCTTTGCTTTGTCTTGTATTTCTATTGTGGCACTAATTACTAGCAATATGATTAATGCACTACATACTGGTGGCTTTGTTCCCTTTGTTTTTCTGATAATGCTAATTAATCCAATTTTGAAAAAAAAATTTAGTTCTGCTCGCACATGTCTGATTGCAGGTGCTTTTGAAATCACTTTTTCCCCCTTTGGTTTTAAATTAAAGCAAAGAGTAAGAGTAGACCAATTACTGATGTGGCTGAAAATGCTCTTACCAAAGTTGTTCATCAGGGAATGCATAGGACCAGTAGTGTCAGAAATGGCTCTGTAGTAAGAAAGTTTCCATGCACTAAAAAGTTATTTGCCCTTTACTCATTTCTTAGTGTGTGTGTCTATGGGGGCGGGGTGGGGTGTAGGAGTGTGTGGGGGGGTCATTACTTAGTTTTGAGTGGGACAGATTTTTGGAATTTTCAAGTGGAAGCGTGGGTGAGGATGGCTGCCCAAGATGTAGGCACAGATAAGATTTAAACCAGAGCCTATCTGTCCCTCTTATTGAAATGCATCGGTCTCCCTGCAGTTCTGTCTCACTGGGAGCTCATTGGGTTTAACCTTGGAAGGCTCAGTTTTAAACAAAGTAAGTAGTTGATACTCACTGTGTAGTTTGGTTTATGTTCACAGCCTTCATTTTCTTGAGCAGATCAGTAATACTCAATGGTATGCCTCCATTAAACTTCTTTTAGCACGTTTTAAGGGCTCTGCTAAGTTACACCATATATATTAAATTTTGAGTACTACCTAGTTTCCCAGATATTAAAGATGCAGTAATTTTTGTCCGGAGAAATGCTATTTTTAAAATCCATTTTATTTCTCCTCTTAAAAAAAACCGTATTTTTGAACTAATTTTGTATTTACTTTTTTATAGTAAATAGTGGGAAAAAATTCCCATTTCGGTATCATTGCATAAATAACTACATTATTATTCATGCTTTTTTGTTTAACTTACACAATGTATATTGTATATATAATCATAAAATTATAAAGGTAGCAGTTTATGATCAATACAGACTAGGAAAGATGACTTGATTTTTTGTTAGATTAATCATTTATAATATATATTTTTTATTTTTAGTTGTTAGGTGCAATTAACATATTTGATTAGTTTCAGATGTACAACACAGTGATGCAGCAATTATATACGTTATGAAATGCTCACCACAATAAGTGTATTATAGTATTATTGACTATATTCCCTATGCTGTACTTTTCATCCCAGTGGTTTGTTTGTTTTTTTTTTTTTAATTTTTTTTTTTCAACGTTTTTTTTTTTATTTATTTTTGCGACAGAGAGAGACAGAGCATGAACGGGGGAGGGGCAGAGAGAGAGGGAGATACAGAATCGGAAACAGGCTCCAGGCTCCGAGCCATCGGCCCAGAGCCTGATGCGGGGCTCGAACTCACGGACCGTGAGATCGTGACCTGGCTGAAGTCGGACGCTCAACCGACTGCGCCACCCAGGCGCCCCTGGTTTGTTTGTTTTATAACTGGAAGTTTATACATCTTAAACCCCTTCCCTTCACACACCCTGATCATCCACCTCCACCCCCATCCCCCACCCTCATCCCGGCCTTCGACAACCACCAGTTTGTTCTCCATATTTATGAGTCTGTTTCTCTTTTTCTCTCTTTTTAGTTGTTGTTATTGTTGTTTGTTTGATTGTTTTATTTTCCAGATTCCACACGTAAGTGAAATCATATTGTATTTGTCTTTCTTTTACATCTCATTTTGATCATGTATGTAGATCTAATCTATAGCTTGTGCTTTTTATAGAATGTCAAGGAGGGTTTTCAAAATGGCTCTGAGAATTGCAGCAGGATAGGTCACACCCCTCCCCACCTTTGTTTGTTTGTCTCTTTTCTTGCCTAAATAAAGTGACAGGAAATCTATTGAAAGGCTTTCATTCACTCAGCAGGGGTAGGTTAAAATTGCACACACTGCAAATAGTTAAATATTTCTGTTGAGGTTCAAGGTTGTGCTTTTAATTTTTAAAATTAACTTTGAAATTGAATTCATTTCAATAAAAGGCAGGAGACTTGAAGTCCCCACCCCCTACAAAATTGGATTAAAGTGTTAATTGTTTTATTTGAAATATCACTTTCCACTAATTAATTCATTTTGCCCTTGACTGAATTGATTGGAAACCCCAGAAGATCTTTAGGGGAAGAAAGACAGAGCTCTGTGCCTTGACCTTCCCTCACTCCCAATCACATCCGTATTTACTATATTAAAACATGAAGCTCTGTCATAAAACAAAAGATGGAGAAATTATGGAGGTCGAGGGAATAGTTTCCCCTTATGAAAAGCAGACTAATAGATTTTCTTTTTTAATAAAATGAAGTTTATGTTTTTGGATGGCTCTAAAGAAACTACAATCAGTCTAATCTAGACTTTTAATTTGTTTTCCAATCTTCCTTGGCTCATATTTTGGTGAATTATGTTGGTGGATTCCATGTCACTCAGTAGTGACCAAATAAATTCAACTGTTTATGGGATAACAATTTGGGGTTATACTGGTGGTGGTGGTTGTTATTGTTGTTGTTTTGTTTTATTTTATTATTATTATTTTTTTAAGTCAAGTAGAAAGATAAGTAGGCCCAGGTGAAATGCCCCTATTTTTTCTGTTTCCAATGTGTTAGGCTGAGGCAGCTTTTCTTACTACAAATTATAGTATACAACTGTTCTAATATCTGCCCTCTGTTTTGCATGAGACCTTTTTAACTGATTTTCCAAAAGTGGTTAAACACAGCAGGTGTTACACTTTTTTTTAAGGGTATAAATGAACTTCTGTTAGGTCAGTAAAATACCCTCGAAGCGTATTGAAAATCTCAGATGCTATCATGCCAGGGCTTAGAATATTTGGTAAGGTGTTGTGTATTTGTGTGGGTTTCTTTTTCACAGCTCATTTTAATTTTCATAATCTTTTATCAGGTCTTTGATTTTTGTTTAGGTCCTGACCACATGTAACAAATTAAATATGTTTCATAAAATAAGTCTTTGTTGTTAGCTCTAGTATTTATTTTCTAGGCATAATTGCTTATCTTCCTTTTTCTATAATTTATATATAATGACTAAAATCAATAAATATGCCATGTGATAATTAAATGTACTTACCCTGTGTTCTACAACAGTCTTTTGGTTACCTAGAGCAATATAATTGAGCATTTGGGCAATAACTTTATGTAGCATAAGTTCAGTACAATTTGTACTGCACACATAAGGAAAGGATACATTAAATAAATAACAGCTACTGTTTATTGAGCCCTTGCTATGCCAGGCACTCTGCCAAGGACTGTAAAAAATCCCTTTCACTTCATCTGTACATCAACCATCTGAGGGAGGTATTATTAGCATTCTGATTCTATAGATGAGGACACTGAGGTTCAGTGAGGTTAATTCAAGGTTACAATTGTTTATCAGATGCCAAAGCACCTGAGAACTGATTCTCTCTTTAATTCTGAAAGAAGGACACTATCTGGGATTCAAAAGTTATTTTGATTAGAAAGCAATTGCTTTCTTACCAATTCAGAGAGAAAAGCTTGTCTTAAAATCTCTATTAAATATACTTACAGAAATTTCCAGAAGATGAAAGTATGAGCAATGTAGTTTGTCTTCAGTTTGACTATAGGACCCTAGAATAGTCAAGAAATTCCACAGACTCAGTTAAAAACAAGGGGAAAGAAGGAAAGAAGGGAGGGAGGAGGGAAGGAGAAGGGGAGGAGAGAAAGAAAAGAACGATGAGAGGAAAGAAGGAAGAAAGAGAGAAAAAGAAAAGAAATCATCAAATTAACACCTGGTTGATCAGATTCTTCACTTTTTTTCAATTGCTTGAAGTGGCACTGTACAGATAACCCGAAATGGCTTAAGCACTTTGCAGCCACACAGAATCTTAGAGCTCAATATATTCAGTTGTTCAAAGAGAGAGGACTGGTTTTATTCGAAAGCCAGAACCATTTGAAACCATTTTTTGAGAGAGTTAAAACAAATGCAGTGAAATTATTGAAACATTTTTGTCTAAATGGAACTATATATCTAGTTGACTAAATTTTAAAACAGGCTTTGTTACTTTTTTTCATATACAGAGATAATCAAATTTGGTTCATAAAATGTGTTTCATAAAATAAGACATTGTATTAAACACAGAAAGTGGACATATATGCACATATACATATACATGCATATATACATAGAAAAACACCTCTTAAATTTTGTCTATTATTTGGTTTAAAATAATTTTATAATTATACCATGTAATTATTATACCATTGTACCTTACCATCAAGCAAGAACCCTTATTGCAAATAGTATATAGGAGAAAAGAAGAAAGATACTAACAATACTTTTTCCATAGTTGATCATCATCCCATTTTCTTACATGGTCATTCTCCAGCTTGTATTCAAGAATAGTTTCGTGAATGTTTTCTGTTTCTTTTTTCATTATATACAATACTTATTATTTTAAAAAGTGGAAATTGTCATGTAAAAGTTAGCCTTCTTTTTTTTAATATCATCTTCACTGGTGCAAAAATATATTCATAAAATAGTGGCCAATCTTTCATGTTGGCAATCAACACTAATAATATTAGAAGTGATAAGAAACTGCAACCTAAAAATAATTTATTAAAATATTGTACATACAAAAAACTTTCATTAATATTTTAATAGAATATTTAATATAAGGCAATATAATATTTATATATGTATATAATGTATATTACATATATATGTAATTTTTTAATTGATTTTCCTTTGCTAGTTACTGTATTCTTGAATCACGTTCCTTGAATCACTTGAATAAGTGTTTGAGAAATACAAAATAACTTTGTCTTAGTAAAATTAGTCACCAAAGGAAAGGAAAATACAATAGATTTTCAACTATTTAGTCTACTCATATTTCCCATTAGAGTTGGAATCATGACCTGACTATACTTGCCTACATCATTTATTTCTCTCCTATCTCAAGGACTGGTATGCATGTAAAAGTATGCTGCCACCCACATGATCAATTATGATGCCTCTACAGAAACTTATACTTATTTATGAGAATTTATAACAGGGAGAATGTTTATCATATTATATTAAGGCAAAAAACAGCAGGGTACAAAATTGCGTATTCAATATGATTACAACTATATGAAAGAAAAATAGGAAAAAATATCAGAAGGTAATACACTAACATAGTAACAGTAATTATTTTGGGTGACAGAATTATAGGTATTTTTTCTTCTCCTTTTTCTATATTCTCCAATTTTGTATATACCAAATGTAAATTCTTGTTTTTTTAATGTTTATTTATTTTAAGAGACAGAGAGCATGCGTGGGGAGGAGCAGAGAGAGAGGGAGAGAGAGAATCCCAAGCAGGCTCCGTTCTATCAGTGCAGAGCCTGCCACAGGGCCCAACTCACGAACCGTGAGATCATGACCTGAGTGAAAATCAGGGGTCCGGTGCTTAACTGACTGAGCCACCCAGGCTCCCCTAAATTATTTTCATAATATAAAAAGCTTCATGTAAAAGGACTAGTGTGAGTTTGACTCCTATTATCAAATAATGTTTAAAATCATTCCTTCATCTTGCTGAAGTTATTTTTATTTTACATGTAGACATGAAAATTCTGAGTCTGTGTCAGTAAAGAAGACTGAACCCTAGTTGGTAGGTGTGCTGGTGAGAAGGATGATTAGGGTATCAATACAACTGATGGATGGGAAGAAAAATAAAGAAGATGGGGGAATGGTTAGAATAACCAGATAATAGGAATAATGGAACATGGATTATTGTTAGTTTTTAAAGATTTAATTTTTAAGTAATCTTTATACTCAACGTGGGGTTCGAACTCACAACCTGGAGATCAAGAGTCTCATCGTCCACCAACTGAGCCATGCAGGTGCTTTGCAACATTGATTATTTTAATATTAGGGTACTATTGACTGATTTCTTGTTCAGATCCCACTGAATTTTATTGATCATTATTAGTAACTGGCTTAGGACCTTTTTTCCCATATCCTACCAAATGAAAATATGTTTCCCTCCTAAAACAAGAGTCTTAAAGAATGGAATTAAAAAGTAAAACAAAAACAGTGGTGACTAAGCTACCTAACTGCGTTGTTGTTGTTTTGCCAGTATTTATGGGAAAATACAGGCTGCAGAAAAAAGTCACTGACTTGCAACCTTCAGCAACTTATTTTTTCTCATCAGTAAAATGAAGATAAACAATATGTATTTTACAATGTGAACTACCTTGAGAAATGGCCTCCAAAATCAGGTATGCTCATCCTAGCAGGTATGGAAGAAGCAAACAGTGGTGCATTTTCATTATATGTGTGTGTGTGTGTGTGTGTGTGTGTGTTATGCATTACAGTTTTACACAAATATATTAATTTATATACATTTCTGCTGACCTCAATGCTGGATGCATGGATGGCTTGTCCTATATATCAGAGGACCATAGGGCTCACATACCTCAGAAGGGATCTTGAGGGAGGGACCACATCCCAGAGAGCTGGCCAGGCATCCTCATCCATTAGGTTTGCTTTCAGCATATTGTAAAGCAATAGTTTTTATATGTTCAACTAAAGGGCGTTGTGGATTACATTATCTTGTGTTAACTGCAGGATACATTATCTTGTGTTAACTGCAAGATCCCTCACAAAATGGACTAATGGGTTTGGAAGATCCCTACAATGAAACCATATATTGAAATTGATATTAATAGTATGAATAAAAATGAGCAAAAAATGGCCAAGCTGACACTTCTCCTTCCCCTAGTATGAACTCATTAGTAGCCACATCAAGCTAAAAAAAATGACAATATGTTTAATCCTTGACATCATTAATAACAAGTATAAAAATAAAGTGAACTTAGAGCCAGGCTTTTGATTCAGAAACTGATA
The DNA here is from genome assembly GCF_028018385.1 of Neofelis nebulosa. Lineage (NCBI taxonomy): Eukaryota > Metazoa > Chordata > Mammalia > Carnivora > Felidae > Neofelis > Neofelis nebulosa. The sequence continues at coordinate 74,187,697 of NC_080786.1, forward strand.
AGTCAAAATTTTCACAGAACATGACACATTTAATTATATTGGTCTCATTAAAATATTATTATATTTTTGCTAAGGACAAAATAATTTTGTGCCTTTAAGAACTACAATAATTATTTAAAATAATGTTTGTTTCATATTCATCTGATTCTTTTAAAATTTCTGTTTTTGTGCATATTTCATAATGTATATAATACGGTAGTGAAATAAACGCATATATTAGGGCAATATGAATATTTTGAGGGTGTATGTTCTAAACTATGATACTTTGGGGGCATGTGATCAAAAAAAGTTGGGCAACCATTTGTTTCAGAGATTAGATATAAAAATACATATGAAGTCCCAGGAACAATTCTGTTCACCAGCAGTTGTCAGTCTAATATACCAAGTGGCTTATGTTCAGATGACTGTCGGTGAGGACTGAGATATATTTTTAATTCATTTCAATGTATAGCAGGTCTTTATGAACAATCCCATTCTTGATGGATATTTATATCACAACCAAAGGCACCTGAGGAGTTACCCAGTAATCCATGGGCTAACCCCGCTTTTCATCCTTATAGGGAAAATGGAAGAAGACTTAGCAACTTAATGGCTTTGACACTGATGATCATCCATTTCTGACTTCTGCACAGCAAAACTTACCTAGGTTAATGATAGCAATCTAATTTTCAGGATCCAAAGAGTTAGATAAAATAAAATATAAATATAACATACCTTGCTTAGATAAGCCAAATAGGTTCCAACTCAGAGAAGTTTGGATTTTGGCAATGAAAAAGTTTAAGTATATATGGCAATCTGAGTAAAATGTTTTTTCTCAGAATGACTTCAAAGCATTATTTACTGATCCTACATCTTCTCAGGTTGAGTATTGAAAGTTAGGTGGGGGAAGAATTAATAGTTATTTTGTCCTACAGTTTTGGGTGGTTGGTCTCAATACAGGATTAGAGAAGTTAGCTTAATATTCACATTTGACATAAGAGTTTCCACAGACTTCTCATAGGACCCTTTCATTCAGTATTCTATTACTTGATGAACACGGATTGTTGTGAAGCTGGGGGAGGCTAGAGAATGTTCAGGAGCCACATTTTGACTTAGTTCTTGAAATGTTATCTCACTTGAACTTTGTATTTGTTGAATATTCACATTTGTAACTTGTCAAGAAAATCGGCAACCCAGTTTGTTTCTTCTCTAGCCACTCCCTATTTTTTCTCAACATAGTACATTTAAAAGGAAGTTACTAAAAAACAACAGGTAAAAAACAGAAAAATGCCTTCTTGGAAAATTATTTGTCTCTTACCCTTATTCTTGAGGGGCCAAATTATAGACAGAGAGTGAGGGGAAAACTGGAGAATGTTTCCTTCAGCTCTTCTTGCTTTCCTTTTTCCTGGACTCTCCTCTCTGTCTCCTGGAATGTTGAAGGAAGGTCTTTGGCCCATACATAGTTTACTCATTCAAATTCCATACGCATTCAGCAGTGCAACTAGAAGAATGTCTATTTCGTTGGTGGTTTGGGAAGCCAACGTAATTTGATCGCTAAAATTATGGAAGGCGATATTTAAAACAAATAAAATGCCGGAAGATTAGGACCTAGAGCAAAGCAGCAGTGAAGAGATTTGAAAAGATTTCTTCTCACAGTTTTTTGAGACATGTGTATTCAAAATCATAGTTCACCCATTGTTTCTAAACACGGCACAGTCAGATGCAGCCCCTCTCCCCGTCCAAAATCCTTTGCTGCCCTGTGACTAAATTCAGCCCTGCTACTTTTCCATTTCTGATTTCCTAGCCCTGTGAGAACATCCAGCCATTTAAGGGAGTGTCACTCAAGCTTATCCTTTTAATCGGAGCCCTTAGAAGAAATGCCAGTTTGTTTTTGGAGACAGTTAATCTGACGGAAGTAAATTCAAGTTTTGGCAAAGATCTGTGGTAAGATAGAGTGAAAAGCTGCCAAACAGTATTATTAGAAGAAGAAAAAAAGGCACGACCTCCCCAAGTCAAATGCCAAGCACACCTACATCAGTTTCAATCAAGCTGTAGAAAAATAAGATATTTTTAGATGTATTAAGCCTTAGTGCTTCTTTGCCCCAAGGGCTGTTTTATTACTGCAGAAAGAGCTAGTAATCACTTTTCCCTGAGGTTCTTATAATTTAATATGAAATGAACTTTTAGAAAACTATACTTTAAAATAGTTATTCCTCTGCGTCACCTCACTGACCCTGTATGCTTCTGTTGGGTCTCACTTTGCTTCATGGCAAGACCCCTCCATGTGACTCCCTAGACATCCATCCAGGTCTGCAGATGCACCTCCAAACTTGGGTTCCATAAACCCCATTTTGCAGGTTGAATTATAGTTATACTGCCGAGATGATGGCTAACCAGATCCAGAATGAACTTGTGGCTTCCCAGTACAGAGCTGAGGAGCAAACCAGAGCCTGATGGTCAAGGGTACTCATGGATGGGGGGACCTGGGTAGTTTAGTCGGTTAAGTGTCCAAATCTTGGTTTCGTGTCAGGTCATGATCTCATTGTCATGGGTTCAAGCTCCGTGTAGGGCTCTGCACTGTCAGTGGGATTGTCTTTCTCCCTGTCTCTCTGCCCCTCCCTATCTCATGCTGTCTCTCTTTCAAAATAAATAATAAATAAACCTTAAAAAATTGTTTTTTTTTAAAAGGTTACTCATGGATGGGATCTTGGAGATGATCTAGTCTAATATTCTCTTCTTACAGATGAGAAGATTGAGGGTCAAGGTGACTGTGATGGGCCCAAGTCATACAGGCAATTAAGTGTTAAGTATGAAGCAAGGGTTAAACTCAGATCCAGACAGCAGGGTTTTTCAATTCACCGCTCTAGGTTTTTTTAGAACTCACACCAAAAAATAGTCTAAAGACAGTAAAGTCCTTCTTCCTCCTCTTATTCATCCACTGACAGGTCACAGGACTCCTCTTATGCCATCCTGTGATTTGTGATTTATCACTCCCTGGAATACCATGGAGAATGCTGCCATAAACATTCCTTTACAGAATTTACTCTGTATCATGGGATGAAGGTGCAGAAGGAAGTTCTTAATAATACCCCTCCCCAAAGGAGGTAGAGTGGGAACATAGGTGATTGGATTCTCTTAATCCCATATTAAAAATGAATCCACCAAAGGGAGCTGGGTATGCTCACATCAGCTCCCCTGCTTGCCAGGAACTATAATTGGAACCACATAAAACTATCCATATTCAACTACTTTTTGACCTACAAAAACAGCCATCTCATATAGTTCAACCTAATTTTATCAGACAGCAGCCACGTGCCAGGAACTCTGCCCAGTGCCAATCAGTGAGTCAATCCTTCAAATGGACTGAGAGTTTAATGTTTTGGTTCCTTCCTGACACTAAGGAAATGTGGGCCCCAAGAGGGAATGCGATTTACCTAAAGGCCATAGAACCGGAAAGTGAGGACACAGGATTTGGCCAACTTGATCTTGCTCCATATTCCCTGTTCTTTTTTTTTTTTTTTAATTTTCTTTATTTGACGTTTATTTATTTTTGAGACATAGAGAGACAGAGCATGAACGGGGGAGGGTCAGAGAGAGAGGGAGACACAGAATCTGAAACAGGCTCCGGGCTCCGAGCTGTCAGCACAGAGCCCGATGCGGGGCTCGAGCTCACGGGCTGTGAGATCATGACCCGAGCCGAAGTCGGTCCCCCAACCGACTGAGCCACCCAGGCGCCCCTATATTCCCTGTTCTTTCATGTTACCTCCAGGGGAGGAAAAGGACGGTATCCTTGCCATTCACTTCTCCCTTGCTCTCTACCACCTCTGCCCTCAGTCCTCTCTTTTCTGGGCACCAGATACTAATGATGTGCAGGATTCTGGCACAATGGTGCCAGATGCCACAATGGCACAATGGTGCCACAATGATGCATGGTGCATTGCCCTCCTCTCCCTAACCATGCACCATGCATCAAGCCATCACTGGGAGCCCCTTTTCCTTCTGCCCCATCACTCTCCTGTATTTACCTTTTCAGCCCTTAGATCCAGTTTGGCCCTGTCAGCCCATTTGTGCATTTCTCGCCTCCACCCCCACCCCCACCCCCACCTAGAGAGTGGCCCTGCTACACCCTAAGCATCACTCATTCCCAGGAGGTGTTTTAAAACCCTTGCCCCACCAATCAGGGCTGCAATGGAGCTTCAAGGACCCTTCCAGTCAAGGTCCTGGGCACAAGAAGACAGTATAGCCTGGCCCAGGAGTTCCTAACTAAAGAGAATTCAGGAGGCTTGTAAACTTGAATGGAAACAGCACATTTTTTTAAAATGTTTGTTTATTTTTTAGAGAGAGCGTGCCGACGGTGGAGGGGCAGAGAGAGAGAGAGGGACAGAGGATCCGAAGAGGGTTCTGAGCTGACTGCAGTGAGACCGATGTGGGGTCCAAACACACCAAATGTGAGATCATGACCTGAGCCGAAGCCAGATGCTCATCCGACTGAGCCACCCAGGTGCCCCTGGAAACAACACATTTTAATTTCCACTAACTTTTAACTGAAGTGTAGCATTTTCTTCTGTTTTGAATGGAACAACAGTGGCATTCGTGGTACCTATGACTTGGCGAAATCAGGTGAAGTCACAGATATTTTCATATCTCATCACAGTTATTGTTCTTATCTCAAAATGTTGTTTACACTTATCATGATTTCTAAATCATGACCTGCCACCAGCTCTTATCCTTTAATCCATTGGCAAGGAAGCCCATATCTTACTACATAAAATTTTGCTTTTTAATATTTTAAAATATTTTTAAATTTTAACACAATTGGTCTTTGAAACCTACATATTTTATAATATACATTTAAAGGCATTTTTTCTGGGAAAGGCGTCCATGGGCTTCCCCAGATGGCCAAAGGGGTTCATGGCACACATAGTTAAGAGCCCTGTATCTGGATCTGGACTCCACCCCGACCCAGCTGTGTACTTAGGAAATGTTTCCTCACTTTTCCGAGCCTCAGTTTCTCCAATCTGTAAAGGAGGGATGGAAACCTACCTGCTAGGTTTATTGTGAGAATCAGATGTGATCATCCATGTAAGACAAAGAGCACAGTGCCCAGCCCAGAGTGAGGGCTCACTAGTGCTACTGCTCATTATTATTAGGAGGCCTTCCCCCCCGCCCCCGGGCATGTCACCTGCCTCACATGGTCCTCCGTTGTTTAGAGCTGGCCCAGAGGAGTGTTTGTGATCAGTTTTCACCCCTAACACCCAGGGTCCTCAGGTCCTTCCAGGAACCCACAAGCCTCTTGGATTGTTGCCCTCCAGGTAGCAAGAGGTGCATCATTTATTTGTCCCCCTTCCAAGCCACTGGTCACCAATAAGCAAGAACTGCCTGATTTCCATGGGGGTCATTGCTTTTTCCAAAGAGGGAGTTTTCACTGTGGACCCAGAGTGAGACTTCAGCTCTGCTAACAGTCACATCATGTCCTAGTTCAACTGCTACTCTAGGTGAGTCCCGTAGCCTTCTGCACCTTTTGTGGAAACAGCCAGGTAACCGTTGCCTTGTCCTCAACACCCAGCTATTGTGCAGAACCAATGAGAGAAGGAAAGGCCCTTTGAAACTGTAAAGTGGGATCTGTTTGTCATGAGCCTTCTCCATGCCTTGGCACATATTTTCTCTTCCACCAGGAGTGCCTTTCCTACCATATTTCCTGACCTGACTTCAGCGGTGCCTCCTCCGGCAATATGCCCTCATTATACCATCTGGAAGATGTAACTGACCCTTCTCTTCCTGCTATCTTCATCCATATCAGTGTTTCAGTGCTCTTTGCTTTCTACTTTACAGCTATAGATCTCACCTTCCCTGCTAACTAAGCATTCTGAGGGCAGGACTACTGTTTAGTTTTACTTTGTATAAATAAAGCTCATAGTATTTTAGGCCCTTACCTAAATAAACCAAAAACTCATTAAAAAAACATTTTTCAAGATGCTGAAGACAATTCCTTCCCTCGTAGGGCTTAATGGGGAGAAAATAAATAAAAACACGGGACAGCTCAAGTGCGCAAGCATTATCCAAACACCATACTCTTTGAGCTGCAAGGAAGAATCGAGCAGTGGATTCTCATTAGGCTGGGAATGGGGGTATGATAGATCATGGAAGTCTTCCTTGAGGAGGTGAGTATTGCTGAGGGATAAGTAAATGCCAAATGGATGACCTGAATAAAGCAGGAAGGATTGGTGAAGTACTAAACATAGAGAATGACATAAAGAGAAGACTAGGACAGAGAGCTCATCCATTTGTTTCTTCACTTCCTTCTCTCATTAGATTCTTCCTCTTTAGTGAAGGTCTGTTCTGTGCCGGGCATAATACTAGGCACTGGATAAACACAGGTAATGGAGGTTGACAGAATATTGTGAGAATGGTTGAGATAGTAAGGGTATAGTTGTGTCTCTAATCCATAGCAAGGACATCATTGATGTGGGAATCCTGGCTCCTGGAAACCTGGCAAATGCCCTTCTTAGAAGGGGATCTTCCTGAGCAGACCATATGTCTTTACCACTGGTAAATGGTCACATGTGGCATTGTCAGACCTTTCATCTCTTGGTTACTCCCAGACTAAAGGGGGATTAGAGAGGTAAGTGGTCACTGCAGCTCTTAGCCTTGGACACAGCACCTACAGTAGGCAGCATTAGGCTTCTCCAAAGAAGGCAAGGCTCTTTCTTATAAACTACCTTTTGTTCTTTAATTATCCATTTTTTTTGCAGACCAAAGTTCTGTGTTCTAGCTGTTTTAACTATGCACCACTTTCTGTTTATCATCTCAGTTAAAATGCTTAATAACCATGGGAGATGGGTATTTTTCCCCATATTTTACCACTGAAGGAATAAAACCAAGAAGTTAACAACTTTCCTAAGGTCACAGAGCTTGTTAAGTGATGAAGCTAGATTTCAGTTGAAAAGCTAGTGGTCTTTGCTTTTTTTTTCTTTAAAACCGTGTCTGTGGATTAGATGAATTAACATTGTTAAAACCATACTATCCAAAGTAACATAAAGATTCAATGCGATCCTTAGCAAAATACCAAGGGCATTTTTCACAGAACTAGAACAAATAATCCTAAAATTTGTATGGAATCCCCAAATACCCCATATAGCCAAAGCAATCTTGAAAAAGACCAAAGCTGGAGGTGTTACGCTCCTGGATTTCAAACTATGCTACAAAGCTGTAGCAATCAAAACAGCATGGTACTGAGGTGAAAACAGACACATTGATCAATGGAACAGAATAGAGAGTCCAGAAATAAACCCACACTTATATGGTCAAATTAATCTACAACACAGGAGGCAAGAATATTCAATGGGGGAAAAGACAGTCTCTTCAACAAATGGTGTTGGGAAAACTGGACAGCAACATGAAAAAGAATGAAACTGGATCATTTTCTTACACCATATGCAAAGGGGATTAAAGACTTAAATGTTAAGACCTGAACCCCTAAAGCTCTTAGAAGAAAACATAGGCATAAGTTCTTAAAAGGTCTAAATTTAAATTCTAGTTAGTTAACATGCAATGCAATATTGGCCTCAGGAGTAAAATTCAGTGATTCAGGCAATAAGCTCTTTGACATCTGTCTAAGGGATATTTTTTTTGGATCTTCCTCCTCAGGCAAGGGCAACAAAAGCAAAAATGAACAATCAGCACTACATCAAACTGAAAAGCTTCTGCACGGGGAGGAAAACCATCAACAAAATGACAAGGTAACCTACTGAATGGGAGAAGATATTCATGAATGATATATCCAATAAGAGGGTAACATCCAAAATATATGAAGAATTCATATAACTCAATAGCAAACAAAAAATCTGATCAAAGTATCAGCAGAGGATCTGAATAGACATTTTTCAGAGAAGACATAAAAGTAATGCAAAAAGGTGCTCAACATCACTCACCATCAGGGAAATGCAATTCAAAGCCACAATGAGATATCACCTCACACCTGTCAGAATGGCTATTATCAAAAAAATAAGAAACAGCAAATGTTGGTGATGATGTGAAGGAAAGGGAGCCCTCATGCACTTTTGGTGGGAATGTAAATTGGTGCACTACTGGTATTAAGTTACAAAAAACTGTGTTAAAATAAAAAATACAACCACCATGTGATCCAGCAATTTCACCTCCAGATAACACAAACTAAAACGCTAATTTGAAACGATATCTGTGCCTTTATGGTCATTGCAGCATTATTTACAGTAGCCAGGATATAGAAGTGACCTAAATGTCCCTCAATAGATGAATCTTCCTCTAAAGAAGATGTGGTATATTTATACGCATAATGGAATATTACTCAGCCATAAGAAAGAATGAAATCTTGCCACTTGCAACAAGCCACTTGAACCTAGAGAACATCATGTTATGTGAAGTAAGTCAGACTGATAAAGACAGATACCATATGATTTTACTTCTATTTGGAATCTGAAAAACAAAACAAATGAACAAACAAAACTAAACAGAAACGGCCTCATAGATACAGAGAAAAAACTGATGGTTGCCAGAAAGGGGGGATGGATGGAATGGGGGAAGAGGGTTAAGAGTAACAAATATTCCAGTTCTAAAATAAGTAAGACAGAGAGATAAAATGTACAGCACAGGGAGTAGAGTCAATAATATTGTAACAGCTCTGTATGGTGATTAGGCTTATGGTGGTGAGCAGAGCATCATGTATATAAATATTAAATCACTATGTTGTACACCTGAAACTAACATGGTATTGTATGTAAATTATTTTTAATAAAAAATAAACCACATAGTTCTATGTGCTTTTTCACATCACACTCCTTTCGGGAAACTTTCCGAGCTCATAGAGGTGCGTTGGAGACATACTTCCCATGTACATCTTTGTCATACTCAGAGAAAATGCTCCAAAACTGAAGAAGGAAAGTGCTGATCAAGTCTGTGCTGGGAACCGTAGCATGAACCTCATGTTTCAGAATGGATTCTTTAGAATTCAAAAGGACTAATAATAAATATGATGTGGCCATTATTTTTGGTGAGCAATTAGAATAGCATTATCTTGACAGAATTGAATTCCCATTAATGGAAGCAGGGAGAGTACTTCAGAATTTGGCACATCTTCGCTTTCGTGTTTGAAGTAGGCATTGGAAACAATGTTCTCCTGAAAACTTCAAAAGCCCCCTTATTGTCAGAAATTTGTTCATGGATATATGTAGCTATTCTTTGGCACTTTTCTGTAGAATGCTTTAATATTCAATTTCAGAGCATCCATTCACTTGCACATTTTAAAAATTAATTTAAGTTGGTGCAAAGAACCACTTGAAATCCACAGGGCTTGTGGCTTGGCTCACTGAGTTACAAATTTGCCCGTATTGCTTTTCAAAAGGATGTGTTTGTCGGGCCGCATATGTGTGTGTGGAGAGAGGATGTGGTGGATGTGGGTCTGTGTGTGCATACACTCACACACTTTTGCATTCCTGTGTACACGTGCTGTGGAGTTAACTTCAAAAGTTAATGAAAAGTCTTATTCATTGAACAAAGATTACCTAGCGTACCTCCTGTGCGTCTCTTTCAGACGACTGTAGGGGATTCAAACAATTGTCAGATTCGGTCTAGTAAGAGGAAAGAAGCCAGAGAAAAATGAAATGCTAAAGACCCAACTGAAAAGTGCTCCTAGTTACTCTAGGGCAAATGAGCAGTCAGGGTTAGGGTTAGAAAAACGATAGTCCTCATGGCCTCACACAAGAGGCCATGCCTGCAGTTGCCAGTAATAACTATCTGACGAACTCTCATCACGTGTCAGACACCTTATAGGCGTTATCTCTGGTTCACATCCTGTTTCTGAGATGAGAAAACAGACTTTAAGAGACTGACCCAAGGATACACAGCAGCCAAAGGTAAAGGCAGATCCAAACCCAGTTCTGCAGGCTGCAAAGTCCTCACACTTCTCACTCCACCTGCTGCTTCTCTTCTGTGCTCACTTGTGCTCCGTGAGGAGAAGGTGGGCTTTCCTGCAATGGGACAAAGCCAAGCCTCCTTGCCAGTGCTGTACTGCCCCTTCCGCCAGTCCGAAGTGAGACAGGGCCCCGCACACAGTGCCACACACAAGACAGAGCAAGGTGGGCAGTCTGGGATGGTGTTAATGGTACTACAAAAATTTCAGACTGACCCAGGGGAGCATTGCAGAGCCTACTTGTCTATCAGGAACTTTGCCTTGTGCAGGCAGGCTTGGCAGGTACTAGGCACTCCCTCTGCCTTGGACCTTCCAAGCAAGTGTTTCTCAGTCCCGGGAGAGACTCAGGCTCAATGCAAAGTAAAATAAAATGCCCCTTCACAGGACGTTTGGGCTCTGATGGTGAACCAGAGGCCTGTACACCAAAAGGTGGCTCTCCTATACCCCACGGGTACACACGTCATAGTATGTGATTCATGGTATAGTGTATGTTGATGTACATATATGTTTTAGGGAGGCGAGTGTTTGGCATCAGAAGAAGACAGAAAACACTTCTAGTAAATATTTAGGAGTAGAATTTATTATTTCTTAGAATAGAATTTATTATTTCTATTATTAAAATCAGATATATGTTAATTTTTCATTGCTGCAATACTTGCTTAAGTGCCTTTATTTTAGCTTATTTATTTACTTTTGAGACAGAGAGAGAGAGAGAGAGCACATGCACGAGCAGGGGAGGGGCAGAGAGAGAGAGGGAAAGAGAATTCCAAGCAGGCTCTGCACTGTCCATGCAAAGACTGATGCGGACTCCATCTCACAAATGGAGATCATGACCTGAGCAGAGATCAAGAGTCAGTTGCTTAATCAGCTGAGCCACCCAAGTGTCCCAGTCCTTTTTTTTTCTTAATCATGCATACACCGCTTCCTTTTTTTTTTTTTTTTTTTTATCTTTTTAGAAGGGGAGATGACTTTTGAAGAGAAATATTATTGGTGTCCTTCATGTTAAATTCTAAGGCCCTATGGTCTCAGAAAATTTAAGGGTCAGTAACCTAATATAATACTTCACATCATAAGGCGAAAACATTTAAGCATTTGCTTAAGGTGTCTAGTCAGGAAGTGGCAGGACCCCCTGACTGCTACAATGCTGGCTGTGCAGCATAATGGCCATGAGGGAAAGAACCAAGAAATGGAGTCTTTCCTCCTCCTCCTCTACCTTTTCCTCCGCCTTGTCCTCTTTTCCCTCCTCCTCCTCCTCCCCCTTCCCCTTGTTCCTCCTCATCCTCATTCTTACACTCCAAGTAAAGTGAAACACTAGGACTTTTTCTTCTTTTTTAATACAACTTTTATTTTAGAGTAGCTTTAGATTTACAGAAAAGCTGTGAAGATAGTACAGAGAGTTCCCATATGCTCTGTACCCGATTTCCCCTGTTATTAACATCTTACATTGTATGCTACAGTTGTCACAATTAGTGATGTCATTATGAGCTGAAGTCCATCCTTTATGGGGATTTCCATTGTTTTGTCCTTTTTCTCTTCCAGGAAACTTGGATAGTTTCTCAAGACTTCCTTGTATTTGAAGACCTTGAGGGTTTTGAGCATATTTTGAAGACAGCTTAGATATTTTATAGATTGTTCCTCAAGAGATATCTGTCTGATGTTTTTCTCATAATTAGACTGTAGTTATGGATTTTGGGGGGGAAGACCACATAAGTAAAGCAACGTTATCTTCCTATAATGAGTCTTTTTTTTTTTTAATGTAAGTTAACTACCTGGCACATAGCAGGCACTCAATAAAGCACAGATTCTTCTTCTTTTTCCATTCCTCAGGCCAGTTTAGCAACCAAGAAATAATCTGTATATGAAGCATGTTTACCATGTTCCAGTTCCTCTCTTCTAGGAAAGGTATGATCTAGATGGAAAACAGGCTTGAGAATAAAGAGAAAATTTGGATTTTTGCCAACCATATTTGGAGACAGCCCCCTGGGTACAATTGGTCCCTGTGCTTTGCCCTTCTGGGACCGCTCTCATCATGTCCTGTGCCCCAGAAAGGTGATCTCTATAGGACAACAGACAGATTCTTTGCTGCTTAGATTCATGTGGGGTTTAGTCAATGGGGCATCAGCAGGAGTTAAGCAAGCAAGAAAGTAACCTTGTATATTATCCTTTATTTATCCATTTTGATTGGCTGTCACTTTCTTGCCAGGATAGTGACATATAGTTTTATATATAGAGAGAGTTAATTATATATATTTATATAAAATTTATATATGTATATATAAATTTGTACACAGAAAAGAATCAAAAGGGCTTATGACAGGTCATGTGACCAAGTAGCAGCTACTGAATCATGACCTAATAGTGTGGTGTCACATGTTTAGAGAATGAATACAGTATCAGACACATTTATGCTACTGCTCTCCATCTATCTAATGCTCTTTAGAATGATCTTTGCAAGTTTTATTTTATTTTATTTTATTTTATTTTATTTTAGAGAGAGAGAGATCATGGTAGGGAGGGGAGGGGCAGAGGGAGAAGAAGAAAGAGAATCTTAAGGAGTCTCCATGTTCAGCATGGAGTCTGGCTCAAGGCTTAGTCTCAGAACTGTGATATCATAACCTGAGTCAAAATCAAGAGTCAGATGCCACTTAACTGACTGAGCCACCCAGACGCCTCTACAAGTGTGTTTTAATGATGTTGCCACTATACAAAATGTGTTTGGAACTTTAGAACCTCCATTTGAAAATTATCTTTAGAGACAGTTTAACTAATAACCTCCTTACCAAACTTGATTCCTCCTCTCTTCGCCAACCTGCTTCTGAATTTCTTTTGACTGTTTCCAAAACTCAAATCTGAGGTTAGAGTAAATGTTTTACTGGTAATATTTGAACAACCAGCCATAGGCTTAGAGGAAAATTAAAAAAAAATTTTTTTGAGAGAAAGATGTAGATTTGTTGAACCATGGCAACATTTGGAATAACCTAGAGTATACATAGGTGACAACTCTGGAGTGGGCAGGATCCATTTGGATATAAAGATTCTTCAGTGTTTGTTTAAAAACCTGTCATTAGACCATAATAGCACAGTTTTGCAATGCAGGTTCTGGAGGCTGATTGGCTGGTTTTATTTTTATTTTTCATTTTTTATTTTTTAAACTTTTATATTCCGGTTATCATACAGTGTAATATTAGTTTCAGCTGTATAATATGGTGATTCAACACTTCCATACATCACCCTGTGCTCATCACAAGTGCCCTCCTTCATCTCCATTACCTATTTCACCCATCCCCCCACCCACCTCCCTCTGGCTACCATCAGTTTGTTCTCTAGAGTTAAGAGTCTTTTTCATGGTTTGCCTCTCTGTCTCTTTTTTGTCTCTTTGCTCATTTGTTTTGTTTCTTAAATTCCACATATGAGTGAAATCATGTGTTATTTGCGTTTCTCTGAATGACATATTTCACTTAACATAATACTCTTACTCCAACCATTTCACTACAAACGCCAAGATTTCATACTTTAAATGGCTGAGTAATATTCCTATATATACATGTGTATATGTATAGAAATGTTACTACATCTTTAAGATTAGGGTTTGGGTTGGGGTTAGGGTTAGGGAAAGGGTAAGGGGCAGGACTAGGGTCAGGGTGAGGATATGTGCCTTGTGTACTGCAGTTCAGAGAGCTCTACAGAGGGTTAGGCTTAAGATTAGGGTTAGAATTAGCATTAGGGGTTAGGTGTTTCAGGTTTATGATTTAGGGTTACAGTTAATGTTAGGGTTGGAGTATGTGCCTGGTATCCTATAGTTCAGGTACCTCTCCAGAAGATAAAACCCAGATTTCTGCTTGGTTGTGATTAGACATGGCATCAATCTACCCAACTGAGAGGCAAGGAAGGGATTTAGAGCTGTAAATACTCTTTGTTTTTTTGTTTTTATTATTTTAAATTCTGGTTTCATCCTGTATTGTATTGTGTTGTATTGTATTGTATATTTTCCGGGGGCTGGGTTGGGGTGAGTGTGAGAGAACGCAAGCAGGGGAGGAGCAGAGAGAGAAAGAGACAGAGAATCCCAAGCAGGCTCAGAGCTGTCAGGGCAGAGCCTGACATAGGGCTCGAACCCACGGATCCTGAGATCATGACCCCAGCTGAAATCAGGAGTCAGAAGCTTAACCGACTGAGCCACCTAGGTATCCCCTGGCTTCATCCTTTATCTGTGTGAGACCTTAGGCAAGTTTCTTAAGCCTTAGCCTATCGTTTCTAGCCTATAAAATGAGGACAATAATAGTACCAATATCACAGGGTTGTTCTGAGAAGTAAAAGAATTAGTATATGTAAAGCATTTTAATTGGTGTTAGGACATGGGAAGGAATCAAACGTTAGCTATTACCATTGTGTACTATGTTGTGTCGTAGATCATGATTAAAGACCATTGGTGTTTGGTGAATTTATGCATTGCGGTTTTATCACAGTATTCTTCAACCTTGTTTCTATATTTAATTGATGGCTGTTATCTTCATTAGGCACTGCTCCCATATAAAAGTAAGGTTTGTTCAGAGGTTAACAAAGTAAAGATTATATTTGTCTTTATATTTATATTTACATTTTTGTTTCCATAGAAAAAAATTGAGTGTTCTCTCTTTAAAAAGAAAAAGTCTCTGACAAGCTAAAGTGTCTGAAGATACTCAAATAAAAAAGCTTCTAGGCTGAGAAAGAAATTACAGTCTGGTAATTCATCAGGTCTTGATAGGTCCTTGTCCCCTACATGGCCCAATCAAGGAGATAGGAAAAGGAAGAATACCATTACCAAAAGTATGTGGTGCAATAAAAAATGACATACATAGGAATTATTTTTCTTTCCAAAGATTTTAAGTCAGCACACTTTCTAATCACTCAGTGACAGGTTTTACTTTTCAATTTCTAAGTTGCAGTGTATTTGTGGCATATAAACACACACGCAAATTGACACACACAGTATATTTTTTTTACATTATTGTACAATCAAACTAAGTTAGCTGGAAGTACTGAGTAACCCCATGAACTAATGAAGCAAACATGTGCCCCCGCTGGGCTGTGGAAGGCTTCCAGGACTCCCAAGCATACACCTGCAGAAATCGGTGATTCATCTCTGAGTCACTCGGCAAGAGTTAGTAGAGAGAAGCAGCCGGGATGCAGAGGGTACAGTTGGCTGCCGGTTCTCTCCTGCTCTCCCAGAATAATGACATTAATGACACTTCCAAACAGCTCACCCAGTCACAAAGTGGGAGATTTCAAAATCCATGTGGCAGCTGATTTCCTAATAGGATGCATTAAACAGGACATTGCATGTTTTACGGGCTGGGGTTGATTAGACCATAAGACTTAAAATATGTAGCTAAAGTGGTTGAAAAATAGGCCTTGGAAGTTCAGATCAAAGCATTACAGGGGGGTGATTAGATAAATAAAAAGTTTAAGCCTAACTGAGCAAATAATTGCACATCCCCTGAAAAGCTCGGTTCACAGGGATTGATCAAATGTGAGTCACCCCAGGCACAGATGTCTTTCTAAGAATATTCCTTTTAATTTTTTTAATATACATCAAAAGAAAAAAAAATCTGGGTACTGACCAGCAAATACTCCTGTTTGTATAAGAAAAGCCTCTTTAAGATACTGACAAAAAAAAATATATCCCTCATTGTTTAAACTGGCCAGTTTTTTTTCCCCTGTCTTTTCCTTCTCAGTCTGTAGAGAAAGGTTTTTGCTTCTTTAATGCAGACTAATAGAGCTCACCTAAAAAAAAAATTCTAAAAGATTTCTGGTGCCTTATCCTGTCCATTATTATACAAAAGTCAGATGTAGATTTATGTTAAAAGCATATACTGTTGTTTTCCTGTAGAAAAATATGTCAGTGGGGAAGATTTGTCTTTGTCTAGTTAAAAAACAAAACAGCCGTTGCAAAGCTATTTGTGCATTGGTATGTGCCAGATACAGGTTATCTCATTTAAACCTCATGACAATGCTCGAAGGACAGGTTTTCATATTCCCAGTTTATATGCAAGGAAATTGAGGCACATGTGCAGATTAGGCGACTTGCCCCAAGTCACAAGGCTGGGAAGTGGCAGAGTGGAGTGTGAGAGACCAGGTCTAACCCTGGACACCTTCCACCTGAAAGTGCTTCTGTCACTCATTCTTTAGTAACTAAAGGACTCTGCAACTGCATGTCAATTTCAGTCATTTCTGTGAGATGATCTTGGCAGTTTCCTTGAGGC
Organism: Neofelis nebulosa; assembly: GCF_028018385.1. NCBI lineage: Eukaryota > Metazoa > Chordata > Mammalia > Carnivora > Felidae > Neofelis > Neofelis nebulosa. The sequence continues at coordinate 74,203,861 of NC_080786.1, forward strand.
AGAATCCCACTATTATTTCTTATTTTGAAAATAAGCAATCTGTGATATACATCATAGCTCCCCCCACCCCTCCCAAAAAAAAACACAAAACAAGGCAAATGGGTGAATGGACATGCATTCAGAGATACTAAATTTCAAGTCTGTGATTTGGTCACTAGTCCTCCATGACCAGATGGTGACAAGGCAAGACATTTTGGTAGGCAGAGTTCTTGTCCATGTCTCCGAATCAGCAGTTTCTTGGAAGCAGCACTTATCCTACAGTAATCTTCCAAAATTGGTGATCAGAATTAGGAAGGGAGGGTGCGCCTGGGTGGCTCAGTCGGTTAAGTGTCCGACTTCAGCTCAGGTCACGATCACACGGTCTGTGAGCCCCGCGTCGGGCTCTGGGCTGATGGCTCAGAGCCTGGAGCCTGCTTCCGATTCTGTGTCTCCCTCTCTCTCTGCCCCTCCCCTGTTCATGCTCTGTCTCTCTCTGTCTCAAAAATAAATAAACGTTAAAAAAAAAATTAAAAAAAAAAACAGAATTAGGAAGGGGGAATGGAAAATGGTGGCATCAATGCCTGTGCATGAATCAAGACAAGGTCTCCAGGTCTGCCTGTGACCTACCTTTCGCAGCATTATTTGTCATATTTTTATACCTTAATTTATATTCCACTTGTAACTGACACTTTTCATGACCTTCGTTTACTCAAATATTTCTGCAACAGGATGTTGCTTTATATTTCAGTGCCCCTTCAAACCGCAAAAGGTAGGGAAACAGGTTAGCACAGCGAACAACCATGCCCTCGGGGAGTAAGACTAGCCTGTTCCAAATCCCAGCTGTGTGACGTTGAGAAAGTTGCTAAGCTCTCTGTACCTCAGTATCAGATAGGGTACTGTCTTTTTTTTTTTTTTTTACATTTATTTATTTTTTGAGAAATAGTGAGACAAAGCATGAGAGGTGGAGGGGCAGAGAGAGAAGGAGACACAGAATCTGAAGCAGTCTCCAGGCTCTGAGCAAGAGGTCAGCACAGATCCTGATCCAGGGCTCAAACCCACGAACTGTGAGATCATGACCTGAGCCGGTCGGATGCTCAACCGACTGAGCCACCCAGGTGCCCCACATAGGGTACTGTCTTAAGTTGGGTTGCCATAACATAATACTATAGACTGAGTGGCTTAAGCAGCAGGAATTTATTTCTCACAGTTTTGGAGCCTGGGAAGTCTAAGATCAAGGTGCCAGGCACTTAGGCTCCTGATCAGAGCTCTTGTCCTGGTTTGCAGACAGCTGTCTTCCTCCTGTGTCCTCACATGGTAGAGACAGAGCAAGAGCAAGTTCTCTGGTGTTTTCTTATAAAGGTACTACCCGTCATGAAGACCCCACCTTCATGACCTCATCTAACTCTAACCGCCTCCAAAAAGCACCACCTTGTATACCATCACAAGAGGATTAGGGCTAGAGATCCCCCTGCCCTTTCTCCATATTCTCACCAATACCTGTTGTGTCCTGTGTTGTTAATTTTAGCCATTCTGACAGGTGTGAGGTGGTATCTCATCATGGTTTTGATTTGCATTTCCCTGATGCTCAGTGATGTTGAGCATCTTTTCATGTGTCTGTTAGCCATCTCAAAGTCATCTTTGGAAAATGTCTATTTATGTCTTCTGTTCGTTTCTTAACTGAGTTGTTTGGTTTTTGGGTGTTGAGTGTGTTAAGTTCTTGGATACTAACTCTTTATCAGATATGTCATTTGCAGATATCTTCTCCCATTCCTAAGGCTAGAGAAGCTTTTTATTTTGATGAAGTCCCAATAGTTCACGTTTGCTTTTGTTTCCCTTGCTTTCGGTGACATGTCTAGTAAGAAGTTGCTACAGGCAAGGTCAAAGAGGTTGCTGCCTGTGTTCTCCTCTAGGATTTTGGTAGTTTCCTGTCTCATATTTAGGTCTTTCATCCATTTTGAATTTATTTTTGTGTATGGTGTAAGAAAGTGGTCCAGTTTCATTCTGTTGCATGTTGTGGTCCAGTTTTCTCAACACCATTTGTTGATAGTACTGTCTTTTTTCTGTCGGATATTCTTTCCTGCTTTGTCAAAATTAGTTGACCATATAGTTGTGGGTCCATTTTTGGGTTTTCTATTCTGTTCCACTGATCTACGTATCTGTTTTTGTGCCAGTACTACACTGTCTTGATGACCACCGCTTTGTAGTATAGCTTGTTTTCAATTAGCAATAATCGCGCCTCAGATAAACCTCATTGGCTATGATACTGCCACTGCGCAAAGCTGTAGTATGGCTTGAAATCTTGAATTGTGATGCCTCCAGTATTGTTTTTGCACTGTTGGTGAGAATGCAGACCGGTGCAGCCACTCTGGAGAGCAGTATGGAGGTTGCTCAAAAAACCTAAAAATAGAACTACTCTACGATCCAGCAATTGAACTACTAGGTATTTACCCAAAGGATACAAAAATACAGGTTCAAACGGGTACATGTGCCCCAATGTTTATAACAGCATTATCAACAATAGCCCAACCATAGAGAGAGGCAAAATGTCCATTGACTGATGAATGGATAAAGAAGATGTGTTTGTATATATGTATATATATATATATATATATATATACACACACACACACACACATATATATACATATGTGTGTATGTGTGTGTGTGTGTGTGTGTGTGTGTGTGTACACACAATGTAATATTACTCAGCCATCAGAAAGAATGAAATCTTGCCATTTGCAACAACGTGGATGGAGCTAGAATGTATTATGCTAATAGAAATAAATCAATCAGAGAAAGACAAATACCATATGATTTCAATCATGTGTGGAATTTAAGAAACAAAACAAATGAACACATGGGAAAGGGTGGGAAAGAGAATAAAGGGAAACAAACCACAAGAGACTCTTATCAGTAGAGAACAAACTGAGGTTGATGGAGGGAGGTGGGTGGGAGGTGGACTAGATGGGTGATGGGCATTGAGGAGGGCACTTGTTGGGATGAGCACTGGTGTTGCATGTAAGTGATGAATTGCTGAGTTCTACTCCTGAAACCAATATTGCACTGTATATTAACTAACTAAAATTTAAAATGAAAAAAATGCCCTCAAAGTTGAAACAAAAAAAAGGGAAAGGATTAGGGCTTCAACATATGGATTAGTTTGGTGGAGATGGAGGGTACATTTAGCCCATTACAGGTACTGCCTGTAAAGCAATTGGCAAGTACTCCATGGAAGTTAGCCATCGCTAACTCAGGTACTAAAATTAAGGAAACAAGAGGTATATTAAATGTACCTGTATAAAGGTATATTAAAATGTACCTGTTTACCTATTTTGATGAATATAGAGGCACCAGCTTTTATTGGGCAAGGTGCTGGGCCACACACACAAAGGAAAAATAAGAATAAGGTAAAATTGCATCTTTCAAGGAGCTCCTGGTCTCCTGTGCCCTTGGAAGAAAGTTCTCTAGAAGATACCCTTTCCTCCCAAGAATCACCCTTTGTCTTGCAGGGGACATGACCAACCATGGAAAAACATCAAAAATAGGCCTGGTACACACACTGTTGAACAACTCTGCAAGCTTTGGGGTTCAAATCCTGCTTGTTGTAATCATTGGCTCCAAATTTGGGCAAGTAACGTAACTCTATTCAGTTCAGCTTTCTCCTCTGTAGAATCAGAAATGATATTTATTTATTTATTTATTTATTTATTTTTAAATATTAACGTATCCTGTGCACTGTTGGTGGAATGTAAATTGGATCTGCCACTACAGAAAACAGTATCGGAAGTTCCTCAGAAATGAAAAAGAGAACTACCTTATGATCCAACAACTCCATTTCTAGGTATTTATCCAAAGAAAAGAAAAACACTGACTTGAAAAAATATATGCATCCCATGTTCATTGAAGTATTAATTATAATAGCCAGTAGATGGAAACAACCTAGGCATCCACTGATAGATGAACAGATGAAGAAGATGTGACATATACACATATCATAGATACATGATAGACTGTTACTTAACCATAAAAAAGAATGAAATTTGCAACAACATGGATGGGCCTTGAAGGCATTTTACTAAGTGAAATAAGTCAAACAGAAAAAGACACATACCATGTGATGTCGCTCATATGTGAAATCTAAAAAATACAAAAACAAAAAATGTAACTTGGAGAGAACAGATTGGTGGTTGCCAGAGATTGGGAGGAAGGGCAGGTAGACAAAAATGTGTGTAGGAGGCTAAAAGGTAAAAACTTCCTGTTATAAAATAAATAAATCCTGGGGATCTAATGCACAGCATGGTGACTATAGTTAACAGTACTGTATTGCATACTGGAAAATTGCTGAGAGAATAAATCTTAAAAGTTCTCTTCATGAGAAAAATTTTTGGCACTTTGTATGATGACAGATGTTAACTGAACTCATTGCAGTAATCATTTTACAAAATTTACAAATATTGAATCATTGTGCTGTACACCTGAAACTAAATGTTTTATGTCGATTATGCCCCGATAAAAAATATTAATGTATGTATTATTATTGCATGAAAGAAATGGTGCTCCATTGGACCTTTGAGCACTGCTCCAGCAGGAGACAAGGAGACAGCTATACAGAGCATGGAGGCTGCAATCCTTGGGCTGATTGGGTACCACTGCTGTCAGCCTAATAATACACCATAGATACAATAGCAATAGCCCTAGCTTGCAGACATTCTGAGAAGTACATGAAATATATGTAAAATCGACTAGCTGTAGTTTTCACATACAAGTACCTGGTAAATGTTCTCCAAACAAACAAAACAAAACCAAGCACAGTCTGCCCTTGTCAGGAGTGTGTGCGAGAAGAAAGGCTGTGTACTGTCAACACGTTTATCTGCAACAACTGGCCAGGGTTCCACAAATAGCTATAATACACTTAGCATGTAGCTGCAGGAAGTAAAAACAAACAAATAAACAGAGTGGTTGAGTGCTACCAACCTTTGTCATCATCTTCAGGAATCCACCGGCTGCGGGTCTTATCAGTTTCAGTGTTAAAATTTAATAGGCTCTAGCACCAAAGATGAAGCAGAGTATAAAGCGAGAAGTTTTTCCGCTGTGGTACTTAGACTTTTCCTGATTCATTTGGATATTACCCACATGTTCAAAAGAAAACAAAACAAAACCCTACAAGTCTCAAACAGGGCCGACTGCTTCTCCCCTAGAGCAGTTTTCCACATTCACTTAGTCTCATGGAAATGCAGACTCAAAGGAAAGTTCTAAGAGTGATACAAGCTCATTATTCCCCCCTAACTTTGCATTTATACCTCAATAAATATTAATGCGGAGAGTGAGCTAACACAGAACAGTGGTTTTTGTTTGTTTGTTTGTTTTAATTTTTTTTTAACGTTTATTTATTTTTGAGACAGAGAGAGACAGAGCATGAACCGGGGAGGGGCAGAGAGAGAGGGAGACACAGAATCTGACACAGGCTCCAGGCTCTGAGCCATCAGCACAGAGCCCGACGCGGGGCTGGAACTCAGGGACCGCGAGATCGTGACCTGAGCTGAAGTCAGACGCTTAACCGACTGAGCCACCCAGGAGCCCCCAGAACAGTGTTTTTTAAGTCAGAGTATCTTTGTCAGAATCAGCTGAGGCTTTTGTCAAAAAATGGATTCCAGACCAGTTATCTATGTGGGTAGGACTCTGGAATCCACATGTTAAACAGGTTTTCCAGGCCCTAACACACACAGATAGGCAAGAACCTCTGAGAAATGGGGATAAAATTCTCTGAATTTTATTTTGCTTTCAGGCAACACCTACCAATTTTAACAGGGTGATTTTTACATTGACAGATGAGAAGATGGAGTACCCAAAAACACTTCTGACTTGATGAGTAGCAAATCCCATGTTAAAACACAGCAAATGATGCTTTCCTAGGGCTTACTAAAATATTAGAAACTAATTTAAAAATAATAAAGTGTGTGAACGTGTGTGTATATGTGTGTAGGTGTGTTCAAGCCAGGTATACCAAAATGTTAAGTAACCACAACAGAGTAGGGTCACAGAATCACTAATTACATCTCTTTGATACTTAAAAAATGTGGGAAAAAATAATATTCAGTGCTGAGATAGAGCCATTGCATATCAACCAGCACTGTGTGCCCACTTTGCCAAGCACTGCACTAGCCCTGGATACACAAAGATAAAGCAAACAGCCCTGCTCTCTAGCTCACATTAGCAGTGGTTCTTAAACAGTTCAGGCTCTAAGAGCCCTTTGGCTTTCGCCCCTGAAAAAATGTCCACGTGTACAAACACAGGATTTTGAATAAGGTTTCAGGTGATTGAAGGAGACCCCAATCCTCACCAAGTCCAGACACAGTATGAATTGAGCAGGTTCTAAATCCTTCCGGTTTGTGGTGTCTCCTTCCTACATGTAATTCAAAATACAATTTAAATGTGTTAAAGAAACAAAAGTGAAGTGCTGTAGATTCAAATCGCTTCTTTCTAGACCTTCAAATTGCCATTTCTATACTGTTGCTTTTTGTTTGCTTGTTCTTGGTGTTGGTGTTTTTACTTGTTTGTTTGGTTTAGTGCCTCTGCTTCACCAGAGCCATATGTGTCTATTTAATTTGCCTGTAGGTAATCCAGCACTATTCTGAGGGAGACACGGCTCCCCAAACACATTAATTACAATACAGGACGTTATGAGCTCTGTAACAGTCTGGGAGTACAGAGCAGATGACCCGGGGAAAAAAGATTCATCTCAACACAGCCATCCAAACATGTTTGAGCTCAAATGGAATGTTCCTTCCGTGATGCTAAGGGGAAATGGCTCTCAGTGAACTGTCAGTGTCCTCTAGTGTGCCCTCAACAATCCGCTCAGACTAATTATTGGGAAGGCCCATGTTAGGCTGGTGTAGAGGGCAGAAAGGGAAGGCATTTGGGTAGCATTGGATGCTCTTTCTTGTTTTCCAACAAAAGATGGTGAAGATTAAGGGCAAGTTAATGTGAGAGCCAACATGCAGCTGGGGGCCAGCAGAGAAAGGGGAGAGCAAAGATTGTGGCAGGAAAAGAATAATCATGTGAGAGAAAATCCCAATGCCACCATGAAGGAATGGGGAGGGAAATGGTTAAAAGAAGGATAGAGGAAGTTACCAAGCAGGACTGCTTGTCGATTTACCTTTAATGTTGACAATAGAGCAAAGACACCCAAGTGACCTAGGTTCCCATCCAAGAAAGATCTCCATCCTGAGTGCTCAAGTTAGTCGCCTCATAAGACATTTGTTTTTAACTTTCACACACACATCGACCCACGTCTTCTCAATAGCCACCTGCTTCCACCCAAACATCCAGGGAAGAGTTGAGTGTTTATTTATTTATGCTCTGCCTGTTTCCAAAATGGATTTAGGGCAGCAGAACACAAGAGGTAAGTCAAATTTCACTGTTAAAAATTCATCACTAAGAATTTTCCATATCTTTAGTCAGACAACACTTGATCATTAGGAGGTGACGTTAGTACTGCTGACACTGTTGATGTTCTGGTGTTTCTTTCTGCTTACATAATAGAGAAGAAGATCTCTTGCCCTCAGCTCTGTACTGGTTCCTTTTAAATATTTCAGGGCAAGGTATTAAGAACCATATTTTCGGATGGAGAGTCAGTCCATGGGTGTGAAGATCATGATGATGATCACTACCGTTTCAAAGGTGCCTGCCATTTTACATGTAACTATATTGAATTCTCACAACAACCCTTTAAGAATGTACTACTATCCCTCATTCTACAGATGAGAAAACTGAGGACCACAACAGGAATTATTCATTTGCGTGAGGCCACGTGGCTACTGGTGACAGGTTTCAAACCCAGTTGTGACTGACTTCAAAGCCTATCTGTTTTCCTTTACACTGCTCTGCCTTCCTGAGATGGGGTGAAGGTGGGAGGGAGGAGGGGCGCCCTCAGCTGTCTGTGGGAGGAAACTCAGATCTAGACCCTCAAGTAGAGATGTTCATCCTGTGCTATGGGCACATAGCATTTGTCCTCTTTCTGAAACACGTCTTTGCTGTTGGCCTGTTCCAAGGATTTTATTCATGTGTTCCACCTACATGAACAGGGTTTGCTTTAGCATCATTTATGTAATGTAAATATCATCTTTCCCTGTGGGAATCTTTTTCCTTTTGGAAACTGAGGGTTTGGGCCTGAATTTGTGCATGTTTTGCCTGGATGATCATTGTCGTGAGCAACTTAATTGTTTATGAGAAAAGGTAAACACGCTATTTTCAAACACCGCTACAAAAGTAAGACTATGTAATTAAGATGCTCAGTTACAATTTTTGTCTTTTACACAGTACTTTAAAAATTTCGAAAGGTAGGGGCGCCTGGGTGGCTCAGTCGGTTGAGCGTCTGACTTCAGCTCGGGTCATGATCTCACAGTCTGAGAGTTCGAGCCCCGCATCGGGCTCTGTGCTGACAGCTCAGAGCCCGGGGCCTGTTTCAGATTCTGTGTCTCCCTCTCTCTCTGCCCCTCCCCCATTCATGCTCTGTCTCTCTCTGTCTCAAAAATAAATAAATGTTAAAAAAAAATTTTTTTTTTTAATTTCGAAAGGTAAAGGTTGAATGGAATTTTGTTAAAAAGGGGGGAATTTAACAGTATCCAATCAGAAATTAATTAGACATTTATGTGCCAGATAATCTCAGACTATCCTTCCACTAGCCCTTGCTTCTGTGACTTGTGTCTGTAAGAACACTGAGGCCAAAGTAAAGGTCAGTGATAGCACCAAAATTTTGAGATAGGTACTCAGACCTGCATTAGCAAAAGAGCTCTTTGGTGGAATGTTCCCCTGTGCCTAAATGAATTGGTCTGCCTTGTATTTTATCAGCTACGGCTGAGTTCTTTTACAAGACAGTGACAGTGGTAGTGTTCTCAAACTGTTTCTGAAAAATGAAAGAGGAATTTGTCTTCCCCTTTAAGCCTGATATGAAGGTTTTGCTTATTATCTGTTTAAGGTCATCTTGATGTCAATAAAAACAGTGGTGTTTTCAACAGAAGATTTTGTTTTGTTCCTAACCATGACCAACGTCAACTCAACGTCCATTCCCTATGGCTGTGGACCTGGATCAAAGATATTCTTTTCAAAAACAGATCACCAAGGCCTGTGATACACATAGGTTGGCAGTGCTGTAAACTTGCAGACAAGCAGGGCAGCACATACAGACAGGCATAAATGATTTTGATGATAAATAACTAAGACTAGTTAAGATATACTGGCTGGTCATTTTTTATGCCACTTTTCATTTATGTATGGGAGAACTTAATGCAAAAAGCAATATATGTTTCTTACATAAATATAAGGAAAAAGAAAAATGTGAAAATCACATGTAATCTGACGACACAAAAAATAACCACAGTTACCATTTTGGAATATAACTTTTCAGTCTCTTAAATCCATTGTATTTATTTATTTTCAAGTACAGGCACACCTCAGAAATATTGCAGGTTCAGTTTCACACCACAATAAAGTAAATATCTCACTAAAGCAAGTCCAATGAATTTTTTGGTTGCCCAGTGCATATAAAAGTTATGTTGACACTATTCTATGGTCTATTAATGTGCAATAATGTTATGTCTAAAAACAACGTACATACTTTAATTTAAAAATATTACTAAAAAAAGCTAACCAATATCTGAGCTTTAGGCTGGTGGAGGGTCTTGCCTAGATGATGCTGGCTGATGACCGATCACGGTGGTGGCAGCTGTAGGTTGGAGTTTCTGTTGCAATTTCTTAAAATAAGACAACAATGAAGTCTTATGCATTGAATGACTCTTTCTCTAATAAACAATTTCTCAGTAGCATGTGATGCTGTTTGATAGCATTTTACCAACAGTAGAACTTTCAAAATTAGAGTCAGTCCTCTCAAACCCTGCTGGTGCTTTATCAACCAAGTTTTTTTTTCAAGTTTTTATTTAAATTCTAGTTAGTTAACATATAGTGTAATATTGGTTTCAGGAGTAGAATTTAGTGATTCCTCTTACATACAACATCCAGTGCTCATCACAACAAGTGCCCTCCTTAACACCCATCCCCCATTTAGCCCATCTCCCTGTCCACCTTCCTTCATCAACCCTCAGTCTGTTCTCTATAGTTAAGAGTCTCTTAAGGCTTGCCTCCATCTCTCTTCTTTTCTTTTTCATCCTTTCAGATATTCATCTGTTTTGTTTCTTAAATTCCACATATGAGTGAAATCATATGGTATTTGTCTTTCTCTGATTGACTTGTTTTGCTTAGCATAATACACTCTAGCTCCATCCAAGTCCTTGCAAGTGGCAAGATTTTATTCTTTTTGATGGCTGAGTAATATTCCATCGTACATATATATGACCTCTTCTTTATCCATTCATCTGTCAATCAACATTTGGGGTCCTTCCATAATTTGGCTATTGTTGTTTATCAACTAAGTTTATGTAATATTCTAATCCTGTGTTGTCATTTCAACATCTTCACAGCATCCTCACCAGGACTAGGTTCCATCTCAAGAAACCACTTTCTTTGCTCATCCATAAGAAGCAACTCCTTACCTGTGAAAGTGTTATCATGAGACTGCAGCAATTCAGTCCCATCTTCAAGCTCCACCTCTAATTCTAGTTCTCCTTCTGTTTCCACCACATCTGCAATTACTTGCTCAACTGAAATCTTGAGCCCCTCCATGTCATCCATGAGGGCTGGAATCAATTTCTTCCAAACTCCTGTTACTGCTGATATTTTGACCTCTTAGGAAACACAGATGTTCCCAATGGCATCTAAAATGGGGAATCCTTTCCAGAAGGTTTTCGATTTACTTTGCCCAGACCCATCAGAGCAATCACTGTCTATGACAGCTATAGCCTTATGAAATGTAGATCTTGAATAATAAAGCTTGAAAGTTGAAATTACTCCTTGACGCCTGAGTTGCAGAATGGATGCTCTGTTACCAGGCATGAAAATAACATCAATCTCATTGTACAACTCCAGAGAGCTCTTGGGTGCATTGTCAATGAACAGTCAAAATTTGAAAGGAACCTTTTTTTTCTGAGCAATAGGTCTCAACAGTAGGCTTAAAATAGTAAACTGTGTTGTAAAGAGATGTGCTGTCATCCAGGATTTGTTGTTTCATTTCTATAGCACAGGCAGAGTAGGTTAAGCATAATTCTTAAGGACCCCAGGATTTTTGGAATGGTTAATGATCATTGGCTTCAACATAAAGTCACCAGCTGCATCAGCCCCTAAAATGAGAGTCAGCCTGCCCTTTGAAGCTTTGAAGCCAGGCATTGACTTCTCCTCTCTAGCCATGAAAATCTTAGATGGCATTGTCTTCCAATAGAAGACATTGAAAATCTATTATTTAGTGTAGCCATCTTCTTTAATTATCTTAGCTAAATCTTCTGGATAACTTGCTGCAGCTTCTGTATCAACACTTGCTGCTTCACCTGGCACATGTATGTTATGGAGATGGCTTCTTTTCCTTAAACCTCATGAACAAACCTCTGCTGGGCTTCAGAGTTTTCTTCTGCAGCTTCCTCACCTCTCCCGGACTTCGTAGAATTGAGGAGAGTTAGATTTTTTCTCTGGATTAGGCTTTAGTTTAAGGGAATGTTGTGGCTAGTTTGATCTTCTATCCAGACCACTGCAACTTTCTCCATATCAGCAATAAGGCTGTTTTGCTCTTATCATTCATGTGTTCACTGGAATAGTACTTTTAATTTCCTTCAAGAACTTTGCCTTTGCAGTCACAACTTAGCCTAGCTCAGCTTTCTATTTGTCTTTCTCACTAAGCTGAATCATTTCTAGCTTTTGATTTAAGGTAAGAGACGTGCAAGTCTTTCTTTCACTTGAACACTTAGAGGTCATTGTAGAGTTTTTGGTTGGCCTAATTTTAATATTATTGTGTATCAGGGAATAGGGAAGGCTGAGGAAAAAGAGGGAAATGGGGAAATAGCCAGAACACACATTATACTTATTAAGTTTGCCATCTTATTTATATGAGTGCAGTTTGGGGTGCCCTAAAACAATTACAGTGATAACATTAAAGATCACTGACCACAGATCACCATAACAAATATACTAATAATGAAAACGTTTAAAATATTGTGAGAGTTACCAAAATGTGATGGAGGGGCACAAAATGAGCAAATGCTGTTGGACAAATTGTGCTGATAGACTTACTTGATGCAGGGTTGCCACAAACCTATCTGTACAAAAAGTCAACATCTGCAAAGTTCAGTGAAGTGAAGCACACTAAAATGAAGTAAGCCTATAAATAGCTTCTAAAAAACTAATTTTAATTTTTTTTTAATCTTTATGTTTGAGAGAGAGAGAGACAGAGTGCAAGCAGGGGAGGAACAGAGAAAGAAAGAGGGAGACACAGAATCCAAAGCAGGCTCCAGGCTCCAAGCTGTCAGCACAGAGCCTGATGTGGGGCTTGAACTCATGAACCAAGAGATCACGACCTGAGCTGAAGTCGGATGCTTAACCGACTGAACCACCCAGAGGCCCCTAAAAAACTAATTTTAAAGGTAACACATGCTCATTGTTTGAAAACAATTCAGCAAGCAATAAAGAAGAAAGTAAAAAAAAATAATAATAATGGGTACTCATTCCTATAATAACACTATGCAGAATTTCTGCCTCAAAGATTTGTGTACTTTAAAAGTTTTATTTATGTTGATAATATATACACAGAAGTTATACCAGTTTATAGTCTATTAAGAAAAAATGGGTTGTTGTGGGGGGGGGAGGCTGAAGGAGGGGAAAATAGGTGATGGGCATTGAGGAGAGCACTTGTTGGGATGACCACTGGGTGTTGCATGTAAGTGATGAATCATAGGCATCTACTCCCAAATACCAAAGCACACTGTATACACTGATGTTAGCCAACTTGACAATAAATTATGTTAAAAGAAAAAAAGAATATATGAGAATACGTATTCTTTTCATAACCTCAAAGAACTGTCTTTGAATATTATCTTTTTTAGATCTTTAATTCGATAGGCTTAAAAAAGGAGACAAGATTTTATTTTTTATGTTTTGATGCTTAGTAAGTTTATTATTCTTATAGGTTTATTTGTATTTCTCACTATAAATTGCTTATGTATTTTTTTGCATACTTTGCAATGCATTTGTAAAAACCCCTTCGTAGTGAGGTTGTCAGTCATTTTTCTGCCAGCTATATAAAATATTTTTCTTAGTTTGTTCTTTTCCTTTGAATTATTTATCTACTTTTAAGTTTTTATTTTTATTTTTATTTTTTATAACTTTTTAATGTTTATTTTTAAAAGAGAGACAGTGTGTGAGTGGGGGAGAGGCAGAGAACAAGGGAGGCACAGAATCTGAAGAAGGCTCTAGGCTCTGGGCTGTCAGCACAGACCCGGACATGGGGCTCAAACTCATGATGTGAGATCACGACCTGAGCCAAAGTCGGATGCTCAACCAACTGAGCCACCCAGGGACCTCAAGTTTTTATTTTTAAATAATTTTAGATTTATTGAAGACTTACAAAGTAGTACAGAGAGTTCCTATATAACTGTCATCCAGCTTCCCTATTTACTTATATAATTACAGTACAATTATCAAAATTAAGAAATTAACATTGGTACAATGCTATTAACTAGTATTTTATTTAGAATAGACTTTATTCAAATTTCATCAGTTTTTCCCCCAATGGTATTTTTCTGTTCCAGTAACTACTCTAGGACCCTACATTGCATAAGTTTTCATGTCTCCTTAGTCTTTTCCAATCTATGGTAGTTTTAGTTTTTCCTTAATTTTCATGATCTTGACAATTTTAAACAATACTAGTCAAGTATTTTGTATAATATTATTCAATTTGGGTTTCCCCACTCTAAAGCTACCATTTTTCTCTTTCCATACTCAGTTGTTAGAAAGAAATCACTAAGTCCAGCCCTCACTCCAGTGGGAGGTGGGTTAATCTCACCACCTAGAGAGTAGAGTATCAAAGAGTTTGTGAACATATTTTAAAACCATTACACTAATACATATTTGGGGGTATGGATACTTTAAATCTATGTAAATATCCTATTTCTCACTAAAGTTTCACCAACTATTTTGACACTCATCACTAGATCTTGTTTGGAGCAATTATTGCTATGGTGTTCTAAAGCTGATTTTCTATTTCCCTCATTGCTTCTGCATTTATTATTTGGAATCCTTCTGTAAGGAATATTTGTTCCTTTTCCCCCAGAAATATGGTAGGCTTCAGTGGCTAAATACACCAAGGGCCTAATTTCTTTATCTTTGCTTTGCTTTCTGTACTATAATGGTAAGATGCCTGCCAATTGCTCTCAGAGTATATTTGTTTTTTATCGGTGCTTTAACAAATTACCACAAACTTGGTGGCCTAAAACAACACAAACTTGTCTTTATGGAGGTTAGAAGTCTGAAATATGTTTCATTGGGCCAAAATCAAGGGGTTGGTAAAGCTGTATATTTTTCTGGGAAGCTGTAGGGAAGAATCCATATTCTTGTCTTTTCCAGCTTCTAGAGACTACCCTTATTCTTTGGCTCATGGCCTTCCTTCCTTCTTCTTCCATCTTCACATCAGCAATATTAGGTCAAGACCTTTTCCTACTCAATCTGTTTGGTTTTCTCCCTCTACCTCCTTCTTTCACTTATAATGACCCTTGTGATTACATTGGGCCTATGTGGATGATCCAGAATAATCTCTCCATCTCAAGATCAGCTGAATAGCAACATTAATTACATCTGCAACCTTAATTCCCATTTGCCAAGTAATGTAACATGTTCACAGTTTTGGGGATTAGGATGTAGACATCTTTGAGGGCTATTATCTGTTTACTACACAGGGTCATATGCTTTTTCATCTATGGGTATAGTAGAAGGAATTGATAGGTATAAAAATAGATAGAACAATTCCTCTAGCTTCAACATGTGCAACACAACAGAATTGATTTTTACATGGGTCCGAGATAGATAGCATTGGGCCTTTTTTATTTTGGAAGCCAAATGAGTGTAGTCCTGAGACATTATTGAGAATGACCAGGCATTCTCAGTGATTCAGGGCCTGGCCTCCTTAGGTACAAGTAACCCTGAACCAAAGTTTAACCTGTTACAATATCATCAATCTTTATATTCAATACCCATAAACTTCAATTAATTTAGGGACCAAAGAAATAAAATGTCATTCCTAATTGACTGTTAAAAGCATACTTTTGAGAGGATATTTTACCAATCACATATACCCACTCTTAAATGAATACAAGCCTTTACAAAGATCTCTTGAACCTGAAGAAAGTGTTTCAGAAAATGGTTTCCCTCAGTATTATTTTGATCTTGTTAGGAGCTATAAACTCTTACTCATTTTTTTTTAAGGCAGGAAGGGGCAGAGGGATAGGGAGAGAGAGAATCTTAAGAGGCTCCATGCTGGGCATGGGGCTCAGTCTCACAACCATGAGATCATGACCTGAGCCAAAATCCAGAGTTGGACACTTAACCAACTGAGCCACCCAGGCACCCTTACTCTCCTTTAGACTAAGGATTCGCCCTTTCCTCTCTGCTAGGTCTAGTGCACAATGAGGCAACAATGCTTTTGGCTTTCTTTTATACTGTAAGTCTATATTCTCTGTGTAAAGGCCCACTTTTCTGGTCCATCTTCTGCCCTTAAAAAAAAAAAAAAAAACTTCAATTGAGTTAAACAAAAACAAAAACAAAACAAAAACAGTTTACCCATTTCACTCACCCTCTAACCCTCACCTCTGGCAACTGCCAGTCTGTCCTCTATGCCTATGAGCTTGGGTTTGTTTAGTAATTAATTAATTAATTAACTAATTCATGTATTTGTCAGATTCCACATATAAGAGTGATCAGACACACTTAGCATAATGCCCTCAAGGCCCATTTACATTGCCACAAATGATAAGGATTTCATTCTTTTTTTATGGCTGAATAACATTTAATTGCATTTATGTATATACTGTAATTTCTTTATCCATTCATCCATCAATAGACATTTAGGTTGCTTCCGTATCATGGCTATTGTAAATAATACTTCAATGAACATGGAGGGACATATCTTTTCATGTTAGTGTTTTCATTTTATTCAGATAAAAACCTAGAAGCAGAATTGCTGGATTGCATAATAGTTCTGTTTTTAATTTTTTTAGGAACTTCTATACTGTTTTCATAGTGGCTCCACCAATTTTTATTCCCATCAACAGTGGACAAGGTTTCCCTTTTCTTCACATTCTTACCGTCAACTGTTATATACAGTCTTTGATAATACCCACTCTGACAGGCGTGAGGTAATATCTCATTGTGATTTAATTTGCCTTTCTTTGGTGGTTAGTGATATAGAGCACTTTTCACATGTCTATTGGCCATCTGTATGTTTTCTTTGGAAAAATGTCCACTCAGATCTTCTCATTTTTTATTTGGATTATTTGGGTCTTTTTGTTTTTGTTTTTGCTTTTGTTTTGCTATTGAGTTGTATGAATTCTTGCCATATTTTTGGATATTAGCCTTTTGTCAGATATGTAAATTACAAATACTCTCTCCCATTCAGTAGGTTTCCTTTTTTTTTTTTTTTGGTTTTAATTTTGAAAATTTATTTATTTATTTTGAGAGAGAGAGAGAGAACATGAGCAGGTGAGGGGCAGAAAGCGAGAGAGAGAGAGGCCCAGAATTCTGAGCAGGCTCCGCACTGTCAGCAGAGTCTGACTTGGGGCTCGAACTCATGAACCATGAAATCATGACCTGAGCTGGAACCAAGAGTCAGACACTTAGCCCACTGAGCCACCTAGGATCCTCCACTAGGTTCCCTTTTCATTAGTTGATGGTTTTCATATCTGGGCAGAAGTTTTTTAGTTTGATATACTCCCACTTGCTTAGGTTTGCTTGTATTGCTTTTGCCTTTGGTGTCAGACACAAAAAAATAATCACCAAGACTTAGGGAAGGAGCTTACTGCCTTTGTTTTCTTCTAGGAGTTTTATGGTTTCAGGTCTTACATTTAGAGTTAATTTTTTTGTGTATGGCGTAAGATAGTTGTCCGGTTTCATTCCTTTGCTTGTTCCTTTGGTTGTATAATTTTCCCAATACCATTTATTGAAGAGAATGTCCTTTCTCCATTGTATATTTTTGACTCCTTGTCATAAACTGATCATATATACATGGGCTTATTTCTGGGCTCTCTATTCTATTCCACTGATCAACGTGAATGTTTTAAATGCAAATACCATACTGTTTAATTATTATTGCTTTGGAAAATAGTTTGAAATTAGGAAGTATGATGTCTTCAGTTTTGCTCCTTTCTCAAATTGCTTTGGCTATTCAGAGTCTTTTATGGTTCCATACAAATTTCAGGATTTTTTGTTCTATTTCTGTGAAAAATGCCATTGGAATTTTGGTAGGGATTGCATTGCATTTCTATATTGTTTTGGGTAGTATAAACGTTTTAACAATATTAATTCTTCAAATACATGAGCACAAAATATCTTTCCCTATATTTGTGTCCTCTTCAATTTATTTCATTAATATCTTATGGTTTTCAACATACAGTAGTTTTCACCTACTTAGTTAAATTTGTTTCTAGTTATTTTATTCTTTTTGATGCCATTGCAAATGGACTTGTTTTCTTTCTTTTTTTTAATTTTTTTTTTTTTTTTTTTTTTTGCAAATGGACTTGTTTTCTTAATTGCTCTTTCTGATAGTTCCTTGTTAATGTATTGAAATGCAGCAGACTTTTGGATATAGGTTTTGTATCCTGCAAAATTTGTTTATTAGTTCCAACAATTTTTTTAATGAGTCATTAGGGTTTTCTATTTATAATATATCATTTGCAAATAGTGACAGTTTTACTTCTTCCTTTCCAATTTGGGTGCATCTTTTCCCTTTTCTTGCCTAATTCCTCTGGCTAGGACTTCCAAAATTATGTTGATAAAAGTGGAAAAAGTAGGCATCCTTGTCTTGTTCCTAATCTTAGAGGAAAAGTGTTCAGCTTTTTACCATTGAATATGATGTTAGCTGTGTGCTTGTCATTTACGGCCTTTATTATGTTGAAATATGGTCCTTCTATACCTGCTTTGTTGGGAGTTTTTATCATAAATAGATGTTGGATTTTACCAAAAGCTCCTTCAGAACAGCCACTATCTTCCTATTAATCTTGGTACACTCATTATTTTGTCTAGAGTCAGGTGTAGAGAAAATACGCAAAACATTATTGTTGAATAAATGAATGGACAAATCTAAACTCTAGAAGAACCTCTGCCCATCACTAAAATTCTCAAGGAAAAATGAAGAAACCTACTTTATGAATGTTTGTACTAACTGAACACTTAAAACTCATCATGAGTAAACATAATCCTGTCCTGGTATGTCTTAAATATGCCCTGCATGAATAAGGTGTGAGTTTTATAATCTCATTTACTCTATCTATGTGAAAGCTTTTTATTTGGCTTCAAAGTCTTCAACTTCACAGCAAAATTTCATTATGTCCCAGCTGAGTTCTGTTTAATGGAATTAAATTTCACCCTTTCTAATTATCTTTTGGAACAGACAATCTTTACAGAATAATTAGTAATAGAAGAACATAATGGATCATTGTCTTTATTACTGCAAAGAAATCCTAGATGCTGCTCTAAATCTTAAAAAAGATCTCATGAAATATAAAATGTATTGAATCCTTCCTCTTAAATTATGTAACATTTAAACTTTGTCAACATAGCTTAAATATGATGGGTGGTAATTATTTTCCTCCTTCACTTTAAATTATTTTATGAAACTACTTTAATGATTCCATTCAAATTAATTATGCTTACATTTCATTTCCAAGATTTTTTTTTATTGGTAGAACATTCTATTATCAAACACAATTTAAATGCATATTATTCTCACTCATCTCAAGATCTATTTTGCTTCCTTGTATAATTTTTTTTTCCTAGACTCCAACCTAAGTTCATTAAATTGTATATGCCAAATATGAGAAGGCTAAAAATAAAGCTATTTTAATATTTTTAAAAAGTGAATGAAGTTTAGTTGAAGATCATTTCACTTACTCGACCAAAAAAGCATAGTGCCATTGGAAAAATTTTATAAAATGTAACTCAGTGTAAAAGAAATATCCAAACACGGGTAGTTTAAAAAACAGAAAACAAAAACAAAACAAAATGCCAATAGAAAAATTGTGGGTTTTTTCTCTCTAAACATTCAAACAATTAAAACTTACCTTTAAAAATGGAAGATGGAAAATGTGGTGGAAAAATGAGTAGAGTCCTTCTTGGACTTCTAGTCTTTATAGTTTAATTTGTTGAGAATTTAAAATTACAGTAATTGCCCTTAAATAACTGACATTATTTGACACCACAACAACAGAGGAGTGGAAATGACTGACAAACACACAAAAGACTTTTGTTATCTTTGTTTGTCTGCCTGAATAAATCTCAACAACTATTTCAAAGATTTAAATTTATAGCATACTTAATCGCCATTAGATGGCCAATCCTATTGGCTTTCAGCTAAGTTTCACTGACACTCAACATTTTTGATATCAACTTCTTTAGCACATTTAGTTTGTCTCAACAGCTATCTTTAAACTAAATTATTACCTCTAAATTAAACATTTTGATAAAATATGTGGAATTAAACAGAATTAACTTGAGTTAAGTAGAGCTCCCTCTTTTTTCTTCCCCTATACTGAGGATGGGATTGCGGGGTGTGGAAGGGGGTGTTTGAAATGGTGAATTTGAAAAATATAACCTACTGTCTACCCTCCACATAGGATGGTAAGTTGGGTAATATTTGGTTTCATGATTTCTTTCTTAGCAAATCAAGCACATTTAAGAAATTGATACCCCAAACCATTTATTGTGACTTAGATGTCAAGCAAAAGTTACTCAAAGAAAATCAGGTCTGCCATATAATTTAGAATTCCTGCAAAGAATTGAGAATGCAAATGTCACAGATGAAAGATAGAGTTTTTTCTTTATTATTTTTATTTCAGTATTTCGTTCTTATATTTTTGCACTTCTAAAATAAAGTATAATCTACAAATGAGCATAAAACTAAGAGAATCTTCTTGAAAAGTCCATTTTATTTCCTACTGGAAATAGACACTTAAAGAAAACAATTGAATTGCAATAATCCCCTAATTCGTATCACACTTCACATTTGGCAGACTGTTTTCCCCTACGTTCACTTGACACTTACCTGGCTTGTAAAACTTCAGCTCTCTTTTGTGTTTTACTTTTGATATCAAGTTCCATCCATACCCAAACAACAGACACATCTCATTCTATATGCATTATAATATGGTGACTTTCTGATTGGTAGTCAAGTAAGGAAATACTACATATCATGCAAAGAAGAGTTTTCTGGGGCGTATGACTGAAACAGGAAATGTATTAGGTTTCTAAGAGGTCAGAGGGGTCAGGTCAGGAGGATGAATGAGGCACAGGGGGCTTTAAGCTCAGTAGTGCCTGGTTCGCTTCAGAAGAAAAGATTCTGGTTGGTTTGGTTTTGTTTTGTTTATAGATATGTTCTTCTTTGCTCTTTATTATGTTACCGTAATGGATTAGAATTATACTTTCTTATTTATTGTTTGTTGGTCCTGCTTGAGGCTAAGTACACAAAGTCATGAAGATTTGATTTTTTTCTTTAGTCCTCCTTTAGTACATTTATGAAGTCAAGGAAAATATCCCTTGCTTATCTTGACTCTAAAGACTTTTCCCCTGGAGCGGTTTGGGCCATACCAGCTGTTTATACTAATTGCCTAATTAACTAGTAGAAACTAGTATTCATTCTTTTGACCAAATAAGGGAATTTCCTCTGCCTCACCTGGTGCAGGTGAAAAGCTCCCATAGCTTAAGATCTGACATAGTCATTACAATAGGCTTCTTTCCTTCCTCTTTCCAAATGACAAAACCTGGGAGTATCTTTTTCTTAAGTTTATATATTGTGAGAGAGAGAGAGAGAGAGGGAAACAGAGAGAGAATCCCAAGCAGGCTTCACACTGTCAGCACGTTGCAGGGCTCAAACTCATGTACTGAGAGACCATGCCCTCAGCCAAAATCAAGAGTGATGCTTAACTGACTGAGCTACCCAGAAGCCCCAATGGGAGTATCGTTTTCTTGATGGCTAATGGAGTTTTCACCCATTTTCACAGGAAACAAATCTCGTTTCAAATTGGAAATATTTCAACAACTTCTAAATGTGAAATCATTAGTATTCTTTAACTATGTCAAACTGAGCCATTGCGATCCTTTCCTTTGAGCTAAGGATGTTCGAAATTTAGATATTGAATTCAAAATGAGGGACTGGTCTTCTCCCAGCGACCACAAAACTTTCCCTTATCCCATGGGTACTCTAGTATTTGAGCTAGCATTTAGAGAGGTGATTGGCACAGAGGTGGAAATTATTTTTAGCAACTTGAGGGTGAAATATGAACGGATCTATCAGTTTCCATTATCCAGTAATTTAATCTCAGTCATACACCAATGACAAACAGAGAGTCTGATGTCTTCATCCAGCTTTCAGAAAGGAGACAATGATCCCGGGTGCAAGGCCTTCCTGTGAATGTAGTTGCTCCTAAACCGATAGGATCAGTAAACTTCCTAAAGCCTATTGGGTGGGGGGTGGGGGGGGGTGGGGGGGGGAGGGAGGAAGAGATGTTTAGGAAAACAAGGAAAGCAGAAGTTCCTACACTTTGGGGTAAAGGGAAGAACTGGGAGAAACTTCTTTTAAGCCTGCAACAAAGGATTATTTCTTTGTTGATTCTATTCTGGCAGGGAAGGTGAATGCGTTCTTTCACTGCTTTTCTCTTTAAAGATTAATTTGAGGTGAATCTATGTTTAAAGGGGAGCCTAACAAAAGGTCATGGGAGTGGCAAACACAGAAACATCACCTGAGAAATAATAAACTGATCAATTATATATCAAACTAATATGGCATTTAATTTTGGACTCTCTATGGGTAATTATTTGGTTGTCGTTATAACAGATAACTCTCTTAATTGTAATATTTGTGTTTGAGACTGATGGAATAGTTTTACCACTTTGATTCAGGTAGCCTCTAGTAGCAACACTAATTTGGAAATCTGATGTACAAATGGACGGCTTTGTTGTATTTTGACTTATAAAACCTTTATTCATTCATATTCAATTCAGTGCAAGTTATATGGTTTGGATCCCTTTGTTAGAGATATCTTGACTCTGGGTTGAGATTGTTTAAAAGATCATTTTTTAAACTCACCTTAAGCAGGTATTAGTGAGTTTACCTCATTCTTACCACACTTATGAGAAACAAAACCAGCTTTCTTCTAAAGTTGCAGGTCAAAATAATGATCTGTAGTCATTAATTATGTTATTACAGATTCTCGGAGTGAAAACAGAAAAGTTTGCTTCTAGTCTGCTTGATAACAGAATTTCAGTAATTTGATTATTCCTTTCTGGTTTAAAACAACTTTTTAAACACCACATGGGAGAAAAAGCAATTAGGTACTAATGTCATTTTTTACATTATGCAATACTAGATGAATGATATGTCAAGACTTTTGTATGCATATGTACATATATACATATATATGTTTAGAAGCACACTCATTTATATTAACTGTAGTCGAAGGAATATTTAGCAACAACACGTTCTGTTTGGAGACATACTTCAATTTTTTTTTTTCAAATTTCGCGTCCACAGTTGTCCTCCACTGCTACCAAATAGTTGTATTGTTAGGCCACTACATTAAGAAACACAGTATATCCTTTTGCTGCCAAAAGCATTTAATAGTCAAGTTGAACTTCTTGGGGTTTTGAAAAAGACACAAAGAAACATACACAAATAAAATTTAAATTGAATGGCTGGCTATTCTGTTATCATCTACCAGGGGGAATAAACATTTACATATTTATCTCCTTTTTTTAAGGTGTACCTAGTAAGTGTATAACTTTTTCCTCTTCACTTCTATTTGGTTCTTTTATTAACTAATTCATAGTTTTACCTAAGTAGGGGACTGTGCAAACATACTAGTGTTTTGCTAAGTTGCAAACAGCAACATTAGAGACAAATAGTAATTGATCTGCCAGTTGCTGGATATCTGGCTGTTGATCTCAGTCATACACAGGGATTCTCAGTCATACTCAGGAAACAAAAGATCCAGAACAGTAGGGCTTTCTTTTGAAAGTAGCTGTATGCTGGCTATTAAATGTTAAGGCTGATTCTACCCAAGGAAAGTTTTATTTGCTCCTCCAAGAAAATACCTTGTGTTGATAGGACTCCTACACTGAGAAAAGCATTCTGGTGCTTTTTGAAATAATCACGTGCTTCTCAGGCTTTTGTTATGATTTCCCAGCAAACCAAACTATACATAATGTTGGTGGCGATGGTCCAGATGTGATCAACCTTGTGGTATGCACAATAATGTCTAAACCCATATTAATGCCCTGTTGTAATAACAGGGATGGGAGATGCTATTTACTAAAAACCTGCATATATGGCAGGCACTGCAAATATGATACATGAATTACCACACCACAACAACCTCATGAGACGGTTGTCAGCATTATTATTATTATATTAGGTTACCATGTTTCCCATTTTGCAGATGAGAAAACTGAGAGGCGGAGGTTTTCACTTGCCAGAATTTTTAGAATTAAGAAATTACATGAATCTGATAAACTTTCCAATCAATACCTAAACGTGAAAGCCGCAGTTGCGTGGAAAACTCTGCAGGGCATTTTCATTTAGGACAGTTCAACGAAATTCTGTAACCAAAGAATTTTACAGTTCGAAGTAGCCACTTGTTTAAAACATGGGATGATTCCCGACTTTGCCTAAAGCATTAATAATAGAATGATCACCGTGTGTTTTCAGCTGCTACATCAGGTAAATGGAAGGCTACTCACCACTTACCGTGTATGTCAATCTATTTTTCTCCCATTGTGGAGTTTTTATTATGATGCTTCTAAAACTGTATTTCAGAGTGTAAGCAGTATAAAAATATAAAAAATATGAAACTACAGTGGTGTTTTAAGAAACACCCTATTTGTTAAAATGTCAAGTTTTTTCTTCATGAATAGCAAATGTGGCATGTTTTGCTAAGTCGTTAAACATTCAGGTACTGGATTACATATACATTGAGACTGGTTCTATACAAGCATATATTTCTTATGTGAATCACCAATCAATAAAAAAAAAAAAAAAAAAAAAAACAAAAAAAACACTTTGTCTCCCACATATACAAATCTTCTGGTGTGAAGTCAAGATACCCATTACTATTCTTCTCAGATTTTTGTTTTTTCCCTCCTGTTAAATCAAAGGCACAAAAGAGTGAGGGGGGATTGTCATAGTCCAAACAAATGCATAATATAATTTGGAATGGGAACAAATGTATTAAAAATGACACCATAAAACAAAACAAAACAAAACAAAACAAGACTCCTGGAGGCAGATAAAACTCAGATTGCATTTAGTCAAGCAAATTACTTGTATTATTTTTGTCACGGTTTTTTTTTTTTTTTAAGATTTTACTATCTTTTTGTCTGCCTACAAGACTTTCCTGCACCTTAAAGAGTCTTCATTGTTATTACTATTATTATTTAATCTAATGTTTTTTGGAAAACAATCACGAGATGAACACGTTGGACTCTGACTTTTGGAAAGAATTATTGAAGCTAATAGACTAGAAAATAATTTGTGGCCCATGTAAGTGACAAAGTGGCTTGAAGGGCGGTAGAATTATTGACCCCACTTTACAGATGATGAAACCGGGGGTCTGAGAGATTAGGCTACTTGCTCAGTGCTACACAGAAAGTTGTTGAACTGAGATTTAAACCCAGATCGGTTTAACTCCCAGACTTGAGAGTTTACCCTGTCATACAGCCCTGCCTCCTCCACTCAGAATCCAAAACCATTCACACCAAATACCAAGTCTGAGACTGCAGACCAGCCCCTTTCTTTTACAGATGAGGAACCTGAAGTTTTCAAAAGTAACCACGTCTTGCCCATCATGGTGACTGAGCAGGACTAGAACTCAGGTCTCCTGTCTTCAGTTCCAGAGGGAACACCATTCTCTCGTTCAACGAAATTTTCATGACCCAAGAGACCGGAAGACTAGCTTTGTGGTTTAACACACCAGATGAAACACCCAAGGGCTAAATTTGGGTTGCTTCTGTGTTTTCTCACTTGCAGCCGCTTCATTGCAGGATCATACAACACATGATGCTACAGGGACTTAGAGCCACACATAAAACATATTAAATGTAGTCGGCAGTGATGAGATTTGGTACCAAATAAGAAGCTTTAATTAATTTTAAATGGTGCTTTTCATAGTGTCAAAAGCTCAGTCCACTGAAGTGGAAAAGGGGGTTGGAATGGCGAGATCCTAGCAACCAGGCTAATCTGGGCCCTTCTGAGCAAGCTCATTTAGAATTCTGACATCAGTGCATCGGCATGCTGAGGTGGGGCTCATGGGGACAAACAAAATAGCAACCCCAACTCCGGCACCACTCAGAGTCCCGCATCCCGGGGAGGCCTGAGAGCTCAGCTGTATTAAGGGGCCGTTGGAGTTTCCCTGTTATTTGTCTACTTTTTGAGGATTAGAACTTCCGCTGGGCTGTGTTCATCTGTGCTGAGAATTTAAACTCAGTGCATGCAACAACAGGAACAGTGAGATCTGCTAGAAATGTTCAAAAAGAAGTCTGTTTGGACTTTTCAAAGCTTTAGATGCACAAAGAGAAATAAATTGAAGGGTTTCCGGTTTCTTCTGGGAGTCTGCATTGGGTGCTGGTTTCTTTTTTTCTACTTCCTTTTCTTCCCTTCATGAACTTTTGTTTTTAAAACTGTGATCATGCAGATATTCACCATATAGACCCATTTGAGTGGCATCGTGTTAGAAAGGCTGAGATATTCATGTGGTTCTTAAACATACTCACACACATGTTCATGAACCCTCTTCTTCTCTTTGTGACATACAAATAGGAATTATCATTAGTAAAGCCCTTCCTCATACAGGCCACAGAACCATATAGCAAAAGGCAAATAGTAAGGACTATTTGAAGTTTTTATATGACGTTGCCTGCCTTTACCGCTAAGGAAACTGAGGCTCAGGATGTTATGACAAGGTTAAGGACACATCTCCAGGTTTTTCCATCTCCCTGTTCCTTTCTTTATCACACAACTCATCATTTATAGGTATTGTTTACAACAGCAACATTATAAATAAAAGCTAGGTGCCACTTGCAAGTGTGACATATTTACTATTTTTAATATAACTATGTTAAGTATATATATTGATGATAACAATAATATAATTCATGATTCGGTTTTAACAAATAAAGCACTCAAGTGGGTCAGAAATCATGAATCATGAATCCAAGATATTTTACCTCTCCCTGGGCTTTCATCTTCCATAAATGCACACCTTGGCACCATGAAAATAACTAACAGCAAAATAATTCTGAATTTCTGATGGCTATCCATTTATTAACAAGATCAATAAGCCTTTATTTTTCCAAACTCAGACTTGATTTTGTCTTGTCTTTTACAGAGAAAAAGAGTGAAACACCACTCATTCATGTTCTCTGCTCCTTTTATACGCACAAGGGTCTCTAGAATGAGAGGACAATTCTGCAGCCTAGGTGAGTTGCTATTAGT
This sequence comes from Neofelis nebulosa, assembly GCF_028018385.1. Classification (NCBI taxonomy): domain Eukaryota; kingdom Metazoa; phylum Chordata; class Mammalia; order Carnivora; family Felidae; genus Neofelis; species Neofelis nebulosa. Next base: position 74,230,460 of record NC_080786.1, read on the forward strand.
GGTGGGAACTGCAGACAAAACGATTTAGGCAAGCATCCAAAAATAAATGCCTATCCAGTGGTGTACTCTCTGAAAAGGAACTAGAAATGATCAGGTTTCCATCACAGGATTTTTAGAAACTTGATATTTGCAAGATTGAAAATATTTTAAGGAAATCTTTTCTTAAGGGGTTCCTGTTTTTTGTTTTTTTTTTTACAATTTTTAGCTCAGATTCCAGTAGAGTGAGGAAGTAGGGGGAAGAGCAAATAGAATAACAATTGTACTTTGCATTGAATTAAGGAAAGACCACGGCACTAATTTTCTAGTATTTTTAATATTTTATCAATGAAGAGTCACAGAAACTCAGGTCGACTCTTTATTGGGGGTTTTAATTGTTTTTTTTTTTTTTTTTTGGTAAGGATATTTGAGATATTTTTCACAATTATTTAAGTTAGGGGTAAGTCATTCCATTTACTCTGCCTTGAGTATCCAAATAGTCCTCCACACCCAGCGACCAATTAGATTTTCTTTTCCACTTGACCCTCTACCTCCTTAAACATAGCCCAAATATGAGATGCTAGCATTAGCATGGTTATACTGAATTTTTATCTTGAATATATTTTTATATTGAATTTTGTGTTCTTGGTCTGATGTAGCAATCATTCAATACAAAAGGAAAAAATAAAGTTGAAGGGAGACTGCTTCTCTTGTTTTATTAGCTCTTACCATTGAAATATTTTATATAGTATTCATTTAATATCGATATCCCAGAATAAACAAAACTCAGAATGTTCTTGGCCTACGTGAAATATGACACTACCAAATATTAGAATAACTGAATCAATAGAATTTGTAATAGTATCTGCTTTGCCCATCTGCACAGCTAAAATGCAAATAATGTATTAATTACAACTTTGAACAGAAGAAAAATGAAGCTTCACCACTAGTTTGAGGACATTCCTATTTCACGCATAGGAATATACAGTATGAAACCATCTCCTTCAGCCACCTAATAACTAAGTAAGTAATAACGTAGCATGTAATAGATCTTGTAGATGTAGGAAATGGAGGAAGGGGTGAGTGTACGAGGAGGAATCCAAAAAGTGTCACTAGAAAAATAGTAACTTTGTACACATTTTTAATCATTGCTGAGAAAGGGGTAAAGAACTTTTGTCAGCTTTATATAAGTTCAACAACAAGAGAGTAAAGGTTAAGAATCCTTCTTGCAGCTCTAGTGAGGAATTAGGAGTCCATTCTCCCATCAATACACAGGGGATTTGCACACGAGAATGAGAGTTACATGAGCAAATCCTTCAGGGATCTGTGAGAAAATAAACTCTAACAAGAATATTTGAACTACATTTTACAATAGACTGGTCATCAAAAAGGACACGCATATGGAAATTTTAATATTTCAAGAGCAATCTACAAACACGTCTAGGTATGCAGACACGTATTTATATGCATACATACATCTTATATGTATACACTTGAAGTCTGTATATATCAATATGATTATGCACTAATTGTAATCAGTAAACTAAGTAGCTCATTAAATGCTCCAACTGTTTTTTGTTATTGTGCTCTTTGAGGATGTGATCACAGCATATAAAATTTCACTTACACAATTGAAATAATATTATGGAAAAACTCAAATGGCATGTCCTACGAATTTTTCTTTTACTTCCTTTTTGGAAGGAAAACTCACATACATGTGATCATTGCAATTTTGCAGTTTTGAAAACTGAAAATGTTGAGCCTTTTCAAACAATAGAGAGAAGCATCTCTCTTTTCCTTTAAAAAGACCAAAAGGGACACATTTTTCATTTTCTTTTGCAGTAACACTTTGGATTTTAGTGTGTGGATTTTAACATAAAACATTTCTTCGTGGTGGGAAAAGCAGTGCACTGTGGTAAAATTAAGACAGACAATTCGCACGCTAACATATACATTGTAATATTAAAACCCACGAGGACATGGCCAAAAGGCTGGTGTTTATTAGATTATTTCAGTTCTTCACAATTTTGTTTGCTTACTCCTATAGCAACTTGTTGATAATAGGAAGTCTTTTGTGAGAGATGGCATGAAAAACAATGAAAAGCATCAGATTTAATAAAGTATCGAAGGAAAGTCTTAAAATGACACCCACACTATGAAGGGAAAGCCAAATTTGCTTTTTCTGAGGGGAATTTGTGTTTGTCAGGAAGGGTTCCTGGAGGCTTTGTTTGGAGGCCTTGATGTGTGACCAGTACGCTCTAGGCCGCCCTTCACCCTTGCCCTCCCTCTACTACTGCTCTGCCCACCCATACTGACACCGCAGGGGGAAGGGTTTCAGAGGAGAAAGAATCAAAAGCTGAGGGACGGGGGAAAAAAAAAAGTGCTTTTCAGGGTCTGATGTGTGGGAATCAAATGAGAGGCCTAGCTCAAATCCGGTCGCCAGGCAACCAAAGTGATATGCTGAGGGAATATCATTAAAGTTGGAAAGTAAGCAGTCTCTCTGAATTAGTAAACCAACCACAGGATTGACGATGCACCCGAACTCTATCAGGGCTGCTGTGCAATTTCTCCAAGGAGGACATGCAGGGGCTTTGCTAAGTTAGAGGGGGGGAACGGAGAGGGAGAGAGAGAGAGAGAGAACGCAGCTGATTTGTAGAGTTTTTTCATAAAAAAAAGACAATGGCTGTCCAGACACGGAGTTGGTGGTGAAATATGGTAACTGCCACGGCTGCAGCTGGCTCTCTGACACAAGATTAATAAGTTGCTGTTTCCTAGCCGACCAGAACCTAGTGGGAACTATCCAGCATTTTATCTTGAATTGTGGGTAACAGCCTTACTGCAAGCTGGCCTAGTTTACTGCTCTGTTTTTTCCAGATCTCCCGAAGTGCAGCAAACATCTGTGACTCTAATGAGGTCATCATTGAGGGTGTCCAGAGAGCCGGGCCCTGAGAACTGACCTCACCTCTGCCTGAACATAAAGTACAAGTGCTATGGGGAAGCAGGACAAATTAAATGGGGGAGCTGGCACTTGGCTGTAAGTTAAGCCCTTAAGAAACTTTTTGCTGTGATTAAAAAAGAGAGAGGGAGGGAGGGAGAGAGAGAGAGAGAGAGAAAGAGAGAGAGAGGAGATTGAGGTTCAGAAATGACAGTACAACAAAGCAGTAGCAAGCCTACAGAATTAGATTTAGGCCTCACTGATGAATATTATCACTGACATGAACAAGCAAAGCTTATCTGGGCCTTCCTTCTTGAAAGGCTGAATAAAATTGAATTGCCAACTTCTGCATTTTACCACATTTTGGTGGAAATGGCTCAGAGACCTACATGATTTAAAATGAAGCCTGAGTGAATTCAACCACAAAGTAAATGTGTGTGTGTGTGTGTGTGTGTGTGTGTGTGTCTGAAAGCAAAATTTCGAACATTATACAACATGGCATATCATTTATAAGTAATTTGATTATAGACACAGAAAACAATTCATACTTTTTCCAGAAGGGTCTTCCTCTCCCCCAACCAGTTATTCCAACAGAGGCATAGTTTTTACAAACAATACCATCAAACCAACGTGCAAGCACAACCCAAAACTGTATTGAAATCAGTGAAAAATTGTACTTATTTGTCCCGTTAAGGCAAGAATATCTAAGAGATGTCTCTACCTAACACTTCCTTTAAAAACTCCATCTTACGGGATGATAAATGTAAGTTTTAACTGGAGGGAAATGTTTTAAGTTTGGAGGGGAAAAAAGAACAGGTTTCTGAAAACTGTCCCTATCATTTAATTTGTAAGTGCATTGACCACATGTTGATTTTGTGTCTTGTCCATTTCAGCCACATCTGCCCACAGAGAACAATTAAGCCAGTGGTGTCATCTTTGATGCCTAAGGAAATGGCTATGTAGATAAAGTCCAGAAGGATAAAAATAAAAGATCAAGTTCATCTTCAAAACTCATCTAAGAACCATAATTCATATGTATTAATTAATTCACTGCATGCAGACAGATTTATCCCTGCGATAAAGTCAATGAGATCCAGGATGTCATGTTCTGGTACTTCTATAATGAGTTTGATTTTGGAAAAATGGGAATGATGGCATTACATTTTCCAAGTTTATATTTGATTATGCTCACAATATTACTTTTTAGACCATATCGAGTGCACAAGCTACAGAGAACTAGTAATAGAGCAATGACTTTCTTCAAAACCAGTAAATGCTGCACAAAACTCTCGTTTGATCATGTGTACCCGTGGGTTGTGGACAAGAGGGCAGTAGAAGATGGGCTAGCCAGGAGAATGTGGTGGTCATTTCTCATTGATACTGAGTCTTTCCACTATGAAAGCAAGAAGGACATCAAGGTGCTGTCCTAGGTTTAATTTATGAATGATGAACATTATGGGTTGGGGATGATTATGAACATGCACTTAAAATGCAGGCCATTTAAGACGAAGGGTCTAAAAGAGTAATGTTGATAAGAAATTCTAGTACTACTTTGCAAGCCCCTCAGTAAAGACACTTTCACCTTAGAAGAAAAGGCTGCAGTTCATTGTTCAAGGTCTGGAACTAGAGTTTAATGGAAAGAGAGGCTTATAAAATAAAACAACCTCCTGCTTGCAAACAAATTGGGGAGAGGAGCATTTGGGGAGCAGAGAGCTATACCATTACAATCTTTCTCAATTTTCAGGAAGGGCTTGGCTAATGCCCATTTCAAGGCCGAGTTTATTTTTTAAATGCAAATGAAGGAAGTGTTGCGTTCAGCTTTGCAAACAGTTTTCAGAAATCCTGTTGGCCTACATTTAGCTGGGAAGCAGCACCCCGTACCAAGTGTAGGGGCTCAAACAATCAAGCAGTTGTTTGCCTCACTCACATTCCTGAGGCAATCTGGTTCCAGCTGAACTCCTTGGGAACAGTCTGGGCTATGTACCCCTGGGGCATCTGCTCCAATTAGCACTGACCCTTGGGGGCCTTCTTGCTGGCCCTAGGTCACTCCCAACCTCTTGGACTCTGTGTAAACCAGATTGTTTTAGGAGTCTCTAAGCTTTCCATGGCCCCATGATAAACTGGACATCCAGGCTCACCAGGAGAAATTCACTCACCTTGGAAAGCCGATACCAACATGGCCTCCTTCAAGTTCTCTGGACAAAAAGGGAGACGTGTATGGTAGGATTTTTGCCATGATTGAGAGACAATAGAAAAGAAGAATCAGAGAGTGCTTGGCCAGGCTAAACTCTGTAGTGCATGGAGTGGGTATAGGCTGTAAGGTCTCATAGAACTGGGGTTGGCTCTTGGATCTTCTCTAACAGGATGGCCTTGGGCAAATCACCAAACCCTACCAAATTTCAATTTCCTCATGTGTAAAATGGAGACCATGATATCTGTCCTACAGTGTTTTCATGAAAATCCAGGAGCATAATGTATGTAACATGTTCCATAAAATGCTTGGCTCATAGAAGTTCCTCAGAAAATGGGAGCTCATTGCAAAAACTGAAACCCATCTTATTTGACAGGAATAGTACCATTCCTGGGAAAAATCAGGGTCTCCCTGATTTTTGTTGTGGCTCATGACCAGTGTGTGACTAGTCCTTCCTTTCTAAGAAAGCAAACAACTCAACTACTTTTTGTGACCCTCTCCACCCAGCACTGGCACTGTGGGGTGACAGAAGGAATGTATAATATGATCTCCAGCCTTGAGGATCTAATTGCAAGAACAGCACTGACAGAGCATGAACCAACTCAAGAACAATTTAAGCATCAAACTGTGCAGTCCTCAGTAGTGCATACAATGGGAGTTGAAAGAAGGGAGGAATTGACATGGGCTGCAATGGTCAGAAAAAGCTCTATGAAATTGAGCTCAACCAGTATTTACTGAGTATCTACTGTGAGCCAGATACTGAGAGAGAGCCAAATGAAGTATGGCCTGCGCTCTAAGATGCTTAGGGCCTAGGCTGGAAAAAGACACATTAATATACCATTTGAAAATGGTGCAACGAGGGACACCTAAATGGCTCAGTTAGTTAAGTATCCAACTCTCGATGTCAGCTCAGGTCTTATCCCAGGGTTGTGAGTTCAAGCCCCATGTTGGGCTCCATGCTGGGAGTGGAGCCCACTTTAAAAAAAAAAAAAAGGAAAGGAAGAAAGAAAGAAAGAAAATGGTACAATGAGTGCTAAGAATGAATATTGAGGGAGTGTGCTAAAAGAGTGTGGAAGAAAAATGGCTTAAGTTGACTTTGAAGGAAAAATTGGGTCTAAGTAAATCCTAGCAGTTAGACCTACCTGAACAAAGATATAACAGTGGGGAACAATCAAGGTACTCGTGTGTGTGTGTGGCGGGGGGGGGGGGGGGGTGCGAACAAAAAGAGGAACAGAGTATATAAGTGGAAGGAAAAATAGAACTTCTAAAATTAGATCCAAGATTTAAGAAGAACCTATTTTAAATTGTTATCTCTATTTCTTTTTATAGATGAAGCAGATGCTCATGCTAAGAGGCTGGCATGGTCTGTGATTGGCAGGTCATACAGGCAAAGGATTCTTGGCTATGGCTTTAATGAGTGGCCTGATAGCATAAGGGGCAGCTATGAGTTTGTTCACTCCTATTTGCATAGAAAAACTTTACAAGCTGATGGGATTGACTGGAGTAGGGTTAGAACCAGAGGTGGTTTGTGAGCTTGTTTTTCTGATCAAGGCCTTCTCTTGGGAATTAGCCAAGAAAGCAGAGATCTGGGCCAAGGTGTCCCAGGAAAATCAGCTGGACAGATATTGGGGCTGGGGTAGAAGTGAAGGAACTATGGGAATTGGAATGAAGACAGTATTTCTGGAGTTGGCTGACAAAAAGGAACTAGAACTCAACACAGCTTTCAGACTCTCTGAAGACTCCTATATCTCAGCCTTGAAGATTTCTATATCTCAAGCCAATTCCCAGCAAATCTTCCTTACTTCTTTGTCTTGAGTCAATTCGCTGTTTGGGATGTCTACCCTGTATGCTGGCGCCAGGATAGGACAGGTGTTCAGGTTCTGGGTCATTCAAGGCTCTCATGGAATTATCCATATTTATTAACGATACTCTGAGCCATAGTAGCCCAAGAGCTCTCTAGTGCTAGAACAATTACTCCCTTGAGGAGATGTATGAGTAATCATGGGATTCTTCCTTTAGCAGCAAGACACCAGGGGATACTCACTTGCTTCCACCATGGGGACTGGACATAACCAAACAAGAGTTCTGCTGTGTTATTATTTAAAGGGCATTGGGAAGATCAAGCTGTTGAAATGCAACCACTCCATATAACCTCAGAGTCATTTGGAGTTTTCCTTTCTTCATTCATTTAATAAGCATTTACTAAACACCTGTTATGAGCTAAACACTCATAAACACTGTGTTAGGCACAGTTTCCATCCTTGAAAGGTCACAGTCAAGTTGAGGAGATTAAAGGAATGAGAAACACTCTGGTAGACAAAAGCACTGGACACTGAGGGAACTCAAAGGAGTGGGCTTTGGGATCAGAAAAGGTTTCAGGGAGAAGAGACAGAAGACAACATGGAATAGTTGACCTGGTTGTGTGCAGAGGCATGTGAGGATGGAGAGAGCTGAAGCAGGATGGACAGGCAGGTATCAGGTCTTGAAGGGTCTTGCACACCAAGATATTAAGTAAGACTTTTACCATACAGTATACAGGGCATTGTCAAAAAAGTGGCACAATCAATGTTGTGTTTTACAGCAATCTGCCAGCAGCTGAGAGATAGAACACCTTCAGAGGTGGAGGTTGGGCAGGTGAATACCACCAAGCTGTGTGAACAGATGGAACAGACAATGAAAATGTTATTAGTTACCCTTCTACAGATGATAGAATTGAGACTCTGGTTAGTTTACTTCATCAAATTTTCGTGGCTCCCCTTGGAGTTTCTTGAGGACAGGGACTCATGTTTCTTATTTTGGCATATTTTCCTTTGTCTAAACAATCTCCAGGTCCACAGGAAGCACTCAAAAAATGTCTGCTGAGTCCATAGCAAATGGAGGACAAGGAACTGGCTTTCAGTGCTCTGATCTGGAGCCTTTTTCTGAAACCACACAACTGTTTCCCCGAAGGAGTTTGATTTTGGAAATAAAGGCTGGGGTAGCAGTTATATGTAGTATACCCCAGCCCTACTAGGCCCTTTGTGAATACTGAGCTGAGCAAGCTAGTCGTGGCAGAAGGGAGCTCTGAGGAGGTGAAAGAGGAAGCAGCCCATTCAGTCTCCGGGGGTGGGGGGTGCTGTTAAGAATGTGAAGCACTAGGCAGAAGTTGCAGCCATTAGGTTGCGGAAGAAGAAAACTTGGCAATCGATTCAGAAAGAGCTATGGGTTGGGGGAGAGGAAGGGGGGCAGAGAAGTTTCTAAGAAGATGAAGAGATTCAGGAAAGGGATGAGAGGAGCCCCACCTAGACATTTGGTTGTTGCTCTGCCTCTTCCCCATTCCTCCATCCCAAAGACTAAGCAAGGCACTTTTGATCTCTCTCTTGTCCTTCATTGGGTCAGTTCAGTTTGCCATTAGACACCTAACAGATCCTATCTAGTCAGGGAGTAAAAGTGAGCTGTGAGAATATGGGTGCTGGCTGCAGAGCACAGTGGTTGCATGGACTCTGGTGTCTGAGCTCTGGGGTCTTTTGACCTCAGTTTCCTATCTGTAAATTGGAAATAATAGTACCCACTTTATAAAATTGCTTTGAGGATTTAATAGATGATGTCTGTAAAGAGTTTAGCATAGCGTCTGATCCACGGTAAGTATGGAACACAAGATTGGCCTTGATTATTTTTAGGCGCAGGGAGGTAAGAAGGTCAGGAACCAATAATTCGTTCAGCTACATCAACTACAGTAAACACATTGCCCACTGGATGGCTCTTGAAAAACTTCCTTTCTGTCCATCTCTGCTCCTCACAAGCCTGAGGGAATTTGGTCCTGTGGTGACTTGTACAGACACCTGACAGAAGGACCTGGTGACCAGCCAGTGTGTGGGGCCAATAAGGGGCTTCTCAGGGAGCCTTGGGGTGGTCACTCAGAAAAGCAAGAATCAGCAGCTTGAGGACATACTTAGAAATTTGTCTACATAACCATTTTTGAAAATACCAGACTAGCTAAAATTGAGAAGAAAAAAAAACATGGTCATTTATTTAAATGCAGGCTATCAAGAGCACCAACCCTGATTTGGACCCAGTAATATCTGAGAAGTTGAAAATCAAAGGAGACTGTATTTGCACAAATCTCTTCTTTATTTTCATGGGCATAATGTAAAAAAAAAAAAAAAAGTAAATAAAGCATTAGAAATAAACAAGCAAACTCTTAATAATCCAAAGAATCTATATTCAAAAGAAAAAAATATAGCCTTTGATTTCACCAGAAAATTAATTTCTTTTTCTTTCTTTCTTTCTTTCTTTCTTTCTTTCTTTCTTTCCTTTCTTTCTTTCTTTCTTTCTTTCTTTCTTTCTCTTTCTTCTTTCTTTCTTTCTCTCATTTTAGAGAAAGAGAAAGAGTAGGGGAGAGGCACAGAAGGAGAGAGAGAGAATCTTAAGCAGGCTCTATGCTTAGTGTGGAGCCAGATGCAGGGCTCCAACCCACAACAAGAGTTGGACATTTAACCAACTGAGCCACCCAGACCCTCACCATAAAAATGTCTTTTTTTTTTTAATGTTTATTTATTTTAGGCAGGGAGGGGCAGAAAGAGAATGAGACAGAATCCCAAGCAAGGCTTTGCACCATCAGCACAGAGCCCAAAATGGGGCTCAAACTCATGAGACACGAGGTCGTGGCCTGAGCAGAAATCAAGTCAGACACTTAACCAACTGAGCCACCTAGGTGCCCCTCACCAGAAAAATTTCCAATCAAGATATCTGCCATTAGCATTTTCACTGATACGTTTTCCGCATTATAATAACCTTGGTATTTCTCGTAGACACTAAATCAGCAGAGACCAGTAGAGAACATATATAATAAAGTGTGAAATTGTATTTAAGTTATACCTAAAAGAAATTGAAACAGCTAAAAATTCATATCTTCTTCAAAAATAACAATTTTATTTCTACTTTTGGAAATCTGGCCTAAACCAATGAACAGAAATTAAGCCAATGAATTATGTGCAAAGATATTTATTACAGAATTTTGTAATGGCAGTAATTGAAAATAAACTGCATGTTCCACAACAGGAGACCAGTTCCACACACTGGAATATTATGCAGTTAGTAGAAATGATACATGTTAATAATTTTGAAGATATGAGGAAAGTGGTCAAGATTATACTCTTAAATAAAAAAGCATACAGAACTGCAGAAGAAGTGTGATATTGGATATATTTCATAACAAGGCTGGAAGGAAAGTAATAAAAATGCTAACAATGGTTACCTTTGTGTGGTAAGATTATGAACGATTTTTCTTTTCTTCTGTATTGTAATGTTTCTAACTCTGTAAGCCACGTGCATGTAATACTTTTATAATTTATTTTAAATTTTTTATTATAATTTATTTTAAAAACGTCATAAAATTATCCTGCATAGTTATGTTGTTTTATACCTTTAAAAGGAACAAATTATTTCTGCATATAACAAATTCCACTTAACTCTATTATGGGAAGATTTAAAACTAGTTCTGAATCATGAGTTCCAAACCCTTTCCTCTCCTAGGCCCAGACCTCTTAGTCTTAAGCCTTCTTTTTAGTCAGAGTTTCTGATTTCTGGGGCTATTCACAGATTGCACTTCCCACTTATTCCCCCTTTTCATCCACTGGTGAGTGTCTATCTCATACTATCTCTCATATCTCTAGCTCCGTCTCTCTTATATTAACAAGTGGAAAAAAGGAATGAAAATAACAAATAGTCACAGTGAGCAAGAAGGTAGATGTATGCCATGTTTTGAGAAAAAAACAAACAAACAAACATCATTTAAAAACAGATATATGATAAAAACAAAATGCCCCCTGCTTTAAAGTAATTCACACAAATAAATTCACCTTTATAATGCACTGTAGTGCATTTGAAATATAATTTGATTGTTCAAAGTGTGAGTATTCCCCAACTTCTTAGAACCCATCTAGTAATCTCTCCATCTCACTTTAGACTGACCCAGAGGTAGAGAGAAGCCCAGGAAAGGCAGCAGGGAAGCAGTGAGAATAGCCTTGTTGTGTAGACTAGAATTGGCTTAAGGCAAGCAAGGCACTAAGCTTTAAAGGGGTGTGGAGTGTGAACATGTAATCGAGATGAGTATTATTTTGATGCAATATTTTAAAAAATCAAAATTAATGCAAAAATATCACAATAAAAAAAATAGCAAAATTTTTAATTAAGGCAAGTGTCATGCCAAGCCATACTGGATGGAGCCTGGGGTAAAAGGAAAAATATGTACACCCATTTAAATATATTCTTATGTATTTAAAAAAAATGTTAATGTTTATTATTTTTCTCGAGACAGAGTGAGAGTGGGGGAGGGGCAGACAGGGAGACACAGAATCCGAAGTAGGCTCCAGGCTCTGAGCTCTCAGCACAAGATCCCGACCTGGGGCTCAAACTCATGAAACACGAGATCGTGATCAGAGCTGAAGTCGGATGCTTAGCTGATTGAGCCACCCAGGTGCCCCTTTTTTAATAGTTTATTTTCTCCAGATCATTAAAGTTGTTTAAGAATATTGAAACATTGAAAAAGTGGTGTATTTTCATTCCTGAAGAAATGAAATCACATGAGAATCACTCCTCAAATTCTGTTATTTCCTCAAAACCAGCCGTGATGAAAAGACCCAATGCTCTGGGTCAAACATTGAACAAGTGTGGCATCTCAGATCAACTTAATTGTGGATAAAATTCCTATGCTAGGATTAGGCACTGAGGACTTAGTTTCTAGGAGCGGACATCTTACACCTATACCATTCAGTTCACTAATCTGTGTTGAACACCCACTGCGTGCAACTCATTTTCTCGGCACCGATGCTACACTAGTGTATAGGACAGACCAGTCCCTATATCTTGGAATGCGCATTTTAACGAGCCCTTAATTAACTGGTTTTACTTGCTTATTTGTTTGCTTTTCATAGATGCTTATTTCTCACTAACCTTTTATTTTTTGAGCTGCTGTAAATTTACTTTCTGTTCATCTATATGATTCTTTGGGTTGCCAAAAACAACTCTTGCATTTTGAACTGGACCTCCATACTTCCACTGGTAGTTTATTTTCCACATATATGAGTCTCCCCTTCCACACTGCCTTTGCTTTTCCTATTTCCTATTTTCCTATTTCCAAGCCCAGGGATTTGCACATTGAAGTTCACCAAATATTTGAGGATCACTTGATAGTTGAATGAAAGCATTAGCAGAAGAATCAACAAAGGAAGGAACAAATGATTGAATGTACCTGGTCCTTGGAGAGGGGCAGGGGAGGAAGGGAAGCAGGATTATCATGCATCACCTCTCTGTCTTTATATGTTTCATGTATGAATATGTGATCATGTATGTGTTGTTTGTGCATGTTAAGGAGCATGCATAGGTGGGACAGGATCAACGGGATAAATTCTTCGTAGCAATGACATTTCAGAAAGAACACTGGACTGAGAGATGTGTGTTATGTTGATTAAATCATTCTTCCTCAGTGAATTGGTGTCTGTTTCCTCATCTATAAAATAAGGCAGTTGAATCTTGAAGTGAAATATATCTTTCATCTCTAACACAAGTTGAATTGACTCGTAATGCTGTCCATGCCAGGTAGTATGGGTGCTAAGATTATCAATACCTTGGATTAGTTTGTGTCTTTGGTGTTCATAGAAAAGGAATGCCTTCTAATTCTACAATAGAAACATCAGTCAGGAGGAGAGCAATCATGGTGCTTCTTCCTGATGAGAATTCCAAGAAATTACTGTGTGATTCCAAGATGCCCCTTTGGTATTCAGTTAATGTTACAATGAGGAAAACTAAAAAAAAAAAATAATAATAATAACCTCAGGTCCCTTCCAGAACAAAATATCTCTGGTTTAGCATGTTCTACTTTGAGAAACTTTGTCATGTGTCCACATGTGAGCATGTGTGGGGGGGTGGGGGGGATGTTATTTTGCTTTTAATTTAACCCTTGAGAGAATTGGTAAATCAAATGCCAGCTCCTGAACACTATTAAGAGTACTTAATATCTGTAGAGTGTTCTACACTTTACACAGATGTTTTCATATTTATATTCCCATTTAATCTTCATGACAGCCCTGAGGTATGGGAATTTCTTATTATAATCCTCTTTTTATATGTGAGAAAAATGAACTGAGGCTGTGATGCCCATCTTTGGACCCCAAACCTCTAGCTCTTTTCAGACACAGATTTTTTTGAATCTCTTTCAAGGAGGAAGGGCCCCAAATGGAACAGGCGCCCAGCAGAGTCTCTGCCATTGTCTCTCAGAGATTAGGGGAAAGCTTCCTGCTTTGGAGGACAGGGTAGAATAAATCAGTGGTTCCCCCAAACCTGGTCCCAACCTAGACCTGTGGAATCAGAATCTCCAGGGAGTTACTTAAATTTCAGTCCTGGAAAAACTTGAGAATTTTACAAATTTTTTCATATTAAAAATGGTTTTGATGAAATTTTAATAAATATTTATTCAGTGACTACATGTGGGAAAGTTGCAATACTATATACAGTTCCTCCCACTTTTGCTGCATGTGTGTGCATTTCTGTGGATCTATGAATTTCTCAGAATTTTTTCAACTATGAAATTCAAATGTTTAAAAAGCAGTGACATACATGTGTCACATTTATCATATTCTTTCCCTCCATAGAAATCTTAATGGTCTTTCATTGCTATCAGATTAAGTAGTAATTCCTCTAAGTTTAACTTCATTACAAACTGTCAGTTTGATCTCAGTGGCCTTAGGTTTTCATTTTTAAGCTGCAAAATTAGGTTGTTTGCCTAAACAATCTCTAAAACTGTTCTCAGACCTTAAATTCCATGGATTTATATATAAGTTATAGGAGTCATATGGCTTTCAAAGAGCAATAATCCAAGTGTTTCAGGAAAGTCTCCTGAGGACACAGCAAGGCTGGCTGGGGAAAGCCCCACCTTTCCTGAGTGCTGCTGGCCTAGTGAGGGTGGTCCAGCTGTCAACTCTCAGAAGCTAGAGCTCCACTCATTTCCAGCAAGGTAGCTAAGGCAGGCATTCTGCCACTGAGTTCATCTCTAATGCATATTTATCAAAATACCGTAATTAAGTAAAACATAATGAAGTAAAATGTCGTTTAATATGAACTGTCCAGATGACAATTCCATGTTAACTTTCCCTAGTTTATTACACTTAGGTCTTTTAAGATTTTTGTTTTATTTAGTATTAAGAACCTATTTCTCTTTTTGAGTGAACTGATTATTTTCTTTCCTTCCACCCTTCTTCCCTCCCTTCCTTCCTTCCTTCCTTTTTTTATTTTTGCTTTCTTATTCCATTGGCACCTTTAGCAAAAAATGAACATCTCCATGACTTATTTCAACCTAGATCCCATCACATGCACGGAGAGAAGTAAATCAGAACGATGAATGTGTGCTGTGAAAACGGGAAATAAAGCAGTGATAGATGACTATTATCGTGGTTGTTATGATATTGTCAAATTAAACTCATGTACAATATGTCCATTCAGAAATCCAGCAAAACGCAAAACTTTTTTCTTCTTTGCCTTTTTTAAAGCTTTGTTTTCAAAAGACACCTTCCTGTCACTGGCACTTGTAAGTGAATAAAATGAAATTGATGCCTAGCAGGGGAAAAAAAGGCAAATACTTCTTTACTTTGTATTAAGAATATGTGACATCTTTGCTGTCAGTGATAGTGAAGTGAAATACATACCAAATATGTCTTGACATAACTTGACAGGAACGTATGTCTTCTTTTCTCTCATTTATTTTTGTGATAAGAATATGTGATTTTGCTGCCAAGGAAGCTTGTAATGTTGTAGAGAAATGGAAATGAAATTGTGTTGGGTATGTCCAATTTCCCCTGACAGAGTGGCATAAGCTATAGCATTCATGCAGGCTGGGGAAGTTAACAACAGGCCTCAGCCAGCAAGACCCAGGCGTTGACATTTGTCAAAACAACTTTCCTCAACACATCAAAATGTTCCTTTCTCTTTTGTGCTATTCCGATGTGTTCGGGTAACCACATTTTAGAAAATGGTGACTGTCGGAGAATCATTGCCATCCCCGTGTGAGCGATATCCAGACAAAGTATCTTCTCTTCCCTACTCAAGTGCAAGCCTATTCTGTTTTGATGGTTCTTAATCTACAAGTGGCCTTTAAAACCAACCAAAATCTAATATAACTAAAAGTGTTGTCTTTTTGTTTTGTGCTTTTTTTCCCCTATAACCTGACAAAAGTCAACAACACAAATCGGTTCTTTTATATGTTGGTGTGAGTTTGGCCTATTGTTCTTGAGTTCATTGCTTTTTATAATTGTTACCTTTCTGAGAAGAACCCAAATCATTTGGTTTCTACTGTCCCTTTAGAAAGTGTCCCATTCTTAATTTCTTACACTATTGCTGTGGAACAGTGGACGTTAGGTGAGATGGGTATTAAGCACAACAAAACAGAATGTAAATGAACCTCTAATTCTGTCTTTTGGGGGCTCTTTTAAGGACACACACACAATTTCTGGAACCCTCACAACAATTTCTACAATGAATGGTGTTTGAAGCGAGAATCTCTTACCTAGGGCAGACAGAAAGAGAATCAGCCCGGCAGTGCAATCATTGCTCTGCTGTTTGAAGGAATATTGAGCTTAGATGCCTCCAGAAAGCCCACCAGGCCCAGAGGCACTGGACAATAAAAGGAGAAAAAGAATAGACGCCAATGCTCTATTAAGTATATTTTTTTCTCACTTAGGTGCCCATTCCCTGGTCAGACAATTAGTTGAGGTTCTTTCCAGAGAAAGTGTTACCCACCAAGAAAAACTCTTTTAACCTTTCAAAATAACAAATATCTTTAATGACTTTTATCCCCTTTCCATTGACATCACAGATACAATGTGGCCTGTCTTGAAGTCAAGCCCAAATTGAAATCACTGCTGGCAGGGACGGGAAAAATAGAACATTTGACAATAAGAGTGACAGATGAAGCTTTGGGGACCTTGAAAGGGAGAACACTCAAGCTATGACCTGGGACAGAAATATCTCACCTTAGTAAAATACCTGCCCAATCTGGAAGTTGATAGGCAGGTACATTCGTATATGGTAATGGGCTAAATCCAATGCTGGACAGAAGTTGGTATTATTTTCCATGCGCGTGTTTAAAAGGAAAGCTGGACACGCTTTCTAGCAAGTACCTTTTGATTATAGACCAACTGTTCATCACCACACTCCCAGGGGAAAACATTTTTTATTTGGTTGTGTCAAAGGATAACATTTACTAGAAATATTTTTGAAACAGGACTTCCTAAATTTGCTTAATCTTGCTACAAATGGTTATCAAACATTTAATCAGGGAAAAAATATAGATATATTAAAATGTGCTATTATTATATGTATTTTTCCCAGAAATAAAGGCAACTTCTAATATCCTTTGATTTATTTGTAGGAGGGAACACTTTTATATTTTATGACTTATGAAATCTGTTAGTTGCACCCCAATTTTTATTTCATTTCTTAAAATTGTGCTACATTTCTAAATGATTACTTGAACTAGAGGGAAAAAATCAGGATGATCTATCAATTTCTAGTGATTTCTTTTATTGATTCATTATTACCTATGCTTGCGTTGCCCTTTATTTGATATTCCTTTAAAGCACAACTGGTGTAAGGCTTATTCACTCTTGGTTGGTTTGGTGATTGGTGGTAAAGTTGTCCTGGTATCACCCATTGCGGTGAGAATTTTCCCCAGTGATGTTCATTGTAGGTCTTTTAAGTCGCATATATTTTACTTATAGAACTGTCAGAAAAGAATTTAATTCCAGTAATTATTTTTTTCAGATAAATTTCTCAAGCAATCTTCAGCTTAGACTTTAGAAACACTGCCTTCTATTAAAATAATAGGAAACGTTTTAGGACATATGAATAATTGTGTTCACATCATTGAGAAATAAACACATAAACCTACATTTCCATTGAAGTTTATAAGTCCTTGGTTGAGAAGCAAATATGCATTTCTCTCTGTGGATAATCATGGTAGAAAGTCACAATGTTTATTTTGCCTTTAAATTTAAATCAAATAAGGATGGTTAAGTTGACACAGGGAAAATCTGGTTGCTTCCCTGGGTCATCAGAACCTTTACTCACTTTTTAAATGTTTGGGGGCTTTGCAAAGCCTGAAACATATTTTACCATGTCCTCCCTTTTTTCCTTATTTCATAAACCAACATAATTGTAAAGAAAAACTTAATCCATATGCTCTTGATTAATCTTTACTAAACTCATCAAAATGGTGTTTTGTAATAGTGATTTGTCGTCCAAGAAGTTTTTTGAATCTCTATGTAAGAGGCCTTCTTAATGCCATTTCTCTTTGAAGCAGGAAGTTGTGTTTTGCCAACAGTAAAGAAATTCAAACCCCCAAAGGGTTGAGATCAGTTTAAAACTTCAAGCCCCAGGGCTCTGTGGGGTTCTACACTTGGCAATAGGCTACTTTCCTTCTGACTTTGAAATATCTTATTTTCCTCCCACAAGAAATGCTCTATTTATTGTTTTGCTAACATATGTGATTTAAACTATCTTCAGATCTTTGATACATAAGAGTATATGAACTACAGAGCAGGGCCCAATGTCTAATTTACTCTAAAGCAATTTCATTTGACTGTCCATTTGGATCTTTCTTTAAATTCCCCAATTTCCTAACCCCACACACCTTTGTAATTTGGGTTTACCCAAAGAGCGACCAGAAAAGGTGAACCATGAAGATCTTACAAGTTGGAAATAAGTGTGGGCAACAATTTTTTCCCCCAAGTGGCCCAGTAAAGACATATTTCTTGATGTACTGAGCTAACATCTCATACTATATCTTGTACTCTTACTTAGGTTATCAACCAAAACTTCAATGCAGATTTCCAAGAACATGCTCTATGTCACAAGGTGAACAATATTCAGAGTTGTAGATGTCTGCTAGTTTTTCAATGTAGTTCATTTCTATTTGTATGTTTCAAGGAAGACTTGTATAATTTCACTATGTTCTTTATACAATAAAGAGGAGAAGAGACAGTGAGAAAGAAAACAAAATAGTAGGTACAAGGAGTTAAGCATCCAGACCACTATGGTCCTTTGTCCTTGCTGCCTCCTGGCCATGAAGTGGGAGTGCCCTCTAGTGAAACTTTAAAATCATTGGAAGATATTGGGTATACCATGGTTAAGATTTCCTTCTAAACTCTTGCTTCAGAAATCTGTGGGCATTAACAATTTGCATAAGTTTTGAATGAGATTCAGAGAAAAACACAAAATACTATCAAGTGAAACTATTTCTTTAGGAAACAAATGAAAATGAATATATTATTGTCAATACCAAAAAGTCTATGCCTATATATCTCTTTTTGATATCTGTCATCTATCTATCTATCTATCTATCTATCGAGAAATACCAAGGACACATAAATAGCATATAACTAAAAGCTTTAGTTACCAAATAAAAACATACAAAAACATAATTATCTGTCTCTCAAGAAGATGGATAATAAATAAAGCACTTTGAAATGTGAAAGTAAAGCAGCAGTAATGATTTACACAAGCAATCAAGAACTGAAAGCTACATTTTGCCATCTATATTATTCTAAAGCTCTTTGTAGAAAGTAGCATATGCTTATTGTGATGAAATTCGACGTGATCTGGAAAAAGTACAAGATTGGGAGTTCATGTTCTTGTCCTGGACTTCACTTAACAGCTGGGTGAGCTTGGGCAAGACACTTAACCTCTCTGAGCTTCAGGGTCATTATCTGCAAAATGGGCTTAAGAACTCCAGGCTTTTCACCTAGAGGGTAGTATTGGATGAGATTAAATGTGGGAAGGAGCTTCGAAGGTAAAGCATTATAATGTGACCATATGATTTTTCTGACTTCTTTCTTCTGTCTTCCTACTGGGGAGATTTCAAGCAAAATCACCTTTCAGGATGAAGAGGGAGAGAAAGAGCACCCTCCTAAAATCCTATGGCATCCAGAATCATTGACAGAACAGTTTTCTTTCCAAACAAGAAAAAAACACAGAGAAAGAAACACATAGCACGGAGGAAGGATTCAGAGTTCAACTTTCCCACCATGGACCTCCTGGCTATCCTGAGTGAGACCGAGCTTGTGTAGGTGGCTTGTGTCAGAGCAGGCTGGGTAGTGGCTGGTGGAGCACCAGGAAATGGAGTCCTCTTGGGTTTGCAGGAGCCAGTGTCCGTAAGTCTACTCCCCACCTTGCACAGAGAGGAGCCCAGCAGCACAGATGCTCCATGCTTCTGTGTTTTTAATCCCCTTGTTAATTACCATCCACACCACACAGCTCCCAGTTTTTGTTGTCTTTTTAAAATTGAAAATATTTTAGCTTTATTTATGCCAACAGTAATACACTCTTCACTTGAGCAAACAATCTGGTTCTTCCTTTTAGTTATAGTTAGTGTAATTTTAGGTTTGTGCCTTTAAAATTCTTTGCTCTTCTCTACATAAAGCTTGTTTCTAGTGGGACGTGGTTTCTCGCTAGTTATGTTTGCTTTAAAGAGAGCTATATATTTTTTCCTATATCAACTTCATATAGGCACTTTAAATCCATATATTTCAAATTCCAGATCTCTCGATGCTTCCTTTCCTTTTTAATAACACAGGTATCTTCTATGTACTTGTGGCCTGGATTTTCACCATTTATCTTCTGGGTATATGTCTGCTTCCTTTTGTCCAGAGTGAGAAACTGTTTCTAGTTTCTTTACTCACGGGTACTTCACGTTGTCAGATACGCACAATCAATCTTGTATTTAAACCTTTGTGAGGAAACACAGCAGATGGATAATGGGAACATGGCTGCCATTTGGGTTCTGCTTGATTCACGAGCTGCCTCCACAGCCAGGACTCCAGTAGTAAAGGAGGAAAACCATAAAGTTAATCTGTAAGGCTATCTGACGGGTTCCGTGCCTGCTGTTTATGTCTTCCCTCCCCATTTGACCTAAACAGTTGGCATGGGGGTAGAAGGGCGTCACTTCGCCCTTAGAATAAAATTAAACAAGACACTCAGCAGGTCTTCAACTACTCAGGGATTTATCCAAATTAAGTGACCGGTTCCAGCTGAATGACCGGAGCTTCCATGTCACAAAACAGCTCTTGGCTGAACCTAGAGTTCACTTTGTCTAGGCTACATGCTCATGTATTAATAGAATCCCACAACTCCTCATTGAAACTTTGGGTTCCTTCTATTTTAGAACCTTTCCTGACCTTTGCTGAACACCACAAAGAAACCAAACGCTAACCTCTGTTTGTCTCAAATTTTCCTCTATTAATGCTTCGTCCAAGTCTACATTTCCAGCCAGTCTTTCATTTAAAAACACAATCTCATTCAAAACCTGCCTGGTAACTTTATCACTGGGGTAACTGTTACCTATGATGCAGGGCTGACCTGGGTCCTTGTAGCACTTGACATCATCTTTTGGACGGGTTACAGAGCCTTTTGAGGGAGTTGTTAGAAGCAGGCTCACCCTGCAATGCAGAACCGGTCACAGAAGAAAATTAGTGCATTTATCTGTCAGCATTAGACTAGATTTTCAATCCAGTTCACTAGTCACAGGGTCTGGTTTTCTCTTCCTCTGGGAGATGAAACCGATATGCTGGTAGGTAGTAAAGGTGTCAGTTATAAATTGGACCGTTGGAGCACGCACACACGAAAAATAGTCGAGAAGACTTTAAGGCCATAAATTTAGTTCAAGGCAAAGAATTTCCCTAAAAATAGTCCAGCTTGTTAAAACACTATAGGAAGAATGTATGTCAGGTAACCGTTGGCGTTATTAGAACCAGTTCACATATTCTTTTATAGGAACCAGTGTTCACAATTCTCTCTCCAATGTGCTATTCGTTTTAACTGCTTAAGGGAATAAAAGAACCTCACTGCCTCTGGCGCTGAATAAACAAGCAAATAACCAGACTGGTCTCCTCTCCACTGTCTCATACGTGTGTGAAGTTGCAACAAATCTGAGTTGCAAACAGAAGGGGCAGGCTTGGCAGGTACCATCAAGCTTTTCCTTGAGTTTCACTCACTGTCGATCTACCACTTAACTAAATGGGGCTCCAATCCTGCCTCAAAAGAAGCATGTGGCCTTCTCAACTCAGTCAGTGATCATGTCCTAAACTGGCTGTTTCCTAACCTCAACCCTATAATACAATAATCCAGGTGGAAACCCTGAAGACAAGCCTGATGTTAATGACCCTTTACTGAAACACAGCACAGACTGGAAGTTAAAGTGAAAATGTTCATGGTGCCCCATGACTCCCATCTATATTGGTATTTTCTACCAATAAGGCCCATGTGTCCACTCCATTCAGTAATTCTGGAGTATCTATTGACCCTGAAGCACTGATCTGAACCGTGTGGGTTTACAGATCCAACCTCTTACCCAGACAGCTTATAATTTAGATTGAGAGGTGACATCCAACAACCTGCCATAGAAAAACCAAAGTCAAATAATTACATGGGAACAGGCATCAGTACCACAGTGCACCAGCTAGGTAGTATTCTAATTCATTTATTTTTAAAATTCATATATGTCACCTACTATATGTCAGGCACAGTGCCAGACATTGGAATCTTTTTTAAAATCCTGCCTTCGTGAAGCTATATTCTCTCTAAGGTTAACAGAACATAATCCGTCTTTATATCCAACCTCTTCCCTTAGCATTAGATTACGTCTTCTCAGAGAACGGCCTCATTGAATTCAACTTTGTATCTTTGTGTCCCTAGAAACCCACCTGGAGCAGAGCAGGTGCTCAATACATGTATTTTAAAAGAAGCATGAATATTAAAATGTGATAAAATGTGTGATACCTTTTCTAAAAGGCTTCATTTTTTTTTTTTTTTCCTGGATGACTGGGAAAGGGTGTTAAAAATGGAGATGTGGAAAACGACTCCTAAGTTTTTAACTGGCCACATGGTGAATAGGGATGCCATAAACAGAGAGAACACAGAGAAGAACTAAGCCAGAGAAAGGTGCCTGTGCTAGGCTGGATTGGAGGACACGCAATTAGAGGTGTCCAGAGGACACCTGGTTTGGAATTGGTCGGAAGCTCAAAAGAGAACTTACGGCTAATTGATCAGTATGTTGAGAACATGTAAATTGTGAGGAGCAGGATGAAGAATGAATTTGATTTAATAGGAATTTATTGAGCACCTAATATATTTGAAGTAAGGTGGGAATTACACATTTGGTTAGGGACGTAATCCTTAGTCTCAAAATATTTAAAATCTAGTAGAAGGCACAGATGTATAAACATGTGAGTGTGGTGGAGACTAGTATGTAATGGCTGGATGGAAAATGAAAGCCCAACATGAAGCGGGGTGCCTGGGTGGCCCAGTCAGTTAAGCATTTGACTTCAGCGCCGGTCGTGATCTCACAGTTCATGAGTTCGAGCCCTGCACTGGGCTCTGTACAGAGCCTGCTTCAGATCCTCTGTCTCCCTCTCTCTCTGCCCCTCCCTCGCTCATGCTCTGTCTCTCTCAAAAATAAATAACCATTAAAAACCAACATGAAACATTGGCATAGCAAAGCAGCTAAGCATGGGGGCTCTGGACTCAGACTGTCTGGACTTGAATCCTGGATCTGTCACTTATGACCTGCGTGGCCTTGGATAAATTACTTGATTTCTCTACATTATCTGTTAAATTCAAAATAATTGTATCTTCTCTTAAGATTCTTATGAGGATTAAATAAAATAACAACATGTAAAAAGGAGTTACTTAGTACAGGTTAAGTGCTCTAAGATTAGTTATTGGGGGAAGAAACATGCATTGGTGAATAAGTTTTCAATCTTTCAGTTTTACATCTTCTTGGCTACGATTAAGACTTGCTGTCCACATTATTCAGAGAGATTAAGGGATAGTGATGTCATAACTGAAGAAATAAGGAATACCAAGAGATGTCAGAGAAATTTATGCTATCAACCTTATTTCTCTAAATTGGTTCTGATTTCTGTTTAATCAGAAATTTAGTAAACTTAGTAAATAAAACCAAATTTAGTAAATTTAGTAAATAAAAAATTTAGTAAATAAATTTAGTAAATAAAACCAAAAAAACAAAAAAACCATACACACACACATTCAATGCAATTCAAAAGTTGGTACAGAGGCGCTAGATTCCCAAACCATTAGCAATTGGATAGAAGAAGAATAACATAAGGCCCCTCTATGATTGCAATACTGTTGCCACTTTATGTTTTGTGTCAGTTTCTGCTGGAGCTTTTATTATCTATTTGTCCTGAACCTCATCCCCCTATTATGTGTAGATTCAGTATTTATTAAGCAAACCAAATAACAACAGTGGAGTCCATACCAAAATTTCCTTGGGATCTATTTCCCTTGTTAGGTGGGGGGCAAGGGAGAACTGAAATGTCTTTGGCACAGAGGGCGGACTGGAACGTTGGTAGGTGCATGTGTATGTGCAAAATGATGAGCTTGGCCAAAGTATCTTCATTTGTGTGGGGTGCCATATAAAGGAAAGGGAAAGTATACACATTTGCTAGTAAGTACACTCTCTCTTGTCACAGAGAGCTTTTAAAACAAGCTCAAGATCTACTAGAAGTCCATCTAATTCTGACGAGTCTTTCCGAGAATTCGAGTTCCACCCCAGATGATGCTTAAACGATCCCACCTTTCATTAGGAACCACCATGGCCCCTGCAGTCACCTCCCTGCTGTGTATGAGCTGACATGCAAGCTAGTGGAACTCTTCTGCCTGGTACCCACCATATCAGTCAGGGTGGCCAAACTGGTTTCAAGTGTACATGCAGTTAAGACATAATGTCCAAAGAGAAGGCACGGAACACAGACATTTATTGGAGGAAAAAAAATATTGCTTCTTGCGAGTGAATCAAAACGCTTTGTAGGGTAGATAAAGAGAAAAGCATCGTGAGATTCTGGAACATTGAGGAGCTCTCAAACTCAAGATTATAGGGACCTTTAAGGAGACAGTTTGTCTTTTGCTTATTTCAGTTAAAGTTTTCATTTGAATGGCATTCTGAACCAGAAGGTAAAGAGTTAAGTGAGGTAGCTAATTGATGCAAGAAAAATTCTTTCTAGCTTTCTTCTCTAGGGATCAATATACAATACCCCCCTTCCCCTCACATCTAACTGATCAATGGAGGCCCAAGAACTAGTTTGTTGGTAAACTAATTTATAAACTGAACTTTCTCCAACAAAATAAACTGAGCTTTTCACATCTAATTTCATTAGGTAATAATCCTATTAAAGATAAAATTTGATTAGGTTTTTTAGTATAAATTTTAAAAATCTCTATTCTTCCTTTGAGAATGAGTATTAGGGACATTCATACTTTTCTTTGCCCAGCAATTTAGAGTTGAGATTGTGTGGCTAGACCACCACAGAAGCTCACCAGGCATGACATAATGGTCAAGTTCCTTTGTTTAATGCAGTCGCCTCTTGGGTGAAGTCTTCCAGGATATTTTAGAAATCTTCCCACTGCCAATATAGCTCCATCTAATTGTGTACCTATCCTATTATCCCAATTATTTTTTTTCAATTTCATTTACCCACCATCTAGTAAGTGTCAACTCTATGACAAGTGCTGGAAGTATAACGCAAGACTTCAGACCAGTCCTCAAGAGGATGAAAAAATAAGCAGTCTCCACACCATTTGCTGCTTTTCCTTTCAGTTCAGAAAGTCGTTCAGACTCAAACCTGGCATGAAAAATAAAATCCCTAGTAGAGATCCAGAGGCTCTCAATTACACAGTGTAACTTGCTTATTGTTGACCCATTTGGCTTAATGTTATCTTGTTTGTTTGTATATGTATCTACTTTTATGGAATTGCATTAGATTATTAACTTGCAGAGACAAAGATGAGTTGTAGGAGATTTTCAAGGTCTGTTTGGACAGTTTTTTTAGCGTGCCCCTACAGGCAATTTGTTTCTTAATAAATAATTCATGATGATGATAAAAATGCAGATGAGTTGCTGCTCCTTGAGAAGGCTGCAGTACAATATTCTTGCTTATATCTTTTGGGTGGAATTTGAGATCATTTAAGAGTGAAATTACCCTTAAGGGAACAAGTTGCTACTGCATAATGAGAATTGTGTTTTTCCAAATCATTTCCAATTAAACATCTACAGGCCCAAGATCATTGGTTTTACAAGGGCATCAGAATGATGCTGTTTGGCTTCTTCTGATAGTGAATTACATCAGTTTTTCCAGATTTTTTTTCTCCATTTCCTTCGCTCAGAAAATCTTACTTTTTTTTCCTTTTCATTGTGTGTTTTCCCTGCAAGTATAAAATACACTGTATTTAGAGAAAGAAAAATTGAGATTAAGTTTCAGTTACATCACACACTAGCTATGTGCATTTAGAAAGCTATTTACCATTCTGTGACTCAGTTTCCTAACCTGTGAAATGAGGACAGTATATCATTTAAAAAAAAATTTTTTTTAATGTTTATTTATTTTTGACAGAGAGAGAGGGAGACACAGAATCCGAGGCTCCAGGCTCTGAGCCGTCAGCCCAGAGCCCGACGCGGGGCTCGAACTCACGGACCGTGAAATCATGACCTGAGCTGAAGTCGGACGCTCGACCGACTGAGCCACCCAGGCGCCCCAGGACAGTATATCATTTTTGTTCATCATTCATGGTTGTTGAGAGTAAACCATGGAATGTTATACACGCTCAATGCAACAGCCTTCTCTTCTCCAGCTCCTCTTTCTCCTCCTTCCTCTTCATCTTCCTCTTCTTTTTTCTTCTCCTTCTCCTCCTCCTCCTGCTCCTCCTTTTCCTCCTTCTCTTTCTTCTTCTTCTAGCTAATCTTTAAAGTTTTTTTCTAAACATTATGTAAAGATGAAAACAAAGAATGAAAAGTAGCATACTCAGAATTCCTTTTAAATTGTTTCTGCTTCTACATAGCAAATACCCACAGCATTATTTGGAGTTGCAGAAGTAATGGTAATTAATAATAACGATCACTTTTTGAGTTGTTTTTATGAGGGACACAAAATATTAAGTTATTTGCTTGGATTACCTCATTGAACTGTGCCCACTTCATGGCACTATTATTTTTATTTTTTTTTTTAATTTTTTTTTCAACGTTTTTTAATTTATTTTTGGGACAGAGAGAGACAGAGCATGAACGGGGAAGGGGCAGAGAGAGAGGGAGACACACAGAATTGGAAACAGGCTCCAGGCTCCGAGCCATCAGCCCAGAGCCTGATGCGGGGCTCGAACTCACGGACCGTGAGATTGTGACCTGGCTGAAGTCGGACGCTTAACCGACTGCGCCACCCAGGCGCCCCCATGGCACTATTATTATGCATATTTTACACAGGTGAAAACCATGGCTTGCAGAGGTTGAGTAATTTTTCATGGACACACAGAGGATATCAGCCCTGGCACTTTGACTCTGGACTCCATAGTCTTATTCACACTTTTACATACATGATGACGGGGCTGTAAGATAGGATTTCAGTACTGAATTTGAAGAGAGGTCTCCAAAGTCTTGGCTAAATGTACAGCATTGATTCCCAAAGAAGGGTCAGAGCTCACATCTTTTTTTTTTTTTTTTTTTTTTACGTTTTATTTATTTTTGAGACAGAGAGAGACAAAGCATGAATGGGGGAGGGTCAGAGAGAGGGAGACACAGAATCTGAAACAGGCTCCAAGCTCTGAGCTGTCAGCACAGAGCCTGACGCGGGGCTCAAACTCACGGACCGCGAGATCATGACCTGAGCCGAAGTCGGCCGCTTAACCGACTGAGCCACCCAGGCGCCCCCAGAGCTCACATCTTTAGGTCACGTTGTCAGTACACAAGAGCACATGGAAAAGGTATAAAGACAAGGGGTGCTCAGATCAGCACGAATATCAGACAGGATACGTGACAGTGGCCAAGAACAGAAATGACTTGTCAGCTGAGTCCTGGTGTCAGACCTGTCAACCGCGTTCCAATATCATGAAGAGAAAAATCCAGTAATCAGCATGTCATAGTCCCTAAGTGAGCAAGAGCAAGTCAAGCCACTGTCAAATAAAATATTAAATTAAAGAAGTTGTATATCTTAGAGAAAAAATATATAACAGTTCAGGACCTTTAGCAATAATCTTTGCTATACTCAAAAGGGCACATGGTATGAGAAGGGTAATCACTCTTTTGTGCCATATGTTGGAGAGAGATAATTTATTTCTCCTCACCAGGCTTTCCCATGCATGGACACCTGACCAGCCTGTGTCTTCTTGGGACTGGGCTCCACTGTGTCCTGAATCCCCAGGTCAGTGGTTTCAGGGTCTCCCCATCATATTGGGGATTTGCTTTCTTTTTCTCACTCCTGTGCTGAGCACGACAAAATTCACCTTTGAATGTGACCATATTTCTGTCCTGAGAGCAATATCCTTGGCTTTCTTAGAACCTATATAGCTTCAAGTAAAACCGCAGTTAAACTCAGCCAGGTGTGCCCTTTCCTTCAGCAAGAAACATGCCACTGAGTGTCCCCACTTCTACATAGGCTTAAGACTCAGCACCAAGTGCAGGCCAACACTAATGGGCCCACAAACATTCTCAGAGCAGACTAGAGGAAGACACAGGTGAAATAAATCAAACAGAACAATCAGGGGTGAATTTTCAGTGTGGCCCGGCATGGAGATTTCCTGGCGGGATTTCCATTAACGTGAATGGGAGTTGTACCACTAAATCCCTACACACTGTGCAGAAAATGTGCCTCTAAGTGCTCAGCAGCATTATGCCTGATGGAACAAAAACACAAACCACCCAAACCAGGGGAAGTACTCCTGGGGCCAAGGTGCCAAGGTTCACGGCAGAAGGTGTCTCAAGTCTTAGCTATCCTTAGTGTGACAAAACGGACCCCTGCTCAGTGTGACACAGTGCACTGGAGATAGGAGGGCTCTCCACAACCTGCCTGGTGATGCTTCTTACTCACCTTGACACAGACTTTGACTGTGAGTTGATCTGGTGTTCCACACAAATGACCTGTGTTTGCTGAGATGATTTCCCTCCTGTTCTGATTACCTGAAATTTCAGTAAACCTTAGCGTTGCATCAGACCCACTGGAACCAGAAATGTAGAGGATGATAGTGCATGATTCATTTTGATGTGGTTTTATGGCTTCTGCAAAGTAAATGTTGCAAAGGACTTTTACCCTAGGATCAAAGAAAATAGTCAAGAAATCACTTAGCCTGCCTGCTTTCACAGAGCAATTTCCTTTCCATATCATCTATAGGGTGGCTCTGAAATACAAGTCTAATCACATTGTTTTCCTCCTCAAAAATCTTTACTGGTTGCCTTCCTCCTCTAAAATAAGGTTTAAAGCTCTCCATAAATTACCTTTCTCTCTCATTTGCCACTACATCACCCACATATTCTATCCTCTAGTGTATTTTTTTATTTGCCATTCTTCTAAATGAAGTCACCTCTGATTGACCTTATTTATACAGCCAGAATAGCTACCCCCAGCGATCCCTGTCCTCTGTCTACTTATCCTTCAAGGTCGAGGTCCTATATGTCATGTTCTCTTTTAAACATTGCTCATACTGACTTAACCAGTTATTCTGCTATGCTGTCTCTCTACCTGCATTGTATTCATTGAGTTGTGCTTAGGCACCTTAATTTCTGTTATATTTTGTTCTTTATGTTGCTGTTTCTTCAACTACGATATAAGTGCCACCAAAGAGTTTTCCAAATCTTGCCATTTCCCACATTCCTTGCTTTTAATAAATATCATTAAATGAATAAAAAAGTAAGGTCCCACTACTCCTTCTTGCCTCCACATCATATCATCATATTTTTCATCTTCTCCAGGCCCTGGGGATAAAGCTAGCAAGTAACAGGAAGTCATTATCAACACTTCTATAATTGTTCTGTCACACATACATTTATGGAATACCTCATATGTGCCAGGACATTGTAGTGGTGGCTCACATGTGAGCGGGACATAGTCCTTGCCCTGGGGCAGCTCATAGTCTAGATGCCAATGGAGTGGTGGCCAAGAATTAAAGAGATGGCTCTGTGTGATGAAGTTTGTTGCAACTACATCCATTTGCATAGGCAGGCTGTGATGAAGGGAATGGACCACGTAGGGGGCTCTCTCCTGAAGGGGCATGTGC